>NW_027526203.1:229416071-230046983 GCF_048455015.1 Haemaphysalis longicornis | reverse complement strand
AGAGAAAATGGTGTATACCTTTCATATTCTTTTCCGACCACGTAAAAAGCTGGTGGCAGTAAGTGTCTGTCGGATTTTTTCCCCGATAGCTCACCGAGGACTGGCCCTGACTACCAATCGCTTCACGGTGCTGCGGCTGCAGCCAATCCCGTCTCAAGCGCTTTTTCCACGCGAAGTTGCAAAGTCCCACTTGGGCCTTGGCCGATAAACTAGGTCGTTTTTATGGTAGCACAAATTTGCAATTTTTTTTGTTCCTGTACTGTGATGATGCACAGACGGAAAAATAGTGTTTCAAAACCTTTAACGGCTCGTCTTGAAAAGTAGCCACGGCCACTGTCGCGTGGGCAAAACAGTCCGAACTCACGGCATGTGATTTTGCACAAAGGGCCCTGTCTCTTCTAAACAATACTATGCCACGGAGGAGTGTATCGTGGTTTGCGTATTTACCCAGTGGTACGATTATGGAGCATCTTGCACAAGAAAACTAACTCTCCGTGTAGCGTAAAAGAAGAATCACCTCGCCATCCTTCAGTCTGGTTTTCAGATCTCTCAGATAAGTTGCTGGCTGTTTGCTTATGAGCTGGTGCAGCTTGAGCTCCTGTATTGCGTCTAGAAACGCTTCTCAAAATTCGGCAGGACTTAAAATTACTCTTCCTTGTCTGCAGCCTTCACCGCGATCCAGCGAGTAAACCTTTCCTTCCCTGCCACACAGAACCATGCCCTCTCCTCACGAATTGACCGGTGGCGTCGTCTTTCAGTCTTTCTCGCTTCCGGTTTTAGTGCCTCCCTTCACCTGCGTCATCGCAGCCGGAATTCATACGTAATCGGTTACAAACAAACGAAACGTGCGGTCTCTCAAACTGCGTGGCCGCCGCACCTCTGGCCTGCCGCGGGGGAGCTGTCAGTGGAATAATTTAAAGAGGACTTGCGGCTAGCCGTCTGAGGCCTTGAGGGACGCTAAATGCATAAAAACCAATATTTTCTCGCTTAAAGAAAAAAGTACTCGGATTAAAATTTCAGAAACAAATGCTCTTCTGTACCGTTTCAAATGAGCGCAAGCCTATTTTTACATGGACCGCCACACACTGCAATAAGTCCCTGAACATGAGCAATATTGCACATTTTTCAAATATAATGTGTTTAGCGCTCCGAAACTACTCCCTTCCCTATTTCGATATTTCTTTCCCACTCTTACCGTCAACATAATAACCAAACTATGCGTCTGAATTGTCTCTGAAAAAGTTGTAACAGCTGTAAAATATGTCTAAATATGACCCAGAAACGCCGCATTGCTTCCCCGCAAAGCACATTTTGAGACACACTAGTGGCCATCAATGGGTTGTAGCAAAAAGAAGCAAGGCTCCTTTTCTGCCAACTGGAATTTTTCTACCGCGCTCTGTATAATATTTTAATTTTGTGAATTTTCTCGCAACCTAGGTTTTGGTGACAGCCACAGTATTCAAATTGCTGTGAGAGAAAAAAATCCGCAAAAAATTTGTTACGAGAACGAATAGTGTAGTGAAGGGATCGGCCATGAGAGAGAGAGAGAGAGAGAGAGAGAGAGAGAGAGAGAGAGAGAGAGAGAGAGCGAGAAAGCTTTAATGAACACTGGAGAGGTTAGAACCACAAAGATGGAATGAACATAGTGAGGCCAAAAAAGAAAAGAAAAAAGGAAGAGGTACGTAGCAACAAGGAATAAGAGGGAGAAGAAAATGAAATCAGTTTGGAACGCAGAAAAAATATACAGCACTAGGAGAAAAGGTGAGGATCCCATGGAACCTCGATTAATCCCGAGTCAGACAAAAAAATTCCCCGCATTTCCCCGAGGGGAAGAATGTGAAAGTGCGAATGCACGAGTTGAATTTGCGCGGTTCGGTAATGTTCGCGAAAGAGAGATCACACACACACACACAACTACAAAGAAAGAAAGGTGCATTTATTCACAGACACCTATTTGTGTTGTCGTTGTACTTGATTGCTTGAGCGGATCTCAGCTTTGAAATTTCGTGTCAGTACTCCTTTAAGCGGGTGCATTAGCCCTTCTCACGCCCGATTCCTGGCCAATCCCCCACGTGGGTATGTGCCATGTCAGCGGCCAGGCAGCGCGCGGCCATCTCCCCCCGTTGCCAAGGAAGACGAGGAGCGCGCGCACCCGCAGCTGTTGCTATGCGGACGGCGGCGGAATGCGGACGGCGGCGGACGCTTCAGGCTCGCTTGTGCATTCGCACTTAAAATAAAGAGATCCTTTGTCCCTCGCCCCGCGTCATCGTGATTTTGCCATGTACCAAGGAAGTGATGCAGTTCTATTATACAGAGTTTCCTCGCAGCAGTCGCACAAGAATTATCTTCGCTGTTTCGCGTTGAGTTGTATGCTGTGGGCAGTAACACAAGACGCGCCGTTTTTCTTCTCTCGCAGAGCACACTGAGCCCACTGGCGAGTCCGTCCACCCTATCTTAAAAAGAAAACTACCAGTGAAGGCAACTTTCAGGCGTAGTCGGTCAAGGACACCCACAGTTTGCTTTTGCAGGCCTCGCGGAAATTGGAGATGGCACTGAGGGTCAATCGCATGAGGCAAGGGTATAGCTCAGTGTTCTCTCCTACGTGGACGACGTGGCCTTCATTTGCACAAAAGGATCACAAGCGGGCGAAGTAATGAGGCTAGCAAACCAGTTTTTCCGCTTTTCAGGAGCAGGGCTCAACCTACTTAAGTCGAGGGGAGCCTGGTTGTATGAATGGGCGTCCAAACCAAGTTGCCTATTTGGAATTGCCTGGGAAGAGATGTCCAGTTACTTGGCGTCAACCTCAACCAAAGCACCGGAGTCATAAATCGGTGGAAACCCAAGCTGTCATAGGCGGAAAGTTGCAACCGTGGCGAAATAGACACATCGCTCTGTTCACGAGGTCTCATGTATGCAATGCGATTGCATACGATACCCCGCAGTGCTGTACGGGGCCGGCATAGCTACCATCGACGCAGACACCCTGAATAAGCTGCACCGGTCCTGGACGGTATTCCTCTGGCGTTTCACATTCAAACCCATGCGCCGCTCAAACCTCTTCTGGAGCCTAGAAAAAGGTGGGTTTGGGCTGGTCAACGCGGAGCTCAAACTGACTGTCCAGCGATTCTTGTACTTTCTGGGTTTAAGCGATCCGTTCCTAGTGGCAGCCACGCAGTGCTTGGGTACCAGACATTTAGCCTCGTGGCTCGCCGCGACAGCATCTCTCTGCTTTGACACGCGCGGAAAAGAAGTCGCGCTCGAGCAGCAGTTCTCTTGGGATTATCTACTCAAAACAGAGCCTATAGGAAACTACTGGGGGACCTCGTGGAGAAGGTCCTGCCGCCCCCTCTCTTCCGACAACCCTCAATACCTAACGATGTCTTGAAACGAGTAAGACGACTCCCTGTGCCCACCGCTTCAAAGGACTTTTTTCTTCCTCATCCACATAGGAGTGCTGGTTGCAAAGGCACGTTTGGCGGATAAGGAATTCTTCCTCCATGGCCGCGCGGGTTGTCTCTTCTGTGGAAAACGAGAAACGGCACAATACGTCCTCACAGATTGTAACACCGCAGCAGTCTTATGGGACGAGCTGCAGACTGCGTTCACCGAGCGATGGGACCTGTCGTGGTCAGGCCTCTGGCACCTGAGTGCGCCCACAAAGAACAAGGTGCTTCGGGACTGCGTGCTTATCCTGGGGCTCCACTAGCTGTGGAGGGCTCGAGTGGACGCAGTGGAGTGCGCTAGGAACCCCAGGCCTACCTGGCGGCACTTTATGGCAAAGGCTAAATGGACAGTGAGCGTGTTGGTGGAATTAGATTCTGACACGGAGCGCCGCGACTCACTGCAAAAGGGATGCCAAGCATTGCAGCCCTTCAAAGAAAAAGAGATGCATCACTGGCAACGGCTGTGACGTTGCCTCATAAGTAGGCTACGTTGTAACGACGCTTTTCCCCGCTGAACAGGTGTTGCATATCCTTGACCAGAGTTTACACCCACATGGGAACATGTTACTTTCCCACAATTGTCTGTTCTTGTACTCTGGAACTACAGTGTCTCCGAATGCCATATTTTCACCTTGTTTCTCCTTTGTTGCCACCGAAGTCCCACTGTGTTGCGTACTTTGCGACTCAAGTGAAGGCTCGCCTAAAGGCGGTTGGAGTTTCTGTGGCGACAGTATTTACACGTACCATTGTAGGTCACCGCCTCGAGCGTGCCAGTGCATTATGTATATATTGTAAGCGCTCGTTAGGGCAAGGACGCTAGAGGAATATGCACCCGGACAAATCCCCCGCTGGTTGTATACAAATGCTATGTGTCAACTACTAGCAGATGGGTATGCGCCAGTGGACTCGAACTTCGCACGCTTGGTCTTTCACAAGCAATCATGCTTTATCATCGTGATCAGTTGATTGTCATCATCGTCTCCCTCCTTGGCTCACTCCCTGTCAGGCAGGACAAGGCTCGCCCAATAAAGACGTGCTCCAAGACCCCTGTCGCGTGCCTTATATGTATATCTCTGTAAATAAAGGTTGTGTTTGAAAAACAAAACCGGGCCTTTGGGGTGGCCTAGTGGTTATGTTGCCGGTTTCACGGCGTAAAGGTCCCAGGTTCGATTCCCGAGAACTCCCTGACCAAGTTTTTTTCTTCGACGTTTTTTTGTGCGACGGACGAAGCTCGGCCTAAACAGAGTTTTCTTCAAATGGTTTCTTTGTGCACAGAACACCGATTTCATGAATTTGGGTATACCTGCCTAGAAAGCTCTTCGTCCTCAAAGAACTTGTTCTGCCATCAAAAAGCCAACTATCCTGGTACAGATTTCCCTATCTGATATCACACTTAAACCTCTACATGCCCAACGGCATTTTTGGCTTCATTTTTTTTTTCCTGCATTTATTCGTTTCTGCATCATTTGCCACTTTTTTCGGTTACCTTGGCTGTCTGTGCTTCCCCATTGTTCGCACATCTCATAGCTCCCAGTAATGGTTCGAAATGTGTGTCAAACGCTTTACATTGTAGTGCGAAAATTCCCTACGCCAAACACTGGATTTCTCCTTACCGCGCATGATCTGCACGGGCCAGTGATATCGACACCCTTCTCCAAACGAGATGCTTCAGCTCTTGGGCCCAAGGCTGCCTGGAGTTTTCGGCGATCTATGTGGGCTGTTGCACCGCAAAATTGCGCGGCCCTTCACTCCGTAGACCCGCACACGACCTTTAGACGCCGGACGGACTGTATAAGCATGACGAATTCGGTTCAATTCACCACGCTCGGCTAAATGTCGCTTACAAAAGGTACTTTCGCTTCAAGATGAAACAGGCCGCTTCCCCCTTCTGCACTCTTTGTGGCGTGCGCGAGCACTTGAACCACGTATTATATGAATGTACGCGGTGCAGAGCACCTAGGTCGTCCCTTTTAGTGTCCTTGGGACTTTCGATTTCTAGAGGACTAACTCTAACGCTTGCTGTATTCGGGTGGTCGTTTAGAGCGCTCTGGAGCACTCCGGAAAGCGACTCCGTGTTCGGGTGGTCGAAATCGAGCGCTCGACGAATGTTCCGTTGATCGTCTCAGAGCGTCGTCCTCCACCGCGAGCGCCTCCGACTGCTGACTCCGAAGCGGGAGCGCCGCCGAAATCTGGAGGCGATTGGGTCACGTGACCCCGGCCACCACGGCTCGCCCATACTCGCCTGCCTAGTCGGTGGCGTTCGCTGAGGCCTAGCCAGCGGTTTGTTGTGGGAGCATTTCGACGTTTTTGCTTCTCGTGCTATTACTGAAGGCAGCTCCGCATCATGTCGAAACGGAGACGCCTATTGCGTGTAGGGGAACCGTCTCCGCTGTTTCTGCAGCTCGAAATCGACGGTGAGGAGGACAGCAGTTCAGGCGACGACGACTTGCACTTTTACACGACAAAGTTCGCCGAACTGTTCGCCGCACCGCTTCTTGTGTTCAAAGTACAGGAATACGTTCGCAACTTTGGCTTGGAGCTAACGCGTCCGATCAGGAGGCCGCCATTTGTTGAGACACCTTGGCCGGCCTGGCTCGTGGCCTCCGCGATTTGCTGTAAGTAAGTTGTTCGGGATATTAGTGAATAAACACATCAAGTGGAGAACTACCAATCGTAACTCGGGTAAAGATTTTTATTACATTATTTAGACCACGTCCATTTATGGTATACTGGATGTCTCTCTGTACGTTTGTATATGCAAGCATGCATGCCAATAAACGGCACCAGCACGTTTACCCTGCCTATTGCGCCATTTGGACAGTATACACTTCAGATGCTGAAGTATACGACGTCTCTGTTAATAGTATCGCGGTAAAAGTTACGCCAAACGTTTCAAGTAATGTTGCCATGTCATCTACTTTATCTGTCAAAGACCGCACGTTTAAAAGAGAAAAAGGAAACGATATAGGGGTTATTTTCGTGTTTACTAACGGTTAGATCTCGGTCGGTTGAATTCCCATAATTTGGTTCTTGCTTGGAACGCACGGAATATGCGTTCCGTGCGTTCCAAACAACATGTACGAGATTTTAAGAAATAAAACCGGGAAACGTGTTGTGTTTTGGAACCATGCGTGACTACAAAAAAAAATACTGCTGTGCAATGAATTCACTTATGCATCACCCCGGGCATAGTCTACGTCGAAAATTCAAAGCACCAGTAACTACCCTAATGGCACCAGTAACTACTTCTACCTGTCACCTGAATTGGTGTGCGGTAACTTTTTATAAAACGTCGCACACAGGCTGCGAAGGCCGAGTTTTCGTCCTCTGCACCCACCCGCGCCAGGGAAAACGACCTTAGGCTACGCGCGCCGCGGTGCGGCGGAAAACGGCGAAACGGCCTCTTCGGAATTACGCTCTCTCCGGGCGATTGGAACGGCCGGAGCAACGGCGCGCCGCCGGTAGCCGATCGCGGAGGCCACGCCTGGCTGTTTGCAATTCCCGTGTTGGCCGCACCGCGGCGCCACGGTCGCATGCTGCTTCAAGATCGGGTACGCGTTCGGTTGGGTAACGGTGACTTGGTCGGATTGGGGGAAGCGGCGCATCGGCGTACTCAGAGTCGGAGTGTCAGAGCGACCACCCAAATACAGCATAAGTGACGTGTTAGGCCCTTATTCCCACTGGCGATTTGCCTCGTCGCGCGATGAGGCCACGAGGCGGTGTTCGCACTTGCGATGAGCGATGATGCGACCGCGTTCAGCGCAGCTGCTTGCCGACTTGTACGACCTCCTTGGTGCGTCAACCATTCGCAGTCAAAGAAAATTATGTTACACGAGCGCGACAAAAGCAAATAGAAACCAAACTAAAACACATGCTACTAACCTTGAACAATGCCGAAAGCATTGCGGGTTGCGGGAGGAGCAGAAAATAAAACTCAAGAAGGCTCTTTTCAATATATTGCACGAAGAAATGGACACGCCTGCTTTCACGCCACAGCACCCGCATCACAGCCCAGAAATTTCGCTTCTTTTCACAGACGCAAAGTTCTGACGCCTCCGAACTCTACGCGTGTTTACCTGTCGCCGATAGAAGTACGAAGAGGCTGCAAGTCAACCTACCGTCTCGCTATTCACCTACATACGATGATTACTTGCTTTTACAATCCATACAAGTTTCTCCAGACTGATGAGTTCCACGCTGTTCGTTGATTAGTGCACGTGTACGCTGAAGCCACTGACCAAAGAACCGAAGCGCACGGGAAGTTGCTTGCCGGCCCGACCTGGCAGGTACAGCGATAGCGGGCCAAGCGCTGGCCGAGCGAGCTCAGCGGCGGCGGCGCCACCGTTTGCATTGCCGGATGTAAACAAACGTTTCGTTTCCGGCTACGTCAGCCTACTCCGCGGCCATGATTGGCTATCCGGTTTTGCGGGGCCGTCGCGCGACGAGGTAATTCGGACCGAGAGCGATCTGCTCCGCCGCCGCAAAGCGACGAAAAGCGACGGCCGGCTTATCGCTTTGCGACGTCGCGTTTCGTCGCGCGACGAGGCGAATCGCCACTGGGAATGTGCCTTTACTCTAAACGAGCATCTCGAGCGACAAAAGCTCTATTGTCTTTCCTGCGAAGCCCAGGACTGGATCAGACTCTAAACAGGACTATTGATGAAAGCATCATTGTCATCATAGTCATCATCATCATCACTTCTTTGATTTCATTTTTTCTCTGCATCTGGTGTAGCAAGCTAGGCGCCTTGGCCAGGCTAACCTCACCAATATCATTAAAGACATTAAAGACTATTCTCTATCTTCTTAAGATGAACTACTTTGTGCCAGAAAAAGTTGCCTGCTAGTCCAAATGGCCAAGCAAGTCTTTACAGCAGGATGAAAAAATGCCAAACAACTTCATCGCAAAAGTTTATTACGAAAAGGATTATAAAAGGCACGAGATCAGTTCTTTGGCTGCGAGCAAAAGAGAAAAGAATGTTCAACTCCTCCTTAAGGAGAGAAGAATGTTCACCTCCTCCTTAACGATTGAAGATCACAGCATCGAGTCGTACACCGGTTCTTCGAGTGCGTTGAAAGAGTTGTAAAACAGGGAGGCCGTCCCCTGGGACATCCACAGCGGGCACACGATCCAGTGGTACTCGACGTAGCCCAAGACGGCACCCGCCAAGGAGTCGCCCAGAAACTGCCTGCCCATGAGCAGCTTGCATATGGCCACGGCGATACACCACAGAAAGAAGGGCAGCTTGAGCAGGGGGAACAGGTGGCTGTGCTTGACCACAATCAGGGTGACCAGGAAGGCCCGGGAGGTGAAGCCAGACGGGAAACTCAGGTTGGACGAGAGCGGCTCTTGCTCGTACTGCTCGCGGCTCACACCAGGCCGCCGGCGACGTGTGGCTGCCTTCAGCACGGCCACCAGCACCACGTCGATGAACAGAGCTGCAGCAGAAATGCGAAGGGCCGGGTATGAAATACAGAATTTGCGCTTACTATGGAAAAAAATTATTGACCAATGCGACGCATACTCTACGCATAGAGAATACAGTGAACGCTTCAGAAGACGAGGAAACAGATAAAACGGAAAGCGAGAAAGTCGGGGAACAGTTTCCCGGAAGAAGTTCGTGCACGCATCAGGTGGGTTTGTTTTAAAGCCTGGAGTACTGTTCGAAAACGCCAGGGTTCCTAAGAACTTCTCCGGCGCACCATGTACGCAAAGTTGAGGGCAGCACTACCCAGACCGGGCGTATCCTAAAAGCCAGAATAAATTCGTACTCAACCAATATTCTCACCACACACAGGATTAATCGACCCGCCAGTAAACAAAGACCAGGCCACTCTGCTGTTACCATGAGAGGACCTTAATCCCTCCCGCCCGTCAACTTCGATATCCGAATTACTCGGGCCTCCAAACCTTGCGCTAGATCAGTTCAGCTTGGCTGAACTCTGTGGTACTCTGGAAATGTAGAGGAAATCCCCAGGGTTCGACTCCGTAACTACAGTAATTGGGAATATATTCGATGGTCACCAACACGACATCCTTCCCGTCATCAACATTGTATAGACAGGACAACTACCCCTCTGTTACCAGTTTAAGGGCCACATGGCCTCTAGTCCGAAGCCCGGAAAAGCTACATGCCTCCCCAATCTCCAGCCCATCACACTCACCTATCACGTTAAATTTATAAAGCGCATGGCCTTCCATAGCCTTGAGCAACATCTCGAAGATACCCAAACGCTTCTCATTGGGTGCGCCCATGATACACGGCTTCGCATACACGATGGCATCCTGCAGTCTCTATGCTCAGCTCAGCTCAAAGCTATCCTCGCTGTAGGCCTCACGAAAGCATTGGACTATGTGGACCAAGACACTATGCTCAGAGCAGACGCCGATTGCCGCTCGCACGCATACAACTATGTGAGAGATTCCATTCGATCACGTCCCTCATACAAATCGGCGACCACAAGCTCCCGGATTTATCAAACGCCGAAGAACGTTTGTGGCGACTGCTGCAAACTCATACCCTCCCTTGTTCTACCGCTTGCCCGTATTTATCCTTCCATCTACCCCTCCCCCAATTGCCGTACCTGTGGAGCAGTCGAAACGTTCGAACATCATCTCTAGAACTGTCCCAAAACCCTCTATCCCCCCCCCCTTATCAGACGGTGGCCACTGGGCTAAGGCGCTGGGCAGCTCCGACCTGACTATCCAACGATTAGTCACGGCGACGGCTGCTGCGGCCACCGGGACGCCGTTCACCACGTTTCCCTAAGGAGCCTTTGAAAGCACTACAAAACGTCTCTCTCTCTCTCGACGCAGTACGTCACCTACAGAGAGGCATTCCTAAAAGATCTGCCCTTTCTCCACACAGTTGTGGGAACCCTTGTTTCCCTACGCCTCGTATGCCCATGTTTTGGCGAGTTGGGAGCCGCCACTTTGGGCAGCCGGCGCGTCACGTGAGTCGTGAACTCTTCGTGACCCCATGCAACGCGCCGAACCGGCTCCCCGCGAAAGAGTGCGCGAGGGAAGGACTAGCTCGTCGCCTTCCTTCGCGCCCCCCTCTCCTCGACTTGGGGGAGACCTGCTGTCCCCCCGAGCGGACCTGCGGGACGCGCGAGCGTTCCGCTGGGAAGTCGACTGGGCGCGTTGTCAGAATCGGTTGGTTTGGGATTGCCAACTCCCAATGCCCCGATGACGGAGGGCCCAGTTGGCTTCACGGAACTCAGTCGTGACCAGTCGCCCGGGAGGCCCTTCTGTTCCTGCGACTGTGATGACATATCTGAGTCTGAGTTCCCGCGGCTTGAGCGAGCCATTGTCTCCCCGCGAGCGGCAGCCGTGTTGTCTGGCACATGCCCTGTATTTACCAGGCAATAAAGCCTTACTGCGGATAGCCGGAGTCTGTCTACCGCATGCGAGTACCCGAACCCGTGCGTGAGTCTTCGGATTACGCTGGGGCTATGTGTACGGCGGGTAACAGCTTCTCTAGCGAAGCTAGCGGGGTCCTCTGTTATCCCGTACGTTAGACCACACAGTTTAACCTACTCCCGATGCGCCGTATTTACCGTGCTCTAAAGATACTTCTCCCCGAGATCCGCTACTCTATGCTGATGATGATATCTGGATCATTCAAGGGAGTCCCGGGCTGATTCAAGCCGCACTTCAAGCCGCCCTAAATGCCACCGATCAAGCAGTTCACTTTCATTCCTGCTCCTCGTGCACTCCCGTGATTGGCACCCCCCCCCCCTCCCCTTCAAGTTTTCCTTCAGCCTCTGTCCACAAAAGACTTGAGCGTTGTAGGCCTTCATATGCAATCTGACGGAGGGGAATGTATCTTTACCTAACAACATGGTGCCTCGCGACATTGTACGCTCAAGGGGACCCAAACCAGGACCTTCACGAACTTCGCGATGCCCTTACATGCCGCATTTGCTATCAAGCCTCGTACGTAATCCTCACGTCACCTCCGTCACCTCACGTCACCTCCGAAGGTAAACTTGATGACCTTATTCGTAGTGAGACGAAGATTCCCCCGGTTCTCCCGACCACCGGTAGCACCACCCGGCTTGCCAATCTCGGTGTTCTCCCCACGGTCTCCGACATCTTAGACATTTACCGCAACCTTCAACGTCAACGCCTCTCGGAAACCTCAACACATCGCCTCATTTTGAGCAAACTAGGATACCCCCCCCCCCCCCCCCCTTCGCCCCGGCCTCAACCGATTCTTCTGGACAGCGAAATTCTGGAACCTATTACCACGGCCAAGATCCCTCGCCACACGGACAGGAACGTTGTCTACTGCATGTCGCATGCTACAGCATAAAAATAAACCAAGAAACATAGCTGCACGCTACGTATTGACGGATGCGGCACGTACGTGCTTTAAAATAACCTTGGCGCACTCACGTTCACCACTTCAGGGGGTACGCACTATACTCCATTACTTGGCCCTGCGCTTTCCCAGATATGAAATCAAATTTCAAAAGACGTGTTGCGCGAGTAATAGCAAGTCATGCAAATCTCACGCTCAAAAGCTGCTTTAGGTTACTCAATGGCCCACTTGGACCTACTCATACAAAGTTTGCATTTTCCTTACGTCACATTCTGAATACGAGGTATCTACGCTTACCGTCTTCGGAGGCAGTTTTTTGATGCAGGTTAATAACAAAAACACCCGTGCGTCAAGTTATACGACAAATGTTAAATATCCAGGTGCCTTAAATTAAATACGTAGGCCTCCACTTCGGCGAGGGTCATAGCCCAGGTGTAGCTTCGGCGCGTAAAAAACACAGATTTGATTTTCTTATATCTTCGGATTAACGCAAACTCCCTGGTAAGAGGGCCATGACGCTTGTTCTCGAAGGGGGCACAAGGGACCGCCATTACACAGCGGTCACTTGAAATGTGTGCTCAAGCTCAATAATAGTAACAACGTGCTGTTAGCAGAAGTGTCTGCCCCTGTAACGTTCATCACACTACAGCCCGTAGCCTATATCATTACCCATGTCGGCATTATCATCTCGGCCTTTGTTCAATAAGTGGTTTGCCGGTCCGGTAGGTTATCAGGCGGCAAAGGTGCACCTCGACACGGCGGGTCTGCCTGTCTCGGCAACACTGCTGGCGCTTCGATCAAATCGGCAGTTGCCGCTGGTAACCATTCCTATGAAGCACGTCCACAGCGTTAACTACGAGGGATAACGAAGCGCCGTGGGTGACGCCGCATCCGCCATTGCCTAGACTTCACTGGCTTAAGCGGCGACGATGTCGAAGAAGGGCTCGACAACTACGCTCCTGTTCGACCCTTAACCAGATGCACATACGTGAAGACCCGATCTTCGATTGGACAGCTTGACCCAGTATCTGCGTCATATTTTCGCGACGTCGTCAGCTCGCTCAAGAGCCTAAAAACAGAATGTCCGTTCGCAACGCCGGAAAGAGACGCAAGCTGCGCACACTTAAAATGCAATCGTTCTTTGCTATCTGCTCCACTAGTAAATTTCTGAACAGGACAGGGTATACCACGAAACCAGGGGGTCCTCTTTTTCCCCTTCAGTGTCCTTTCGATTGAAAATATCACACCCACTAACGATGTGTAAACGATGTGTCAGCGCTTGAACTACCTGCAGTCGATCCGCCTCCGGTGGGTTTTTACACCCTTTTTGGCCGAAAAGGGTGTAAAAATATTTTCCAACGGCGCACACCTTTAAAAGGTGTTCTGGCTAAAAAAAAAGGTGCAAGGACGAAAAAAAAAGGGGGGGGGGGGTGTTCATGTGAACACCCTAAAAAAAGGGTGTAAGGTTGCTTAACACCCTAAGGCTGTGGGCAGCGCAGCTACGCGTGACAATCTTGATCGCCCGAGTTCACAGCATGATGTACAGACAAATCAAACACGCAGATGTCACACTTAGACCACAAATCAACTCAGCAAGAAAACCAAAGCGATGCATGGGGACCGCGAGTGCATACTTACTTAGAAATACATGTGCTCTTCTTGCTTATATACCCAGCAGAGGAAAGCCCTCCCACAGAGTCGGGGGGCTTGCCGTAAAAATGCGATATTTTAGCGGTAATTTTGTAATTATGCATTTTAATGTGAGCATGTACAAAGCAGCATGCAGATTTGCAAGAACTTTCTAACCGTAAGGTAGTTACTATGTTCAATAAATCAAATAATTTTAATAAATGCCAAGCACCTATTCCATTACATTTCAAGTCCCTTCAAGAAGGGTGTTCATTATTTCAACACCCTATATCCCACAAGGTTGTAAAGCTACCAATCAGAGTGTTGTAAACTAAGGAAGGGCGTAAAGAAAAAGGGTGTAAGAAAAGACCGCCAACGAAGATAAAGGGTGTAAAAGACCTCCAAATTTGGAAGTATCTTATACCCGTTTACACGGGTGGACTGAGCATTTCCCGCAAGTGGAGGGTTGTTTTGTGCCTCACGATGTGTAAGACAATATTGATTGGCATAATTTATTACCACTGAAGTTGTTTATGCTTGAACTAGGTTCGATGGCGTAAGCAAAAAACGACCAAGAGAAAGAACTGCGTCGCCTGTAAAGGGTGCACCACCACAGAGAGGGTATTACAACGGTGAAGCACGCTATCGAGCCTGTTCGACTGTGAGCAGAAGGGGCGCATGCGTATGCGCACCTCTTACTATACTATTTTAAAGGCACCAGTGTTTTTTGGGTACCAAAACGCAAAAACTCCCAAGCATTTCCCCGAGGGTGAACATGGCTAGGTGCGAATGCACGGGGTGATGCTATGAGAGGGAGTAAAGTTAAAATCCGTTGGCATTCGCCCGTGAGCGCGCGTGAGCCGACCCACGGAGGTCTGGCAGTTTATCGCTGCATATATAGGGGGGTACGCCGCGCCGAGCGCGCCGAGCCAGGTGGCTGAGAGAGGAGGCGAGCGCAAGGGGAGAGGGACAGCGGCGCACGGCAGCTGCAGCCGAGCGAGGGGGAGAGGAGAGAGTGTGACGTCACGGTGGAGAGAGAGGCGCGCGGCAGCTGCTGGGGAGAGGAGGCGCGCTGTGACGTCATACCATGACGTCACGGCGCGAGGAGCGGTGCGGGGAGCGGCGAGCACCCGCGCAGCCACGGCGAGGAGGCGGAGCGAGCGCGGTCACGTGGTGAAGTGACGTCACCGCGCCGTTGCTACCGACGCTCCTCTCCGCTCCACGCCGTTGCTAGGGAGAGGAGGACTGCGGACGCCGCCGCCGCTGCCGCCGCAGGTGGTGGAAGGTTTGGGGTCGCTTATAAAGTGCATTCGCACTTAAAAAAATATGGCTCAGCTTGCATAGTGGTGCCAGGCTAAAGAAACCGCGCAGCTGGGGATCGACCTAACTCGCATCCCCCTTGGATCCGCTGTCAGTGTGGGGGACCCACTGGAACATCTTTGTAAAATACGTCTAAGTTCGGTCTCAGTTTAGTGTGTATGTATTTTCTTTTTAATTTTAAAAGACGAAATTCTCTTTTTAATTTTAAAAGACAAAATTTTAAATTGACGTTGCACGTGCCAAAGCAAAACTTGAACCATGAGGCACACCGCATTTATGGAAACGAGCGATCATTGCAGACGAACAAGTCTTTCTGCTTATGAACATTTCTAACGAGGGGGAGGAGGGTATGAGGATATGTCGTCTTTTCCAGTGCAAATATACATGCATGCACGCCCCCCATTAAACAAATCAAAAACCTCGGACGCGTAACGCGCATTGACAACGAGACACAAACTACCAAAAGGTGCACCAGCAAGGAAATAATTATCCATTTGAAACAAGACATCCATCGAAGCCAGAGTGCGGATGGGAACGATGCGGATTTTTTTATCTTAGCATCCAAAGCATGCGTGCTGTGAACTTGAAACGACAATTGAGCGTATATTGTCCACTCTCGTTTGCGTCATCATTTGAGATTTCGGCGTTGGTATCAAATTGCAGCAACGTACGCAAAATGCGCTTGGATTGTCGCACCAACAGACGACGCAAGCGCGGGATTGAGCTCGCGCCTGAGCACACTCGCGTATCACGTAACACACGCTAGGTCTCGGTGTTGGTGGTAACATGCATGTTTAGCTACAGATATGGGTACAAAGACGCCATGTTACGCTCTGGAGAAAATCGGTGTCGGGGGTGAAGTTTTAAAAATTAGATAAAATAGTAATGTACCCAATGAGGTAGGCAGGTTAAATGAAGTGGGGAGGTCTGGTGTCCCACCAAAATTTCATACGGCAGTGAGCAAACGCCGTTCACAATTCGGGTTCGGTGGGCTTGGGTAAATACAGGCTCGATTCGCTGATAATTCTTCCTTTTTTTAAGTTACCACATTGCTGTGTCAGCCAGCTCCGACATTTCAAAGAATTCTCTCCGCCGAGAAGCGAAAACGGTCGGCCACGGGGCGCTTAGCCACTCGACAACACCGAAGCTGCCGCCCGAAGACGTGCAGAAACACGCAATTTACTGCCACAGCCGCGCCGCGAAGACCGAGCTCCTCAAGAGCCCGAACGCGCCCCTGACTCGGGTGTGTTATGCCCGAGAACATGAGGCGTCGCCAGACGCAATGCGAGTGTTCATGTTCATGTTCGAATACACAAGCTTGTGCTTGTGTATTCTCTCTTCGTCCTCGTCTTGTTAGCGCGTTTTATCTCATTATGTGTCACCAACAGGCCCAAACCTCGTCCCTCTTGGAATTCATGTTCGGGTTTTTATGATGATGATGCGGCGCAAGGCCAGCGAGGGCAAAGAGCGCCAGAGAAGGAGTTATTTAATGAAAAGAAGTGATTACCACAAAAAAGGTAGGTATAAAACTTATAAACCGGACATTGTAAAATCAATTAAAGATAATGGTGATGGCTGGTGTATAGGGCCAGATTTGATTATGCATGATAGGAAATGAGGTTTAAAAACTTAACGTCTGACAAATACTTAAACACGCGTTTCACAGAAACCATGGCATCGTCACCCAGAAACAACGATGGGTGTAGGGGAATATGTTGTCTGTAGAGTTCTCTGAAGTGTTTAGTCGTGTTGTGTCAAGTGCCTTGCATTGTATGAGTATGTGGACCACGAATAGGCCCTCCCCACACATGCTACACAGGGGTCTTGGAAATCCCGTTAGCAGGTGCGAGTGCGTTACATATATATGGCCTATCCGTAAGGTAACTTCAATGTGCCTGTTGTGTGAGTCAGTAGTGTATTGTCCCAAGTGTGGTTTTATTACGTGTAGTTTGTTGTCTGTCTGTTCGCTCCAGTCTGCTTGCCAAGTTTTAAGGAGTTGCTGTCTTATATGTGGCTTGAGGTCTGTGTAAGGTAGTGTTATGTTTACTGTGTTTCGGAGTGCAGCATTGGCGGCCATTTCATCCGCCAGTTCTTTTCCGCCGATGCCAGAGTGGCCTGGCACCCAACACAGTCACCTCAAGGTTTGAAGAATACGCCAGCATAATTGATTTCAAGACAAGGTTAACTACATGGTTTTCGGTGACTTTCGGGATGATAATGCACGGACGACGCTCAGCGAATCTGTATAGATGATGGATTTAGGAATATTATGTTCAACTATGTGTTTTACAGTCAGGAAGATGCCATATGCTTCTGCCGAAAAAATACTTGTCTTTGCATTCATGGTTCTACCTGCTTCAAAATTGGGTCCATGAGCAGCACAAGACACCGCAGTGAACGTTTTGGAAGCATCACTGAAAAACTCTGCAGCCCTGTATTTATCCTGCACATACATGAAATGCTGCTGAATCGCAATTCTTGGTGCCCTGTTCTTATCAAGCTGCGTAAAAGACAGGTCACAGAGCACAGGGCGCAGATTCCATGGTGGTATAAAATCAGTGATGGGTGTCTCGCGAATGTCTAAAAAGGGTACCTCATGCTCAGAGGCTCCCTCTCTTACCCTAAGTGAAAAAGGCAGAGAGATGGATGGACGATTTAAAAACAGTTGTTGTGAGGATGTATTATTAATGGTGGAATTAAAAGGGTGGTTAGTCAGGGAAATGATTTTAGAGGCATACAAGAAATCTATGTAAATCCTCTGGTGATATAGGGACCATTTATCACACTCGGCGTAGAGGCTCTCGACTGGGCTAGTGCGAAAAGCACCACATGCAAGGCGAAGCCCCAGATGCAGCACTGGGTCGAACATTTTCAGTGCCGTTTTTGTTGCAGACCCATAAATGACGCTTCCATAGTCCAATCGGGACCCCACTAGGCTTGTAAAAATAAGTAAGACGAGTTGCTTGTCGGTTCCATAGGACTGGTGTGACAAGTTTTAAGAATGTTGAGAGCCTTTAGACATTTATGTTTCAATTGCCTAATGTGAGGGATGAAAGTAAGTTTTTCATCCAACACCACTCCTAAAGACCTGTGTTCCTTCCTCAGAGGAAGCGAAACGCCATTAAAGGAGCCATGAAGAGAAAATGCAAGTTGGTTTTATTCGAAAGATTTCGTGTTTTATAGTGCCCCCAGCGCTTGTCCGGATACAAACGGTGCTTTATTCACTGAGAAATTAAACAATTTAGGTTAAAATTTTGATTTTCCCGCTCAATCATGCGTTTTCGTGGTCCCAAATGACATCACAGGAACCGACCGCTCTGCAGCCTAGGGTACCTTCATTCACGCATCCGCCGTACAGGGTAGAGACACGTATACGCTGGCGCCGCTATTTTCGGTTGCTCGCTCGCCGCCGAAACAAGTCATTGTGTCAAAACCGCGCTAAAATTATCGCCGCAACGCGGTTTACTGAAGAAGTTTGAATCATATTGTCTGTTTCGCGTTGCTAGGTCTCGTGGGAAACTAAAGAATAACGCGTTGAGCCCGTTGGCCCAATTGCGGCGGCACGGGACCGTTCAAAGGTTGTCTCCACCCTGTACAGCGGTGTTGGTTTGTTCCCGCGTTTCTTTACGTTCCGTAACCTAGACGGCGCCACCATACCGTGGCAAGCGTTTGGTTTGTTTTTGCCCGCATTTAAACCTGGCTTGTTTTTGTTCTGGGAGAAAATATTCGTTCCCTGAAACAGTGCTCGCTCGACAAATGGGGTCACGTAAGACACCGTTGCTTGCGTCAATCGGCCAGTGTCGTCTGAGACAACCCCAAGCCCCGTAGTGCTGTGCAGCTAAACCAAGCATGCTGTGCGCAGTACGAACAGCAGAACGCATCAGTACTTCTATGTTTACATGTGCTTTCGTAACTTCCACTGTTTGTCCCATCATTCTTATTGCTTTGTAAAGAATGGGCCCTAAATTTAAGCGCAAATCGCTCGTTCGTCTACTTTGTAAGCTCTACCTAATTTGCGTCTGCTTCTGCCAGCCTCCGCCAATCGCAGAGCTTAGCTCATGTGACATCATAGGTTCTGTTGCGGGAAATGAGCTGGTGGGTCGCATGACCATTCCCGTTTTTCCTAATTATGTAGCTTATTTGAGAGAAGTTTACGTTAAAAGTGGTGTCAGTATGATTCTAACGAGACAATCTTTTGAATGAACCAAACTTGTGTTTTCTCTTCATGGCTCCTTTAAGGGTAATGTCTGGGTCCGGATGGATCCCACGCTTCCTGGAGAAGACAATACAGGTGCTTTTTTCTGGGTTAAGTTTAAAACCGTTCTTGCCTGCCCAGCTGGCACGTTTTTTGACAGCGAGCTGGACTTGACGCTCACAGATGGACATATTGCATGATTTAAAAGATACCTGGACGTCATCTGCATACATTGAATAAGAAATTGTAGGTGGCAATGCCTTCCCAAGAAACTTCATCTTAACTATGAAAAGAGTGTAGCTTACAACACCACCTTGCAGAACGCCATTTTCTTGTACATGAACCCTTGAGAGTGCGCTACCAACTCTCACACGAAATGTTCTTTCGGACAAATAACTATTAAGAATGTTCATCATGTTGCCTGAGACACCAAATGACTTCAGGTCACTGAGGATCCCGTAGCGCCAGGCGGTGTCATAGGCCTTCTCAAGATCAAAAAACACCGTTGCGCAAAACTATTTATGAATAAACGCATACTTTATGTAAGACTCGAGTGCGACGAGTTGATCGTTAGTGGATCGCCCTGCCCGAAGCCAGCCTGCCAGCTCTCGAGAAGACCATTGTACTCAAGGAAGAACACAAGTCTCCTGTTTATCATCTTCTCGAGGAGCTTGCACATGCAGCTTGTAAGGGCGATGGGCCGATAGCTAGCGGGAGAGGAAGGGTCCTTCCCTTCCTTCAGGAAAGCCACTACTATGGCCTCCCTCCAAGAGCGAGGAATGTGCCCCGAAAGCCATATGTTATTGTATAGATGTAGAAGTGTTTAAGGGTGTCTGAGTGTAGCTGTTATATCATGGTGTATGTGATTTTGTCTGCACCTGGAGCTGAAGGCTTACATGTTGTCAGGGCTGCCTTCAGCTCACGAATTGAAAAAGGAGAATTGTAAGAAGTGTGCGACTTTTTGCTATCACGCAGTGACTTCTTTTCCGAAGATGTTTTGTGCTTCATGAAAGTGTTTGTGTAGTGTGCTGAACTGGACACGTGATCGAAGTGTTGTGCAAGTGTGTTGGCCTGGTCCTCGAGTGTGTCCACTGTTCGGCTAACAAGGGCAGGCTGTGTGTTTATTGTCCTTTGAGCTTACGTATGTGTGTCCAGACCAGTCCGCGGCATCTTAGCCTTCAACCCAGCGTCCCGCCTAATTGTGGTCGTAGCGCCAAATCCTCCCCTGGCGAGCCTGGGCGGGCAAAAGTGAGTTGTAATTGCCATAGCAACGTCACCGCCATCTTGAGCTTGGAGGCGTACTAATTGTCATGGCAACGCAGCGAGGAGGCGCAAAATGGGGGGGGGGGGGGGCTGATGCTTTCCTTCCCCCCGCCACCCCCGCTTCTTCCCGCCGCTCCGCTGCCGGCCCCGCTAGCCCCGCGCCGCCCGCTAGGCCTCGCCGAGACCGGCGTGCCTCCATGCAGTTGTACGTACGCAGCTGGGACAGTAAGAGGGCAGCAGAAATCGCACTTCAACACTTTATTCATGTTACGAAAATACGACCGAGCACAAACGCAACGTGCCGTGATAAGCACTGATGTTCGACACGGCATAGCATAAGTTGACATCGAACACGGTACACGTAGTTGTACAGCTCACAACACCGGCGCTATCGTTCTGATTAAATTCACGCTTTACGAACGAGTGTCTCACCTTTTGCTAATACGAAGCAAAATCACTTCTTGCTGCGCTTCCTCCCTGTGCATGGGGCATATAACCGCTCTTCTGTGGTCTTCAGAACGCTGTCACGATATTTCCGCAATGCTACGACTCGCACGCGAGCCCCGCGGCTTCTCTCGCGCACCGGCGCCGCTGTTGCTCCGGCAGCTGCGGCGACCGTTACCCCGCTGTCGCGCATGCGCGCCTAAAGTCGCGCCGGGAAGAGGTAGAGTGGGAAAAACAGTGAGAGAAGGAGGAGTGTTTTGCTTGCCCCGCGCCGCTGCCACTTGGAGCGCGTAAATCAAAGAGGAACTAGCAAAAAGTCACCTCGGACTGTCCAGACTGTGTGTGTCTGTGTACGAGTTTATGGATGTCAAGAAGGAGTACCAACTCTCTCGTTTTGCCCCACGGCGCACACGTTTTCCAAACGCCTTGGCCCGTTTGAACAAGAGGAGGTTACTCGATGTGGGGTACCTACGAAGGATACCCCACGCCTTGTTCTGGGCCTCTCGCGCCCGCCTACAGTCCACATTCCACCACGGCCTCCTCTGGTTGCGCGGGGCACCAGAGGCGTGGGGAATGGACTTTTCGGCGGCGTCGAGGATGTGCGCCGTGAGGAGTTGGGTAGCTTCTTCAACGTGTAGGTGTCCTATGGATGTGTGGTGTAGTTTGGATGTCTCTGTAAATGTATTCCAGTTAGCTCGTGCTTCATTGAACCTATTATGGGGAGATGGACTGCATGGGCCTTTACCTATGTCTGTTAGTGAGGTGGGGAAGTGGTCACTGCCATATAGGTCAGTGCCCACACCCCACTCGAGAAGAGGAAAGAGAACAGCAGAGCCAATAGCCAAGTCAAGATATGAGTATGTGTTGCGTCCTATGTTATGGTATGTAGGCTGTTTATTGTTGAAAAGGCATGCTCCAGAGGATGTAAGAAACCTCTCTACCAGGCGACCCCGGGCATCCGTACGAGAAGGGCCCCATAGAGAATTGTGAGCATTAAGGTCGCCTGGTAAGATGTATGGTTCGGGCAGTTGGTCAACCAACGCCTCGAAGTCAGAGCTCGAAAGTGCAAGATCAGGAGGAATATATATGGAGCATACCGTTATCAACCTATTAAATGTTATTGTTCGAATTGCTACAGCCTCAAGGACAGTGTTCAGAGTGACACGGTGGCAGGCAAAGGATTTCCGGGCAATTATGGTCACACCGACAGAAGAGTGTGTGCAGCCATCCCTGTCCTTTCTGAAGACCATGTAACTATTCAAGAAATTTGTGTGCTTGGAATTCAAATGTGTTTCCTGAACACACATTAAACTTGGCTGATTAGCATGCAGTATTTCGTATACATCGCCAAGATTTTTAGGAAGGCCTCTACAGTTCCATTGAATTATGTTTTCTCTTCCCATTATTTAGTGTGAGAGCTACTGGAGTGTGTATGTTTATGTGTCGTCTTTCGGGGCTGTGACTCTCGCCTTTTTTGGCTTGTCGGGAGGCTTTGGCGTCGGGACGCGTTCCTTGCGGTGCACCGCAGACAAGAATGGTTCGACGTCCATTTCATCCTCGGATGTCCTCGGAGCACCTGAGGCATCAGGCTCCTTGGACCGCGGACCCTTTGGGGCGCGCTTTTCCTTGCCCGCAACCAACGAGGGTTTCAAAAACGCCTCGGATGGCGCAGGCGGTGCGGTGGGGGTGGGAGCTGCCGCTGGCTCCCCCATTTTCATCTCCGTGCCCTCGCATGTGGTTTGGGACGGTGGAGCGGAAGTGGAGGATGCAGCATCACTCCCACCGGACGTGAATGCCACCACAAGCGCTGCTGGCTTTGCGAGCGGTGAGGAGGCGGGTTGGGCCACCGGAGGCGACCCGAGGGGGGGCGGTGGCGGGACCAAGTCCGACTCGCGGTACTGGGTCCCCGCCGAGACCAGACGCCACTCCGCCCCCGGCGAGCTGCGTCGGCGTACCTCCCCAGGGGGAAAGAGGCGAACTTCTTTCGCGCCTCTGGGAAGGAGATGTTCTCGGTTACTTTCACGTTGATAATGTTGATAATCTTCTTTTCCTGTTGAAACTTTTCACAGCTGCGGGACCATGCTGCGTGCGGCTCCTGACAGTTTGCACAGGTGAAGGTAGT
Organism: Haemaphysalis longicornis; assembly: GCF_048455015.1. Taxonomy (NCBI): domain Eukaryota; kingdom Metazoa; phylum Arthropoda; class Arachnida; order Ixodida; family Ixodidae; genus Haemaphysalis; species Haemaphysalis longicornis. Next base: position 230,024,240 of record NW_027526203.1, on the reverse strand, counting down.
TGAGTCACAGTTTTCAGTAGGGTGGTCATGTTCGGCGCATTTCGCGCAGGTCGTTTTGCCACGACAAGATATTGTAGCGTGCCCGAATCGCTGGCACTTGTAGCAGCGGCGCGGGTTAGGTATGTACGGACGTACACCACACCTAATGAAGCCAGCATTGATGTGCTCAGGAAGTTTTGATTTGTTGAATGTCAAGATTATGTGCTTTGTTGGTATTTCTACATTGTCACGACGGATGGCGATTCTCCTGACAGCGGTAACGCCCTGATCCTTCAGACCTTCCAGAAGGTCGGCCTCTGTTTCACTTAGCAGATCTCGCTCAGATATCAGACCCTGCGAGCTGTTGAGGCTGCGGTGGGGTGTGACAGTGATGTCCAGATCTGCCATGCGGGTTTGGGTCCGGAGATTTGTGGCTTGCTGCTGCGTCTTGACTTCAACCAACACTTCGCCTGTTCGTACTTTTTTTGCCTCGAAAGATTTGCGAATGATTCCTTCAAGAAACTTTGAGACGAGGAATACAGACTGGGAGGATAGGCGTTTGGATTTATCTATGGATTCAAGGACCAAAAAACGAGGATAGTTGTCAGGTTTCGGAATGTTGATGGTTAGTAGGGATGGAAAGGAAACTTCGGTGCGGCCCCTTTTCAGGGACAGATCATGTTTTGAGGGGGGTCTGGATTTATCCATACGGCATAGGAAAAAGCAGGAGACGGGGGTACTTTCTTCATCAGCCTTACCCTGATAGCTGAAGAGGTCCCAGAGCTCCCTGCCTGGTAAACAGACAGGAAGCCCATCCGTCGGAGCTTGACCTGTGCTCCGACGTCCACCGTTCGTGGTTTTTAACCCTCCACCTATAAACACATCGCCATGGTTGGATCCAGATTATGTTTGGGGGCTCGGGGTCCACGGTATCGCCAGTACCGTCGCCAAGATTGCTCAAGGTGCCCCTTGCGGGGATGTTCGGGTTTTCACTCCCTCACGTGTACGCACCTTCGCTGAGAGAGTCGCCCCACGCCTCGCACCGCGTCAGACGTTTTCTCTCCGTGCTCCTCTGTCCTGATCCACTGTAACCTCAGTTCTCTCAATAATTAAACCTTTTAAATTCTCAAAACCTAGTTACTCCCATTCGATCTTCATCCGATCGAAATGTTGATGGTTGGTAGGGATGGAAAGGAAACTTCGGTGCGGCCCCTTTTCAGGGACCGATCATGTTTTGAGGGGGGTTTGGATTTATCCATACGGCATAGGAAAAAGCAGGGGACGGGGGTACTTTCTTCATCAGCCTTACCCTGATAGCTGAAGAGGTCCCAGAGCTCCCTGCCTGGTAAACAGGCAGGAAGCCCATCCGCCGGAGCTTGACCTGGGCTCCGACGGCCACCGTTCGTGGTTTCTAACCCTTAACCTATAAAAACATTACGCCATGGTTGGATCCAGATTATGTTTGGGGGCTCGGGGTCCACGGTATCGCCAGTACCGTCGCCAAGATTGCTCAAGGTGCCCCTTGCGGGGATGTTCGGGTTTTCACTCCCTCACGTGTACGCACCTTCGCTGAGAGAGTCGCCCCACGCCTCGCACCGCGTCAGACGTTTTCTCTCCGTGCTCCTCTGTCCTGATCCACTGTAACCTCAGTTCTCTCAATAATTAAACCTTTTAAATTCTCAAAACCTAGTTACTCCCATTCGATCTTCATCCGATCCACGACGTAGCTCACAGCTGAAACCCAAGAACGGGGAAAAGCAGAACCCTCTGCCGAGAGACGACCTTCGCTAGAGTCCCTCCATCGGCCTCCGCGAAAGACTCATTTTCCAGCCGCTCCCAAACACAAAGTGCGTACAACGTGTGGGTACGAGCTAGTTGGCCAAAAAAGTTTCCCGCGTCTTTGCCCTTTAAGTCCTTTGTCTAAATTTTTTTGGTGCCTGGAAGTCTTAAATTACGTACCGCTCTCACGGGGGGAAAGGAGACAAGGAGGATCTTGGAGGCGGGAAAGGAAAACAGAACGAGGGCTTCCCGACAATGTGATGGCAGATATGTGCCGACGGCAACAGACTGAATGGGTGCGGATGTTTCGGTAAGGACGCGAGGAGATGAAAATCTCAAGCGCGGGAGAGGCGCATGCTGCTCGACCGGCGGAAAGACGACGAATGCCACAATACTCGAAGACCATCGCCGGCGATTTCGCTCCGCAGCACAGCAGTTGGCTCTCGTTTTCGAACTGATAAAAAATGATGGTTTGAACGGTGGTTACGCATTGATTGATTGATTGATTGATTGATTGATTGATTGATTGATTGATTGATTGATTGATTGATTGATTGATTGATTGATTGATTGATTGATTGATTGATCGTAGGGTTTAACGCGCCGACGCAACGCAGTCGATAAGGTGCGCCGTAGGGGAGGGCTCCGGATTAATCTTGACCACCTCTTGTACACACGGGCGTTTTTGCTTTTCGCCTCCATCAGAAAAGCGGCCACCGCGGACGGGAACCGAACCCGCGGCCTCGTGCTCAGCAGCGCAACCACTGAGCCACCGCGGCGGGTGGTGGTTAGGTAGAAGTGAAGTATATGGGGGCCAAGCCCATCAAATCGGGGCGAGGAGGCGCTAGCGACGTCCTCCTCCTTGGTGGGGCGAGGGCGATCCTCGCGCGCTTCCCTCCTCTCCCTACGAGGCGACGGGAGATGCGCGCAGGAGACTCCCCGGGGAGAGACCGCCCTGGGGACGCACAGCGATAGCACGATACGTAAATGCCCTTCGGCCACTTTTAGCCGTTTCTTGCATTGGCCGTTGTTTCCCACTTCCGTGGGTCACGGCACCCACCGTGTCGATTAGCGCATGCCTCGATTTGCGTCAGTGCGTTTATCTAGGATGCCCGGCGAGTCTCCGCGGGCATATTCCACTTCTTGGTGGGTTGCCCCCGCGTCCGCGATGTGACGGCTTGCGCCGTCTAAGGTCAGCGGACGAGCGCCGATGCCGCCCGGTCGAGGCCAGTGGCTTGGAAATGTGTAGCGGCCACGGAGAGCCCCCTTCCTCTACGTCAGCGAGCGTTGCGGCCGGCCAACGCCGGCGGACGCTAACTGCTGCCCGACTACGGGCTGGGCACACGCTGACGGCTGTATGCCCCAGGGGCTAGGTGCGTAGTGCAGTGTAGCGTTTGTATCGTGGTTTCCCGCGTAATAAACCCCTGTACTATGAAAGCTATCGCTTCCCGGTGAAGTGATTGAAAACGTACACTCGCGGCGAGAGTCGTGGCTCGCTCTCGAACCCGTTGTGGGCAGAGTCTCTCGGCAGGGCAGTTCGGTGCTGCGCGAGAGCAGTGAGAATAACGACGGCGCGTTATTCTATTATCCTATTCTATTCTGTTCCTTAATGTTAATGTCAAGGATTAAGAATAGCGGATGATGCCCACAAGTACCTGAAGGTGTGTTTATAATGGATCCCAGCGATGCAGACCAACCAATATAAGGAAGAACGACCGCACGGTTCCTTGAGCAGCCATTATTCGCGGAAGGGAGGCACTATTATTTTCGTTGATTGTTACGACGTGGTGGGTGCCCCTAGTCGAGAGCGCCAGTGGCTGCTGTAGCGATTGTTCAGCACTGCGCGTCGTAGTCTGCGCTAGGCACGGGCTCTCCTCTGTTGAGGGTGCTTGTGAATTTGGTCGCACCATGCTGCCCTGCGGTAGAGGGTGGCTAGTTGGCTGCACTTGGGAAAGAGCTTCGGGTATTGGGTAAAGTCTGCGCAGTCGGAAGAGGTGGGGGAGGTGTTCGTTTGGATTGAGCGGAGGGCAGTTTGGTCTTGCCTTGGAAACTTGTGGGCTAACGTACGGGATAGCAGAGGACCCCGGCTAGCTTCGCTAGAGAACGCTACGCGCCGTACACTAGCTCTGCGGAATCCGAAGACTCAAGCACGGGTTCGGGTACTCACATGCGGTAGACAGGCTCCGGCAATCTAAAATGAGGCTTTATTGCCTGGCAGATACAGGGCATATACCAGACAACACGACTATCGCTCGCGGGGAGACAGTGGCTCCTGTCGCTCGCTCAAGCCGCTGGGCTCAGACCTCGATATCCGTCATCACGGCCGCGGGAGCAGAGGAGGCATCCCGTGGCGACCGATCAGGGCAGAATCTCTCGGCAGAGTCCGTGGAGCCAACTGGGTTCACCGTCATCGGGGCATTCGGCGTAGGTACAGCCGAGCCAACCGACTCCGACCAAATCGCCCAGTAGACTCCCGGCGGGGCGCTCGTTCGTCCCGCAGGTCAGCTCGGAGGGGAGAGGAGGTCTTCCCCAGGTCGGGGAGAGGGTGGCGCGAAGGAAGGTGGCAAACTGGTCCTCCTTCCCCCGCGCCCTCGCGCACACGTTCGCGGCGAGCCGGTTCGGCGCGCGCACGGGGTCACGATGAGGTCACGACTGACGTGACGCGCCAGCTGCCCAAAATGGCGACTCCCAGCTCGCGAAAACATGTGCAGGCGAGGCGTAGGGAAACAAGGGTCCCCACAAACTTGACATGAGGAGGTGGGAATTTATCCACATCAGTAGGGCGGCTGTCCGAATGCGTTCGGGCACTTCGAATAACACATCCCTATATGTTCCTTCCTCATACGTTGCTTTTATTTATGCCGCGTCTGTCCATATGCTTTTTGTTCGTCCCAATGAAGGCGCACGAACGGATTTCATTTGTTCAACCCTTTTATTAGGCACTATTTTACGGTTTAAACAAGTAGAAACATACAATTTTCTGCCAAACCCTGCGTACAGTGCGGAGGAAAGAGGACAATTAAGATTCTCGCTGTTGACCACGTGTGCGGAGCAAACAGGCGACGTGAACTTTGCGGCGTCACGCACAGAAAGAGAAACGCACAACACATCTCACATGTGTTTGCTCGCATCCATACACATGTATAGTGTCTAAACGTCTTGGTACGAAATAGTAAGTAAATTTTCCACTTCCAGTTTCCAAAAGAGGCTGCTCTACGGGCAAACACGGCATCAGCCAGCGGTGGTTCCGCTAAAGTAGTAGGCTTGTCGAAACACCGTTTCCTGCAGGACTATCCACTGGGCAACGCTATAGAGTTCCACATTGGACTTCGCTCTGGGCATGCTGCTAACTCCACAGCTGTTAGTACCGTGAACGGCAGATATGTCAGTTGGCAGGGATAGCGCTGAGCTTAATTAACTCTGAGAACACCGACGCACTTTTTGCGATTCGTAAATGCGAAAATCATTAACACCCAATAGAACGTCATACAGTGCTCCCTCCAGTTTTGCACTGCGGCGCTGTTTCTCCGCTGAGCCTGGTCAGCGGGGTACGTGCTTGATATGCCGTTGAACACCGCACTCACATCCACACCTGCATGCACACTACTTTTCACGCGGGGTCGCCCAGCTGCGCGGTCCTTGTGTCTTTACTAATGCGCGTTCGCATTAATCGCGTTTTATTAATGCGCGTTCGTGGGGTCATGCGGTGCGGAACATTTCGCAGACGCGAGAGAGCCGTTCACGGTTTCCGGCGCGGCCAATGCCGACCTTTTCGCTCAACGGGCCATTCAATGCGGCCGCAGCTTGTCAGCGTTCGGACATTGATACAGCGAAATCGAACTCTGTTCCGAGCCGGCGGCATAGCGACCACGGCGAAATATCGGATTGCGCCCGACGGAGCAACCGCTGTCGGCTGCCTCTCGGTGGAGGGCGGGCGAAAGGCTGCCTCGAGGCGACGAGCGGTGCCAGCCAACGTTGGTCGGTGGAACTCAACACCGAGTACGGGAGAGTCAGATTCACTCGGCGGCATTCCTGCGCAACATCGCGGCGTACTGTAGAGGCAACCTGCAAAAAACCTCCCGCCGCCAGCCGACGAGTCAACGCTAGCAAGGCGAACGAGTCTCGACAACGACAGGAAGGCACCTGGGGCAAAACACTTGATGCGAAATGAGGCCTCCTGTCCGGCAAACGTTCGCGTGGCGCGTAGGTGAAGAGCAGCGTTACGATTCAGGCGTTGCGCACCGCGTGCCAACACAGCTTTTTTTAGATGCGACGCTGAGAGGAGCATCTCTTGCCGGCGGCCCTGTCCTTCCTGCGTCGTTGTCGTCCGCACAGCTGCGTCTCTCCTCCGCTCGCTTCCTCTGCTCTCTCCGATAGCGACGATAGCGAACACTCTCTCCCAACAACTGCGCGCGGCGCAGTTCCACTTCGACGCCCTCTCTCTCCGCGGCGCAAGCGCGCTGTGCGCATGTCTCTCTCATCCGGCCGGTCTCTCATTCGACGGTCGTCCGCGCTACGCTTGCTCTCTCTCTCTCTCTCTCTCTCTCTCTCTCTCTCTCTCTCTCTCTCTCTCTCTCTCTCTCTCTCTCGCATTACCCGACGATTGCTCGCGCAATTAGAGTAATCGACTCAACGGAAACGCACAATGGAACCCCCTTCAGCGTCGCATCACACCAGGGTTCCCGCGAGGGGAGGTGGGCGTAATTTTTCTTTCTAGTTGGTTGCACAATTTATCGTTACCCGCCGTCGCTAGCCCTCGGGCCTTTGAGGTGGCCCAGTGGTTAGGTTGCCGGTTTCATGGCGTGAAGGTCCCGCGTTCGATTCCCAGGACCTCCCATTATTGCGGCGCGCACTCCAAACACCAGCTCGTGGGCTCCTTGCCACTTTCCCTCACACAGCTTAGCCTAGCATTTGCACCCACCCCACTTCGCCGATGATAACGACGGTTTTCTGGTAACGCTCCACGGCGGAATGAAAAGCTTAAACAGCTCCGCTATTAATAGGCGGCGAGCTTCGCCAGCCGGGCATTCGAGACCCTCGTTCCCAGTCAATATTTCGCACGATATCTCGTAAATAGGTCTGCGACATGGCGGTGCATAGACATTTCAGAGTGCAAACTATTCGGTCAACAGATTTTCACTGCTTGTTTCCCGGTGTCGGTTACCTTGATTTTCGCGGAACATACGTTATCTCTTCCCTCACTGAATTCTCTACGGTTCATTACATGTTTCTAAAGAAGAAACAAGTAATGGTGCAGCATGTTTACGCAGCGTACGGGCCACTCGGCGCTCAGTAAAGAGATGTACGCGGGTTTGCGCTCTCGCTTGCATTCTCTCGTTCAATCACGCCCGTGCTCCGACACCCAATGCCAAGCCTGCTGCCGCTCGATGTGTTCGCCCCGCATGCTCTTTGAACAGTTCACCGACGGTATAAGCGTTGGAGTCGCGCGTGCAACCATATACGCCCGATCTCTCTCCCCGTCGGCTGCGCACCGTACTGACAACGATCCTTCCGAGCAATGTCAGTTATGCAACCAACGGATTCCGTTTTTTAGTGCCCATATTATTCTGAAACTACATTTTCTTTCCAAAAAGAGTAACTTCCCGATAGCGTTACGCGCAGTCAAGTTATATTCCGACAGAAGTAGACATGTTCTTTATCAAGTGACTCGGGCTTAGCCACCGCCATCTCGGCCGATGTGTCGGAGAGAGGACGTGCTTGTGCACAGATGATCCTGGCGTTGAAAAGGCACGCCTTTTTCAGTGTCAGCCGTCTCCGAGGCTTCGGATAATTCTCGCGCCGAGAGTCGAAAACGAGGGAAGACACCGACGGCCTGCCGAGGGGACCAAGCTCGGAGAGCGAGGCACTTGAAACCACCACCGCCGCAGCGACCGCGGCCGGATGTTTATACCAACGGGCGTGTATGGTGCGAGCTTTGGTGATGATGATGATGGTTTGAGTTTATTGGCGCAAGGCCGACATGGGCAAGGAGCGCCAAACAAAGTTATTTGATGAGGAGGGAACACAAAATAAAATCATTTAAAAACTATGAGCACGGCTGGTGTAAAGGGCCAGGGTGAAGAACAAGAGTGGTTAAAAGATAAATGAGGTGGTTGGTGTATTGGACCAGGGGCAAAACTATGGGTGGTATGAGATGAGTTGTAAGAAGTGAACTTCTGATAGGAACTTAAAGGTGCGCTGAACAGAAAACATGGCATCGTCTCCTAAGAAGTATGACGGGTGTGGTGGAATATGTCGTGTGTGTAGTTGTGGGAAGTGTTTGCGTCGTGTAATGTCGAGTGCCTTACATTGTATGAGGATTTGGATCACGGATAGGGCCTCTCCGCACCTGCTGCACATAGGTCTTGGAGATGCAGTGAGAAGGTGCGAGTGCGTTGCATGTGTGTGCCCCATCCGTAATCTGGCCAAGGCGACTTCAGAGTATCTATTGCGTGTGTCGGTGGTGTATGGTCCCAAGTGAGGTTTTATTACGTGTAACTTGTTGTCTGTTTGTTCACTCCAGTGTGTTTGCCATGTTTTGCGAAGTTGTTGTCTGATTTGTGGTTTCACGTCGGCGTAGGGTAATGTGGTTATGTCTACTGTATTCAAGAGTGTACCAGCAGCAGCCATTCGGTCCGCTGCTTCATTCCCGGCTATACCACAGTGGCCAGGGACCCAGCAAAGAACCAGTTCAAATTTGCGTACATACACAGACATAATACCCTTGATGATCAGATTGACAACGTGGTTTTTAGAAGGCATTGTTGACGACAGTGCCCGCACAACACTGAGGGAATCTGTATAGATAATGGATTGTGGGATGTGGCTTTGAAGTATATGATTGAAAACAAGAAGTACACCGTAAGCCTCTGCAGTAAAGATACTAGTATGACTATTCAGAGTTCTAGTGACATTAAGGCCGGGCCCATGCGCCGCGCAGGACACAGAGGTGGCAGTTCTAGAAGCGTCTGTACGCGGCGCCTCCGCGGGATGACGCCACCGAGCCAACCGAGCTGCTCCAGGTGCGATGAGCAGGCGAGCGGAAGCCGCGCCCGCGCACCGCCGCCGCAGAGAGCAAGAAGAGCGCTCCCCGATGGGCCGCGCGAGCCACCGTGTAAATATAATCAGTTAAATAAAAAACGAGTTATTTCAGTTCAACCAAGCCAACGGCTCTCAATAATAGATAACAGTTCAGAAGTGGGATCAAATCACAACGTCCGAACGTGAAAAGCCGCCCAGCAGTTATGATGGGGCCTGTGACGCGAAACGCAGCATCTTCAGCGACAACGAACGAAGATGGCGCGAACCAGGCCAGCGGTGACGACGGGGCGCGCAGCGACACGAGATCCGAAAACGAAGTCCCGAGTGACTCCACGACACCACAGCCGGCGATGGACATGGCAGCCGTCATCCAAGCAGCTGTACAGGCAGCCGTGAGGGCAGCCCTCTTGTAATTGCATGGGTTAAAGATTTTCTGTCATCAAGGGTTCAATTCACATCTGCTAATAACGTTAATTCTGCTTTCGGTCAAGTACACTCCGGTGTTCCTCAAGGCAGTGTCCTGGGCCCTTTACTTTTTCTAATTTTTATCAATGACTTACCTAATTGCGTTTCTTCAAGGATCAGGCTGTTTGCTGATGACTGTGTTATTTACCGTACAATAACCTGCTCTACTGACCAACTGGCCCTCCAAACTGACCTTGACTCTATATCTACTTGGTGTTCCACTTGGTTAATGTCGTTGAATAATTCTAAAACTAAACTTATGTCATTTACAAACCACGCATCGCGCATTCAAACTTCCTATTCCTTAAATAACACAACTGTTGAGCTAGCAGACACCTACAAGTACCTGGGACTTAACCTGCACTGTGACCTGACATGGAATCATCATATCGACATCATTCTTGCATCCGCCAACCGCTCATTGGGTTTTTTAAAGCACAGACTAAAACATGCTCCATCTAACCTCCGCAAACTTGCATACACAACTCTCATCAGACCTAAAATTGAGTACGCATCTGCCATTTGGGACCCTGACAAAGCATACTTAGTTGACAAAATTGAATCCCTTCAAAATCGTGTCGTTCGTTTCATCTTTTCAGATTATTCACGTCATACCAGCATCACGGCTCTAAAACATCGCGCATCTTTACCTATCCTATCAGATCGACGTAAACTGTCACGTTTATCATTGTTTCATAAACTGTACCATCACTCTTCTCTTCATCCTGATTTCTTTTCATCGACACCGACCATCTTTCCCCGACGGGACCATGCCTTAAAAGTGACACGTGTGAAATGCCACACTTCCAAATATTCACAATCCTTCATACCTCGCACAATTGTGGATTGGAATGCCCTACCATCTCACATTGTAAATTTTACAGATCCGACCAAATTGCAAGAACTTTTACACACTTACTTCGTATGTTAACTTTACTAAAAAGTGCTTTTATAGGTTCTAGAGTTCCTTCAAGATTTTTTGTTTGTTTTCCTTCTTTCTTGCTTTCTTTTTTTTCTTTTTTTGCCTCACACCCACTTGTATTTATTTGTTTGCCTATTAACGTGCTGCTAGTATTCTTTTTTTTTTCGTTCTTAATGTATCCTGCCCCCTATGTAATACCCTCTTAGTGAGGGCCTTTAGGGGTATTTTTGAATGAATAAATAAATAAATAAATAAATAAACATATCACAGCCACAATGCTAAAGCAAGGGCACTCCCTGATTCATTTAGATGCATTTAATTGCTTCTATATAGCAGTAAAGTGTGCCATGAGGCTGCGACTTATGACGGCTTCCACTTGCCGTCTGCTCTGTGCGTGTGGGCGCCTATAGCAGACAAACAGCTGATGTGGAACACAGAGTTTTGTTCACTTCATGTCCGTTTCAAAGCGCCCACTTCTAGAGAGTTCTGACGCGGTAGAAAGCAGACGGCACGGATGTCACACAAGACAAGCAGGGCGGGGCGTTGTTTGTGCCGTATATATAATATACACATAGCACAGGTTAACGGCCTCCGAAGCGCAACACGTCACGTTTTGACGCAAACGCGAAATGGACATTCTTAAAACGGATTCCGCCCCAGACGATCGTATCGCGCTTCGTTAGGCTCGGGCAGCGCTGTTTTTTATAGTGTATACCACGTCCAGGAAAACGGACAGGGATCTTACATTTGGCCACATTGATGCACGCGCTTCTATCGACGGCGTATGGTCGGCTGCGCTTGGCGTTTGATGCGTGGAGGTCGCTGTGCACGGCGCTCGCCACGAAAAGCTCAGCGTCTAACTTCGCTGCATGACATGGACTTGACGCGAGCGCGTTTGTGATTGCTCCTTTTAGAGTCCCTAGTGGGGCGACCGTTGTGCTTCGTGCCCCGCTTGTATGAGAATTATTGCTCGCCTTCATTTCAAGCAGAAGCTCACAAGACCGCACAGCTGTTCTTGAAAAAGGCAAAAACGCTATCGTCGCCTTGCTTCCGACCGAGAGGGCTTCTCCATTCTTTTCCGCGTAGAATAGCACTGACTGAGCTGTCTTTTAGTGTACGCTGCAGAGCTCAAATGTTCGCCGTCTCTACATGTGCACGTGATAATGTATTCGAGGAAAAGGGCTTGGAAATAAGCTTCTTTTTTTTTCTTCCTTGGACGAAACCGAAGCGGCTCTGCCCGAGTTGGCGCTGTCAACCCATCCGCACTGGACCTCGTAAGCTGGCTTTTGCGGCTGCTGCCCCGGTGCCTCAGTTTTGCACGCAAGACATTCGTGCTCAAGGAATGAAAGCAGAATTCAACGCGTAGAGCCATTGTGTGCATTTTTCATTTGTCATTGCTATCAATGCTACCTGCACCCGACTATATGGTACATTGATCACAATACTCGAATTGGGTTTTGTATTCCTAATTAAAGCTGCGCGCTTGTATGACACGCCACGGAATATTTCAACAGCCTCGTATACATTCGCTAGCGAGATGCGTAGAACAGCTATGAAACCAGAAAAGGTTTCTCGCGCATAGAGTACTGTCGCACTTGTCGCTTCCATATCCCGTCGCGCAGCCGCCCGTAAAGATTACGTGTGCTCGCTAATAAGTGAAACTCAACTAAACGATATATATACTTCAGCTTTCATCTTTTCTTGGCCTGCTTTAGGCGCGTGGGGCAGCGTCGCCACGTGGTATTTTTCCTATTTCGCGGGGTTTCTTTATCATTCAAAATGAGTACGCAATTAGTTCGTCACTGAAAATACCGCAGTTAGATGCCCCTCGTAAGTACCTACAAGTGCCTCAGTGCCACTTTAATGATTAGGACAGTACTTCTCGAGTTAGATATTTGATTACAATTAATTGAATCCATTACAGACAAAATTACTGACCGCTACTGTACTGGAAACATCAGGCACCAGATTTTCTTCGAGTAACGTCATTGTTCTTTTTTTTAAATATTGGTGCATGATAGCTAGAACTTCCTGTATATAACTGATCGCAACTACCATAATTTGCTAGTTACTGTTACACCACACAAAAAGTCCAATGTATTGGCGAACCGTGTGCGCACATAGCGTAGATAAGGCCGATAAGGCTTCGCTGAATTACGGAGAGTTTTAATTAGAAGCACCGGACATGCGGCGTTTGATGTTAGCCTTTATCGCGTGGCCGTCCTGACAAGGCCGCTCTATCACCACTCCGTTAACGACCTTAACGACCTGTCCATTTATTTTACACCAATCTGACACCCTGTAACAAGTGCCTTCTCTGCATAACAAATGGTTAATGCACAGTTCAATGATCGCGTTGAGGTGTCGCAGCCTTCCATTCAAATTTTTCCGCGAGTCTGCGACTGACTGACTAATCGCTACGAGCGAGTAAAGATGTGGCGAGTAACGATCGCCGGCACACGATATCAAGGAAAATTTAAATCTGCGCTGCGACATCAGCGCACAGCTAAACACCATGCTGGCATTGCATAATGACACTGCGCAGGCCACATTTTTCCGATCAAACCGTACGTATACGGACGGCCTCGTCACTTCGCACTCAATTGACTGCCGTGTTTGGTCATTCAGGTGAATTAAGGCAACCCAGACCACGGGAAAGCCGTTACTTGTACGGAGTCGCTGCCCTTTTTAACCTGCAGGTCGTTCATCAGGTACGGAATGAAGGACGGTTTACACGAAAAACGAGTCCGCAGCAGTGTTGCGGAGTTACCACTCCGGAATTGGAATCATTCCGGATTCACTCCACCTTTTTGAGGCTCCGGAATGGAATGAGGACAATGACTGGGGGAATGGAATGGGAATGGAGTTTAGCGCATTTTTCCCGGAATGGAATGGGAATGGAATAGTGATTTTTAGACGACGACGTCAACATCCCTGGCGCTGTACGGCTACGTAATTAGTCAGTGGTGATGACTGCGTCGGTATATCTCAAATGGAGTACCGGCGACGAAAACGAGGACGTATACCCGGCATCCTGAGTAATCTAATCTCAGTGGTGATGACTGCGTCGGTATATCTCAAATGGAGTACCGGCGACGAAAACGAGGACGTATACCCGGCATCCTGAGTAATCTAATCCCCGCAGCCTGCGGCAGCGCTGGTGCAACTGAACTTCGAGCAGCGCAAGTGCGTTTGGCCGCCGGACCGGTGGCGATGTTAGGTCCGCTGTTCGTGCTGTGGCAGGCTTTTTGAGTCATAGCTTTCTCTGTACAACTAACTGTCCGTGGCGCCGATGGCAGACCGGCGTGTCAGTTGCAGGCGCCATGTGCCCAGGCCAGCCAGCGGGGAATACCATCGAGAAGCAGGAGGAGGGGAATACGAACGGCGCGCATCCGAAGCCGCGGGGTTTCTCACAGGAAGTAGATGCTGCGAAATATTGGAAATATTAATATATAGCATTCATGCATGAAACGTGAAACATGAAACAAGGAGTCTGCTTGGCGTTCTCCTCCCACCCTCCGTTGCCCGGCGCGCAATGAATAGCGTTGTAGCTTGTAAGCACACCTGGTAGGCATCTCTCGGGAATGCGGCGCCAACCTGTGGACCTTTTCTCCGTCTGTTGCAGCGGGGCCCCGGGGCTTCAGAAAATCAAAACCAAGGCAGTAAAAAAAAATTGTGGGTGTGGGCCCTGCGTGTGCAGCACCCGCCATAGGCATAAGAAGCGAGCTTCGGATGTGTTACTGAGATATTTCTACCTCCACACTGTGGTACGGTAGTGGGAAGCTGTGATATACGATTGCATAAGATATTAAATACGACAATGCGGAAGACACAGCTGCCAAAGGGCGTTTGCTTCTAACAGTTCCGGCTCCAGCAGCGCCCTTGTTTGCAAGTGCTTTGACAGCTCTTTGCAGTGAGACACAGTGCTTTGCTTCGATCCGAAAGTGCGGCCTTCTCCTCCAGTTGTTCCAAACTGGTTCGTGGTTTGGTTGCTGTGTTTCTGTGCATGGGGCCTTTGCGCCCGAAGTACAAACGTACCTGATTACTGAAGCCTTAGTCGTCGGCGTGAAAGTTGGAGCATCGCCACTATGCAGTTAGGGAGGCCTCATTTCAAAATTTGGATCAGGTCCTCGTGCATAGTGGTGGCGCGTTCACGGAAACAAACTGCCTGATCATACTCCTTTATTTTGCCAGGGCTCTCGTCACGATATGGTTCTGTCACTTTAAATTAAGGGCTCATAAATAATGCCCTGTATTGAACGGATTGGGCTGAGGTAGTGCCAGGGCAATAACCAAGCGAAATGGAGGTCAACGTGGAAGCGGTGGTGACTTTCCTACTGTGAATGCAAAACTGTTAACGGTGTTCTGTGACGCTGCCTTCCAGTCTCTCGCGTTGGTACAGTAGCATTAGTGCTCAATGCTCTAAATTCACTTGAAATCATCAAAATAAGCATTTAGAATGCGTGTACATGTGAGAAGGCTCCGCGCGACATCCCTGTGAGTTATCCACAGTATACTAATTACGCTGGTATGATGGTGCGCAAAGCCGATAGCACGGCAGCACGCGACAGACTGTGCAACGAAACTGTCATCAACGTAATAGCTGGTTCACCTCGCGTTGCGCAGGAACAAACCGTTAAAACAAGCTAACATGCAAACACCACAGTGAGTAGCGGGATCCAGCTACTTATTATGTAAAAACTGGCAGTGTGACACTGCCCCCCTTTAGAGCGAAAGCTTTCTTAGTAGGACCAATGGCATTCTGTGAAAAAAAAATTTACATTTCCACATATACCGGCTGCTCTACCGAAAAGCTCTGCTAACATCTCTGGACACATGGTGCGTGCGTGAAACCGGGGACCGCAAAAAAAGTCTTCCTATCTCTCTCTCTGAAACCGGGCTTTCATTGTGTCAGAAAGGTTGTTTGAAAATAGCGAAAAAAGACTTTACACGGGTCGACCGTGAAGACAAAGTGCAATTGTATATCTTTATCTCATAAACCACGTAACCGTGTACATTTTGATCGTTCGTAGATGCGTTACTTGTGCGCGAGAAATCGTCGCATGGGTTCGTTGTTCGCTTGCGATTTGGGAGTTTGCAAGTTTTGCGATAGTTTGGATGCACTTTCAGCGAAATTTGGACGAACTTGTAGCTTTCGCACTTTTCTCTACTTTCGTTAGGAAGGGATGGTAAATGTTTGCAATAGAAGGGTAGTTGTTCTGCACGCGATATGCAACCAAGCTGCTACCATCTCCCAAATCGGTGACAAGTGGCACATTTTGCATACTTTTGCAGTTTTCAACGCGTATGATAACGTCAGATTCATGTTGCGTTCCTCGATAGCTCGATAGAGCGCCTGACGCAGTATTTACGTTGAGGAATTAAAGAAATGAAATTGACCTGACCGTCCATTCCAGGAATGGGAACGGGCTAAGTTCCGTAATTCCGATGAATTGAAAGGAATGGAATCACGGCAAGTTCTAATTCCTCGGAATGGAATTGGAATGGAATGGGGATGCCCATTCCGCAACACTGGTGCCCTGTAGACTCGGTGGGGTTGTTTGCTCGCTTGAGTCGACTCCCCATATCTTCTCACAGCGCACCCAATTAAGGAAACGGTGACAATTTTTGGCGTCCGCTACAGGGCGTCTGATGTGAGCGTTAAAGAGCTGGTGAAGAGCTTTTCAAAAAAAAATTTGTTGGGGGCATTACTCTATGGTTTTCTTGACGCTGAATTCGAAAAACATGTTTATTCTATGTGTAAATACACCCAAACCATCTTTTTTCGTCAAAACAAACGACCCCTGCCCGTGGGCGCGGTAAGAGCCCTGGCTGCCTTTCGCGATTGGCTGGCGGCAGATGACGTCGGAAGTGCCGGCGCTGCGGTGACCACTCGGCCTGAAGATTTCATTCTGTTCCAGATACGAGCCAGAAGGTCCTCTGGTGAATGGAGGGCTCACACAATCTTTCCTTAGAATAGGAGAGCCTGATGGAAGTATAAACGCAACCGGTTCGCTCGCGGCGAGCTTTAGAAAGGGGTTCTCCCCCCTCCCGTTCTCCCGTTGGAGCTGCTTAGAAGTTATTTAACCGGTCGCTTACAATACACTCTTATCAATGGTTATGGATCTTCTTTAAAAACAATCACGTACGGAGTTCCCCAAGGATCAATTCTAGGGTCATTATTGTTTATTATATATATTAACGGCATTGTACACATACCACGAACACCAGATATCATCTTGTATGCCGACGATACTAGTGTATTTTTCTCTGGGAGGCAGTTGAGCAGTATTAATACGGCTGTTAACACCTGGTTAGGTGACTTGACAACGTGGTTACAGGTGAATAAACTGCAGCTCAATGTTGCGAAAACAAAATACGTAGTGTTCAAGCCTAGAAATAAACCGGATGATACCGAAATCCAAATACATTTTCAAAATTGTGTTATAGAACGTGTCTACACATACAAATTCCTTGGAGTTGTTTTCGAAGAAAGCCTGAGCTGGACGCCACATATAGATAAGCTACATGCAAACGTGTCAAGATCAATAGGAATGTTATACAAAATTAGACATCTGGTTCCTAAAACTATATTACGACAACTGTATTATGCACTGGTGCAATCTCACTTGCACTACTGCTTGTTAGTGTGGGGTACCACGACTACAACGAACATGAAACGAATAACAGTACTACAAAAACTAGCTGTTCGATGTATTGAAAATCTTCATTACTTGGAACATACCTCAGCGGCGTTCTCTGAACTAAAATTACTAAAAATTACGCAGCTGTTTGAATTCAAGCTCTTAATACGCACTTTCAACGAAATGAAGCTCGATGAACCCGCCTTTCATAAGCAGTATCAACCACCCAACATGTATTATACATTTAGGCACGAACTATACAAAACCCCAATGATTAGGACAAATTATGGGACCCAAACATTTGGTCATTTAATACCGTGTTTCTTGAACAAACATCCTGATATTCTGAAAATGGTCCACGAATCTCGTTCGATACATGCCTTCAAACGTGATGTCAAGCAGTATCTTCTTTCCCGTACTATGGAATGAACTCTGCTGATGTTGTAGCGGCGGTATGATTACTGTTTTGCATTTATGTATACTTGCTTGGCTGAATTGTTCTTTATGTTAGTTCTTTGCTATTGATGTTGTTTTTTTGCATTCTGTACTTTTTATGTTCGCTGCTACCGCTGTTAGCAATGCTCATGTACGGGTGAATGGGCCTTAGTCAGGCAGAGTCTATCTGCCTTTAGTCCACTCACCCGGGAAATTTTGTCTGAATAAATCATTTTGAAAACCTCAAAACGATTCATGGCCGACTTGTTTCTCGGGTGCAGGGAAGTTTCGCAGATATTGGTTCGCCGCTTTCTCTACCAGCGCTAGTCACAATTCCTAGCACAATTTTTCAACCCACCATCATCCCCATCCTCGAATGTGGAACTTTGTTTTTACATTTCGACAGTCGGCAACAAGCTCTGTGCAGCGGCCTGCGATGCGCACTGGCAGTGCGGCCGCCGCCGGTCGCCGCGTCGCGCAGAGGTGCTGGTTCCTGGTCGCTGTTCGGCCAGTCAGCGGAACGTGGCATTGCAGCACATACACATGTTTTAGGATAGGGGAGCCGAACGTTGGTCGCCCCCCAAAAGGCAGAGGAACTCAAGCGCAGCACGCTGGTCCCCGAACGCCTTCCCCAACAGCTCCAGCCGGCTCAGGTTGCACGGAGTCGCCGCTGATGTTGGGAACTTTAGGCTAAGCACCAAGGGAGATCCTTCACACAGTTTTTCACCACACTATCATCCCCTTTCTCGCATGTGAAACCTTATTCCTACGATGATAGTCATTCTAGCGATCGGTGCTGTGGTCATTCTTGCGCGCAGGTAATGCCATCCATTGACCTCTCGCCGCATCTCGTGCCCGCGGGGACGTTCGTTTGCGGCCGTCGACGAGCCTCCGCGACCGGTCGGCGCTCCGCATCGCGATACGAATTCGATCACCTCTTTCGAAATTCCCTTGGATGACAATCCCTAGCACAATTTTTCACCACACTATCATCCTCTCTTGCGCCGTTTACCTTGCTTTTCGCGAAGGCCTTGATTCTGGACGGCAGCGAAGAGCGGTCGCTGCCGCGGCACGCGTGGTGCGAACCGTTTCATGCGCCGTACGGGCATGCACGACCGGCGAGTGTGCGGAGCGCTTCCGCGCGCAGAAAACGCGTCATGCTTTCATCTTGCTTCATTTTTTCTTAAAATCTAGCTATTCAGCTAAGCTGTCGTCACAGCCAACAACGTTGATCGGGAAAACGAGCAAGAAGTTCGGGAAGCCCAGATCGCTGTGGTGCCAAAAATTTTCTAATTTCCTTATAATAATGGATCAGGAACTTGGGGTACCTCCGTATTTGTTTGAGCCCGTCGCTTCGCGTATGAAGTAGGGCACCCGAGGACACGGCCGGTCCCGCGACTACTCGTGAAGGCAATGTAGTAGCCACGGACGCTCGGGTAGGAAATCTTTGGTATAGGAGTCGCTTTAGGGAATCACACAGTAGCATTACGGTTAAAAATCGACGCGGAAGCAACTCTAGACAATGATGATTAATAAAGTGCAGATTACACACCTGCTTGATTCGGAACTTCGCCCAGAAAACTGGGACACAGCGAAGCGGCGGCGCACGTCGCTGGCCGTCTTCCGAATATGACGCTACTTCCAGTCGCTGCCGCTCAGTTTCTCGATGCGGCAGGGAGCAGTGGGCGGGGCGTAGGGTCAACTTTAACGACGAATACCGCTGTCCCCAAGCTATAAAAGACGAAAAAAACTTTACAGGCATAAACTGGCCAATGTAATAATTGTAAAAAGCAGAGTTTTGCCCGGCTTTAAAAGCGCTTCAGTAACCCTTTAAGGAAGAGAAAGAGCCTGAACTGTTGCGGCATAGGTTGCTGCTGCCTTTATAAGTTGGGGCTCTCGTTAATTTTCTCTGAGGACATATACCTAGCTGTAGGCTAGAGTATTGTGTCTAGATTGTGGTAAGTTCGCCATCATGGATCTAGAGAAAATTCTACCGTTGGGCTGCCAGCTGGGCCTGTCAGGGGCCGAACTGCGAAAGTAGGTCGCGCCGAAAGAAAAAATCTTTTGTCGGGATGGTTTGAATCAGGGCTGTTTGAAATTACTTTCGCGCCTTTATTTTGCCGTAACTTCCTTTTAAATTCGGAATTTCATTATAGTTCGTATCGTTCTTTTATTGTGTGTGTTCTTGTCAGGCACGACGGTGATGAAATTGCGTACCCTCTTCATTTCTAATTTCCTGATGCGGCGCTGCGATGGCGAGATGCGTACTGTTTCCTGACGGTTTCACACACGCGCCATTTCTGGTCGCCGAGTATCGATCCGCTTCAAAAAAACTACATCCACTGCAGAAACTCTGGCCCTGGTATTTGTTTTTCTTGGAGAGCCTTTCAGTTTGATCATATGCAAATGTCGTTTCAAATCGCGCGCCATCAGCCGCAAAGGGTTCGCACAACATCCGACGGATGGGGACGAGTGTACTGGCCAGTAGGAAGACGCACTGAAACATCCCCCTCGCGAGGGGCACGATCAAATGCAGAGCATTTCCGGGGGCGCACGGCGTTAAGTAGTTTGCGTTACGTTAATGCTGTTGCACTTGTGGCAACTGCTGACGAGAGAGCGCTCGTCAGCAGTAATTTGAATGAGTCAAGGATATAAGGCGCGTCCGTAGCCTCCAATTCTGTGTTGGCTTTGTGGCGCATGGTTAGAGCACATTGTACATTGCGTTCCGCCCGCAGGGTCGAGGGATCGAAACCTGGCGCCGGATAGTATTTCTTTTTTATATATAGTAGGGAGGGGTGCGGTGCGGACTACGGACGCCAACGCGGGTGACATCGTGAGTTACTGAAATGCTTAAAAAGACGAAAACGAGTAAGCTGAGAAGGCTCGTGAAGAGGCTGAGAAAGCAAGACAGGCAGCACAAGCAGAGGCTTAGAGGGCTCAAAGAGGAAGAGAACGAATTTCAGAAACAACTTCAGTTGGAGCGAGAGAAAGCGGAGCGAGAAGACAAAGCCCGCCAGGCAGAGGCCGAAAGGGAGCGAGTGAAAGCGGAGCGAGAAGAGAAAGCCCGCCAAGCAGAAGCCGAAAGGGAGCAAGTTAAAGCGGAGCAGGAGGAGAAAGTACGCAAAGCTGAACTCGAGATTCTAAAAAGGCGACTCGAGATACGATGGTTGAAGGCAGAATCCTCATCAAATGAGCGAAATGCGAGAGGTGAGAATAGTGGCCAAGGTACTAACCGTGAGAAGGCAAAAGGAGGTCAGTATAGCTCCGGAAACGAAGAGGCGGGTGTATACGCAATCAGCAAGGAGGAAACACCTACAGCAAGGAGGAAACACCTACAGAGTTGTGCGAAAGCGCAACACTTCAGATATCGAAGGACGATGATCCTACGGATCGTGACGCGGAGCTTGGGGATGGCGATAGCATCCCCGTTGTGAATACCGTCATGACGTCGGGGCCGAGCGGCCTAGACTGTGACGATGCAGAGCAGCCGTCGGGAAAAAAGAGATCGGCCAGGGCCGCAGACACGTCTCAATGCTTCCACAGTCAGACAAGGACTGTTTATTTCTCGTTCCAAGCATACGAGGGGCGAGCACTCCGCGGCCGCAGGCACGGCGTCGGGTGTCGGAGTGTCGGCGTGAGAACGAGAAGAGGGAGAGAGCCACAGTCGTGCGTAAATGCGCAGAAAAGCACGTACGTATGCGCACAAAAGCACGTACGCGGGCTGTTGACAGGAAACACTTAGT
Source organism: Haemaphysalis longicornis (assembly GCF_048455015.1). Lineage (NCBI taxonomy): Eukaryota > Metazoa > Arthropoda > Arachnida > Ixodida > Ixodidae > Haemaphysalis > Haemaphysalis longicornis. Next base: position 230,003,232 of record NW_027526203.1, on the reverse strand, counting down.
TTTGAGAGTCACAACACGGCTGCGAAAACTCTGCAATGGGCGACAAGCATGGCTTCAACTTTTCCACGTGAACTATCTCGCGGCACGAACCGTCCATGAGTTCAATGTCATAGTTCACTGGAGAAAGACGAGACACAATTAGATGAGGACCTGTGAACTTCCGCTGAGCTTTGATGCCGAAAGGAGGTAACTTTACGAGCACCAGCTGGTCTTTTTCAAACGTGATATCTTTGCGGCCCTTGTCGAATTAGGTCTTCTGCCGTTCTTGTGCAAGTTTGATGTTTTTTGATGCCAATGTCCGAGCTTCGTTCAGTCGCTCACGTACTAGCGCGGCGTAACTGATGATTACCGGAGCTCGGCGAGTTCTTTGCGATTGAAGCTGACGTCGAGAGGCAACACTGGATCTATGCCGTACACCAGAAGAAAGGGCGTCTCCCGAATGGTGTCTTGGTAGCTGGTGTTGTAACAAAACACAACGTATGGCAATATTTCAGCCCATTTTTTTGCCTTTGGTGGTCAACATGCTGATCATTTGCTTCAGTGTCTTGTTGGCCCTTTGGCACAATCCGTTCACCGATGGGTGATAGGCTGTAGTAGGAGAATGGTGAATTCCACGGTGCTGAAGGTATGCTGCCGTAGATTTTGCCATCATCTGAGTGCCACGATCGGTAATAATTACCGCTGGACAGCCGTGCTTGAGAATGATGCGACGTTCAATGAATTCTTGAACAGTCACGGCTTCAATGTTGCGGACTGGTATGGCCTCTACGAACTTTGTTAAGTAGTCGATAGCAACGATGATGTACTTGTATCCCCGTGACGACTTGAATGGTTCAACAATGTCGAGACCAATCGCGTGGAATGGGGAATGCACTTCAATCGGCTGCAAGAAACCTAGCAGTGCAACTGGTGAAGTCTTCATTCGTTGACAAAGGTCGCAATGGTTGACAAAACTTTTGATGTGCTGGTACATCTTCAGCCAGAAGTATTTCAAGCGGATGGCTTCGAACGTGCGTCGGATACCCATGTGAGCTCTGTACTTGCCTTCGTGAAATCCGTTAACTTCAGCCCTTTTGCTTGCAGGAAGACACATCAGAAAGCGCTGGTGAATCGGGCTCTGATCTCTCTTGTAGAGAACGCCGTCGTGTATGACGAACTTAGATCGTGCTCGCTTCTGCTGTTCGGCTAACAAGCTGAAGATGTCTTTGCAGAATCGTCTGCATATTGTGCTTCATCGAAGTTTGCCAGCGGTTGGCCTACTTCTTCAGAAGAAATTTGAAGAACTTTGTCGGAGTTTTCTTCAGAGTGAGGGATTCTAGACAAGCAATCAGGAGGATCGTGTAGTCTGCCGGATTTGTAGATTACTTGAAAATCGAACTCTTGCAGGACAAGAGACCAATGGAGTAATCTTTGATTTCCCTCTTTGTAGCGCATCACCCAACAGAGCGCATGATGGTCAGTCACAACTTGAAACTTCCATCCCATTAGATAGGGGCGAAGTTGTTCTAAAGACCATTTCATAGCTAATGCTTCGAGTTCTGTTGAGGTGTAGTTGTTTTCAGCGCCTTTGAGAGAACGGCTCAGGTAGACTACAGGCCGTAACTTGCTACCTTCGTCCTCTTGTAAAGTAAAGCTCCTAGACCCAGCCGCGACGCTTCCCTGTGGATTTGAACGTTTAACCGCAAATCGCCTGAAAATAGTTTCAGTCGCGGTGGCTCAAAAAGGCAAGCCTTTAGTACTTCGAAAGCATCTTGCTGTGGGTCTTCCCATTGGAGTGGAGTGTCCTAGTAAAGATTGTTTCCCCGAAGTCCGGTGTCGATCAGGAACCCAATCGCCCGGGCTCCGGTTGATTAGGCAGGAGGCTGGCAGGGCGATGGTGTTCAAGTTCTTGGAGATGGCGGTCGAATTGACGAACTCAAGGCGTTGGGGTTGATTAAATGAAATGGAAGTTTATATACATCTATTTACACTAGGATAACTGGGTACATGAGTAATGAAAAGAAAAACTTCAAACTTCAGCTAGACGCTAGCTCCAAGTGCGCACAAATCACTTGAGCTTCTCAACTTCGTCTAACTCTTCCTCTCGGAGCGTACACAAACCGCTCGAGAAACAACGGCCGAGACCCTGTCTCGCCGCAAGATCCGTCTAGTTGCCCGGTACGGCGCTGCACCCTAAATTCCTCGACTAGGGGGCTCATAAATCCCAACCTAGCTTTAACGGTCGAGACTCCTTGTCCCGCCGGGAACTGCCAGCTCAGCGCTCAGAAAAGAATGATTTTCAACGGCCAAGTTAGGCCTTATAAAACCTCGAGATCACCCTCTCTCGGGAACGCCCCTGTAGTGTTCGTACACGTGCAAGGGAGTGCCTAAATTCACGTAGACAGCTGTCACTCAGCACGCCACGGAATATTCAATGAGGCGCCGCCATCTTCGGGTCAACGGAACGCTCGCAAACGAGCAGGTCGTGCGACCCCGCGGGGTGAAAGCGAAAGACGGCGACAGTGCGTCATGCTGAGCAGGGCGCGACAACAATGGAGAGACTCGTGCGGCACTCGTCCTGACGCCGGTAATACCACCACTTCCGCGCGTCAGCAGACGTTCCTGGAATCCGGCGGCGCTGTTTGCTTTCTCAATGGGGGATTATCCTTGAGGTATGCGGTGGGCCAGACGATCCGTCTCCCGTGCGCGCCGTGACAAATTAGCGGTGGTTGCAGCGCAGTGTTGGCAGTGCTACGTCGCCAGACAGAGCGGCGGGTTCTCACGCGCAGCCCGGGCGCCTGACCGCTAATCTCATAAGTGGACCTTACATTCGTCCTCTTGTAGAAGTAAAGCTCCTAGACCCAGCCTAGACGCTTCCCTGTGCATTTGAACGTTTAACCGCAAATCGCCTGAAAATAGTTTCAGCAGCGGTGGCTCAAAAAGGCAAGCCTTTAGTACTTCGAAAGCATCTTGCTGTGGGTATTCGCATTGGAGTGGAGTGTCCTTTTTCAAAAGCGCGCGCAAAGGTGCGGCATGAGCGCTGTAGTTTGGGATAAACTTCCTGAGGTACGATGTCTGTCCTAAAAATGACTGAAGCTCTTGGACATTCCTCGCTGGAGGGAAATTCTTCACAGCTGCCAGTTTCGTCGGATCAGGAGAAACTCCCTTTTTTGTAACAATGTGTCCAAGGTAAACAATTGATTTGCAAAAGAGAAAGCATTTCTGTGGTTTGAACTTAAGTCCAGCCTTGCGAAGTCGGTCGAAGACTTCTTGCCAGTGGCTCAGGTGTTCTTCAGATGTTTTGCTATAGATGACACAGTCGTCCATGTAAACTAGAGCGTTGTCGTACTTGAGGTCTCCAATCATTGGATCCACTGCGTGCTGACACGTGAAGGGTGCTCCTTTCAATCCAAAAGGCATACGAAGAAATTCGTACAGTCCCCATTGAGTCACAAATGCAGTTTTTTCAGTGTCGGCAGGGTTCATTGGAATCTGGTAAAAGCCTGAAATCAAGTCCATGACTGAGAAGAATTTGCAACCAGCGAGAGCTTGCAATGCGTCTTCGATTCTTGGCATACGATAGACTGTGTCTTCTGTGACTGCATTGAGGCGCCGGTAATCGGCACAAATGCGTATCGAGCCATTTCTTTTTGTGATCAGTACCAACAGTGATGCCCATCGACTTCTGGATCATCAATTAGGTCCTTGATCATCGCTTTCACGATGTCGCGTTGAACAGGAGATAGTCGGCGAGCGCCTTGTGCGATTGGTTTTGCGTCTCCGGTCGGTATTGTGTATTCCTTAATGGAACAGTTCCCAACATCTGTACTGCTTCTGGAAAAGCATGCGAGGTTTGCTGCGAGGAGCTTCTTTGCTTGTTCGAACTGGCTATGCGTCAGCGTTGAACCAGCATTGAATGAAATGCCATTCAAGTTTTGAGCTTCACTGCAAGTGGAGGATGCCGGTTCCTCCATATCCTCAGGAGACGGCAAAGTAGTGCAGCGGAATATATTCTCTGCTTCGTCAGCGCTGATATCTAACTCTGTAATGTCGGAGACGACTTCAGCCAATCCCACTGTCATGCCAGGAGGCAGGATAACAGGTTGCGTTGAACAGTTCGTCAAGACAACGTAAAATATTCGTTCCGTTGAGCTTATTACCGCCTGTTCGAGAATAACGGAGTATCGCTCAAATAGCAAGTGCGTTCCACCAACCTCCATCTGTACCTCTTCTTCCAATTGGGGTGAGGTAGAAAACTTGACCTTTACAAGCTTCCGCGATGTTGCTGGAATGTGGGTCTGCTTTACAAGGCTAATCTTCGAACGTCACTGAGGCTTAGGCACCTAAAAGGTGTTCGTACCCCAGTCAATTCTAACAGCGTAATTTGGTCAAAGGTCTGCCGCTACGGAAGCATGATGAGACCGGCGATGAAGCACTCGAAGGTTTCAGATGTTGAAAGGTTAACTTGTTTAATTATTGACACTTCGATTTAAAACATAGACACAAAATGTTACAACTGTTACATAAAAATAGGAGAAAACAGGCAATCAAGAGTACTTAACGAAACATAGTTGGCGGGCGAAGGGCTGCCGGCGTCTGTCCCCGACGACCGGCAGCAAGTGGCTCCCCTGGTGTAGCTGCCGTCTCAATAGCCGGCGGAGCCGCGTTATATCCGCGTCAAGCGGTCCTGTGGGGGACGTATTGGGGGAAAAGTGTATTCTGGAGCGCGCGGACCGCAGGGAACAAGGCACACCCGCAGCCAATCCGCGAGACGCTTCCTAGGTCCAATCAGCTACATTTTCGCAAGGAAAAATGAACCAATCACAGAAGACACAAAGTTCAAACTTGAAGGCGCCCGTTTCCGGCAAAATAATTACGGTTGAGCATAAAGTAGTGTATACAAACTCGAAAGGAAAAAAGACAGGCGGTCGTTTGAACCAGACGGAGGGTTCGGAGCACAGAGCGGCCCGCGGAGACGCAACGGGGGGTGTTGAAGGCCACGGCCGCGCTGAAACCAAAGCCGGGCCGATGGCTCGCTCCCCTAAACAGCCGCGTCCTCCGGTCGGTCAGAGCGCAAAGACACACGCCGGAGCCGTTTCTCAGAAAAAAAGGGGGCCAGGGCCTAACCGCGTCCGAACCGTTCTCACACAAAGCACTTGGAAGCAAGAGCAGAAAACATCAACAGACCTCGCTTCGCGACACAATAATGGCTTTCGATTTCACCAGAAAGTCATTCCCAAGGAGAAGTCGTTCGCTCTCGAGGTGAGGGACAACGATGAAGGTTTGGAGGAATGCTTGGCCGTCAACAACAATCGACGCAGTCACTTCTCCTAAATTGACCAGTGGCTGGCCGTTTGTTCCCGTTAAATGCACGGAAGATGGCTTAATTTCTAGCTCAAGCTGTTGTGCCAAGAGAACGTTCATTAGGCTTCTCATTTCTCCTGAGTCCAAAAGTGCTGAGATCGTTCTTCTTTCAATGGAAACAGCGATGCTTTTTCCGCCTGCTTCCGTGTGGCATGCAACACGCTTGACTAATGATGACCTCTCACGGGCGTCACAGGCATCACATCGTCGTTTCCCTGGCTGGCACTGGTGAAACGCTCTTGCCATTCTAAAAACTGCTGTGTCAACGACTGTCTACAGCGCATAACGAAATGTCCAGATTTCTTGCAGTTGAGGCAAAGACGACGTACCTGTGTCTGCTGGGGAGTTGAACGCTGAGCGCTGTGCGAAGGTGACGCTGGTGGCGACATCCTGGCAGCATTTCTCGACGTTCGAGGAGACGAAGTTGGGGGCGTGCTGGTTCCGCATCTGGCGGGTGGTTGTTTCCTTGGGGGAGAAACTGGTGGGCTTTGCCAGTGTACCGGCTGACTCGAGAGTCACGGTGAGTGCTGGCGCTTTACCTGTAGTAGATGACACTTGATCCAAGCGCAGTAGCGAGTCGAACAGCAGGTCCAGAGTCTTGAAATTTCTTGTCGAAGAATTGCTTCTTGGCTTTCGGTGAAAGAGTGGCCAGGATCAACTTGCATTTATCGGCTTCGGCCTCGGGGTAGCTGCACTGCTCGATGAGCTTCAATTTTCGGAGAGCGAAGTCCGTGTACGACTCTCCAGAACGCTGGCTCGCGGTGTACATCTTCTGCTTCGTTTCAACTTCATCATCCAGGTTGTAGCGCTTGCGGAAAACTGCCTTCAGCTGATCCCAGGTTGTGACGTCCGCTGTCTTCAGGTGGTGTCTCATCCACATAAAGCCCTTCAGTGGCAATTTCTAAACGATCAGGGGGATGGCTACGTCGTTTGCAACATTGGAGGTTTTGAACCAAAACTCTATTTGGTAGAGCCACGCCATGACGTCCTTTCCAAGCAGTGGAAGGGAGGCAGCCGCAACGGAAGTGAGAGGCGCCTGCTCCTTTCCTGGAGTTCCTGTAGTTTCGGATTTGACCGAGGTTCCTGGCTGTGGCGAGCTTTTCTTCTTTTTGGTTTTCGCCTGACTACCTGAAGCGCTCGTGTCGGAGTCCTCGTTGCCTGTCGCAGGTGGAGAAGCTCCACACATCCTTGCTTCAATCTGGTCGAGGCGGCACTACACTGGTGAAAACATATCCGCGATCAGTTCTTGCGTAGCTTGCAGCTGCACTTCAATGTCAGTTGCAGGCGGCTGACGCACTGTAGAGGTCTGTGAGGATGGCGAGGCTGCTGTTTTTAGCTCCGTCAGTTGTCGCCGCATCTCTTTAACTTCTTCCCTGAAACTTCTCACTCTTCGATGGAGGCTTTGTACTCTTCCGTCTTGGCCGTGTTGTCCATGGCTGCGAAACTTTCGATGGATGGCTCCATTACGTTCACAAAACGTGGGCGACGTCGACCTGTAGCAAGCGGTGACAGAAGAGGTGGTCGAAGAGAGCGTAGATCCCACATACGTTTAATAACTGCTTAAAATCCCTGGCCCCACGTTCGGGCGCCAAATGTGACGGCGCAGAGGAGCCGTCGGGGAAAAAGAGATCGGCCAGGGCCGCCGACACAACTCAACGCTTCCACAGTCAGGCAAGAACTGTTTATTTCTCGTTCCAAGCATACGAGGGGTGCGCATCCCGTGGCCGCAGGCACGGCGTCGGGTGTCGGAGCGTCGGCGTGAGAAAGAGAAGAGGGAAAGAGCCACAGTCATGCGTAAATGCGCCGAAAAGCACTTACGTTATATAAACACAGTGCGCCACGCCACACCGAAATTGCGGGCAGAGTGTCTGATGAAGCTGTTGTCTTTCCTAAAGACACCGACAGAAGCATGCTTATTGTGCAGGAAGACCCAGTTCGAGACTGCGAACTCTCTGGGCAGACTAGCGCCGCGTGCGTAACTGACAGCTCGAGGAGCAGAGACCGACACTGCGGTCAATTGTCGAGGTCCCCGTGCGAAGCGGGGCCGCACTCCGCACGGAGAGCTCGCCGTACGTCAGCGTCGGTGACGATCCAGTGACTTCAGCGGTGGAAGAGAAACCACCCGCCGTCACGAAAGAAGATCCAGTTATCGGGAAGCGATGTTCGACGTAACACGAGCTCCGGCAAAAGCAAAGCCAGCATGTTTGCGGCTCTCAAAATCTGCGGCCCCTGCGACGGTGCCGCTTCGAAGAGAACGGAGTGCCGAAGGGCGTGTAAAAAGCAAGTCAATGAAAACCGGCCTTCCAAAACTCGGCAAGCAACTGAGCTGCCAGGGCAAAGAACACAGGCGTAAGAGCAAACGTGTGTGCCGGCATTGCACACATCGGGCATGTGTGAAGAAACACCGGTCAGTTACTACACGAGGAAAGGCGAGGGACGGCCAAGTCGCTAGACGCTCCAACGTTCGCCAGACGAAGGCCCAGACACTGAAGCATTTTCGCGGGTCAGGTATCACGGCGGACATGAAAGTGTCGCTTCGCGCGACATTTGGAGAAAGGAGCTTCTCCGAAGAGGAAAATTCCGCAGGCGCAGTTTCGCCAGCATCCGATAGACACGGGCTAAACATGCAGAATGCAAATTCAGGTATGCATGTGGTATATGAATGGAATTCTGTAAGACAGAGTTGTATTTTCACGTAGTTGTGCTGTACTTGAACATTGTATTCGTTGTTTCTCTGTCGTACTGTACGCGAAGCTTGTACTTATTGTCACTCTGGCTGTACAGTGTATACGGCGTGTATTCACGTACCAGTTGCGTCTTGCGTGAACTTTTCCATCGCTTTGGTACAGTAACTTTGCTGTGTATTATTGGCGTACTAGTTGCGACAGTCATGAACTTTCCGGTTGCATCGTATTGTACTTTATATTGTTGTGAACAGCATGTTATTGTTCTTATGAGTTTCATTGTACCAGTGCATTGTATGTATTTCTGGGTACTAAATCACACTCATTGTAGGTGAGCCTACGGGTCTTAGGCACTAGATTACGGTCTGTATTGCCCGCAAGATTCGCACTTGTAATGACTTTTGTCCAGACCCTTGTAATGCGGCACTGTTGTGCCTTTTCAGTTACCGCATAACAGCTATATTATTTGAACTTGTCATTTGTACGTAGGCTGCCTATTTAGGAGGAATCTGTGCCAGACCCTTGTGATGTACGCGTCATTATGTATTATCTGGAACAATTAGTCTGTACTTGATTTTTGTGTTAGTACGCACTGTTTTGCTCGCAAAGTGTGTGGGGATCCTGGCGCCCGAGCCATTGCGCGATCGCTAGGTTTGTGCGGTTGCGCGGCGCTTTTACCCTCTCTCCCCAAAATGCCGGCTCATCTCGGCGCCACTGTGTAGAGTCGAGCTGTCTTCTCAAACTCCTGCCTGAGGTTAAGGCTGCAGCGACCGTTGCGTCGATAAAACACTGTCGCGCAGTACGTTGTCGCGAAGCCCCCGGTTCGTTTGCTTTTTCTTTTTTGTAACATCTCTCTCCGGACGCCTAGCCCCGTTTTTTCCAAGAAGCGCATGAGGAGTGGGTCTCTACGCGCTGACCGACCGAGAGCGCGGCTGTTGAGGGGGCGAGTCATCGCCTCGGTTTGTGTTACCGCGGCCGCGGCGTTCCATTCCCCCTGTGGCGTGTGCGCAGCTCGCCTTCGGGCTCCGTGTCCCCAGTGTTCTTCAGACGACCTTCCTGTTTTTCCCTTGTTTACTTTAGTGCAATTTTGTCTAAACTACTTTCTTTACACGGATGGTTCTCCGAGTGCGCGTTTTCGGGTTCGGCCTTGTGTCTGTGTTTGATTTTTTCCTTTTCACTTTGGCGGGAACATGTCTGATTGGAGCTAAGAAGCGTCTCCCCGATTGGCTGCAGAAAGCCTTGTTCCCTAGCGTCCGCACTCTCCAGGATGCACTTTTTCCCCCAATACATCCCCCACCAGACCGCTTAACCGAATATAACGCGGCCCCTCTGGCTATTGGGGGCAGCGGGCGACCGGCACCAGGACCAGGGCCGGATTAACGGGGGGGCTACGGGGGCTGCAGCCCCGGGCCCCCAGCTGTCAGGGGCCCCGATCGATCATATGAAAAAAAAATATCTTGAGTGTGCTCGCTGCCTGCATTGAAAGCTGAATGTACGAGCTTCAACCCTACCTTCCCACCGAAGCTAACTCTTGACAGGTGGGGAGGAGTGAGGGGCCCCTCACGTTATTGTTGACAACCTTCGAGTCCATTTCAATTTAATGTAGTTATTCCTACTCCTCTTCCTTGTTTTCCCGAGGTTTATGAGAAGACGTCTTGGACTAAAAATCGTGGGTACAAGCTTGACCGGGACTAAGAAGCCACTAAAAAGGCCCCGAGCTCTGCTCCAGTCTTTTTCGGCACAGGTCGTTTCGGTACAAGGACATCTATAGTACGCGGACGTTTCGGCGCGCGCACGTTTCGGTATAAAAAAGGGTCAGGCATGCGAATGATGAAATAATGTCCGAAGGACAGTGTAAATTGTTTAGGCCTGAGGGACGTTATATGTAATTATTGACAACTCAAGCACTGCCCTACGGGCTCATACACAGTTTTTGCCGGAAATTTCAATGTATAGCGCTTGACAAGGAAGTTCATTGCGATGACGACCCGTTCAATAAAGCTGTAGTGGATTAGTTGAATCACACCAACGTCATTGATATCGATTAGATATTTCTCGCTGAATGGTCAGCGTATATATGGTTATTTAAATGTTCAAAGGTTGTGTAGGCCACTCGCGGGGTCGTTCGGCTTCAGCCCGCGCCTCTGTGCTGTAGCCTCTGCAGGCTGTCTGAGCAACAATCCGCGCGACTCCAGTCGTAGCATAAGTCTCTAGGCCCCACTCCGTGTGGACGCAGACGCCGCTAGGGTGCCTCGATGCGCGCCCGCTCCGCTGAGGGTGAGGACAACCGCGTCGTCTGCTAGCGCGACCGCCATTTTCTTGCATCCGCTAGGCGCGGGGCGCGCGTTTGCTGCGTGACGCGCCTTGATAGTGCTGGTCTCGCTAACAGTGTGGGCTTTATTTGGCTTTACTTTTGATATACATTCTTTTTCTAGCGTAGATGAACAGAAGAGTAAGGTTTTGGTGAAGGATTCTCTATTTTGAGGTGATAAGCGAAGGTATGGTGAATGCCTTTCTTTTTTACGATAGGTGACACGGCGGAAAACTTCGCGCCGTCGTGTCATACCGGCGCCGTGAACTTGCTGTCGCTGCGTTTATATATAAACATAGCAGAAAGTAGGCGGAGTACACGAAGGAAGGGAACTGCTGCATATTCAAGTGCGAATGTCCGGCACGCTTACAGCCACTGAAACTATTATTCGGTACTTACATATATAGGATTGCCTGGCGGCAAAGTGTGTCATGCATGCACTGTGCAATCTGAACGTGATTGATTGATTGGTGAGGTTTAAAGCGCCTACGCTACATAGCCGATGAGGCGCCGTAGTGGAGGGCTACGGATTAATTTTGACCACCTAGGAATCTTTAACATGCGCCGAAATCTCGAACAAACGGGCGTTTTGTATTTTCGTCTCCATCAGAAAAGCGGCCGCCGCGGTCGAGAATCGAACCAGCGTCCTTGGGCTGCAATCTAAACATAAAGGCTTACACGGATGTAGGAAAATCATTTAATAACTTGAAGCAAAAATACACTATGCACAAAGTGATGAACGACATCCTCCACTGCTGATACATAATACATTATGTACAAAGTGATACAAACACACTTCACTGCAGTTATAATACAGGTAATGATGATTACGCTCGAATGTTTTCGAACTTGCTCTTTGAGGTTTTGAATTGCGTTCTCAGCATGTGTGTGATGTTCTTGAAGTGCGGTGTATCTTCTTTCCAGGTCTGCCAACTGCTTTTTCAACTCAGCTCAATCCCTTTGTGTCTCACTAGCTGTGAGAGTTTTATTTGTCGAGTTTGGAATTTCGACATTCAAAGCTTCGACACCTGGGCTGTTGAGTTGGAGGTTTTCCGATGACGTCTCTTGTGATACCGTCTCTTGTGATACCGATGGCGTCTCTTGTGAGTTGACTCGGGGAGGATTTCCGCTGTCTGATGATGCGTGAAGTTTTTCAGCGGGGTTGTCCACCTCTTCATTGTTGGATGTGGGCTCAGGCTGCGTTCTGTCTCCGGGTGGCTTTCGCTGCTTAGGACCGATTTTAAAGTAATGTACGCACTTATATGAAAACACGCAGTGAATGAAATGGTAAATGCCGACCTCTGATTGGGAAAGGCGTTAGCACAGCATTTGGCTTCAGCTCCTTCCATCCATCTGCACGGATTTGTTCAAAACAGGATCCTTCAAAGTGAGCCTGCACGCTAAATTGTCAATATAGGTGCCTTTTGCTCCCGAGAAATAAGAATAAGTGACGTGAAATCAAGCCAATCAAACAAACCGGCATCCACGCGTATCGGCTCACATCCCCACATGATTCACCTAATAGAGGTGTAATTAACACGTTTCTTTTCACCTCCATGCGCTACTTTTATGGCATGATAAGCGACAATAAATGTCTTAAATATTATAATTTTTGCGCACAAGATTTATAACAGACCTTAAGTTGAGACAACACGGAGAAACACGAGCATAACGCGTCGCATGCAGTTTTACGCTTTGGGATATATCATTCACACTGCCAAAAAATGGGCTTTTGGGGAAGTAAGCGTGATGCGCCGGGGTGACGCTTCGGGACTGAGAAAGGTCGCACACCTTTTTACAACGAGCGCCTTATTTCGTAATACAAAGTGAAATGACTAAAGATGCAAAGCGCCACACGTTTTATATCGGCCCCCCGCTTTAAGAGGCCACGTCCGTTTGCATCGATCAAACTATAAAAACACCGCAAAAGCATGATGAAACCTCCAACATAAACACGTAAAACCGTGCGTCTGGTATCGAGAAACAGCCGCACAGACAAGCTTACAATAGCCCCAAATAGATTTTGCACTGCTTGGAAGCCGGGTACTTGCACTGCATATGCAGGAATGCTTCGTCGGCTGCCACTTGTCCCGCTTGATCTTCACCGTCCACAGAAGCCGCCTTTTTGGGTCTCTAGGAAACGAAACATGCTCCAGAGATTTTTAGCGCTGCTAGAACACAAGAGAACGCAGCACCCAGACATTCTGCAAAGAGATTTTGTGAAGAGCGCCGCTTTTCGCGCGCCTAGCGCGGGAGTCGGCGGGGGCGGAATGCAAGAAAATGGCGGCGGCGCCTCCCGAAAACCGGTCTTGGCGGCGGCGACCCCTTCAAAGAGTGGCGCCACCCTCCGCAGAGCGGGCGCGCATCGAGGCACCCTAGACGCCGCCGGGCCAGCCCGACCCTAGCGGCTCCCTTCGAGCTGGGGAATCAGCAGGCCTAGGTGGTGTGAAGAGCTCAGGCGTGGACGCCAAACAAAGCAACAACAACGCCTGTTTCCTTTCGGGATGACGAAAGCTGTGTCCACTTAAAAACGCATCGTGCATGCAGCCCCTCCAATGCCGTCTTGAAAACGCACCTCCGCCGCGACTCGGGGACGGTAAGCTGTTTGTCCCCGTGGGTGCTTTTCTTTTTGGAATGAGCCGGCGGACGGCGCGGACCAAAGGGCGGCCCGCACATCTGGTCCCGCTTGAGCGCGGCGGCAGGAGGAGAGGAACCCCCGAAGGAGCGCGGGAAAACAGTGGATGCGGCAAACCTGTTGAGGACTCCTCGTAGACCCCGAATCAAGACGAGAAGATTCAGCGTGTTTCCACTGGCAGTTACGACCGAAGAACGACCCGACCGATCGACAACGAACTACTGACTGCTGGAACTGTTGCGCGGCACCGACGGGAGCAGCAGCGCGGGAGTGAGCAGAGACATTCTATCCCTATTAAACTGTTGTCTGATGCCATCTCTCGTGCTCACCTGTCGCCCTCCAACCCAAAGGGGACCCGTTAATGTGTAACGGCTTGCCGACTGACCATCACAGCTGCGCAACAGCAGTTCATCGCCGCTGAAAATTCGACGGCCATGCGCAAACCCACGCATGATGCGAACCACTCCCCAGCCCAAAAAGCGATATTTTTCTGCTTATCGTCTTTGTGCCAATCGTGCTGCGATAGGAAGGTTGCGTTGCGCGACACGTCTGAGCGCCCCCCCCCCCCTTACCAACCAACGCAAATGTTGCCCCCAACCTCCTTCAAAGGCGGCGCGTGCTCTAAGCGCCGCGTGCTTTCGCGTCTGCGCGGGTAACCTATACAGGACTTTGGCCCGTAAGCCGTGGCGGCTAACTGTTTGGCAGATGTCTGTGAGTGGCAGCTGCCTACGCGGACTTTGAGCCCTCCCGTATATGCAGGTGGAGAACTTTACAATAGAACGAAAACCTTACAGGCTTAATAAAATATGCTTCTTGTAAGAAGATGCTCTTCTGTACCATGGCGTGTGAGGCCGACACGGCGCTTCGATGAAATGTGAATCGGTGATGCACCGGCAATCAAACCATACTAACTTTTACGTCTTATAAAATCGGTTCTATAATACTAGACGTCAAGCCAAGAAATTAGTTTCCGGAAAGGGTAAAATTATGTATAATTTAGCACTGATCAGAGAGCATAACATGGGCTTCGAAAATTTTCGCATATTAAAGCGGTATAATCAATCAATCAATCAATCAACCTTTATTTTCGGTGCCCAGGAACAACCCTAGGGTCTTGGTTCTGGTACACCATATACAAAACATACATAAAAACCAACTAAAATCAAGACAACACAACACACAAAACCGCATGCATGAAAGAAACAATAAAGTAAAGATAGTTACAGTAATCTCAGAAAGCAAAACAGCAAAAAAACTAATAATAAGAAAAGAAAAGAAACAGGAGACCTAGCGTTGCAAGCCATGACACTCGGACAGCGAAATGTTCAAGGCACGTGAAAAACAGGAAATACTCACTGAACATGACAGAGATAAGTTATACGCATAAAACGAAGGTTTTATAACAAAATTTTCGGAAGTTTCAACTTTGAAAGAAGCTCAGCATTACAAGCACTGGCACTCAAACCTACAGAAGTTCAAGCAACGCAAAACCAGGAAATGTGAAAAACAAACAAACAAGAACATGATTTGCCTAAAATAAATACGGCACATAAATTTGCAATGACATAAAGACACTTAAGCTACAACAGTTTTCAAGTCGTTTGAGAACAAAGAAAAAGAGCTCTGGAATATATCAAGACGAGCAGAATATTCATTATATGCACATTGTATTCTGCACATGGAAGAGCGTCTTCTACTTAAAGCATCTGTTCTAAAAGTTAGAAATGTTCGGAAAAGTTTGTTCGGCAAGTTGACATTGATAAGTGTAACCAAGTCGTCACACAAAATATCCCCATGAAGAAGTTTATAAAGAAAGATAATATCAGCTCGCATTCGTCGACACCGAAGGGAAGGAAGACTTTTCAGAAAAGGCACACTGCCGTTAGCGTCTTCTTGCACATGACGGAAGCGGTGCTTAAAGATAAAGAGGAACTTATTTTGAACTCTTTCGATACGGTCATAATAATAATAATAATAATAATAATAATAATAATAATAATAATAATAATAATAATAATAATAATAATAATAATAATAATAATAATAATCATCATTAGGGCCCCAAGGACGCAGTAGCCCCGGGTCCCAAAGTTTCCTAATCCGGCACTGACCAGGACTCACTTCAGAAACTCTGCCGCCCATCGTCGTGCCCTCCCGCCGGGAGATCGAGATCCAGTCAGCCATGTCCCGCTAAGTACTCTTGATCTATTGACTGTCTTTCTCATTTATGTAACCAGTGTATTCGTTCTGATTCGTATGTGGTTAATGTCATCAATGTTACCCGTAAATTAAATCAGTTAACTTTAAAACTTCTTCGACGCCTCGACTTCTTCATTCCGA
Organism: Haemaphysalis longicornis; assembly: GCF_048455015.1. NCBI lineage: Eukaryota > Metazoa > Arthropoda > Arachnida > Ixodida > Ixodidae > Haemaphysalis > Haemaphysalis longicornis. Next base: position 229,987,919 of record NW_027526203.1, on the reverse strand, counting down.
TCGGCATGCTAGCGTAGCGGCAGATATGTGACCAAAATACGCCGTTACAACGTGCTCCGCCCTGGTAGTGGAGCTAACCGCAATTCATTGGTCTGTTTGAACGATTCCCGAACTCCCCTCTCGCCGGGACGCGAACGCGCGCCCTGCGCGGGGGTCCGTTCGGGGAGACGCTTCCAGGACGCCGAAGGCGTTGGCCGAAGGTAGGTGACGCTTGCTTTACCGGCCGGCTGCAACTCTGTTGCGCCGGCGAAAGCCCACCAGCCCTTCCGGCTGCCGGCCCGTGCGTTAGGCTGCTCCTGTTGTCCCTACGCTCACATATAGTAAGGCCGTACCTACCACTCGACGATCACACCGTGCGGTACGTGCCTGTGAGCGAACGGGCCGCGTCTTCCTCGCTGCTACGAGCCGATCTGGCCAGCACGGCGATGCGCGCGCACAACGGTTGCGCCGCGCCCCGGATTTGCCCTGACCGAAGAGCCAACTGGCTCTGCGCCGACGACGCGCGCACGCATGTGCGTGGCGCACCATCGCCCCTATCACCTAAAGGGAAGTGCGTACCTGTACACTCTTAGTCGCGTCCCGGATGGCGTCCTAGTTGTATGCGGTGGGCAGTCTCAATACCGTGATATAAGAGGCCCTGACAGGTTTCTTTTCCGTGACAAAACCTCAGGTGGTTGCATCACGCTTATATGCTGCACCAACGGCCAGTGTCACGGCTATAAACTAGCAGACAGCCTGACGCCAGAAATAAAATAAAAAAGGGGGGCAATCGTGAAGCTCCGAGCGATATGTGAGGCTTGCGGCGCATGCGCGTATTCCTCCTCACACAATCGCCCACGAGCTACTTTTGCGGTGGCCGACGACGCGCGCCCGACGACGCGGCGAAAGCCGAAAAACCTTCAAAAATGTCTCGCGCGCACATGCGCAGTAGGAGTGGAAAAAAGTTCGCGCGCGGCGAGTTGTCGTACGGTGATTTGTCTCTATCGCGCACGTGCGAGGAATTTGACCGCGGAGCAAGTTGGGGTCCCGCGATTTGACTCCTGCTCTGTGTAGTTCATACTTAGTTCCGAGCGTTCACACTTCCTTGACCCCGTTCGCTTCCGCTGACATCGAATGTGTGCTTCGAGGTTCGTGCAACAGTGGAAACAACTGCAAATTCGATGGGAATATTAGGGCCACCGGTCACGCAAGCCGAACAGCGACGACATTTCAAGCCGGCTCGTGTGTGTATTGCGGCCATAGCCCGGTTGAACACGAAAGGATAGATCCCTGGACTTCTTGTTTTTTTTTCCGAGAGGTGGGGGGCGCAGACTGTAAAAAATAGGTGTTTGCAGACAATTAGTAAAGGCCATGAAATTATGCCTTTTTCGTCGTCGTAAGAAGCCCGCGCCAAAACCGTTCTCCGATACCCGGGGCCGTACGGTAAATTTGAAGGGCTTTATAGAGATGATTTGGTTTCCCTGTGCGACGGCCGTTTTGGGATCCAGGCGAAAAATGAAAACGCTCGCACATGTGATGCACTTCCGTTGCCGTAAAGAGTACCGTGGTGTCGTAAAGAAATTGCATTTTTCCATGCATTTCATTGTCCAGGTCAAGGCACATAAAACCCAGTTTGAATTTTGTATTTTTCAATATTCCATGGCCACTGCTTGCCATTTTCGGTAGGCGTACCAAAAAGTTATGTAAGGTTTTTTATAGCTAGGTTTTCGCGTCATCGTTTCGGCTCGTGACTTTTCTGGCGCGTTGAGTAGTCTGGCTTCTGCGGCGATTTGTAAAGTTCATTACGGTGCGTTTAAGTGGTAAAGTTTTCACATGAAGCAACATGTATGAGTAACACCAGCACAGATCTTGTTGTGTTCGCCACAGCTGTCGTCTGTCTGGAGTGTCAACTCGCGGTTTGCAGAAACATGATAGCATTGGCAGCGCACACGCGGCGCGTCGCCGGCGTGGACGTCGCTCGAAGTTCTGGCTTCTAATGTTGTTACAGATGAGCTGGCTGTTGCTCGGTGCGCGCAGTTTACCTATGCTGTATCAAAATATATTGCTAGCAATTTTCTTCCATCTTTAATAAAATGTTTTGCGCCATACTATTGGTGGCAATTGTTGGCAATTGGTGGCAATGGGTGGCGCCATACTATTGGTGGCAAAAAAACGCCCTTGTGTACGAGATTTCGGCGCACGTTAAAGATCCCCAGGTGGTGAAAATTAATCCGGAGCCGTCCACTACGGCGCGGCTCATCGCCTTCGTTGCGTCGGCGCGTTAAAACCCCCAATCAATCAATCAATCAATCAATCAATCAGTTCTCTGTTCGTGTCCCAAGCTTGTATGAGTATAAACTATCAGTTCAAGATCGGGATAGGTTTTAGGTATACAGATACTTGCTTTACAGCTTTGCTTGTAACATGGCATTATAAATAAAGGGAGTTTTTTTTTCGTGGTATGCGCATTGAGGCCTGATAAATCAGGTTGCAATATACTGAGATTATGAAGGTAAAACCTCATTGCATAAAAACAGGTCATGAAGATGTTCCAGAAGGGCACAAATTAAAAATGATTTAGGGAAATTGCAGCCATTGCAACCCAGTTATTTGTGGCATTGTTTTATACGGCTTAAACTTTCGATGCTCTAGGGTGCGTTCATCCCCAAGTGCTATGGTTTTGGTGAACTGCCTTGAAAGTATTGAAAATGCTGAACCGCGACCTTGCGCTTCGGCGTACAATAATATAACTCGTTAATAACGGAAGCGCGAATGAAACGAGGCCACTTAAAAAAATTGCACAAATTCCGAGAATTGTCTGCTAATGCGCCGCATTTTTATGCCGCTTCTCTTGAGTGTAAGTCTGTTAGAGCCAATTTTATTGGTATTTCAAAGCCCGGTCCGTCCAATTATCTCCATTTACCCTATCAATCACTTACTTGCGCCAAATCTGCATTTTTTGTAAATGAAGGGCGTAACAAGGCTCAGCATTTCCGTATTTTTTACTGTCCTTGTTGTTTAGTTTTTCATAATTCTGTTCGACCAATTATCTCCATCTACGCTATGTGAACGATTAAAAGCGTAATTTCAGCTAAATCTGCATTATTGTGGAAATGCAAATCGTTATACAGGTCGCCATTTTTCGTCATTGTTTTATATTTTTCCTAATGTTTAGTTTCTCAAAATTTTGTTTGACCAATGATCTTCATTTACGATATTATAATGAATAAAGGTGAAACTTCCGCGAAACCAGCATTTGTCTGGAAATGCAGGGCGTTACAAGTTACACGGCCGGGCGCTTATCTGGCCTGCGCGAGAAAACGCTAAGATATTTGTTGTGTGCTCACGATCCATAAAAGAAAACGCAGTATCTGGCCTCCCAACGGCTCTTTACCTGGGCGTCGACGCAGCAATTCTGCAGGCGTCGCGACACAATGTTAGGTAGAGTGGGTGATTTAATATTGCTTCATTACATTACCAGATGCGTATTTTACTACCGCACCCCTATTACAAAAACAAAGGTCAAAGCATGTAACCGCACCATCAGAAGAGCTACGACGAGAAGAAAAAATTTAGTACACCATTTTATGCTTGGTATAATTGGCACTCGTGACGAGACAGCTCTTATTTGCAGTACAACAGTGCGCCTTACGTGTTAGTTATTTGCAAGCATTGTCATATGGGACACTTTCCACCAATGGCCAAGAATACTTTCGGTAACCAGGCAGAATACCTGTTATCAATTCCGTTGGCATCGATTGAATAAATCCCCGCACGGCGCATCATACTGTTGGAACGGGCACTCAGCATTACAAATGGTTTCCGCTCGTACCAGTGTACTTAAATTCCCGCAAACCATATAGTATTATGCCTCTTTGGTAGAGCGATTCAAAAACGGTGGTCTAAAGAAAGCCACCCGCCGCCGAATGTGTTATTTAAGACTGATGCTTGACGCGCAACAGCATGCAGAATACTTATAAGCCCACGCTTGCACTACCCAGCAGCCCGTTGGTCGTGGCGCAGTGGTTATGATATCCGCCTCTTGATCGCCCCTTGATGTGGTGTAGTAGACCCAGGTTCGATTCCCCGTAGGGTTACGTGAATGTGCTTATGAATACTTTGTGTGTCTTGTATAACGTAGCGTATATTTGAGCGTTCACCACGGGGTGCTGGCGTTGGCCTGTCAATGCGGACGAAAAAAAAACGGATAGAACCGATCCTGGCTGAGTGCATTGATTGTTTTTCTTTTTTTTTTTTTTTGATGAAAAGCAACAAGGCCGCTTATTTGAGGGGCCGTATGATTTGGGGGCCGCTCTTAAGCGGGAATATATTAGCATAACGGGCTAATAGAAAAATTATGGCTACGGTAGAAAAATTACGGCTAGCGGCCCGCCGAACACATGGCCCAGGATTTAGGTGGCCCTCTAGTTAGGCGGCCCTCAATTTGGCCGCTTAAACGCCGGGCCGCGTGTTCGGTGGGCCGCGTGTTTTGCGGGCCGCTTGTGCTCGAGGCCGCCTGAACTGCCGCTTTATAAGCGGCTTTAAATTGACGCGGCGGCCCGCCTGCATGCGGATCGTATAACCAAATTGACTAAGAGTGTACTGTACATTATGTAACCGGGACGTTGGTGTAAAATGAACGTCTTCCCTCCGTACCGTGGGCATATTCCTTTTCGCCCCTACTCCACCTGCCCAATAGAGGCGGTGTTGAGTTGGCGCGATGGCGTTTCAGTCTCGTGAGCGTGCTCTGTTAGCTCGGACCCACGGTGGTTCCTCGCAGTGGGCATGAGTGCATGCCTTGTGCAATGATAGGGTTGTGCATATTGTGAGGTAGAGAGATCACAAGTGTGAACGATGCGTACGCACGACTTTGTGAGTTTTGGGAATATAATTGCGTAATATTCTGAAACTGGGGGCGGGGGGGGCTCTGTCACAAACTCGAGCGTACAACGTCTAAAAGTACCGTATTGTTTTTTTTTTCATATTATTGTACAGCGCCTAATTCTTGTCACAGTCGTCCGACTCATTCAGTTTCGGTTTTATTCGCCCCAGGAAAACCCTGGAACTCTCTCGAATGAAGCGGCGGTAACTCCTACCACTCGCCAGCTCGCCGGCAAGAAAATACCAAAACAAAATCTCCGCCGCTCAGCTTTCACCGAAGCTTCGAGTTCTTTGGAGGGGGGAGCGTAGCTTTCCCAGTGCTAAGGCGCGCCGATGATTCCAGAAGGGAGAAAGAGGGAAGTTATGCGCTCGACGGCGGCGGGCGCGTTGTGTGTTATGCCCTCTCTCTCCGCGCCGGCGCAGTTATAAAAAGATAATCCGCGCCGAAGCAAATTAGCTACGTTTGGACGTCGTGATGTGACAACGGCTTCTGCCAGTTTGTGCACCACACCATCGGTGACCCGCGCCCTGGAGGACTCCAACGTACTCCCGGGTCTCGAATCACCGTGATCGTCTCGGATATGGCCTGGCCTACGACGAATTAGCCACGCTTCACAGGTAGCCGAATCACCTCCGACAGCGGTGCATCGTCCGGTCCCGTCGGTGAATATTGTGGGACTCTGTGTCTCATATGCATCGAACTGTCTTTCTTTCAGTTACCTTTTCTACCTCGAATATTCCTGGTCAAAGCTCCCGGTTCTACCTTTTGTATTTGAACTGTTTCCCGCATTTGTATGCGTTCAAAGTTACCTCTCGTTAACGTTACATGTCTTCGTGCTTGTACTGTGTTTTGCCTGTCCAAATATAAGTCTTTCTCTTGATTCGTTCAAGGCTCTGACTCATTCTTGCCGCTCTGGTCGGCGAGAGCCGCACATCAGACGGCCACCCCCTTCGTCACCTATGCCCTGTAGACGGTGGGATTGTTTGCTCGCTTGAGTCGACTCCTCATGTCTTCTCACAGCGCATCCAATTAAGGAAACGGTGACAGTCGGTCATAGTCACGTAATTGCATTGTCCGCCGCCTATGGCAGAAACTGCCTCTTAAAGGGACGAAAAATTTCAACCGAAAAGCTCATATGAACGCCTCAAGTTAAAAATAAACGAACTTTGTAGTGAATACAGTGTCATGTGCCAAGGGCACCCCCGGAGAGGGCTGCATCAAAATCCCCCGAAAAAGGAAAAAAAAGAACAAAAAAGCGGCCATTTCAAGTGCGCGCGAGGAACGCACCAATGAACGAACGCCGCGACGAAACACCGAGGCATCATGGTCAAGTTTGGTAGCGCACTGATAAGCCAATCAGAGAACGCCGCGCAAAAGACAAGTGGCGTGATGACCATATATAGACACGAAAATGCAAGAAGCCAATCAGAGTGTGGCGCGATCAAGCTCAAAGGGGTTAAAAGCTGGGCGCACAAGGAGAAGGGGGAGCCAAGAAACCAGGAGGCGAAAGGAGCACGTGAGCTTCAAGGAACGAGCCAGGGGGACGCGGCCAGACCACCGACTATGCCTACCAATCCTGGGCAGGAGCAGGCCGACTTTGCTTCGGCTGCGGCATCCTAGGCGCACCACGAACCTGTGTCTTCGTAACCCCAGCAGCGGCGGTCGGCCACCTGCGCCTAACGTCCACGCTCCGTCGACCAGGCGGTAGCCATCGAGGAAACACGCCGTCCAAGGACCGACCGCGCGCAGCGAGCGCCGGCATCAAGGACCTCCAGAGGCAGCAGTTACTAAGCGGTAGCTATCTAGGAAACACGCTGTCCAAGGACCGACCGCGCGCAACGAGCGCCGACACCAACAAGAGACGACGACGGCTACCACCGAGTCGCCGGCAGGCAAGGGTGCGACACGTCAGCGTCGACGACGGGGGTAGGCCAGTCCAGTAGGGACACATCATATAGGACACAACTGGGGACTAGTTGTTGTAAGTACAGTATTTAAGAAAATATGAATAATCACAAACTTGTGGACAGGGGTCGTGGGATTGGAGTGTATAGAAACTTTATTGTAGCGACTTTTGTGTTTGATTGATTATGTGCGTCGGGATGTTTAGTTAGAGGGTGTATTGTTTATCGTTTGTGTGCAATTGATGTCTTGAATGCCTGGCGTTAGGGTTTTTCGAGTGTGTATAAAATGTGGCTTTTGTTAAACACGTCAACGGCTTTCCTAGCTGCGCCCATCTCCCTGAGCCGGTCAAGACAACCTCATCATTCATTCACGTGACATACAGCTTAATAAAGTAAAAACGCAATTAATGAAAGAATGAATGAATGGACGAAGTTATTCAGAAGTGAGAGGTCGAACGTCTCGTGCGGGGGAAGGGGAGGAAGAGGAGGTAAAATAACCCAGCGGGCGGATGGGGTTCAATCCCAACGCGTGTCCGCTCCGCGCACGGACAACTTGATTGAGGGACAGGCGTGCCAATTGACTTGTCTGTTGTGCTTCGAGGAGTTCAGAGAGGGTGTTATGCAGCCCCAGTTGAAGCAATTTCTGTGTGGCGGCGAAAGCTGGGAGGCCTAGAGCGATCTTGTAAGCCCGGCGAATGAGTGCATCCAGCTTGCTCTGTTCTTGAGGTTTGAGGCAGACGTAGGGGGTGCCGTATGTGAGGTGGCTTAGAAGTAGGGCGTGAACGAGACGGCAAGTGTCCTGTTCCCTCAGTCCATGTTGGTGTGTGCAGATTCGCCGGATGAGATGGATAAGTTGCGATATCGTGCCCTACAGTTGTGGGAGGAGTGCTGCTCCAGACCCATCCACGTGAAAAGGCACGCCGAGAATTCGCAGGGTTTTCACTTTCGGCACCAGTGCATCTTTGATATTAACTTGAGGGTCTGGGGTGGTGCTCGGGGGTCGACCACGCGTTCTGGCGCGGAGGACCAAGAGAGCGGACTTTTGGGGAGCACAGGTTAGGCCGCGAGGTGCGAGATACTTGTCGATGAGGTTGATTGCATGCTGTAAGGCATGTTGTTGGTAGCCTGGCGAGCCTTTGTTTATCCAAAGTGTCATATCGTCCGCATAAAAGGCATGGCGTAGATCCGGTATGGTGGAAAGTTGTTTAGGCAGTTCAAAGAGGGCCAGATTGAATAGCAAGGGGGAAATAACCGACCCTTGGGGAGTCCCTTTGGCTGGTGTGTTGAAAGTAGGGGATTTGTATGGACCAAGGCGGATAGTTGAAGTTCGGTCAGTAAGAAAGGCGCGCACGTAGTCAAAGGTTCGAGGACCGCATTGCGTGTGAAGGAGCCCTTGTAATATGGCGTCGTGCGTCACGTTGTCAAATGCGCCCTGGACGTCTAAGGTGAGGATGGTGCTGGGGTAAGTCTTGCTGAGGTTGTCGATAATTTGTTCTTTTAGTTGGATGAGCACATCTTGAGTAGACAGGTGATTTCTGAAGCCAAACATGGTATGGGGAAAGAGATCTTTAGTTTCGAGGTAGGAAGTAAGCCGGGAATGCACCATGTGTTCGAAAAGTTTTCCCAGGCACGATGTTAGAGATATGTGTCGCAGATTGGTGAGGGTAACAGGCTTGTGCGGTTTGGGAATTAGGGTTATGTCTGCGTGACGCCATTGAGGGGGCAAGGTGCCTGCTTCCCAGTGGTGGTTGAAAAGAGTGAGAAGAGATTCTTGGGCTTCATCGTCGAGATTCCGAATGAGCTTGTTGGTGATACCATCCCTACCCGGGGTGGTATTGCGAGTGAGGCGTCCCAGGGCTTGTTGGAGTTCGGCGTGGGTGAACGGGGCATCAAGTGCTTGGTTTGGCGGATTCGTGTAGCTGGTGGCCGGAGGGGGTGGGTGCGTGACTGGGTGGCCGAACAAGTGATCTCTGATCGAATGTAGGAGTTCTTGGGGAGGCCGGTCACTGTTATGTATGAGTCTATTAATTTGGTGGTTGGTGGCTGTTCGAGTGGGTTTTTCGCCGATTAGTTTCCGGAGGATGTGCCAGGTGCGCTTGGTGCTGAGAGTGCCTCTTAGCTCGTCGCAGAAGGAGTGCCAGTTTTGTGTGTGCAATGTTTGAGCGTACTGGGTCGCTTGGAAAGTGATTGCCGCAATACGTTTCTTGAAGGTGCGGTTATGTTTTTGTCGTTCCCACCGTTTGACTAGCCCTCGGCGGGCTGTCCAGAGATGGAGCAAATGGGCGTCGGCGGCAGGATTATTGTCGGTGAGGGGAATTGTTTCGGTATGCTCCTGGACGAGATTTTCTAGGGCCGATGTCCACTCTTCTAGGTTTTCGGTGATGGAAGGAAGGGCGGTGGGATCCTTGCGGAATGCGGGCCAATAGGTGATCTTTGTGAAACCAATTTTTCGGGTTGTGTGCAATTGAGGTATCACGATTTGAATGAGGTAGTGGTCACTTCCCAGGGTGTCTGGAGTCCTTTGCCAAGTCAAATGCCCTATGTTGGCTGCGAATGTAAGGTCTGGGGAGGTGTCGCGTGATACACTGTTCCCCAGTCTGGTTGGAGTGGCCAGGTCATTGTAAAGAACGAGGGCGTGATGCTGGGTGGCGTGGAGGAGGGCTGTTCCCTTTTTTGTAGCCTGGGAGTATCCCCAAGAGTAATGTGGGGCGTTAAAATCGCCGAGCAAAAAGAAAGGATTTTGATGCGCTGTCCGCTTGGCATCGTGCACGAGAGTGTCGATTGCTTGCAAAGAACTTAGAGGTGGGCTGTATACGTTTAGAAAAAAAACGCTGGGTTCTTTTCTCCGAGTTCGAAGAATTTCGACAAATGTGTGGGCGATGGGGGAGGTTAGGCTATGTTCTTGGGCGGTGAGGTGCTGGGCCACTAGTATTGCCGTGCGGTGTAAGGGATCTTGGGTGTAGGCCGTGTACCCGCGAATTCCAGGGGCAGGCGTGTCGGTTTCCTGGAGGGCGATGATATCGGGAGGGGCAGGGGTGATGTAGAATCCCAGTTGGGCTTTTTTGTTATTTAAGGATCGGCAATTCCGCTGATAGATGGTCAGGGCCGGGGAGTTAGACATCGTCGTTGGGGAGGGCAGTGGCTAGGGCAATAGGATCATGCGTATTGGGTGGTTGGAGTTTGACTTTCTTGGATTGCGAGATGGGAACGGAAGAGTTGCTAGCGAGGGCCTTCTCAATGTTTGTGATGTGGGCAGTGTTATGTTCGAGCACCCTTTTTAATTGGCAAAGATCGCCAGCTGCTCGTTTTGCGGTCGTTCGTTTTTCTTTTCCCGCCTTTTGGGATGAGGAGATGAATGGGCAGAGCGGAACGCGACGAGGGGGAAGCGTTTTCTTCGTGTAGTCGTGGGGGGGTGGGGGCCCATGAGGTAGGTTCCGAGAAGTGACGCGCCTGGCGCTCCCGTTCATTGTTGTAATGATGCCGGGGACGCTCGAAGTCGGCCCGGCGCCGTGACCGCAGCCTTGAATGGGTACTGCGCCGCCCCGCAGAGCAGCGCTGCAGGGGGTGCAGCCGGAGCGCGCTAGCGACGAGGGTCCAACCGCACGGTGAAACGAAGTGTCAAAGTAATGGCCGGGAGCGAAAGGGTCAAGATTTATAAGTGTGAGTCGCTACTGTCTTCGGCGGACGGGTAACTCTGCTGCCTTTGGTTTCAAGAATCGTTAAGAGCCGAAAAGTCAGAATGCCAGACGCGCACTGTGTTCGGCACGTGGTGGCAGTAAATTACGGGTTCTTAACACCCGGGGACAGCACTGCCGCCTTTGTCCTTTGCTTCCCTGCTCCGGTACGCATTTCGTCAAACGTCCATGTCCAGCCATCCCATAGAGGGCTAGGCTGTAGAACACGGGTTCGCACTCATGGCGCAGCGGGGTTTCCGTCAACCGTCATCTTCGCGGAAATCGAGTGTCAGACGCGGTAGATTCTGTGCTCAGTCGCAGAAAAGGGGAATTTATGACCTTAAAGGCTTCGGCGTGGTAAGAGGCACGCGTTCTTCGAAGCGGCTTGTTTACCGCTCGACCGGGTTTGTGCCGTTCTATTGTGTTCCACTTTGGTTTGTTTGTTGCTCGAACCCGTGTGGGGAGATAGCGTTGGGTCACGTGAGGGGGAATGAATGTATCCGTGATTGGGTGTAATTGTGGCCAACGAGTGCTGATTTTGAACCATTTTGGGAGGGATTTTCACTCTTTCTTAAACGCCCACTTTAGAGGCGGGGTTTTTGGGATCAAAAACGGAGTGTTGTGGATTGTTTAGGGTCGGTGAGAGATCAGGAGATCTGAGAGATCAGGTCGATCGAGAGGCGAGGCGAGTCTCGCAGGTTGCGGGCTCGGCTCAATGTTGAGTGGCTAATACATGCCCTGTACATAGTTGTACTTTTAAATAAACTGTAAATATTCCTTGAAAAGTCAGTCGGCTGCTACGTGCCCTCGACTAACGAGCCATCTATCGTCGACTACGACATCATCGACGAGCGATCGATCCACATCAACGTCCATCGTCACATAGTCGTCTTTGTCAACTGGCAGTAAGCACTTCGCTCATCTTCTGAATAGAAGTCAGGGTTGTTGTGATGGTCGATTGGAAGTCGCCGATGGCCTTTTCAAGGCGTTGGTCGATGAGGGGGATGATTCGTGTTGGTATGCTCTCTTCAAGGATGGCGGCAGCATGCTCGGTTTGTAAAGTCAGTGGTGGGAGAGTTGTGGGGGGGGGGTTAGTGCATAAGGAGGGGCTTTGAATAGCAGCTATAGCTGGCGCCAATGAATTGAGGCGTTCGATGAGGGCAGCTTGTTGTTGCTGGATGTTTCGAAGGACTTCATGAAGGTTGGGAGAGAGGGAGATTTGTTGAGGTGTTTCCGATGGGCTGGTTGTTTTGGGTGGGAGGAGGGAGGTGTCATGAGCATCGGGAGTTTGTTGAGAAGTTTTCGGGGGCTTAGTGAGTATGGGTGGGAGAGGGGGGAAGTCGTGAGCAGTGGGAGTTTGCGCTACGATGTTGGACCAGCTCACCTTGTTGAGGCCGAGCGCGGTGCTAGTGGGCATCTTGTATTGGCGGGTGTTCTGGCGGGCAGTCTTCGACGTTTCTGCAGGGGGCGGTGAGATGACCCGTCTCGGGCCGAGTATGGGCAGGACGCGTTTCGGGCAGTCCTTGCTGGCGGTGGGATGTGCTTGTTGGCATAGTCTGCTCGTTGGTTGACAGTCGTGCTGGGGGGATGGGTTGGCGACGTGGCAGCGGGGGCACTTCGGTGAGTCCGGGTGGGGGCAGATGTCTTGACGATGTCCGACGTCGCCACAGAGTTGGCAAACCTGGACGATGCGGCGGTAGGGTCGGCAGCGGTGAAGTACACAGCCAACTCGAACGTAGTAGGGTACCCGGGTGCCATTAAACGTTAAGAGGGCAGATGTGGTTTGACCCATGAGCCGAGCGTGCAGGAGGAGCGGGCGGTTGGCTTCCAGAAGTTCTTGTAGGCCGTCCTGGGTGGTGTCTTCTTCGAGACCGTGGATCACGCCGCGGCAGGTGTTGGGCAGTGGTTTCATGTACGGTGCAAGCTCATAGTTGGCACTGCCGAGGTTAATCGCCGTTATTTTGCTTAGCAGAATTGCTATCTGGGCATTGGCTGTACTTGCCACCAAGAAGTTGCGATCCTGTTGAGCTTCCACGATGACTTCGTTGAGAAACTGCGTTCTCGAAATGGCACTTGCTTCAGCAAGACTTGCAGCAAGGGTGCGGGGAGCCCAGGCAGCTATATTGAGACCGGATCGTGGTCGATAAATGATTATGTAATGGTTGGCCGGGAGGCGTGGCGGCGGAGTTACGCGCGTCGTTGTAGTTGCTTTCATGCCTTCCAGTGGATGGCGATGCGGCTGCTTGGCGTCAGGCAATTTGTGTCGGGGAGCAAGCACCGTCTCCCACGGATTATCGGGGGGTATGGTGTGGCCCCTTAGCTCGTCGAATTCCATGTTGACGGTGGTTGGTGCCGGCTGGTGGGATGTCGACGGGTCACCCTGGCCTGGCGCTGTAGCGGTGGATGTCATGGCAGGAACGACGGTGTCGCTAGGCCTGGAGACGAGGCTTAGCGCGGGCGGCGAGATGGGAGACCATGACGTGGGCTGCAACACTGTCCTTTCGAGTCTGGGGGCTCAGTCGCCTGTCTACGTGTTCCAGAAGACGTACCGGAACTGTTTGTAGTGGCCGTATGGTGGTCAATGTTGAAGGTCCGCTCTTGGAGGGAGATAAAACAGGAGCTAAAGCAACTTCAAGGGACCGCAAAAATTAGTTCCGTTTAACAGGAGTTCCGTTTACTGAGAGAGATGTTCTAAGGTGCAAATTTATGTGCGTACACACTTCTAAGGGGATTTCATGGAACTGTAACCACTAGAAAGGGACTGTAGCTGATAGTTTTCAGAAAGCAAGAAAACTACAAGAAGCGTAGGCACAGCATTCACAAAGTTGATTTGGCAACAATGAGTCGCTGTGCACTGCAAAATGCGTCAATTATTTTTGTTTGAGTCCTTGCAACTGCATCTTCATGGAGGCTAGAGGCCTCAACTTCGTGACTGCTTACGAGCCACCGAATTTAGAAGACGGCAATGTGGTAATGAAGGACGAATAGCACAACGATGGCACGAACGAGGCGACAGGAGGTGAGCCCTGTAGCCTCGGCGTCTAGAATCGAGACCGAACAAACTGGAACAAGAACTGCGATGTTGCATTCGTTGCGCTAACACGGCTAACCACTTACGAGACGAGGCTTACGAGGACAACAAGGCTAAAAAAGCATGGAGGAAGAAAAAACAAACAAGAACGAAACAGCCGGAACCGTAAAAAGCTGATTCTCATGCCAGTGGATTTCACGAGAAGTTCCATTTCTGGTTCCGTTTACACGGTTATGCGGAAATTTTAGTTCCGATTACCGAGAGTTTTTTTACGTTATCTGAATACAAAACCAACCAAATTCGAGGCAACTCTTCCGTTTAAGCGGCAATTCCGTTTAAGCGATTTCCGTTTATCGAGATTGTACTGTACTAAAGTGGTTGGATTTGCTTGCCCCCAGTATCCACTGGGGCACTAGTGAAGCAAGAGAACGCACTGAAAAATGTGCCACCCTGTAGGGGCTGCCCATGTACCGGTTACGTCCCCTCAATAATCAGCAAATAGCACGAATCGCATTTTTAAAGCAATTCAACCCCGCCTCAAAATATTAGCATGAGATTATTATTATTACCACACTTCGGCTTTGCCCGAGCTTCGCTAAAACTCGGGCGTTCTGGAATAGCACCCCAGTTATCGTATTCGTGCGCAGGAGTGGTACTGGAAAGAATGTGTCCAATGGAATTCAAAGCCAAGACAGTAACAAATGGCATTGCGCCTTGCATGTGTTGCCTTTTCTCGTCTCTTTTGTTAGTGCTGTTTTGAATTCCGTCGAATATGAACCAACCAGCCCAAATCACCGCGTTAACTCCGTAAAGGAGCGTATGTACCTTCTCCATCATCGGATAACCATAACTATTTTTCTGCCAAAAGCGATGCACCAAGCTAACACAGCTGCAACGTCTGCTCTTGCCACTACGCTCGGCCATTGTACTCTGCAGAAAAACATAAGAGCAGAAAGCAATCGGTAGGAGAATACACCCACTACATGCAGAAGTTCTGGGGGTTTTATTTCAGAGTTATTTTATGGTTAGTTCCCCACATTTTCACACCTAATTTTCTCCGCATGTCCACTATTTCTTTTTTTTTTTCGTGGGTCCAAAATTGTGTGAACGTAAAAGCAGAGCCCGTAGGCCCTTTGAGAAAGAACACTGCACTGCTGTTCAAGGCGAAAGTCTGAACTAGGTGCAAGGGCATTGGCGCAAGGGCAGCAGCGGGCAAAGAGCGCCAAAGCAAGGTTATTTATTAAAAGTAGTTGGACGGATGAAGAAACCTAACTAAAAGAGAGCCGGTAAAACTAAAATCAAAAAGCGAAGTGGAGTAAAGGAACATGACATGGCTGGTGTATAAGGCCACGTTGAGATTATGGACGGCCGAGAACCAGAACCAGAGAACCAGCGAGAACATGGGTTCCTCCGATAAAAGGAACGATGGATGGAGTGGAATTTGTCGTCTGTAGATTTCTGGGAAGTGTTTGTGTCGCCTTATGCCGAGTGCCCTACATGAAATTAGTACGTGAGCCACGGATAGGCCCTCTCCACACCTGCTACAATGGGTCCTTGTCGACCCAGTGAGCAGGTTGCGTGCGTCACACACGTGTGGCATATCCGTAGCTTAGCTAACACTATATATACTTCTGTGTGTCTGTCTTGTTTGTCTGTTATATATTTGCCTAAACGTAGTTTCATAGTGTGCAGTTTTTCGTCTGTTTGTGTACCCCATGTTTGCTGCCAAGATTTACTAGACCCCTTCGCACCAGTGCTTTGAGGTCGAAGTAGGGGACATAAGGTACGTCCACGGTGCTGCGGAGAGCAGCCACACCGGCATTCTGGAGAGCGATTTCATTCCCCAGATAATTTTTCACATCACCTCTGAAAAAACTAACGACACACATTACTTTGGAAACCAGGCTGACCGATAAATATCGTTCATCGCTGTTATACCAAGTGGACCCGTACCTTGCATACCCGTGTGCGTCTCATCTCGGTCGTTCGGTCGACACGTTATTACATCGCCTTCGTCTTGACGTGGCCTACACCAAGAAATTCCTTTACCGTATTCGATTTGCTGATGACACCTGCTGTGCTTGTGGACACCAAACTGAAGATGTGCATCATGTACTGCTTGAGTGCCCTCTATATGCGACCGAGCGGAAAAAATTAAGTGACAAGCTTAGCCTGCTATCTAGGACACCCCTATGTTTGCTGAAACTGTTGGGTCCGTCGGACAATGTGCGCAACCAAAGGAAAGCCTTCTTTGCCTTAAGGAAGTTTTTTCAAGTGACGAAGATGTACGAACACTATTAAATGCGTGTAAATTCCTCTGAATGGGTGTGGAAACACACAAGGGTGTTTGTATATCGGCGGAAGTATCTGTGTCACATCGTGGATATTTTGTATTGTTTGTATATAGATGTATATAGGTTTTTTTGGACTATATTCCGCTGCTGTAAGGAATCATGTATATATATATATATATATATATATATATATATATATATATATATATATATATATATATATATATATATATATATATATATATATATATATATATATATATATATACTGTCGCGAAGCGGAGGTCTGTTGATGTTTTCTGGTTTTGTTTTTAGTTCTGTGCCCGCAGCCAAGGCCCTTGCTTCCAAGTGGTTTGTGTGAGAACGGTTCGGACGAGGCTAGGCCCTGGCCCCCTTCTTTTCTGAAAAACGGCTCCGGCGCGTGTGTTTGCCCGTCGGCCGACCAGGAGACGCCGGCTATTGAGGGGAGCGAGCCATCGTCTCGGCTTGTGTTACCGCGCCGCAGTGGCATTCCATTCCCCCCGTGGCCTGTGCGCTGGTCGCGTTCGGGCTCCGTGTCCTCAGTGTTATTCAGATGACCTTCCTTTTTTTCCCTGCTTACTTTAGTGCGTTTTGTGTAAACTACTTTCTTTACACCCCTGGTTCTCCAAGCGCGCGTTTTCGGGTTCGGCCTTGTGTATGTGTTTGATTTTTCCTTTTCACTTTGGCGGGAACATAGCTGATTGGAGCTAAGAAGCGTCTCGCGGATTGGCTGCAGACAGCCTTGTTCCATTAGGTCCGCACGCTCCAGGATGCACTTTTTCCCCCAATACGTCCCCCACCGGACCGCTTGAAGCGAATATAACGCGGCTCCTCCGGATATTGAGGGGGAGGGGCGGCAGCTTCACCAGGGGAGCCACTTGCTGCCGGTCGTCGGGGTCAGACGCCGGGAGCCCTTCGCCTGCCAGCTACGTTTCGTTAAGTACTCTTGATTGCCTGTTTTCTCTTATTTTTATGTATCAGTTGTAACGTTTTGCCTCTATGTTTTAAATCTAAGTATCAGTAATTAAATTAGTTGACCTTTGAACCTCTAAAATCTTCGATTGCTTCATCGCCGGACTCATCCTTCAACAGTAGCGGTGCTGGACCAAATTAAATTACGCCGTTACATGATAACAATAAAACTGCGCAAAAGGACGGGACGGAAGAAGAGGACAACAAACCAGGCGCAGTTTGTCCTCTTCTTCCGTCCCGTCCTTTTGCGCAGTTTTATTGTTATCATGGAACACCAACTAGCCCAACAACGTGCTTTACGCCGTTACAATATATATATATATATATATATATATATATATATATATATATATATATATATATATATCCCTGTAATGCTCAATGTATCATATAAGATACGCCATCTTTCTGATTTTTAAATGCAGAGCATTTTAGTAACTCACGATGTCACCCGCGTTGGCGTCCGTAGTCCGCATCACTACGTAGTCCGCACCCTACACTATATAAAGAAATAATACCTTCCGGCACCAGGTTTCGATCACACGACTCTGCGGGCGGAATGCAAGGTACACGGCATTTTACCGACTGCTCCACGGAGCCGACACAGAATGGAAGGTTACGCACGCGCCTTATATCCTTGACTCATTCAACCGTCGGCCACAGGTGCGCCCTCACCCCCACGTCCTCCTCGCCTTCTCTCCGCTCGCAACACCCTCTCTCGCCGCGTTCGGTTCGCGTTCATGTGGTGGCGCGATTTCGGCGCTATAACACTCTCTCGCGAAGGGCATTGAATTGGATTCGATTGGATTGGATTGGATTGGATTGGCTTGGCTTGGCTTGGCTTGGATTGGATTGGATTGGATTTGGATTGGGTTGGATTAAAGTGGATTGTGTTGAATTGTGTTGCGTCATAGCCGCGCCACGTTGCGTCGTAGCCTCTCCACGTTGCGTAATAGCCGCGGCAGGGGGTTCACGGCACGTTTCACGTTTCACCATCGACTTCATCGACAATGTCTACGCTGGAAGACAACAATTACAACAACAACAACCAATACGTAATCCATAAGACTTGCAGGCACGCCCCCCGCGGAAATGCTCTGCATTTGATCGTACCCCTCGCGAGGGGGATGTTTTGATTTTTTCTACTGGCCCCTGAGCCTTTCGACCGCCAAGAAATGCCCACTAGTATCATTTCTGATACCTCCTAAGCATTTTTCAAAAATCTATAGCTCGATGACTCGCCGCATTGAGTCCCAAATGCAGTTTGCAAGATGGATTGCTCCGTCGTAAGCGCTCCCGATGGGTCTGCCCTACATTCAATGGGTTTATGATACACTTTTTTTACCGGATGTATGATACATTTTATACCCACTTTATGTGTAGGTATACATATACCTACATGTAAATTGGTATATGCTGCAATATATACCTACATTATTTATCTAGGTATATATACTCCTACTCTTTATGCGTTTATGATACACTATGTAATTTTGAAGGCCTGGGAGAAAAAAAAATTTCTTCGCGTTTTTTTATTGTTTCAGCCACAAACTACAATGTAACAAAGAATTAGAATTTTTATCTATTGTTTTCATTGGTTGGGAATTACAGGGATATATATATATATATATAGATATGTGTGTGTGCGTGTGTGTGTGTGTGTGTGTGTGTGCTTGTGTACTCTACAGAGAGAGTAGTTACTGAGTGCGCATTCGATCTTTCAGCCGCTGCTGTCTCGATGTACTTAATGTAACCTTGTGGTTCCTTAGGGCAAGTATTGTACCTTTTGTATACTCCAATGCCTGGAGTAGCCAGCTCCTGTTTGGGTTGGAGCTAAACTCTCCAATAAATAATTATTTCTCTCTCTCTCTCTCTCTCATTCCCCATAGTGCCGCTGTCTCCCGGAGCCTAGCAAGTGATTATTTTTTAGTTTTAAGTTATCAGCAGACATAAAAGCTTTATTAGGTGGTTGAGCACAATGTTTTTGTTGGTTTAAGGGAGTGTAAAGCTGGCATACGCTTAGAGAGTCTAGGAAGATTATTGAGTATTGTATTTTAGTTTGTGTGATATGTTGCGCTGCAATTAAAATGCCGTGCGCTTCTGCTGTGAAAATACTTCTGGTTTTCTTTAATGCTCTTTTGGTGGAAAAATGAGGACCATGAGCAGCACACGACACGCCAGAAGGAGATTTGGATGCATCCGTATAAAAGGCAGTGTAACGGGTATTCGTCTTTTAACTCTAAAAAGTCTTGTGTTATTATTTCTCTAGTCGCGTTTTGCTTTTCGATAGATTCAAAAGAAATATCACAAGAAATTGTGAACATGTCCCTAGGTGAGACTAGGTCAGCAATGGAGAAATTCATGCTCTCATCAAACGAAGACCTAGTTCCTCAGCATGGAATCTCACTGGTAGGGAGAAGGGAGCTGCAGTATCGATGGCCGTGCCGCGTACAAAGTAGCGGATTAGATGTCTTTTATGATAAAACCACATGAGCTATTTTTATTGAGGCCGCCTTAATGGCATACAGCAGTGAAGTGTAAGACCACTGGTGTTCAAGGATCCACCTATCACATCCTGCATATAAACTTTAAATGAGGCTCGTCCGGAAAGCTCCAGATGCAAACGGAGGCCTGCGTGTAGCACCGGGTCTAGCATTTTCAGTGCAATTTTTACAGGCGGGCCCATAAACGACACTCTCATAGTCTAACCGTGAACCTACAAGGCTCGTGAAATCGCGTATCATTAGTTCTTTATCCTCTCTGTAGGAGCAAGGCGAGAGGACCTTCAGGATGTTCATTGTTTTTAAGCATTTCCGCGTCAGGGGTTTTATATGTGGATTGAATGCCATTTTACATTCAGTACCACGCCTAAAAATTTGTGTTCTTTTTTAAGAGGGATTGAAACACTTTAAGGTTTAATATTAGGATCAGGGTGGATCCCGCACCGCCGTGAAAATGCTACTCAAGTACACTTGTCTGGATTAAGCTTAAATCCATTCCTGTCTGCCCAGTCAGCAAGTTTGTTGACAGTAAGCTGAACTTGCCTCTCGCAAATGAACAGATTTGAAGGAGATGTGAACGTCGTCTACATATACAGAGTAAGAAATGGTTGGGGGCAATCCTTTCCCAAGTGAGTATATTTTTATTATAAACAGTGTGCGGTTCAAAACAGCCCTTGAGGCACACCGTTTGCTGGACGTGAATCCGGGAATGTGCATTGCCCACTTTCACACGAAAGTTTCTTTTTGACGTGTGGCTTGAAAGCGTATTTAATATGTTGCCTGACATAGCGCCATGCAGTTTCATAAGCTTTTTCAATATCGAAGAATACTATCTTACAATACTGTTTATGCTGTTTTATGAATAAATGTATCTTTGGTGTAGGATTCTAAGGCAACGAGTTCATCATTTGTAGATCACCCCGCTCTGAAGCCTTCCTGGCAGCTCTCGAAAAGACCGATGTACTCTAGAAAGTACACAAGTATCTTGTTAATCATCTTCTCGAGGAGCTTGCACAGGCAGCTTGTAAGGGCGATAGGTCGATAGCTGGCAGGAGTGGATGGGTCCTTTTCCTCTTTCAGGAAAGCAATCACTATAGCCTCCTTCCAAGACCTGGGAATGTGCCCCGAAAGCCATATTTTGTTGTAGAAGTGTAGAGGTGTTCCAAGAGTTTCGGAGCGTAGGTATTGTATCATGGTGTATATGATGTTGTCTGGGCCCGGATCTGAAGGCTTACAGGCGCTCAGAGCAGCCCTCATCTCATGAAGTGAGAACTCAAAACTCCGAGTGGTAAGAAGTGGCTGACCCGTTGCTATCACGTAAGGGCTCCTTTTCGGCGGCCATTTTATGTTTCATTAAAGTGTTTGTGTAGCGTGTGGAACTGGACACGTGTTGTTAGTGTTGTGCTGGTGTGATAGCCTGGTGCGTGTCCCCTGTTGTACTGACAAGGCGCCGGCAGTGTATCTGTTGCCCTTTTTCTTTGCGTATCCGTGTCCATACTTTGTGTGTTTCTGTGTATCGGCGTATGAATGTCAGGAAGGCGCGCCGACTCTTCCTCTTTGCCTCACGGCGCAAGCGCTTCCCAAGAGCCTTTGCTCGTTTAAATCATATCAGGTTATCTGAAGTGGGGTATCAACGAAGGATACGCCACGCCTTGTTCTGGGCCTCTCGCGCCTGCCTACAGTCCTCGTTCCCCCAGGGCCTCCTTGGGTTGCGCGGGGCACCGGAAACCTGGGGAATGGACTTTTCGGCCGCGCCAAGGATGTGCGCCGTGACCAGTTGAGTTGCCTCCTCTTCGTGTGGGTGTGTTATGGATGAGTGGTGTAGTTTAGATGTCGCTGTCATTTATCGTAAAGCGATTAAGGGGATCGACCCTGAACCCTTTGTTGAGGAAGGGACAAACCTCCGATACCCATCCCGAGCGTGTCTTTAACCCTCTGATGCCCAATGTATAATTTAAGATACGCAATCTTCAGGTTTGTTTGACTCGCACCTGGGCCTTTCGACCACGCCAAGAAATGCCCACTGTATCATTTCTGATACCCCCTGAGCGTTTTTCAAATAAAATTCGCGCCAATCCACCCAGCGAATGTGGTTAGAAAGCAAGGCTGTAAACGGCACCCACAACGATTACCCATGCGACGTCACTTAAATTCACTCACGTGGCTCTACAAATAGTGAAACGAGAGACAAGTGAAATGCACTTAACCACACCCTTTATTACTTCAAAGAGATGCATGATGCATGAACGGTGGTTGGTTGAGTTGTATTGGTGTAGCACATGAGTGGAAACTCCTTTTTTATAAAATCAAAACAAACAAACGAACATTCATTGAAAGGGATGGCTCAAGGCCGCATGGGGAATGAGAGGGAGGGGAGATGAAGACCTCAATAGTGTCCCAACATGAAGGAGTCAAGAACGAACCGCCACAGTGCGGATAAAGTCTGTTTGATGCGGCCCTTACAAAATTAAAGGAAGCTCAAACCCACTGTTGCAACAAAACAAACGAACATTTATTAAAAGGGATGGCTCAAGGCCACATGGGGAAGAGGAGGGAGGGGAGATGAAGACCTCAGTAGTGTCCCAACATGGAGGAGTCCAGAACGAACCGCCAAAGTGCGGATAAAGTCTGTTTGATGCGGCCCTTCGGACGGATCCAGTCCTCGTAAGCGAGTACCCAGGCAGGCCGATGTGTCTCACGTGGCCCTACGAGACCTATGCAGTCCCATAAAAGGTGATGGATGGTTGGCTTCAGTGACTGCCCACATGCGTAACAGACGTACGAAGGGTCGGATGCTGATGCCACCGCAGATGAAAGGTCTTCGGAAGCTGCTGCCGTGGAATTGCCGCTCCTCATTGTGCTAGTCGAGGCGTGCCTCCACCTGGCCACGATGTCATCAGTTAACGCGTATCCGGAGCGCGCACGGTTAAGGAAGACATGTGCGCGCGGCTAAGCCCAGGAGGCACTGGGTCCAGGTTGATGGGCACTGTTGAAAGGATCTCCTGACGGCGGCGCTGTTAGCGGCAGCGGCGTTCGCCATCGGGATCGAAGCAGAACTCCTCAGTGCGGGAGCCGTCAAGCTGCGGGCGGAAATTTCGACAAGCCTCGCTCACCAGCTGATGGGCCCACTCACTACCGAGGGCTCTTGCGTGCCCAGGTGTAAGGCGAACGGTCACAGTAATGCCAGTGCGCAGTCGCAACGTTGCACAGGAACGTTAATGTTATGAGCGACTGAGTGCCGTCTGGGTGGTCCAATGAGATAACGTTAAGCCTCTGCGCTGTCCGTAAATATGCTGACGCTTCGGTACGCTTGGGGATCAGCTGCCAGTAGGCGTACAACCAGCTGGACCCCCTCGTCGATGGCGCGAAGCTCCAGCGCTGTGGCGGTAGGTGGTATAGTCATCTTGAAGGTGCGGGTTGTGTCTACGGCCGGTACGTGTGTAACGGCGGTGAGGGACGCCGTTTGTAAATGGCGCCACCACAAAGGAGCCACGAAGGCAGAAAGTGTTGCTGAGTCTTCTGTGTTCAAGGGAGGTGCGGTGACCGAAGGAACATGTCTATGCGATGGGTAAGTTCCTTGGTGACGTGGAGTGGGTGCTGGCCGTTGCGCAGTAATGAGCTCATCCTCCCAAGGTGGAATGTGCTTATGTATGGTTGGTACAGACGTGTCGAAATCCTCACCGGCATGGCACAGTAAGCGTTGGCCCTGGTGAGTAAGATTTCGATGGTCTTTCGCCCCCTCTGCCCTGGATTGGATTATGCTTTCGAGAGTGGGAAGACCAGCTTACCGATAGAGCTCCTCAATCCGTGTGTGTCGTGGAAGCCCAGGTATAGCTCGAAGCGCTTCCCTGTAAAGGACTTCTAGCTGGTGGGTCTGGTGTTTGGTGAGGGAATAGCACATGGCGCCGTATGAGGCTTTGGACTCAAGCACACTTTGCACTAATAGCTTGGAGATGGCACAGTGGTGCTTGAGTGCGGTCACAGGAATTAGCGGGGAGCACACTCACTTCAGCACCAGTGTCAACTAGGAAACGTTGACCACTGGTTGCATCTGTGATGTAGACGAGGCGACTGTCGCTGGCTTGGGAATCGGTCGCCGCCGCTAACGATCCCTCGTCCCGTTTCCCGGCCAGCCGCAAGGACGGGTGCAACGTTGCGCCGCTGCACCGAAGCGGCGATGGTACCAGCACAATGAATCAGGGTGTTGAGGTGGCTGGCGCGTTGTGCCTTCCTGGCGAAATACTTGCGGAGACGGGGTACGGCGAGAAGGGCAAAACCGGCGAGCTCGAGGGTTGCGAGGCGGCGGCGAGCTGTAACCAGCCGACGCGACAAGCTCCTCCAAGTTTTGCATGCGCTCTCGGACAGCGGCGAGGTCGTCGGATAGCGGTGAGGGCAAAGGAGTAGCAGGCACCGCCACGGTGGTATGGTGGGAAGATTGAGCGGATGCCACCGTGTACAAAGGCGGATGCAACGTGGCGACTTCCATTATCTTGTCAGCATGCGCGGCCAACGCGGATAAGGGAAGGTCAGAAGCAGTCGCGAGGATCATCTGCACAGAAGAGGGGAGCCGTCGCAGGAAAAGTTCCTTCAACAAACGGGAGTCCGTGGCAGAAGGTGCGTCGCCAAGCAGGGTTTGCAGTTCGTGAAGGAGCTGCGAAGGTCGACGGTCACCCAACTCCTCTGCAGAAAGCAGCCCCTGGAAACGCTGCCGTTCCGAAGGGCTCGTCCGGCTCAAGATGGCAGCCTTCAACGTGTCGTAAGGGTTCGTGGTAGGTGGGTTGGCAAGGATGTCACGAACCTCAACCGCGATCTCAATAGGCAGTGACTGTTGTAGATGGTTGAAGCGGGTCTCTTGCGACGTGATGTGACTCACTCGGAAGCTTGCCTCGGCCTGAAGGAACCACACGTCGGGGTGCTTAGCGCTGAAGGGGGGCAAACGGCAAGCGACGGCGGAGATGCCAGGTGAAGAGGCAGCGGAGGACACAGAAGGACCGCTGGCGTCGCGGGGAGGATCCATTCTGAGTACGTGGCTCCGCTGCAACGTCCGGGTCACCAATGTCGCGACGGCGACAGAGAGATGAGAAGACACACGTCCGCACGCTACAGCGCCGTGGACCCAAACTGGAGGCCCCGCTTTATTCCACGCTCGTGCCCAGCGCGCACCGCAAGCGCGTGGTCAGCACTCGCCACTCGTGGCTCAGCCTCAGCGTCATCGTTCCTGGAGCGTGCCCGTTTGCGGCAGCAGACGACGCAAGCTGCTGGGGGGCCGCCACAGGGTAAACCCGCAGATGTGCTTGGTGAGTGCACCACCTGTCTTTCCCGTCTCTGCGTGGGCTCGTACCTCAATCGGTAAGACAACAGGCTCTCGCTTTGTTACTCTATTAGTTCCAGGTTCGATTCCTGGCGGTGCCAATAGCTTCTTTTATTTGTTCCCTGGAGTTTTCTGTTGACACCAACGGCCGCGAAAGAACCCTTGGGGGGTAGAGGTAAAAATCTTCGCTTGAAAGGCAATAGTTCCATACTGGCAGCATCGAGTCCCACATGATGTTCGCAAATGGCTTCCTCCATCATGAGAATGCTCGGCGGGAGGTAAGGGAGGAATTGACTATTTTTGGCAAGGGGGTATCCCCGGTCCAGAAGTCCCTGGGCGGTCGCTGCCTGGCGGACCATTTCAACGAGCCGAATTAAGCTGACCGCCGGGGTCCGGGCGGGCTAGCATGCCTTCCCATGCTTGGGGAAGAGGATGGGGGGGCAGGGGGGGGGGGGGGGGGGGTTTGTGAGAGAGCACGCCCAGACCATAGAGTAGCATGTGTAGGCTTGGGGACAGTACTTGCAGGGGGCGGAGTAGAAGGTGGGGTGGATGGCGCTGAGGAGGGTGCCGTGCGGGTATGTGTTCGTTTGAAGGCGGCGGTACAGGTGGCTTCTCCCTCAGTCAACTTGTAGCGGGGCTAGGGTAAGACGCGACGTTCGAGGCCGTAGTGCTGGATGATATCTTTGTATTTTGAGGCACAGAATGCTACTCTTCCCACGGTGGCTCGATTGATTGATTGATTGATTGATTGATTGATTAATTGATTGATTGATTGATTGATTGATTGATTGATTGATTGATTGATTGATTGATTGATTGATTGATTGATTGATTGATTGATTGATTGATTGATTGATTGATTGATTGATTGATTGATTGATTGATTGATTGATTGTAGGGTTTAACGCGCCGACGCAACGCAGGCGATGTGGCGCGCCGCAGTGGAGGGCTTCGAATTCTTTAACGTGCTCCGAAATCTCGCACATACGGGCGTTTTCGCTTTTCGCCTGCATCAGAAAAGCGGGCGGCCGGGGCCTGGAATCGAACCCGCGTCCTCGTGTTCAGCAGCGCAACGCCCCAGCCACTGAGCCACCGCGGCGCGGTGGCGCTAGAGTGTTAAGAACAAAATCGAAAGGTAGCTCGGCGCATGCAACATTCCGGCCCGACTCTGCGTGTTACAGTGGAAGGTACATGACTGATTTTTACAATGCCAACCACTTAGAAGTGACGCTTTTCATCGATTGAAATTCCCTATTTCATATATGATACAGTGGGCATTGAAAGTATATTTCGGTCTATCTTTTATGATACCGTGCATGGGCAGTATACATTCTACCAGCGTTTTATGACACCAACGAAGCTTCCATTTCTTTATTGCTGATATCACGTACAGCCTTTCGAAAACGAAAGAAAGTACAGTTTCGGACCACAGTACCGGATGTTATTTATGTCTTCTGCCATAAAGTGGTGTAATACGTTTCAAGTTACATTACATGGGTTCCGCTGCGCGGCCGTTGGCATACGCGGGAGCGGACACAGTGAAAGTGCGCACTGCGCTGTTATGCGGACCTCCTACAAGATAAACGCAAGTGGCCCTGGTGGCCGTTCCTACATAACATATGCTGGTACCCATGATTGAAACAAGAAATTTAGCATGTGCAAGTGGAAAAATGTGCACGGAGTCGGTCATTTACCCATACTATCTGAGAGGAAGCAATGCTGCAAGATTTGCCCGGCCTTAGAAAAGGAGTTTTAGTCAGGAAGGGCTGCGGATACGTCTTTTTATGTGTCAACGAAGACGGTAGGTGCTTTTAAATGCAGAGCATTTCAGTAACTCACGATGTCACCCGCGTTGGCGTCCGTAGTCCGCGGCCGCATCGCTCCCCCTACACTATATAAAAAAAATCAAAACATCCCCCTCGCGAGGGGCACGATCAAATGCAGAGCATTTCCGCGGGGGGCGTGCCTGCAAGTCTTATGGATTACGTATTGGTTGTTGTTGTTGTAATTGTTGTCTTCCAGCGTAGACATTGTCGATGAAGTCGATGGTGAAACGTGAAACGTGCCGTGAACCCCCTGCCGCGGCTATTACGCAACGTGGAGAGGCTACGACGCAACGTGGCGCGGCTATGACGCAACACAATCCAACACAATCCACTTTAATCCAACCCAATCCAAATCCAATCCAAGCCAAGCCAATCCAATCCAATCCAATCGAATCCAATTCAATGCCCTTCGCGAGAGAGTGTTATAGCGCCGAAATCGCGCCACCACATGAACGCGAACCGAACGCGGCGAGAGAGGGTGTTGCGAGCGGAGAGAAGGCGAGGAGGACGCGGGGGAGAGGGCGCACCTGTGGCCGACGGTTGAACGAGTCAAGGATATAAGGCGCGTGCGTAACCTTCCATTCTGTGTCGGCTCCGTGGAGCAGTCGGTAAAGTGCCGTGTACCTTGCGTTCCGCCCGCAGAGTCGTGGGATCGAAACCTGGCGCCGGAAGGTATTATTTCTTTATATAGTGTAGGGTGCGGACTACGTAGTGATGCGGACTACGGACGCCAACGCGGGTGACATCGTGAAATGCTAAAATGCTCTGCATTTAAAAATAATACTTGCCGGCGCCAGGTTTCGATCCTACGACTCTGCGGGCGGAACGCAAGGTGCACGGTACTCTACCAACTGAGCCACAAAGCCGCCACTGCAGAACGGAAGGTTACGAACGTGCCTTATATCCTTGACTCATTCAACCGTCGGCCAGAGGTGCGCCCTCTCTCCCGCGTCCTCCTCGCCTTCTCTCCGCTCGCAACGCCCTCTCTCGCCGCGTTCGGTTCGGGCGCACAACAGGTGGGGACGTGCGCAACACCCTCTCTCGCTGCGTTAGGTTCGCGCGCAAGAACAGGTGGGGCGCTCGCATCGCGCTCTCTCGCCGCGGTCGGTTCGCGCTTAAACCACATTTTAAGCGCGCTGCGGTCGCTAACATCTGTGGCGTGATCGTGACGTCAGCATCACGCGTTCGCGTGGTGGCGATTTCGGCGCTATAACACTCTCTCGCGAGGGGCATTGGATTCGATTGGATTGGCTTGGATTTTGATTGGATTAAAGTGGACTGTGTTGGATTGTGTTGCGTCATAGCCGCGCCACGTTGCGTCATAGCCGCTCCACGTTGCGTCATAGCCGCGGCAGGGGGTTCACGGCACGTTTCACCATCGACTTCATCGACAATGTCTACGCTGGAAGACAACAATTACAACAACAACAACAACCAATACGTAATCCATACGACTTGCAGGCGCGCCCTCCCGCAGAAATGCTCTGCATTTGATCGTGCCCCTCGCGAGGGGGATGTTTTTACGGGATATCACCGACGACAGCTTGCAGGACAGAATGGATAGCTTAGCTCCTAGCCGTATCGCTAGGTAATTGTTTTTTTCCAAGAACGACAGAACAGTGGAATTTACTGCCGGGTGAGGTTAGGAGCGCATCAATAGACCAATTTCTGCCTCTCCTTGAAAGTCGTGTTTAATCAAAAGTTCCTTGCTTTGTTGTGTTGGTATGTGCGCCCCGTCCCGCAGTGCCAACTCATTGGATGTATAACGATTTTTCTGTGTACATTGGCATCGGGTTTTTTTTTTATTCTCAATTTCAATTTTCATTCCTAACTTTCCCTAATGCCGACAAAGTATCATGTATGGTATATTATGTAACTTTATAATCTCGGGAGAAAGAAATTTTTTCTTCGCGTTTCATTATTGTTTCAGTCACAAATTATAATGTATTAAAGCATTAGAATTTTTATCTATGGTTTTAATTGCTTAGGCATACAAGAACATGATGATAATGATGACTGTAAAGAAAGGGGCGGGAGAAGAGTAGAGCCTGTAGGCCGCCGTTCCAAGCTGCAACTTCTTCTTTCTCCCTTTATTCCTCGTTGTCTTCTGCATACTACCCCCCCCCCCCCCCGGAAGTTGCAGGCAACATCCATTACACCAAATGTAAAGAAAGGGACGGGCGAAGAGAAGCCAGACAGAGACTGGAAGCCCCCGTTCCGAGATTCTACGTTCTCTTTCTCTTCTACTTCATCATCAAGACTGTCCTCACACCGGCACTCGCTCGACATGTGAACCCCGGATTGTTTGCGAGTGTAATGTGCAGTGCGTGCGGGGACGGACCGGCTACCTTAGCCCACTTGATGTGGGGGTGTGGTGTTCCCGTGCAGGGGAATACCTGGGACTCGTTTCCACCGGACATTGAACAGTGCGTCACGTCGCCCCATCAGGCGATGCAACTCCAAGCTATCCAGCGGCTCGATGCTGCGCTGGCCCGACAGAGGCGAACGGAGACTCCTCCTAGTAGCCAATGATGAGTCAGGCAACATAGAGGTCTAGTGAGACAGAGGGGTGGCGAAGCCCTGCATGACCCACTCCCTCACACGCCGGATAGTGATAATAAAGTCTTGTTCTCTCTCTCTCTCATCATCTTTTCTACATACCCCCCCCCCCCCCCTTTCCTGCAGGAAGCTGCAGGCCTTATCTGCAGAAATTGTAGTTTCTAGATCCCTCTGTCTCACTGAGTGCCGATCATACAAGTCCGTTTTCGTCACATCGTCGGTGCCGTAGAAAAGCTTGACGCAGTTCAGTTCTGTTTTCTCGGTAGACTTTTCCTGTGCGACCACCTTGTGTGGATGAAGCTTGAAGTCTTCCTTGAAGAGCTCCTTCCACAACTTTTGTCTCTGTAGTTTCGGGTAGATGCACCGGTTGACATTTCTCACGACTTCGTACAGCCTTTTTCTTTCGGACGCGCTTCCACGAAGGCAAGGACGTTTGCTAAGAGTCGTTTTCCTCGCCACATTCGGTTATACTATGGTACTTCTTGCAGTGCTTTGGCGTTGTCTTGCTGTCAGAGCAGCCTTCGAAGCGGATCCTGTATTCACGTGCACGGTCTATCTTTCTCACCCTCCGTTCACGTGAATCTGGCGTAAAGCTGGGATTTCGGAACACGTTTTCCAGCTCAAACATCGGTGAGGTCGTCTTTCGGCGCGTTTCGTTGAATCGCGCTTGGCCGCTTGCTGACTCGAGCCGATGGGATTCTTCAGTCGGGTAGATTAGACATTCCATTCCCGCTGCTGTTCCCGCGGGGACGTTGGTCGGTTGTTGGAGCGTTTCACCTTTTTTTTCCGCGGATTTGAGCTGTAGCACCTCCTTACGGGCCCGAACCTTACGGTTAGCGACTGCATCGCTCGTCGGTGGCTCGTCCACGTTAGGTATGACGAACGTCATTCCTTGATTTTGGATTGAGTCAGACCGAGACATATTACTTGGAAGCGCTTCAGCGGCGGTCTTGAGAGATAGCTCCGCTGCCGTCTCCTCCGGTGGCGGCTTGCTGGAAGCATCCGTTGTAGAGCTGCACCCGTGCAGCTGCGATCGCCTGTGGCGTTCGAGCGTAGTTAGCGGTTCGAGCCACGACAGAGCACTGCCTTGCTCTTGGGCAGAGTGTTCAGCGCTTTCTTTAGAATTGCGAAATTCAGTAGCGTCAGATTGTAAATTCCTGGCTTCCGGCCAATCCCGCAGTCCGTGCACAACGATTCCCGTAGAGGAAGTCACTAATCCGGGTGTGCTGACTGAGGACTCGGCTGTTACATGTTCCTCCTGAAGTTCAGGACCGATGGGCAGCGACGTTGGCGCCGACTGGAATAGAAGCAGCCGGGGTCCACCGGAAATTTTTTGAGGTAACGGTATGATTCGGGCGACTGGTGCTCCCAGGATGCGTTCTAACCGTGGCTCTAGCAAGGTAATCTTAGAATGAAGTTCGGCCAGCATCTCGATGGCCAGGTCGTAGTGCTGGACTAGAGCTTCGAGCCCGGTATCTTCCGCCGTTACACGTGGGGCACACTCACGGTAGATCTTGACGATCGAGTCCGGCGTGGCTAGCAAAGAGTCGATCGTGCATCCCGAGGAGTTTGCAAATGTCCTTTTCAGCGCCGAGCATGCTGCGAGCCTCATTTAGCTGTCTCACCAGTCGGGGTAGTCTCGTCGAAGGCTTCATCTTGAAGCGGTCCATCGCTGTGGCGTTCCTCTCTCCACCAGTGTCGTTCACGGCCATACGTTCCAGACGATTCCTCCCACCTGGTAGCGCGAGGAGGCGGAGTAGACATAAAATGAGGCTCTACCATTCGTGCGTAGAGAGAAAAGACGTTTCCTCACGGGATGTCGGCACCAAATGTAAAGAAAGGGACGGGCGAAGAGTAGACAGAGACTGTAGGCCGCCGTTCTTGTTGTTGTTCCTCATGTTATGGTGCATACCCAATCAGGGGATCGGCCAAACATCAGTCGTTAAACCAAAAGAGAGTTCTGACTAGGTACTTTACTCGAGGAAAATTAGAAAAATTTGGAAGCTTTTTTCTTCTTTTGTTTGAGGAATCGAGTTTGAAAATTAGTCATTATTAAAATAAAACCAAAAAAGGGTAAATAAATAAATAAATAAATAAATAAAAGAAGAAGAAGAAGAAGAAGAAGAAGAAGAAGAAGAAGAAGAAGAAGAAGAAGAAGAAGAAGAAGGAGGAGGAGGAGGAGGAGGAGGAGGAGGAGGAGGAGGAGGAGGAGAAAATCAGAAAAATATTCAGAAATGAAGACTTTTGGAGGGCTTTGTGAGGTGCCAGAATAAAAATAGAATAACGTTGTGAATCTTTTGGAATTTTTTATGAAGCGCAGAAGAGCAGAACAAAGATTCCGGCGGCAATATCTCGTTTCTGAAGCCCAAATGATAATAGAGCCGGCACTGATAATGCCAATCCCAGGCTATGAAGCGGCACCTCAAGGAGCTGACGTCTGAGGTTTGAAAATCGTCGACAGAACAAAAGGAAATGGTCGACAGACTCTTCTTCATTACAGTAACTGCACATAGCAGACTGCGCCAGACGAGACCTGTGGAGGTATCTATTCAACTGGGGCAAACGACATCGAAGGCGCGTCACAATCACCTCCAGGTCGCGTGAAGGGCACCAATTCGGTTTCCTGGAGAATTTCAGTTGACAAAATCTATCAACGACAATAAGACTGATTCGTGCTGCCCTTGCAGCTTCAACAATCTACGGAACCTTGCGGCGGTTAATAGGCGTTGTCTCAATGACATCGACAACAGGCCCGGAGGGTGCTATCCTTACCAGTGAATCTGCGGTTTCATTAAAGGTGATTCCCGCATGCCCAGGGACCCAAAGAAGGTAAACTTCGGTAATTTGCGGTGGCAGAAATGATCAAAACGTCCGTAGAAAAGGTGAGTCTTTAGGAGAAAAAAGGGCTAAGACTACGGATGGGGAATCTGTAATTATTGATTGATTGTAGGGTTTAACGCGCCGACGCAACGCAGGCGATGAGGCGCGCCGTAGTGGAGGGCTCCGGATTAATTTTGACCACCTGGGGATCTTTAACGTGCGCCGAAATCTCGTACACACGGGCGTTTTTGCTTTTCGCCTCCATCAGAAAAGCGGCCGCCGCGGCCGGGAGAATCTGTAATTATGACTGGAGACGATATCGATATGTCAAGCTTTCGTAGTGCCAAGACAATTGCCAAGAATTCCGCATAGAATATAGGGATAAAATCCACCAGACGAACCGAAAAGGGCCAATTCAGGGAAGGGGAAACTATACCTATTCCGAATTTTTCATCTCGTTGAGAAGCATCTGTATATATGATAGTACCTTGCTGAATTGAGGCCAAATGATTTGGTAGGATACCATTGAGCAGTCGGGCAGGTAGCATTTTGGGGAAAGATGTTCCGGAAGTTGACCGTTAACGTATTACCGCTATCGAAAGATGGAAGCACGTCATTGACCACAACCCCTTGTTGTTGTTGTTCCTTAAAATTATCAGCGCATACCCAATCAGGGGATCGGCCATACACCACCGAAAGAGATAACTGCCTAGGTAGATTACTCGAGGAACCCCTTAAGCTGCCACTTCTTCTTTCTTTCTTTATTCCTCGTTTTCTTCTACAATGACGACGACGACGACGATGATGACGATGGGCACGAGGAAGGCAAAACGTCTTTTTCTACCCCCCCCCCCCCTCACTTTATCCTGGCTTCTTTCCCGCCAAAAGCAAACTGATACATCAATGGCTCTGTAATTTGGCCCCTTGGTCGGACCCGCGCTAGACTGTACGCGCTACCAAAGCTCTGTTGGTGTTTTTTGCACAGCACCAGCTTGCACAAAGTGTTGTAACTAACTACTGTTGCGTACGGGAAGGCGTACCCGAGCCGAGCTCCGTCGCCTCCGACATACGTGTGGTAGCGTGCTGAAGCGAGCGGCCAGCCAATGTTGCTGCCTCGAAGACCAGAAGCCGAAGGCAAACTTAACTTGTTTACTTCATGGCGAGAGATGGCCGAAGCCAGACAAGTACAATGCCCCGACGGGCGAGGTTACAGTACAGGACTCGAGCAGTGACAGCATTGATTCACTGCTCTAACAGGAATGTACTACAGCGCTTGGAGGGGGGGAGGGGGGTCTTATTTATACCCAAAGCGCTAACGGTCAAAACAAGCGTTCCCTCTAGTTTGTGCAAACGACACGAATGGCACAGACACACACAGCACTCTTTCCAGAGTTCGTGAGCGGTTGGTAGTGGCGGCGCACGCTGAGTCCGAGAGAGGGGAGAGAGGAGGTCTCCGCAGCAGCTTCCGCGTCCTTCGGGCAAGTTGAAGCCTGCCTCGTCCGCCAACGCCGGTTTGAATCGATAGGGACCGGGCGGCCGTTGTATGGCACCACCGTCGCTTCAGCGAACAGCGCCGCCCGTGGCGAACTGCTCGTCAGTGGAATGCCGGTGGCGGTCAGCGCAGCGTAACTGTGCATGGCTTTCTGTCGTTTTTCTGCAGTGCGGCTTGCAAAGCGTACTTAACCCCACGTGCATTTTTCAGGTCGGTAAATCTTGAGCGTGGATGTGACGTTTACGAGGCATGACATGCGTGTGATTTACGCCCATACTCAGTATTTACAAATAGCAGACGACGCTCAATGCGCCAAGCTGGAAGTCAAGCTGGAAGTGAAAGTTCGTTGCCATGCAATTTTTTGATGCCTGCATGCAGTTTCGCGTATCGAGGAGTATACTGCAGCTAAATGCTCCCACAAATCCTGTGTGTGCAACCGATCTAGGAAAGCTGCAGCGCTGGCCTTGGGCAGTTGATGACGAAACGGCGTCGACGTCGTGCACAAGCGAAAGACAAAGTTGGGGGTGTCTTCTAAGATTTACCTCAAAACAGAAATTGTGATGGACGACGCTTCCGTAACTTCATTACGTACGGCTGAAACGTGTTTAATTTCACACAAATGATCTTACTACAGTCATCGGGAATCGTTGAT
The DNA here is from genome assembly GCF_048455015.1 of Haemaphysalis longicornis. Classification (NCBI taxonomy): domain Eukaryota; kingdom Metazoa; phylum Arthropoda; class Arachnida; order Ixodida; family Ixodidae; genus Haemaphysalis; species Haemaphysalis longicornis. The sequence goes on along the minus strand of NW_027526203.1, from coordinate 229,954,001 downwards.
AGAATAAATACCACATGATAGTAGAACGTTATTGCTTGTCGTGGAGAAGCATTGCTTTACAAGAATTGCAATGTTTGCTGGCTGGTTGTTAAATGGTTTTTCAAAAACCAATTCTTGCGTGGTTGAAGGACGCAAGACAAGAGGGTGCCCGAAACCTGTACTCAGCTTCACAACTGAATGCTGCGGTCGGTTTACAAGCTGCCACCTACGCTTGAAAAATCATGCACACCTTCGTCTACTGACGATGAGGGTTTATCGCAAAGCTCTATCGTATGGGTTTCCTTGGTTGCCTTCTGAATTTAAACTTTGACTAGTTGAGCGTCGAATTTGACCAGCACGCAGTTTGGTCTTTTGATCGCAGCGTCTTTGACTTTGACCATTTCCCATTCGATTTCACAGGAAGAAAGCTTTGCGTTCAACCATCATAATCATTAGACAGAGGGCTAGATGATTTTGCTGCTTAAGTTTGAACTTCCATGCCCCCCTCTCCAAATCTAAACTTTTTCCAGCGTGTCGGACATGTGTCTGTGCTGGAGGACTCGGGCTGATGCACCCATATTTGAGGCAACTAATCGCGCGTTTTTGGTGTCTTCACCAGGCATTACACGATTTTTTTAGGTACTCTGTAAAGAATACTTAAGCATTAAAAAACACCGGCTGACGTTAACGCTGCCACATTTTTTAACTATCGGTACCAGCCTTTATTCTACGCAGGTGGTAAAAAGGGAAGAGGAGGAGGGATGGTGGATGGTTTGTAGCTTGGGCTGTTGAGTTGGTGAATAACATTGGCTCTTGATAAAATGACCACCACAAATGTGGGATTTCCACTTCGGCTTTCAGGCTCCCATGCTGTCACAGTGTCGCTCACCAAAACCGAAGGCACAAAGCTCACGGTTACAGAAAGTGTAAACTACTGCAACATTTCTACGGCTACACGGTAATCCATCTCGTATGCAGGTGCCTTTCTATTTAAAGCACACGTATCGAGGTATCCCAGCGCTAAGGCTGGCGTGGAAACCGTAGTCATTGAAGCCAGGGAAGATAATTTAAAGTGGTAGAAATTAATAATAATATTGCTAATACTTTTATTCCTACTCAGATCGCGCGGAGCCAGGCGCAGAGCACTGCAAAAAGCGCTCGTGTCAATGTAGCCCATTCCCAACCTTACAAGCATCCAATAAGTTTGCGTAGCCGTTAGAGAATTTAAGAAGAAAATAATACTACTAATAGTAGTTTTATTCATACTCAGAACGGGTGTAGCCAAGCGCAGATCGCTGCAAAAAGCGCTCATGCCATTGCAGCCGATACCCAACTTTAGAAGCGTCCGACAAGTTTACGTAGTCATTACTGCATCTAAAAACCCAACACATCTGTCTAGACTTTGTTTCACCGCACATATACGCTTACAACACCACCAAAACATTCAAAGCACCGAAGCAAACACGACAAAAACAACGGGAGGCTGTGTAGTCCAATGCACCGGCTCATTCCACTGACGAAGGGAGCGCCGAGTGGTGGCGCCACCCGTCCAGCTGCCCGGTCCCTATAACGAGGCGCCAGAGATTCAGACATGTTGAAGCTTGTTTGAATCGTCGGCTGCAAGTGTGAGTCACCGACAGGGAGGCCTGCTTCAAAGGCGCACGTAGTGGAGGCTTCGCCACACAGCCGAGGAGTATTGCAAAAAACTGCTGGAAGGACATTCTAACATTACATGTCCAAACTTTGTGAATGTGTTTGAAAATTTGTGTGCATCACCTCACATTTTTTAAATACATAGACTGTTATGTTTTTCTTTCTCACATGGCGTAGCAAGCTAAGCGAAATGTTTCGGCTATAGCCTCGCCTTTACCATTAATCGCATTCTCTCTCTCTTTCTCTGGGCAATTTACCCTTATTAGCAGGTTGGCCCGATTTATTTGTGCGTTATAGGTTTAGCAGAAACCCTGAAGAGCGAAAAAAAGGAAACGTGCAAATTTTGCGTCACTATACGCCTTTAAATAAAATTTGCCGAGCTCACTATTAAGTCAGCATCTCGCGTATCCCGCCACACCGTAAATTGTTTTCATGTCTCCACGTCGCGTGTTCACACAACAAAATTTGCCGCCTCATTCATTTTTTTTACAGGACCTGACTGGAATGACATTCCTGCTAAGTTTCTGTTGTCATCATTTTGTGCCTACATTCGCTCTGTGGAGCATCTTTTTGTCGGTCAATTATCCTAAATGGGTATGACTGATTTTTTTCTTTCACCATAGTCACTACCAGAGAAACCGGTTTCACTGGTAGTGCTAAGCTACCTGCTAAAGAAGCCATTATTATTCGGTAATTCGGGTTTTTGTCGCAGTGTACTTTGATTTCAAGCGTTTCTTTTTTCTTTTCTTTTCTGGAAAAAAAATGACTCCAATCCACGCTATAAAGTTGGTTGGAAAGCAAAGCTTTAAACGACACCTACAACAATTGCCCGTGCGACGCCACTTGAATTCACACATGTGGCTCTACAAACAGTGAAAACAGAGATTCTGCCAGCCGTTACCGTGAATTCGCGGGGGCGGCGTCCCGAACGCAGAAGCGTCGGCGACGCCCGTGCGTCGGCAGAGAGTGGCTTATTTGGTTTACGGAGAGTGGCTTATCTGGTTTATTGATTGGAGAGGTTGGAAGCGAATGTGCGCCCGGCTACTCCATTTCACCAATAAAGGGTTATAGACCCGGCTATATGTTCACGACAATTTTCTTGAGTTCTAATAGTTGTCTATAAAATGTCCTCCTGGGTTGGGGTTCATGGATTCACGGTAAAACCTTCATACGCCGCCTAATACTTTGACGCTATTCCTGTCGAGGTAAAAAACACTTTCAAGGCACGAACAACCTTATTTTGAAGACCCGCATCAGGCCATGGTCCTAGTAAATATGCTAAACACATCACACGACGGTTATCTAGTGGCAGTTTGTTGTAGCTAGAGTTCACGTCTCTGTCGGGAGTATAATGGGCAGTACGTCTAACACCACGTGGGAAACATCTTCCTCGGGCGCTCCGCATGCGCAGGATGGTGAGTTGGCACAGGAAATTTGGAACAGAAACGACTTTGTATAGGCCACACCGGGTCGCAGGTCATGAAACAGAACTGTAAGGCTGGGTCTATTGTGTACAGCAATGACCGCTTTGTGACCTGATCAAACCACGCCTCTGCAGACTGTGTGGAGCGTCTTTCGAAGGGCGAGGCAGCGGAACATCCTGATGTGCTAGCTCGGTGCTACACCACCGCGCGACACAAGCGCACCGAAACAATTCGGCATGTGAGCTTAGTGATTCCTATTTATACCGATGTAAACTAGTTAGTTTAGTAAGCTTGAAATTTAAATCACCCGCCGCGGTGGCTCACTGGCTAAGGCGTTGTGCTGCTGAGCACGAGGACGCGGGTTCGATACTTGGCCGCGGCGGCAGCTTTTCTGGTGGAGGCGAAAAGCAAGAACACCCGTGTGTACGAGATTTCGGCGCACGTTAAAGATCCCCAGGTGGTCAAAATTAGTCCGGAGCCCTCCACTACGGCGCGCCTCATCGCTTGCGTTGCGTCGGCACGTTAAACCCTAAAATCAATCAAGTTTGACAATCGCGAGAAAGCTGAGGGAACTTCTATAATCGCTATTTATCAGAACCAGTTGCTCCTTTCGCGTTTTGTAGTACCCCTTAAAACACAACCAAAGTGGTATTCGCCAATTTAGAAAACGGGGTCCCCTTCGTGGCAAGCAGTACGCAAAAGTTAGCGTTTCTCTAGCGGTCAGATGTCTGTATGTGGTCTCTACATTTTGTTTTCCCGCCCTGCAAACCAATCCTTAACGTATCTTTGCCGTAGACCACTTAATTCCGTCGGGTCCGGGTTACCCAGGTGGTGAGGTGAGGTGACTGTGAGAGGGAAAGAGGTTCCCAGCCTGCACCACATATGTATCGCAGGGACCGAGGTGGTGCTGTCGAACAAGTTAATCAAGTCGTGCGAAGGAAGCGCGCAGTGGACGCGAAGCTGCGCCAAAACATGTCCAAAACAACCGTCGCTGAAGCAGATGACAAAGCCGTCCCGCCGACGCCGCGCCCGCCGGTGTTAGCAGGCACCTGCGCGCGGGGAACGCTGGATAACCATTCGCCGCGTCATCTACACTGCGCTCCGTGAATGAAAACCACCCTCCCATTCTCCTGCCGCGTTGGGAGTTTCTTGTCGCGTACGCCACGAAGGAACCGTTAGCTGGTAGAGGTAAAAAGCTTTGCTTTAATATTCCTATAAGTTCCAACGGGGGCACATCGGGGGTTTACCCCTGGCCAATGCCCTTGCGGGTGCGTCCCAAACACACCGAGAAACATATCGAGGGCATCATCATCAACCGAAAGCTTTCGTGACAGCACGCGCTGGGCAAACCCAAAAAACTACCCCGTTTCTTGGCCAATCCCTCATGTTACCGGGTATGTGCCATCAATGGAAGAGCAACAAAAACGACACTAGGGGCGGCCACGGCTCAGTTCTTGCACATTCCGAGGGATTCGGCGATACCAGAATGGCTAACGACTTCCTGGAGGGGACGTCCTCTGTCGCCGAGCTGCTTCCCCAGAGCCGCAGCCTGCGGTACCTTGTGCGGGAGCACCCCAGCATCAAGAAGGTCCTCATTTTTTCTGCCGTAATTTTCGGTATCCTGGTCGTGGCGGGCGCCATCGGAGCGGGCGCTAAGAAGCGGTCGGAGCGTCAGACTGGTGTCAGCCCTCCCCATCCGGCCATGGTTCGCCTGGCGTCCGACAAGTTCGACTTTGAAAACATCAACGGCCCCGCGCCCGGCATTCCGGGGTCTTCTAATGCGACGGGCATGCCTGGCAACCTGGGCTTTGCGAAGCGTGCCAGGAACAAGACCCGCCTCGGGGACGAATACGAGGAACTGGACAAGCTTTGACGCAGGAAGCACACCAGGTGGTCAACAACAAAAAACGGTATTGGCAAGTTGTATCTCATCCGGGTGTTGACTTTTTCCTTCACGAAGACTTCGCATGCAGACTTCCGGGCTTGAAAGTAGGAAAAACGGTCAAGGAATTTGTGCTACCTTTTCCTTCACGTGACAAGTGCCTCGCCTTCCTACTTTTTTTCCCTTCTCCGGCCGTGTCCTTCTGTGACAGGGAAATAAAAATTTAAGGTGTGACTGATTTGTCATGAACGGGATAACACTTGCGGCTGCGATAACCACCAGCAGTAAAACGGCGAGCTCAGTGCGGTGCTATTTTATATTACCTGGCGTATATTTAGGCAATCAAAGAGACGACAATTTATTCTCTGCAGTATATTTTGCCGGCACGCCAGTATATGTCAACCTTCGGTACAGCGATCATAAGAACATTCAGGGTGTCCTTACGCCTCGTTTACTGAGCATTTGCTATTTAATTTCAGCGTGATGAGGCCTTGTCGAGGCAAGCATTACTCCTGAATCATTGTTAACCTATACTGGTGACATTGTTCCCCCTGAGAAAGCGGATCTTGTTTTAGGAAGCGGGAATATCAGACGCATTAACCCAGGAACGTCCAGCCAAGGTATAGTGTGGCTGTGTGCTTTAATATACGCATCCAGGCAGGAGTCTGCAAAATGTGTGTGTAATCGCCGCTAGTGTAGCAATACCTGAAGGTGCCTCACTTTTGAGAAGGCGGGCGCAGTTTACGCGCAGCGACCACGGCAGAACGCTGCCGCTTTGACATTACTTTTGACGAATGGACGAGGAAGCCTTTGAGCTACAGGGGTATATACTACTTCACACGTCTTTGCACAACTTACAGCTTTACACAGAGCTTCCAAGCTTTACATCTCCCATCTCTCCGGGGGGTCCTTTCTGTTCGTTTCAATTACGCATTATGTTCGTCCGCCTTTACTCAACCAACTCACCTATTTCTTTACCAAAAAATTAGTTTCGAGGTCTTGAAAGAAAAGTGTCACTTGCTGCTTTTTTAGCCCATCGCTTCCCGTTGAACACCTTCGTCGCACCAATGAGTAACCCGCTTGCCACTCTAAACTACAAAACACCTTGATCGTCCCAGCGCAGTTCAGTCTGGACAAAGAATAAGGAAAGAGAGGACGAGCGCTGAACTTGTACTAATTCGCCCGCTTCTCAACGCAACTGCATTATTCTACGCCAAACGACCCAGTAAGTGCGCTCGACCACTTCAGATTACACTTTGAAAATCATGGTCGATCTAATTAACTACGCTATTCGTTTTCGTAACCAAATTTTTGGGGAAGATAAATTTTCGCTCTCACACAGCAATCTGAATATCGTGGCTGTGACACACACCTATAGGATTGCGAAAAAAACTCGCAAAAATAAAATATTATACGGGGTGCTGTAAAAAAATTCCAATTGGCGGAAAAGGAACCTTGCTTCCTTTTGCTACAACCCATACATGGCCACGAGGAAAAAAGCTTGTAACTTTTTTGTCTGAATCGGGATTAATCGAGGTTCTTTAACCTTGGAATCCTCAGATTTATTTCTCCTACTGCCGTAAGTTTGTTTTACCTTCCGAACTGATTTCATTTTATTCTCCCTCTTATTCATTGTTGCTGGTACCTCTTTCCTCACTATGTTCATCCCCGGCAGAAGTCGCAAGCCCCGCCGTTTGTGGGACTAACCTCTTCAGTATTCATTAAAGCTTCCTCTCTCTCTTTCTCGCTCTCATGGCCGATCCCTTCACTACACTATTCGTTCTCGTAACCAATTTTTTGCGGAATACTTTTATCTCTCTCACAGCTTTTGATTATCGTGGCTGTGACCAAAACCTAGGTTGCGAGAAAATTCGCAAAAATAAAGTATTATACAGAGAGCGGTAAAAAAATTCCAGTTGGCAGAAAAGGAGCCTAGCTTCCTTTGATGACCACCACAACCCATTGATGGCCACCAGAGTGCCTCAAAATGTGCTTTGCGGGAAAGCAGTGCGGCGCTTCTGGGCCATATTTAGACGCTTTTTACAGCTGTTACAACTTTTTCAGAGACAATTCAGACGCATAGTTTGCTTATTATGTTGACGGTAAGAGTGAGAAAGAAATATGAAAATAGAGAAGGGGTTAGTTTCGGAGGGGTGAATAACTTTGAAAATATTGCAATATTGCTCATGTTCAGGCGCTTATCGCAGTGTGTGACGTTTCATGTAAAAATACAGACTTCGGCTCATTGAAAGGGTGCACAAAGTGAATTTATTTCTGAAAGTTTAATCGTGGTACTTTTTGTTTTAGGCGAGAAAATTTTTTATAGAGCCACTCACTTTTACGCTCAATTAACGTTTTTACTTCCTCCTCCTTCTACTGAGCGGCCACCACGGCCACAGTGGGCGGGCCGTACGTTCGCTTCACTGCACCAGGGGTCCCTCGGCGGCAGCGAAAGAAGCGGTGACCGCTCGCGTTTTGGGTTGTCACGTGGCTAGCTGCCTTGCCAACGGCCGCCAGCGGCGTCGCACCGCAGCCTTCACCCGCAGCTCGGGCGACGCCGCGGACGACGCCGCTGGCGACCGCCGGCAGGGCGGTACGGCAAGTTAGCCGCTAGTGTGCACGTACTTTTACAGACGATGATGAGGAGGAAAAAACTTTATTCAAACGCAACATTAAGCATCGAGAATGTCCCGGGCCAGGTTCACCAACGCCAAGTGGTCCGTGAGCTGGCCCTAGGCTAGCCAAGTCCGCCACGTTGAAGGAGGAGGGTGTGGAAAATGTGGGGACTGAATTTCAACGGGGAAGGAGAAAATGCAGTGTTCCAAATTAGCGTATGGTTCGGGACAATTAAGACATGCTGGGGAGTGTCGGATACGGTAGAGAAAGGAACGAGCAGCTGTAAGGAGGGGAGGAGGGTGGGTGCGGACGTGTTTTAGATGCGACGCTGAGAGCATCTCTGGTCGGCGGCCCGTTCCTTCCTGCGTGCGTCCGTCGTCGTCGTCGGCGGCGTCCGCACTCTCCTCCGCTCACCCCCTCTCCTCTCCGATAGCGAACACTCTCTCACGAGGGGCATTGGATTGGATTCGATTGGACTGGATTGGCTTGGAATTAGATTGGATTTGGATTGGATTGGATTAAAGTGGATTGTGTTGCGTCATAGCCGCGGCAGACGCACTGGCGCCGGCGCGTGCCCAGGTGAGAGCGAACACTCTCTCTCAACATCTGCAGGTGTGCGGCCCAGCGCGCTCTCACTCCGCCGGTGGGCGGCGCTGCGCGCGGTGCTGCGCATGTGCAGTACTCTCTCTCTCCGCGGTCTTCTCTCCTTCGGGCGCGCTGCTCTCCGGCGGCCTTTCGGTCGGCGGTTGCTCTCCGCTTGCGCTTGAACCCTCCTCAGCGTCGCATCACACCAGGGTTTCCGCGAGGGGAGGTGGGCGTAATTTTTTTCGTTCGCTGCTGCGCGGCCGGGGCGGTGCGCGATTTTGCCGGCCACATGTCGCGGGCCATAGGTGTTCGTTTTTTGGGGGGCGGCGGGCGCTCTGCTGCGTCGGGTCGTCGAGCGCAAGCTCCCGCTCGCCAGTACCCGCTCGTCTGCTCGGGCGTTCACCCAGAAAGCTCTCCACACTTCGGGCCGCCGTGGAAAGCTTTTCTCTTCACAGGCTCGCCTCTACGCTTCACCGTTCCCATCGAGATTCATCTCCCGGACGCAACATGACGCCAGGATACTGTGTTTGTGAAGTGTTTTGTGCGCGGTGGTCCCTGTCGCAGTGGCAACTCTCATTCTTCTTTATTCTTCCCTTCCACTCTCCTATCCTTTTTAGTCCCCTTCCCTTCACCCTCGGGGCCTGAAAGGTGTCGACACCATAAGGCAGACAGTTTCGGGCCCTTTTCACCCATCTATCCTCCCCAAAAAAAACCTAAGAGCAAGATAGTAATTGTATGCGTCGAAGAACGCGCAGTTGCGTGGTGGCTAGTGAATTTGTCTAGAACAGGGAGTGTACGAAGAGTTTCTCTGATGTTCTTATAGTGAAGCTTTATTTCTTGTTTTTAGTGGAGAGCTCCCATGTGGGTTGATAAGGCCAGGGAATCCCAGGCGCCCGGTGCAGAAGTTCGCGGGCGAGGCTGTGCACTACCTCACTGCCTGGGATTCCAGCGTGACCAGGAATCCACCCCAGTGTTAGCCACCCTACTAGTGTGGCAGTGTGGGGACGTAGTTTTGTTAGGGCTTCGCGTAGGTCATACTGTAGTTCGTCAGGAATCCTACCCACGTGAATGGCTCGGATAGCTTGCGTTGAATCAGTGTATATATGGTATATCCTGAGGGGATAGGAGGTGCTAAGGGGAGGTCCTTAACACTGGTGATAATTGGGAGGGTCTCTAGAGTCAAGGACCAAGTGTGTGTGCGACTACTTCGTTGCCACTTGCGATTGAATAGGCGGCTGCTCCGACGTGCGTCCCTGATGCACCCGTGAAGAACAAAAGCGGAAATCGACCCCAAAGAGGACCTGCTTTACAGACGTGCGACTGGCTGGTACTGAATTTCGGTAGGTCGTCATCACCAGATCATCAGTCATAGGAGCTCTTAAATCACTTCCGCCACGCTGCCTTCATGCAGACAGATGTAGTCGTCAGGCCGGCTTTGGTGCTTTAGGAGTTGGAAGTTTTCATTGTGGTCTCCGACGCTGGCGCTGTGCCACTTGGAAACTTTGGGTGGCAGGGATATACCTTTCATATTCTTTTCCGACCACGTAAAAAGCTGGTGGCAGTAAGTGTCTGTCGGATTTTTTCCCCGATAGCTCACCGAGGACTGGCCCTGACTACCAATCGCTTCACGGTGCTGCGGCTGCAGCCAATCCCGTCTCAAGCGCTTTTTCCACGCGACGTTGCAAAGTCCCACTTGGGCCTTGGCCGATAAACTAGGTCGTTTTCATGGTAGCACAAATTTGCATTTTTTTTTTCCTGTACTGTGATGATGCACAGACGGAAAAATAGTGTTTCAAAACCTTTAACAGCTCGTCTTGAAAAGTAGCCACGGCCACTGTCGCGTGGGCAAAACAGTCCGAACTCACGGCATGTGGTTTTGCACAAAGGGCCCTGTCTCTTCTAAACAATACTATGCCACGGAGGAGTGTATCGTGGTTTGCGTATTTACCCAGTGGTACGAATATGGAGCATCTTGCACAAGAAAACTAACTCTCCGTGTAGCGTAAAAGAAGAATCATCTCGCCATCCTTCCGGCTGGTTTTCAGATCTCTCAGATAAGTTGCTGGCTGTTTGCTTATGAGCTGGTGCAGCTTGAGCTCCTGTATTGCGTCTAGAAACGCTCCTCAAAATTCGGCAGGACTTAAAATTACTCTTCCTTGTCTCCAGCCTTCACCGCGATCCAGCGAGTAAACCTTTCCTTCCCCGCCACACAGAACCATGCCCTCTCCTCACGAATTGACCGGTGGCGTCGTCTTTCAGACTTTCTCGCTTCCGGTTTTAGTGCCTCCCTTCGCCTACGTCACCGCGGCCGGAATTCATACGTAATCGGTTACAACCAAACGAAACGTGCGGTTTCTCAAACTGCGTGGCCGCCGCACCTCTGGTCTGCCGCGGGGGAACTGTCAGTGGAATAATTTAAAGAGGACTTGCGGCGAGCCGCCTGAGGCCTTGAGGGACGCTAAATGCATAAAAACCAATATTTTCTCGCTTAAAGGAGTACTGACACGAAATTTCAAAGCTGAGATAACTATGTAAAACGCTTCCTTTTTATCAGGAGATATCTCCCAGCAAGTTTCAACAGCAACCGTTCAGCGAAACATATTTAAAATCCATTGTAATCTTCGCCGGCACGAGAAAGGCCAGAGCGGGTCGACGTGACATCATCTGCTACGTGCCCCAAACTGTCGACGCCGGGGCTCCCGTGACGAAGCCGACGCGCTGGCTGTGGTTGGCGCGCGCTGCTCGGGCGTGTGTACACGTCATGGTTTTTGGACTGACGTCATGCTGCCCGGGCCTGTGGGGACGGCGAAGACCTCGGCCGGTCTGGGCGAGCGCGTGCGCTCGCTCGCGCGCGCTTCCAGAGAGGCAGCGATACGGCAAGAATGGTGACGCCATGTGATACATGCTGTCATGGCGGCCGCTCGGCGTTTTTTTGTCGAAACCGAAACTGGCACGAATAAACGACGCCGTAAATGAATGTTTACGCTGCTCTCGACCGTTTAATCTGTCATTCTATGATTAGTGGGCTGGTAGGCACGCATAGCAGCGAAAAAAACGTAACATAAAAATTTCGTGTCAGTACTCCTTTAAAGAAAAAAGTACTCGGATTAAAATTTCAGAAACAAATGCCTCTTCTGTACCGCTTCAAATGAGCGCAAGCCTATTTTTACATGGACCGCCACACACTGCAATAAGTGCCTGAACATGAGCAATATTGCACATTTTTCAAATATAATGTGTTTAGCGCTCCGAAACTACTCCCTTCCCTATTTCGATATTTCTTTCCCACTCTTACCGTCAACATAATAACCAAACTATGCGCCTGAATTGTCTCTGAAAACGTTGTAACAGCTGTAAAATATGTCTAAATATGACCCAGAAACGCCGCATTGCTTCACCGCAAAGCACATTTTCAGACACACTAGTGGCCATCAATGGGTTGTAGCAAAAAGAAGCAAGGCTCCTTTTCTGCCAACTGGAATTTTCCTACCGCGCTCTGTTTAATACTTTAATTTTGTGAATTTTCTCGCAACCTAGGTTTTGGTGACAGCCACAGTATTCAAATTGCTGTGAGAGAAAACAATCCGCAAAAAATTTGTTACGAGAACGAATAGCGTAGTGAAGGGATCGGCCATGAGAGAGAGAGAGAGAGAGAGAGAGAGAGAGAGAGAGAGAGAGAGAGAGAGAGAGAGAAAGCTTTAATGAACACTGGAGAGGTTAGCCCCACAAAGATGGAATGAACATAGTGAGGCCAAAAAAGAAAAGAAAAAAGGATGGTGGTGGTTTAACTGGTTTATTGAGTGGAGAGGTTGGAAGCGGATCTGCTCCCGGCTACTCCATTTCACCAATACAGGGTCGTAGACCCGGCTATACTATTCCACTGTGCACCACACTTTCGTGAGTACTAAAAGTTGTCTGTAAAATGTCCTCCTGGGTTGGTGGTCACTGAGTCACGACAAAAATCTAATATGTCACCTAATACTTTGTCACTATTCCTGTTGAGGTAAAAAACACATTCAGGGCACGAACAACCTTATTTTGAAGCCCCGCATCAGGCCATGGTCCTAGTAAAGATTCTAAACACACCACACGACGGTTCTCTAATGGGAGTTTGTGTAAAAGTTCACGTCTTTGCCGTGAGTATAATGGGCAGTCTAGCATCACGTGGGAAACATCTTCCTCGGGCGCTCCGCATGCGCAGGATGGTGAGGTTGCACAGTGAATTCGGTACAAAAACGACTTTGTATAAGCCACCCCGAGTCGCAAACGGTGAAGCAGAGTTTCTACATTTCGTGACAGCTCCACATTCACACGGAACTGTAAAGCTGGGTCTATTGCGTACAGCAATGACCGCTTCGTGTCTTCATCAAACCACGCCTCTGCAGACCGTTGCTCACTTAGTTTCCGTATGATGCTCCTTATATCATCAGCGAGGAGAGGAAGGGTGAGCTCGTCGCCGTCGTCGTGCCCCTGTTTGGCGAGTCTGTCGGCTGCCTCGTTGCCTTTTAGGCCACTATGGCTGGGTACCCATTGGAAGTCTACGACATGCCCTTTATCACGGACTGCTTGAAGATGTTCAGCAATCGTAAGGGTCATTATTCGGTACCCGTTTCTAGCCTGAACATTTGATAGGAGCAGAAGTGATGGCTTAGAGTCTGAGCAGACAACCCACCTAGCACTTTGCTGCCTTGTGGCAATAAACTTGACAGCCTCCACAATGGCACAGAGTTCAGCAGTTGTCGAGGATGTTCTGTGTGACAATCGGAACATCTGCTGCACACCTAGTGCAGGCAATGCGAACGCGCAAGCGGAGCTACGTGTATTGCAAGATCCATCCGTGTACACATGTAGCTTGTCCGCGTGCGCGTTATACATATGCATCAACACTAACTGGACCAACGCCGGTACAGGAACATTTGCCTTCTTGTCGATACCTGGTATTCTAGCAGTGATGTTAGGCTGTGGAAGAAGCCAGGGAGGGCAGGTATCAGGCCACCGTGTAAATTCAGGAAGGAGTGCCTGGTAGTCTTGCAGCATGGCAAAGATCCTCGAACCAGTTCGCTTCAATATAGCATCTGATAGTGGATGGTAAGCATGTTGCGTGAATATTCTGAACAGGTGCCGAGTTATTTCTCTTTGCCGCAGGACCATAACAGGAAACTCTCGCGCTTCGGCCAGCACAAGGGGACTTGACGTGGCTTTAGGAACCCCCAAGCACACTCGAAGACTTCTCGCTAATAGTAGAGTGAGTTTCTTCTCTCCAGAAGGTGATAAGCCAATGAGAACTGGCAATGAGTATCCGATAGCGGATCTCACAAGAGCCCCGTGAAGTCTGAGTAGAACATCCGTGGAGGTTCCCCAACGGGCTCCCGCCAGGTGTCGCAGAACGCGGACGATGTTGTTCACCTTGGTCTCCAGAACGTGAAGATGATGTGACCAGGAGAGCCTTCGATCTACTATTACGCCGAGGAAACGATGGTTTGTCACAAGCGCCAGGGGTCTTCCTTCCAGGCATATATTAAACCCCTTCAATTTTTTCATAGTAAAGGGAAGTACTGCTGTTTTTCCGGCTGACAAAGTCATTCCTCGTTCTGTCAGAAACATTGAAACTTCATCAATTCCGCTTTGCAATTTGGTTTGGATGACTTCCAATGACGGTCCGGATGTCCAAAGACATATGTCGTCAGCGTAAATGGAATAGTGAATGCCATGTGGGAGGCGTGTTGGCAATTGCGCCATTATTGCATTGAAAAGAGTGGGACTTAACACGCTGCCTTGAGGAACCCCTTGGGTAACCACATGTTCCGATGAAGAGGTACGCAGCAACAATGAATAAGAGGGAGAAGAAAATGAAATCAGTTTGGAACGCAGAAAAAATATACAGCACTAGGAGAAAAGGTGAGGATCCCATGGAACCTCGATTAATCCCGAGTCAGACAAAAAAATTCCCCGCATTTCCCCGAGGGGAAGAATGTGAAATTGCGAATGCACGAGTTGAATTTGCGCGGTTCGGTAATGTTCGCGAAAGAGACATCACACACACACACACAACTACAAAGAAAGAAAGATGCATTTATTCACAGACACCTATTTGTGTTGTCGTTGTACTTGATTGCTAGAGCGAATCTCAGCTTTGAAATTTCGTGTCAGTACTCCTTTAAGCGGGTGCATTAGCCCTTCTCACGCCCGATTCCTGGCCAATCCCCCACGTGGGTATGTGCCATGTCAGCGACCAGGCAGCGCGCGCCCATCTCCCCCCGTTGCCAAGGAAGACGAGGAGATTCCTGGCCAATCCCCCACGTGGGTATGTGCCATGTCAGCGGCCAGGCAGCGCGCGCCCATCTCCCCCCGTTGCCAAGGGAGACGAGGAGCGCGCGCACCCGCAGCTGTTGCTATGCGGACGGCGGCGGAATGCGGACGGCGGCGGACGCTTCAGGCTCGCTTGTGCATTCGCACTTAAAATAAAGAGATCCTTTGTCCCTCGCCCCGCGTCATCGTGATTTTGCCATGTACCAAGGAAGTGATGCAGTTCTATTATACAGAGTTTCCTCGCAGCAGTCGTACAAGAATTATCTTCGCTGTTTCGCGTTGAGTTGTATGCTGTGGGCAGTAACACAAGACGCGCCGTTTTTCTTCTCTCGCAGAGCACACTGAGCCCACTGGCGAGTCCGTCCATCCTATCTTAAAAAGAAAACTACCAGTGAAGGCAACTTTCAGGCGTAGTCGGTCAAGGACACCCACAGTTTGCTTTTGTAGGCCTCGCGGAAATTGGAGATGGCACTGAGGGTCAATCGCATGAGGCAAGGGTATAGCTCAGTGTTCTCGCCTACGTGGACGACGTGGCCTTCATTTGCACAAAAGGATCACAAGCGGGCGATAATGAGGCTAGCAAACCAGTTTTGCCGCTTTTCAGGAGCAGGGCTCAACCTACTTAAGTCGAGGGGAGCCTGGTTGTGTGAATGGGCGTCCAAACCAAGTTGCCTATTTGGAATTGCCTGGGAAGAGATGTCCAGTAACTTGGCGTCAACCTCAACCAAAGCACCGGAGTCATAAATCGGTGGAAACCCAAGCTGTCATAGGCGGAAAGTCGCAACCGTGGCGAAATAGACACATCGCTCTGTTCACGAGGTCTCATGTATGCAATGCGATTGCATATGATACCCCGCAGTGCTGTACGGGGCCGGCATAGCTACCATCGACGCAGACACCCTGAATAAGCTGCACCGGTCCTGGACGGTATTCCTCTGGCGTTTCACATTCGAACCCATGCGCCGCTCAAACCTCTTCTGGAGCCTAGAAAAAGGTGGGTTTGGGCTGGTCAACGCGGAGCTCAAACTGACTGTCCAGCGATTCTTGTACTTTCTGGGTTTAAGCGATCCGTTCCTAGTGGCAGCCACGCAGTGCTTGGGTACCAGACATTTAGCCTCGTGGCTCGCCGCGACAGCATCTCTCTGCTTTGACACGCGCGGAAAAGAAGTCGCGCTCGAGCAGCAGTTCTCTTGGGATTATCTACTCAAAACAGAGCCTATAGGAAACTACTGGGGGACCTCGTGGAGAAGGTCCTGCCGCCCCCTCTCTTCCGACAACCCTCAATACCTAACGATGTCTTGAAACGAGTAAGACGACTCCCTGTGCCCACCGCTTCAAAGGACTTTTTTCTTCCTCATCCACATAGGAGTGCTGGTTGCAAAGGCACGTTTGGCGGATAAGGAATTCTTCCTCCATGGCCGCGCGGGTTGTCTCTTCTGTGGAAAACGAGAAACGGCACAATACGTCCTCACAGATTGTAACACCGCAGCAGTCTTATGGGATGAGCTGCAGACTGCGTTCACCGAGCGATGGGACCTGTCGTGGTCAGGCCTCTGGCACCTGAGTGCGCCCACAAAGAACAAGGTGCTTCGGGACTGCGTGCTTATCCTGGGGCTCCACTAGCTGTGGAGGGCTCGAGTGGACGCAGTGGAGTGCGCTAGGAACCCCAGGCCTACCTGGCGGCACTTTATGGCAAAGGCTAAATGGACAGTGAGCGTGTTGGGGGAATCAGATTCTGACACGGAGCGCCGCGACTCGCTGCAAAAGGGATGCCAAGCATTGCAGCCCTTCAAAGAAAAAGAGATGCATCACTGGCAACGGCTGTGACGTTGCCTCATAAGTAGGCTACGTTGTAACGACGCTTTTCCCCGCTGAACAGGTGTTGCATATCCTTGACCAGAGTTTACACCCACATGGGAACATGTTACTTTCCCACAATTGTCTGTTCTTGTACTCTGGAACTACAGTGTCTCCGAATGCCATATTTTCAGCTTGTTCCTTCTTTGTTGCCACCGAAGTCCCACTGTGTTGCGTACTTTGCGACTCAAGTGAAGGCTCGCCTAAAGGCGGTTGGAGTTTCTGTGGCGACAGTATCTACGCGTACCATTGTAGGTCACCGCCTCGAGCGTGCCAGTGCATTATGTATATATTGTAAGCGCTGGTTAGGGCCACGACGCTAGAGGAATATGCATCCGGACAATCCCCCGCTGGTTGTATACAAACGCTATGTGTCAACTACTAGCAGATGGGTATGCGCCAGTGGACTCGAACTTCGCACGCTTGGTCTTTCACAAGCAATCATGCTTTATCATCGTGATCAGTTGATTGTCATCATCGTCTCCCTCCTTGGCTCGCTCCCTGTCAGGCAGGACAAGGCTCGCCCAATAAAGACGTGCTCCAAGACCCCTGTCGCGTGCCTTATATGTATATCTCTGTAAATAAAGGTTGTGTTTGAAAAAGAAAACCGGGCCTTTGGGGTGGCCTAGTGGTTATGTTGCCGGTTTCACGGCGTAAAGGTCCCGGGTTCGATTCCCGAGAACTCCCTGACCAAGTTTTTCTCTTCGACGTTTTTTTTTGTGCGACGGACGAAGCTCGGCCTAAACAGCTCTGCTGTTGAAAGCGACAAGTTTTCTTCAAATGGTTTCTTTGTGCACAGAACACCGGTTCCATGATTTTGGGTATACCTGCTTAGAAAGCTCTTCGTCCTCAAAGAACTTGTTCTGCCATCAAAAAGCCAACTACCCTGGTACAGATTTCCCTATCTGATATCACACTTAAACCTCTACATGCCCAACGGCATTTTTGGCTTCATTTTTTTCCCTGCATTTATTCGTTTCTGCATCATTTGCCACTTTTTTCGGTTACCTTGGCTGTCTGTGCTTCCCCATTGTTCACACATCTCATAGCTCCCAGTAATGGTTCGAAATGTGTGTCAAACGCTTTACATTGTAGTGCGAAAATTCCCTACGCCAAACACTGGATTTCTCCTTACCGCGCATGATCTGCACGGGCCAGTGATATCGACACCGTTCTCCAAACGAGATGCTTCAGCTCTTGGGCCCAAGGCTGCCTGGAGTTTTCAGCGATCTATGTGGGCTGTTGCACCGCAAAATTGCGCGGCCCTTCACTCCGTAGACCCGCACACGACCTTTAAGACGCCGGACGGACTGTATAAGCATGACGAATTCGGTTCAATTCACCACGCTCGGCTAAATGTCGCTTACAAAAGGTACTCTCGCTTCAAGATGAAACAGGCCGCTTCCCCCTTCTGCACTCTTTGTGGCGTGCGCGAGCACTTGAACCACGTATTATATGAATGTACGCGGTGCAGAGCACCTACGTCGTCCCTTTTAGTGTCCTTGGGACTTACGATTTCTAGAGGACTAACTCTAACGCTTGCTGTATTCGGGTGGTCGTTTAGAGCGCTCTGGAGCACTCCGGAAAGCGACTCCGTGTTCGGGTGGTCGAAATCGAGCCCTCGACGAATGTTCCGTTGATCGTCTCAGAGCGTCGTCCTCCACCGCGAGCGCCTCCGACTGCTGACTCCGAAGCGGGAGCGCCGCCGAAATCTGGAGGCGATTGGGTCACGTGACCCCGGCCACCACGGCTCGCCCATACTCGCCTGCCTAGTCGGTGGCGTTCGCTGAGGCCTAGCCAGCGGTTTGTTGTGGGAGCATTTCGACGTTTTAAGTGCAATGCACTTTATAAGCGACCCCAAACCATCCACCGCCGGCGGCGGCGTCGGCGGCGTCCGCAGTGCTCTTCAAAGAAGAAACAGCATCCGGCGCCAGGTTTCGATCCGAGAACTTCGCGGCCGCAGCGCGACGCTCTACCGACCAAGCTACGGACGCGACGGTGATATCAGTGTTAGACGCGCCTTATATCTTTAACGCATTCAAACTACGTCGTCAGCGGCGTGCGTTGGCGACTCAGCGGCGTTATAGCGGCTTGATAACTGCGTGGTGTACACGTGATACTACAAACCCGATGGAAGAGATGGAAGAGAAGGCGGCGAGGCTGTGGGCTGCGGGGGCCGAGCGCAAGCGCCGCAAGCGGGCCGACAACCGTGCATTCGCACTTTCACATTCTCCCCCTCGGGGAAATGCGGGGGAATTTTTTGCTTCTCGTGCTATTACTGAAAGCAGCTCCGCATCATGTCGAAACGGAGACGCCTATTGCGTGTAGGGGAACCGTCTCCGCTGTTTCTGCAGCTCGAAATCGACGGTGAGGAGGACAGCAGCTCAGGCGACGACGACTTGCACTTTTACACGACAAAGTTCGCCGAACTGTTCGCCGCACCGCTTCTTGTGTTCAAAGTACAGGAATACGTTCGCAACTTTGGCTTGGGGCTAACGCGTCCGATCAGGAGGCCGCCATTTGTTGAGACACCTTGGCCGGCCTGGCTCGTGGCCTCCGCGATTTGCTGTAAGTAAGTTGTTCGGGATATTAGTGAATAAACACATCAAGTGGAGAACGACCAATCGTAACTCGGGTAAAGATTTTTATTACATTATTTAGACCACGTCCATTTATGGTAGACTGGATGTCTCTCTGTACGTTTGTATATGCAAGCATGCATGCCAATAAACGGCACCAGCACGTTTACCCTGCCTATTGCGCCATTTGGACAGTATACACTTCAGGTGCTGAAGTATACGACGTCTCTGTTAATAGTATCCCGGTAAAAGTTACGCCAAACGTTTCAAGTAATGTTGCCATGTCATCTACTTTATCTGTCAAAGACCGCACGTTTAAAAGAGAAAAAGGAAACGATATAGGGGTTATTTTCGTGTTTACTAACGGTTAGATCTCGGTCGGTTGAATTCCCATAATTTGGTTCTTGCTTGGAACGTTCCGTGCGTTCCAAACAACATGTACGAGATTTTAAGAAATAAAACCGGGAAACGTGTTGTGTTTTGGAACCATGCGTGACTACAAAAAAGAATACTGCTGTGCAATGAATTCACTTATGCATCACCCCGGGCATAGTCTACGTCGAAAATTCAAAGCACCAGTAACTACCCTAATGGCACCAGTAACTACTTCTACCTGTCACCTGAATTGGTGTGCGGTAACTTTTTATAAAACGTCGCACACAGGCTGCGAAGGCCGAGTTTTCGTCCTCTGCACCCACCCGCGCCAGGGAAAACGACCTTAGGCTACGCGCGCCGCGGTGCGGCGGAAAACGGCGAAACGGTCTCTCCGGGCGATTGGAACGGCCGGAGCAACGGCGCGCCGCCGGTAGCCGATCGCGGAGGCCACGCCTGGCTCACGGCCTCCGCGATCGGCTGCCGGCGGCGCGCCGTTGCTCCGGCCGTCCCATTCGGCCGGAGAGAGCGTAATTTCGAAGGGGCCGTTTCGGCGCTTTCCGCCGCACCGCGGCGCGCGGAGCCGATGGTTGAAAGCAACAGCCGTCCGTGCTGCGCCGGTCCGCGAAATGGCTTTTGACAGGTTTTGCGCTCCGTATGGCAAAAATAAACGGCCATAGCTACTTTTAGGAACGGAAAGTAATATTAAAGCACCTAGTGATGCCTTTATGTCAGCTACGGTGGCGACAAGACGGGGTTATTTCACATGCGCTGTCCCGCACTACGCTCCGCAGAACCGACTATGCCTTTCCGATAATACCGCGGTAGCGAAAATTCCCGCGTTTAAATGATGTTCACATCAGAAACAGGTATTGTTATTTCTTATGCTGGCGTACGGTCTTAATTCAATTCTGTACAGCCAAGGCTATTAACTTGAGACAACGGGTGGCCGCAGGTTTTTCTGGCATTCGAATCAATCTTTATAGGTCGTAATACCGGTTGAGACAGAAAAACGCTGGAAGTGAATTATGTTGAAGGATTCCTGAGCGACGTCGTAATCTCCGTGGCACATCTGCGTTATGCTATTACGTTTTCGTTTTCAGCGGCAGCAAACGGAGTTTAACTTCGATGTACTCCGTTTTTATTTCGTTCTTAAAGGTATCTTGGTGCCTACTGGGAACCGCAATAAGCACTGCGAGTGGTATGAATACCTAAAATACATGAACTTTTCGTTACTTATTTCAGGTCCCATCTGAGAAGTAACTTAGCTTTTATAGGTTTGGTTTGAATGTAAGCAATTTCTGTTCACCCTAAACAGTTACCTACCACAGCGCACAAGTGAGTCCAGGGGCCGCGTGGCTTTTTTTACATCATCACTGCGGAAGCATTAAATACTCAATTACGCAAAAATATGGAGTTGGGGGTCAGTGCGAGCGAGATATGGTTCCAAAAATTGCACGCCTCGCAAAAAAAATAAAATGGAAGAAAACACGGTGTATTTGGATCAGGACATGAAATTCGGAGCCTACGGAGTGCCAGCTGTCAAACACGCTATACGCCTGCAAAATGGCCAGTGAGTGCGCTGTGGCCTTATAGACCGGTACTCAGGTCCACAGTTCTCAGCGGGAGCTGTGAAACGTGGGCGACCACGGGAGAGAGGGGGGGGCTCATAAGAAGATGCAAACGAACAAAAAATTAGGCAAGGCGTACAAAGACGCAAGTTCTCGCTGCCGCTAGAACGAATCCTAATCGACGCCTCCTCAACCGTTACGACACGTAGATTATTCGCCAGATGTATCCCTGTGATGACTAAGACATTGTCGAAATAGGTGACACAACCGCGACGGACCTACATTGAGGATCGCACAGCTTAAAATAAAATGCATTCGCATTCCTGCAAGTAAGCAAAGTGTCTCTGTGAACGTTTTTAAGGGGAAGTGTTACAGGCTAGGTTCCGATCAGTAGCTGCGAACGTCGACAGGGTGCGTAGAAAAAGTCGCGTTGACAGCATGTGTCTTGCGGCAAAGCCAGCTTTCTGGCGTTTGCTCTGTATATGTCGATCTCATCTCGTCCTAAAAAAAATCACAAAGAAATTGGTCGCCAGGGTGGTTGCATCATTACGCTGTGCTTCATTTAATTGTCATAATTAGTATACAGTAACGTTATAAACGTTACAAAATTCCCGACTGCTCTACATGGCCCTGTGGAGAGTGTATGGATACAAAAAACGGCTGTAACTTTTGTTTTATCAAAACTATCGCGAAACAAATATGACAATTATTAGCGGAAACGACTCGAACATTACGCCAGGTTTTATCTGCTTTTCTCCACTAAATAGTTCACAGCTGAAGTTGGAATTCCCGTCTGCAGTTAATACATTTACGTAAGGGAAACGAACAGCTTCATATGGTTGTCCAGTTTCATTAAACAAATTAACTAAGGAGTATACCGTATAAGTTCAATCACAAGTTACAAACAATGTTTGTTTCATGCCCTTCTTCTATTGCACCCTGCTGGTCGACATGGTCTGGCCGCTGGTCAGATTTCACACAGAACGGCAGTAAATTTTTTTTTATATATACGCAGTATTTTTATTCACAAATGTAGGATCTCAAAGCGTGTGCCTGACACAAGCAGAAAATATTTCAGTGCGGTAAAAAATTTCATATATATGCTTATAATTTCAAATCACGTTGCAGTGCCCTGGACGTTAGTTTCTTGCGCGATGGGTCCTGGTAGGTGACCGTTGCAACAACATGGCACGCCAACTGCAAACTTGTTCTCATCACCCCAAATAACTATTTATAATAACTCTATAAATGACCTCCGAGAAAGTACTGCGTACCACTCCGTATGCTCGCTCCACGCTTGAAACATGGTCAACCTTTCGTTGATCGCTGGCACACCTTAGCTTTGTCAGCTAGGTCGTGGCTCGAATGAAGATCGAATGGAAGAAACTAGGGTTTGAGAATTTAAAAGGTTTAATAATAGAGAAAAACTGAGGTTACACTAGATCAGGACAGAGGAGCACGGGGAGAAAACGTCTGACGCGGTGCACAGGCGTGGGGCGACCCCCTGCGCACGAAGTTCAGTTTACTCTCGCAAGCGAGAGTCCGAAATCCGAACCACACGCACACAGCACGTATAAACGCGGGCGCCGCTCGGGGCCGCGTGATGGTACGTATAAACACTGGCGGCGACTCGGGGAGGCGTTGGCGGCGTAAGCTGTGGCGGTGTCGTATACGCTGCAGGGCCGTCTTCTCCGCTTTCCGTTCGTACTTCTATTTTCTTTCGTTCGTCGGCCCCCAGCGAATTCTTCGTAGCCCCTGACAGCTTCCCTTAAATAAGTTTCTCTAAGCTGCTGAGACAAGCCGACTTCATAAAATCATTGTCAAGTCTTATTTCATCTAAACAAAACGCCCGCAGGGGAGGCAAGAGGAATAACGACAGCGAAGACACCCCGCCGCGCAATCTCCGCCAAGCCATTCAGAGGAGCCGGTGCGAGCGGCCGAACCATCGGCTAAAACCGCCACCTCGCGGCACGTTGCGGAGTGAGCCGCATTACATTTTTTTGCTGGGGGACGCGCCGAATGGGACGGCCGGAGCAACGGCGCGCCGCCGGTAGCCGATCGCGGAGGCCACGCCTGGCTGTTTGCAATTCCCGTGTTGGCCGCGCCGCGGCGCCACGGTCGCATGCTGCTTCAAGATCGGGTACGCGTTCGGTTGGGTAACGGTGACTTGGTCGGATTGGGGGAAGCGGCGCATCGGCGTACTCCGAGTCGGAGTGTCAGAGCGACCACCCAAATACAGCATAAGTGACGTGTTAGGCCCTTATTCCCACTGGCGATTTGCCTCGTCGCGCGATGAGGCCACGAGGCGGTGTTCGCACTTGCGATGAGCGATGATGCGACCGCGTTCAGCGCAGCTGCTTGCCGACTTGTACGACCTCCTTGGTGCGTCAACCATTCGCAGTCAAAGAAAATTATGTTACACGAGCGCGACAAAAGCAAATAGAAACCAAACTAAAACACATGCTACTAACCTTGAACAATGCCGCAAGCATTGCGGGTTGCGGGAGGAGCAGAAAATAAAACTCAAGAAGGCTCTTTTCAATATATTGCACGAAGAAATGGACACGCTTGCTTTCACGCCACAGCACCCGCATCACAGCCCAGAAATTTCGCTTCTTTTCACAGACGCAAAGTTCTGACGCCTCCGAACTCTACGCGTGTTTACCTGTCGCCGATAGAAGTACGAAGAGGCTGCAAGTCAACCTACCGTCTCGCTATTCACCTACATACGATGATTACTTGCTTTTACAATCCATACAAGTTTCTCCAGACGGATGAGTTCCACGCTGTTCGTTGATTAGTGCACGTGTACGCTGAAGCCACTGACCAAAGAACCGAAGCGCACGGGAAGTTGCTTGCCGGCCCGACCTGGCAGGTACAGCGATAGCGGGCCAAGCGCTGGCCGAGCGAGCCCAGCGGCGGCGGCGCCACCGTTTGCATTGCCGGATGTAAACAAACGTTTCGTTTCCGGCTACGTCAGCCTACTCCGCGGCCATGATTGGCTATCCGGTTTTGTGGGGCCGTCGCGCGACGAGGTAATTCGGACCGAGAGCGATCTGCTCCGCCGCCGCAAAGCGACGAAAAGCGACGGCCGGCTTATCGCTTTGCGACGTCGCGTTTCGTCGCGCGACGAGGCGAATCGCCACTGGGAATGTGCCTTTACTCTAAACGAGCATCTCGAGCGACAAAAGCTCTATTGTCTTTCCTGCGAAGCCCAGGACTGGATCAGACTCTAAACAGGACTATTGATGAAAGCATCATTGTCATCATAGTCATCATCATCACTTCTTTGATTTCATTTTTTCTCTGCATCTGGTGTAGCAAGCTAGGCGCCTTGGCCAGGCTAACCTCACCAATATCATTAAAGACATTAAAGACTATTCTCTATCTTCTTAAGATGAACTACTTTGTGCCAGAAAAAGTTGCCTGCTAGTCCAAATGGCCAAGCAAGTCTTTACAGCAGGATGAAAAAATGCCAAACAACTTCATCGCAAAAGTTTATTACGAAAAGGATTATAAAAGGCACGAGATCAGTTCTTTGGCTGCGAGCAAAAGAGAAAAGAATGTTCAACTCCTCCTTAAGGAGAGAAGAATGTTCACCTCCTCCTTAACGATTGAAGATCACAGCATCGAGTCGTACACCGGTTCTTCGAGTGCGTTGAAAGAGTTGTAAAACAGGGAGGCCGTCCCCTGGGACATCCACAGCGGGCACACGATCCAGTGGTACTCGACGTAGCCCAAGACGGCACCCGCCAAGGAGTCGCCCAGAAACTGCCTGCCCATGAGCAGCTTGCATATGGCCACGGCGATGCACCACAGCAAGAAGGGCAGCTTGAGCAGGGGGAACAGGTGGCTGTGCTTGACCACAATCAGGGTGACCAGGAAGGCCCGGGAGGTGAAGCCAGACGGGAAACTCAGGTTGGACGAGAGCGGCTCTTGCTCGTACTGCTCGCGGCTCACACCAGGCCGCCGGCGACGTGTGGCTGCCTTCAGCACGGCCACCAGCACCACGTCGATGAACAGAGCTGCAGCAGAAATGTGAAGGGCCGGGTATGAAATACAGAATTTGCGCTTACTATGGAAAAAAATTATTGACCAATGCGACGCATACTCTACGCATAGAGAATACAGTGAACGCTTCAGAAGACGAGGAATCAGATAAAACGGAAAGCGAGAAAGTCGGGGAACAGTTTCCCGGAAGAAGTTCGTGCACGCATCAGGTGGGTTTGTTTTAAAGCCTGGAGTACTGTTCGAAAACGCCAGGGTTCCTAAGAACTTCTCCGGCGCACCATGTACGCAAAGTTGAGGGCAGCACTACCCAGACCGGGCGTATCCTAAAAGCCAGAATAAATTCGTACTCAACCAATATTCTCACCACACACAGGATTAATCGACCCGCCAGTAAACAAAGACCAGGCCACTCTGCTGTTACCATGAGAGGACCTTAATCCCTCCCGCCCGTCAACTTCGATATCCGAATTACCGCGGGCCTCCAAACCTTGCGCTAGATCAGTTCAGCTTGGCTGAACTCTGTGGTACTCTGGAAATGTAGAGGAAATCCCCAGGGTTCGACTCCGTAACTACAGTAATTGGGAATATATTCGATGGTCACCAACACGACATCCTTCCCGTCATCAACATTGTATAGACAGGACAACTACCCCTCTGTTACCAGTTTAAGGGCCACATGGCCTCTAGTCCGAAGCCCGGAAAAGCTACATGCCTTTCCAATCTCCAGCCCATCACACTCACCTATCACGTTAAATTTATAAAGCGCATGGCCTTCCATAGCCTTGAGCAACATCTCGAAGATACCCAAACGCTTCTCATTGGGTGCGCCCATGATACACGGCTTCGCATACACGATGGCATCCTGCAGTCTCTATGCTCAGCTCAGCTCAAAGCTATCCTCGCTGTAGGCCTCACGAAAGCATTGGACTATGTGGACCAAGACACTATGCTCAGAGCAGACGCCGATTGCCGCTCGCACGCATACAACTATGTGAGAGATTCCATTCGATCACGTCCCTCATACAAATCGGCGACCACAAGCTCCCGGATTTATCAAACGCCGAAGAACGTTTGTGGTGACTGCTGCAAACTCATACCCTCCCTTGTTCTACCGCTTGCCCGTATTTATCCTTTCATCTACCCCTCCCCCAATTGCCGTACCTGTGGAGCAGTCGAAACGTTTGAACATCATCTCTAGAACTGTCCCAAAACCCTCTATCCCCCCCCCCCCTTATCAGACGGTGGCCACTGGGCTAAGGCGCTGGGCAGCTCCGACCTGATTATCCAACGATTAGTCACGGCGACGGCTGCTGCGGCCACCGGGACGCCGTTCACCACGTTTCCCTAAGGAGCCTTTGAAAGCACTACAAAACGTCTCTCTCTCTCTCGACGCAGTACGTCACCTACAGAGAGGCATTCCTAAAAGATCTGCCCTTTCTCCACACAGTTGTGGGAACCCTTGTTTCCCTACGCCTCGTATGCCCATGTTTTGGCGAGTTGGGAGCCGCCACTTTGGGCAGCCGGCGCATCACGTGAGTCGTGAACTCTTCGTGACCCCATGCAACGCGCCGAACCGGCTCCCCGCGAAAGAGTGCGCGAGGGAAGGACCAGCTCGTCGCCTTCCTTCGCGCCCCCCTCTCCTCGACTTGGGGGAGACCTGCTGTCCCCCCGAGCGGACCTGCGGGACGCGCGAGCGTTCCGCTGGGAAGTCGACTGGGCGCGTTGTCAGAATCGGTTGGTTTGGGATTGCCAACTCCCAATGCCCCGATGACGGAGGGCCCAGTTGGCTTCACGGAACTCAGTCGTGACCAGTCGCCCGGGAGGCCCTTCTGTTCCTGCGACTGTGATGACATATCTAAATCTGAGTTCCCGCGGCTTGAGCGAGCCATTGTCTCCCCGCGAGCGGCAACGGTGTTGTCTGGCACATGCCCTGTATTTACCAGGCAATAAAGCCTTACTGCGGATAGCCGGAGTCTGTCTACCGCATGCGAGTACCCGAACCCGTGCGTGAGTCTTCGGATTACGCTGGGGCTATGTGTACGGCGGGTAACAGCTTCTCTAGCGAAGCTAGCGGGGTCCTCTGTTATCCCGTACGTTAGACCACACAGTTTAACCTCCCGATGCGCCGTATTTACCATGCTCTAAAGATACTTCTCCCCGAGATCCGCTACTCTATGCTGATGATGATATCTGGATCATTCAAGGGAGTCCCGGGCTGATTCAAGCCGCACTTCAAGCCGCCCTAAATGCCACCGATCAAGCAGTTCACTTTCATTCCTGCTCCTCGTGCACTCCCGTGATTGGCACCCCCCCCCTCCCCTTCAAGTTTTCCTTCAGCCTCTGTCCACAAAAGACTTGAGCGTTGTAGGCCTTCATATGCAATCTGACGGAGGGGAATGTATCTCCACCTAACAACATGGTGCCTCGCGACATTGTACGCTCAAGGGGACCCAAACCAGGACCTTCACGAACTTCGCGATGCCCTTACATGCCGCATTTGCTATCAAGCCTCGTACGTAATCCTCACGTCACCTCCGTCACCTCACGTCACCTCCGAAGGTAAACTTGATGACCTTATTCGTAGTGAGACGAAGATTACCCCGGTTCTCCCGACCACCGATAGCACCACCCGGCTTGCCAATCTCGGTGTTCTCCCCACGGTCTCCGACATCTTAGACATTTACCGCAACCTTCAACGTCAACGCCTCTCGGAAACCTCAACACATCGCCTCATTTTGAGCAAACTAGGATACCCCCCCCCCCCCTTCGCCCCGGCCTCAACCGATTCTTCTGGACAGCGAAATTCTGGAACCTATTACCACGGCCAAGATCCCTCGCCACACGGACAGGAACGTTGTCTACTGCATGTCGCATGCTACAGCATAAACATAAACCAAGAAACATAGCTGCACGCTACGTATTGACGGATGCGGCACGTACGTGCTTTAAAATAACCTTGGCGCACTCACGTTCACCACTTCAGGGGGTACGCACTATACTCCATTACTTGGCCCTGCGCTTTCCCAGATATGAAAACAAATTTCAAAAGACGTGTTGCGCGAGTAATAGCAAGTCATGCAAATCTCACGCTCAAAAGCTGCTTTAGGTTACTCAATGGCCCACTTGGACCTACTCATACAAAGTTTGCATTTTCCTTACGTCACATTCTGAATACGAGGTATCTACGCTTACCGCCTTCGGAGGCAGTTTTTTGATGCAGGTTAATAACAAAAACACCCGTGCGTCAAGTTATACGACAAATGTTAAATATCCAGGTGCCTTAAATTAAATACGTAGGCCTCCACTTCGGCGAGGGTCATAGCCCAGGTGTAGCTTCGGCGCGTAAAAAACACAGATTTGATTTTCTTATATCTTCGGATTAACGCAAACTCCCTGGTAAGAGGGCCATGACGCTTGTTCTCGAAGGGGGCACAAGGGACCGCCATTACACAGCGGTCACTTGAAATGTGTGCTCAAGCTCAATAATAGTAACAACGTGCTGTTAGCAGAAGTGTCTGCCCCTGTAACGTTCATCACACTACAGCCCGTAGCCTATATCATTACCCATGTCGGCATTATCATCTCGGCCTTTGTTCAATAAGTGGTTTGCCGGTCCGGTAGGTTATCAGGCGGCAAAGGTGCACCTCGACACGGCGGGTCTGCCTGTCTCGGCAACACTGCTGGCGCTTCGATCAAATCGGCAGTTGCCGCTGGTAACCATTCCTATGAAGCACGTCCACAGCGTTAACTACGAGGGATAACGAAGCGCCGTGGGTGACGCCGCATCCGCCATTGCCTAGACTTCACTGGCTTAAGCGGCGACGATGTCGAAGAAGGGCTCGACAACTACGCTCCTGTTCGACCCTTAACCAGATGCACATACGTGAAGACCCGATCTTCGATTGGACAGCTTGACCCAGTATCTGCGTCATATTTTCGCGACGTCGTCAGCTCGCTCAAGAGCCTAAAAACAGAATGTCCGTTCGCAACGCCGGAAAGAGACGCAAGCTGCGCACACTTAAAATGCAATCGTTCTTTGCTATCTGCTCCACTAGTAAATTTCTGAACAGGACAGGGTATACCACGAAACCAGGGGGTCCTCTTTTTCCCCTTCAGTGTCCTTTCGATTGAAAATATCACACCCACTAACGATGTGTAAACGATGTGTCAGCGCTTGAACTACCTGCAGTCGATCCGCCTCCGGTGGGTTTTTACACCCTTTTTGGCCGAAAAGGGTGTAAAAATATTGTCCAACGGCGCACACCTTTAAAAGGTGTTCTGGCTAAAAAAAAAAGGTGCAAGGACGAAAAAAAAAGGGGGGGGGGTGTTCATGTGAACACCCTAAAAAAAGGGTGTAAGGTTGCTTAACACCCTAAGGCTGTGGGCAGCGCAGCTACGCGTGACAATCTTGATCGCCCGAGTTCACAGCATGACGTACAGACAAATCAAACACGCAGATGTCACACCTAGACCAGAAATCAACTCAGCAAGAAAACCAAAGCGATGCATGGGGACCGCGAGTGCATACTTACTTAGAAATACATATGCTCTTCTTGCTTATATACCCAGCAGAGGAAAGCCCTCCCACAGAGTCGGGGGGCTTGCCGCAAAAATGCGATATTTTAGCGGTAATTTTGTAATTATGCATTTTAATGTGAGCATGTACAAAGCAGCATGCAGATTTGCAAGAACTTTCTAACCGTAAGGTAGTTACTATGTTCAATAAATCAAATAATTTTAATAAATGCCAAGCACCTATTTCATATCATTTCAACTCCCTTCAAGAAGGGTGTTCATCATTTCAACACCCTATATCCCACAAGGTTGTAAAGCTACCAATCAGAGTGTTGTAAACTAAGGAAGGGCGTAAAGAAAAAGGGTGTAAAAAAAGACCGCCAACGAAGATAAAGGGTGTAAAAGACCTCCAAATTTGGAAGTATCTTATACCCGTTTACACGGGTGGACTGAGCATTTCCCGCAAGTGGAGGGTTGTTTTGTGCCTCACGATGTGTAAGGCAATATTGATTGGCATAATTTATTACCACTGAAGTTGTTTATGCTTGAACTAGGTTCGATGGCGTAAGCAAAAAACGACCAAGAGAAAGAACTGCGTCGCCTGTAAAGGGTGCACCACCACAGAGAGGGTATTACAACGGTGAAGCACGCTTTCGAGCCTGTTCGACTGTGAGCAGAAGGGGCGCATGCGTATGCGCACCTATTACTATACTATTTTAAAGGCACCAGTGTTTTTTGGGTACCAAAACGCAAAAAAATACGGCTCAGCTTGCATAGTGGTGCCAGGCTAAAGAAACCGCGCAGCTGGGGATCGACCTAACTCGCATCCCCCTTGGATCCGCTGTCAGTGTGGGGGACCCACTGGAACATCTTTGTAAAATACGTCTAAGTTCGGTCTCAGTTTAGTGTGTATGTATTTTCTTTTTAATTTTAAAAGACGAAATTCTCTTTTTAATTTTAAAAGACGAAATTTTAAATTGACGTTGCACGTGCCAAAGCTAAACTTGAGCCATGAGGCACACCGCATTTATGGAAACGAGCGATCATTGCAGACGAACAAGTCTTTCTGCTTATGAACATTTCTAACGAGGGGGAGGAGGGTATGAGGATATGTGGTCTTTTCCAGTGCAAATATACATGCATGCACGCCCCCCATTAAACAAATCAAAAACCTCGGACGCGTAACGCGCATTGACAACGAGACACAAACTACCAAAAGGTGCACCAGCAAGGAAATAATTATCCATTTGAAACAAGACATCCATCGAAGCCAGAGTGCGGATGGGAACGATGCGGATTTTTTTATCTTAGCATCCAAAGCATGCGTGCTGTGAACCTGAAACGACAATTAAGCGTATATTGTCCACTCTCGTTTGCGTCATCATTTGAGATTTCGGCGTTGGTATCAAATTGCAGCAACGTACGCAAAATGCGCTTGGATTGTCGCACCAACAGACGACACAAGCGCGGGATTGAGCTCGCGCCTGAGCACACTCGCGTATCACGTAACACACGCTAGGTCTCGGTGTTGGTGGTAACATGCATGTTTAGCTACAGATATGGGTACAAAGACGCCATGTTACGCTCTGGAGAAAATCGGTGTCGAGGGTGAAGTTTTAAAAATTAGATAAAATAGTAATGGACCCAATGAGGTAGGCAGGTTAAATGAAGTGGGGAGGTCTGGTGTCCCACCAAAATTTCATACGGCAGTGAGCAAACGCCGTTCACAGTTCGGATTCGGTGGGCTTGGGTAAATACAGGCTCGATTCGCTGATAATTCTTCCTTTTTTTAAGTTACCACATTGCTGTGTCAGCCAGCTCCGACATTTCAAAGAATTCTCTCCGCCGAGAAGCGAAAACGGTCGGCCACGAGGCGCTTAGCCACTCGACAACACCGAAGCTGCCGCCCGAAGACGTGCAGAAACACGCAATTTACTGCCACAGCCGCGCCGCGAAGACCGAGCTCCTCAAGAGCCCGAACGCGCCCCTGACTCGGGTGTGTTATGCCCGAGAACATGAGGCGTCGCCAGACGCAATGCGAGTGTTCATGTTCGGGTTTTTATGATGATGATGCGGCGCAAGGCCAGCGAGGGCAAAGAGCGCCAGAGAAGGAGTTATTTAATGAAAAGAAGTGATTACCACAAAAAAGGTAGGTATAAAACTTATAAACCGGACATTGTAAAATCAATTAAAGATAATGGTGATGGCTGGTGTATAGGGCCAGATTTGATTATGCATGATAGGAAATGAGGTTTAAAAACTTAACGTCTGACAAATACTTAAACACGCGTTTCACAGAAACCATGGCATCGTCACCCAGAAACAACGATGGGTGTAGGGGAATATGTTGTCTGTAGAGTTCTCTGAAGTGTTTAGTCGTGTTGTGTCAAGTGCCTTGCATTGTATGAGTATGTGGACCACGAATAGGCCCTCCCCACACATGCTACACAGGGGTCTTGGAAATCCCGTTAGCAGGTGCGAGTGCGTTACATATATATGGCCTATCCGTAAGGTAACTTCAATGTGCCTGTTGTGTGAGTCAGTAGTGTATTGTCCCAAGTGTGGTTTTATTACGTGTAGTTTGTTGTCTGTCTGTTCGCTCCAGTCTGCTTGCCAAGTTTTAAGGAGTTGCTGTCTTATATGTGGCTTGAGGTCTGTGTAAGGTAGTGTTATGTTTACTGTGTTTCGGAGTGCAGCATTGGCGGCCATTTCATCCGCCAGTTCTTTTCCGCCGATGCCAGAGTGGCCTGGCACCCAACACAGTCACCTCAAGGTTTGAAGAATACGCCAGCATAATTGATTTCAAGACAAGGTTAACTACATGGTTTTCGGTGACTTTCGGGATGATAATGCACGGACGACGCTCAGCGAATCTGTATAGATGATGGATTTAGGAATATTATGTTCAACTATGTGTTTTACAGTCAGAAAGATGCCATATGCTTCTGCCGAAAAAATACTTGTCTTTGCATTCATGGTTCTACCTGCTTCAAAATTGGGTCCATAAGCAGCACAAGACACCGCAGTGAACGCTTTGGAAGCATCACTGAAAAACTCTGCAGCCATGTATTTATTCTGCACATACATGAAATGCTGCTGAATCGCAATTCTTGGTACCCTGTTCTTATCAAGCTGCGTAAAAGACAGGTCACAGAGCACAGGGCGCAGATTCCATGGTGGTATAAAATCAGTGATGGGTGTCTCGTGAATGTCTAAAAAGGGTACCTCATGCTCAGAGGCTTCCTCTCTTACCCTAAGTGAAAAAGGCAGAGAGATGGATGGACGATTTTAAAACAGTTGTGAGGATGTATTATTAATGGTGGAATTAAAAGGGTGGTTAGTCAGGGAAATGATTTTAGAGGCATACAACAAATCCATGTAAATCCTCTGGTGATATAGGGACCATTTATCACACTCGGCGTAGAGGCTCTCGACTGGGCTAGTGCGAAAAGCACCACATGCAAGGCGAAGCCCCAGATGCAGCACTGGGTCGAACATTTTCAGTGCCGTTTTTGTTGCAGACCCATAAATGACGCTTCCATAGTCCAATCGGGACCCCACTAGGCTTGTAAAAATAAGTAAGACGAGTTGCTTGTCGGTTCCATAGGACTGGTGTGACAAGATTTTAAGAATGTTGAGAGCCTTTAGACATTTATGTTTCAATTGCCTAATGTGAGGGATGAAAGTAAGTTTTTCATCCAACACCACTCCTAAAGACCTGTGTTCCTTCCTCACAGGAAGCGAAACGCCATTAAAGGAGCCATGAAGAGAAAATGCAAGTTGGTTTTATTCGAAAGATTTCGTGTTTTATAGTGCCCCCAGCGCTTGTCCGGATACAAACGGTGCTTTATTCACTGAGAAATTAAACAATTTAGGTTAAAATTTTGATTTTCCCGCTCAATCGTGCGTTTTCGTGGTCCCAAATGACATCACAGGAACCGACCGCTCTGCAGCCTAGGGTACCTTCATTCACGCATCCGCCGTACAGGGTAGATACACGTATACGCTGGCGCCGCCGTTTTCGGTTGCTCGCTCGCCGCCGAAACAAGTCATTGTGTCAAAACCGCGCAAAATTATCGCCGCAACGCGGTTTACTGAAGAAGTTTGAATCATATTGTCTGTTTTGCGTTGCTAGGTCTCGTGGGAAACGAAAAGAATAACGCGTTGAGCCCGTTGGCCCAATTGCGGCGGCACGGGACCGTTCAAAGGTTGTCTCCACCCTGTACAGCGGTGTTGGTTTGTTCCCGCGTTTCTTTACGTTCCGTAACCTAGACGGCGCCACCATACCGTGGCAAGCGTTTGGTTTGTTTTTGCCCGCATTTAAACCTGGCTTGTTTTTGTTCTGGGAGAAAATATTCGTTCCCTGAAACAGTGCTCGCTCGACAAATGGGGTCATGTAAGACACCGTTGCTTGCGTCAATCGGCCAGTGTCGTCTGAGACAACCCCAAGCCCCGTAGTGCTGTGCAGCTAAAACAAGCATGCTGTGCGCAGTACGAACAGCAGAACGCATCAGTACTTCTATGTTTACATGTGCTTTCGTAACTTCCACTGTTTGTCCCATCATTCTTATTGCTTTGTAAAGAATGTGCCCTAAATTTAAGCGCAAATCGCTCGTTCGTCTAGTTTGTAAGCTCTACCTAATTTGCGTCTGCTTCTGCCAGCCTCCGCCAATCGCAGAGCTTAGCTCATGTGACATCATAGGTTCTGTTGCGGGAAATGAGCTGGTGAGTCGCATGGCCATTCCCGTTTTTCCTAATTATGTAGCTTATTTGAGTGAAGTTTACGTTAAAAGTGGTGTCAGTATGATTCTAACGAGACAATCTTTTGAATGAACCAAACTTGTGTTTTCTTTTCATGGTTCCTTTAAGGGTAATGTCTGGGTCCGGATGGATCCCACGCTTCCTGGAGAAGACAATACAGGTGCTTTTTTCTGGGTTAAGTTTAAAACCGCTCTTGCCTGCCCAGCTGGCAAGTTTTTTGACAGCGAGCTGGACTTGACGCTCACAGATGGACATATTGCATGATTTAAAAGATACCTGGACGTCATCTGCATACATTGAATAAGAAATTGTAGGTGTCAATGCCTTCCCAAGGGAGTTCATCTTAACTATGAAAAGAGTGCAGCTTAGAACACCACCTTGCAGAACGCCATTTTCTTGTACATGAACCCTTGAGAGTGCGCTACCAACTCTCACACGAGATGTTCTTTCGGACAAATAACTATTAAGAATGTTCATCATGTTGCCCGAGACACCAAATGACTTTAGGTCACTGAGGATCCCGTAGCGCCAGGCGGTGTCATAGGCCTTCTCAAGATCAAAAAACACCGTTGCGCAAAACTGTTTATGAATAAACGCATACTTTATGTAAGACTCGAGCGCGACGAGTTGATCGTTAGTGGATCGCCCTGCCCTGAAGCCTGCCTGGCAGCTCTCGAGAAGACCATTGTACTCAAGGAAGTACACAAGTCTCCTGTTTATCCAGGCGGGTAAAGCTGGCTCAAAAATGTGTCTAAACACGGATGCCGCTATGATGCCACGCTGTAGTTGCCAGATCAGTAGTTGAAGATATGGCTAACAATTTTTCTTGAAAATGAGGCACAAATTTAGGGCCCTAAGCTAAAATTAGGTAACTTTTATGGCAATAACTGAGTTTCTTTACGAGTTTGTACGCTTTTTATTAGTTTTCTTGAAGTATACATGCTTGACGAACAAAAATAAATGAAATTATAAGCAAAAGGAGGACGTCGGGCTCAGGCGCCAAATTCAGTTTCGGTATATTGTGAGGAGCGTCAGTCGTGTGGGGCTAATTCGAGTGTCTACGAAAAATTCTTCATCTCTTTCTATGACCCACCACAACCTCCCCTTTGCTTTCCGAGGTTTTCTTGACTGCCAACCCTACTTTGTGTTTATTTCACAGAGCCCCTCATTTCCCATTTTCTGATTCGCTACATGCTTAGCGAGGGCCTCTGCTCTGGCAGTCTTGGTGCCAAAGGGAGCTTAAGAGGGTTCAACGCTGGTCGACCACTCTCGACATGTCGTAGACACTCGAGTCACGGCCCGGGGGTTAAAAAGAAGGTCCCCTTCACCCCGAGTAGTCCGAGTGGCGCTGGCTACCACCCCCAAGTGCAGGAAACCAAAATACCTTAACATAAATACCCGAGAAAGTGCTGGGGAAACAGCCCCGCCGGTAGCGTAGTGGTTATCGCACCAGACCGGTATTCTGGAGGTCGTGGGTTCGGATCCCACCCGGCGGGCATTTTTTCACCACTTTCTTTTCGACTCAAAAAATTCTTCATCTCTTTCTATGACCCACCACAACCTCCCCTTTGCTTTCCGAGGTTTTCTTGACTGCCAACCCTACTTTGTGTTTATTTCACAGAGCCCCTCATTTCCCATTTTCTGATTCGCTACATGCTTAGCGAGGGCCTCTGCTCTGGCAGTCTTGGTGCCAAAGGGAGCTTAAGAGGGTTCAACGCTGGTCGACCACTCTCGACATGTCGTAGACACTCGAGTCACGGCCCGGGGGTTAAAAAGAAGGTCCCCTTCATCCGAGTAGTCCGAGTGGCGCTGGCTACCACCCCCAAGTGCAGGAAACAAAAATACCTTAACATAAATACCCGAGAAAGTGCTGGGGAAACAGCCCCGCCGGTAGCGTAGTGGTTATCGCACCAGACCGGTATTCTGGAGGTCGTGGGTTCGGATCCCACCCGGCGGGCATTTTTTCACCACTTTCTTTTCGACTCAAAAAATTCTTCATCTCTTTCTATGACCCACCACAACCTCCCCTTTGCTTTCCGAGGTTTTCTTGACTGCCAACCCTACTTTGTATATATATATATATATATATCGGGTTTTTAATAAGACAGAAATAAGTGTTGGCAATCAAGAAAGTACCTCGTAAAGCAAATGGGAGGATGTGGTAGGTCCTTGCCAACTCTTAGTTCTGTCTTATTTTCAACGAGCCCCTCATTTACTATTCTGATTCGCTACATGTATAGCGAGGGCCTCTGTTCTGGCAGTATTGGTGCCATAGGGAGCTTAAGAGAGCTCAACGCTGGTCAACCACTCTCGACATGTCGTAGACACTCGAGTCACGGCCCAGGGGTTAAAAAGAAGGTCCCCTTCACCCCCAGTTGTCTGAGTGGCGCTGGCTACCACCCCCAAGTGCCGAAAACAAAAAATACCTTAACATAAATACCTGAGAAAGTGGTGGGGGAACAGCCCCGCCGGTAGCGTAGTGGTTATCGCACCAGACCGGTATTCTGGAGGTCGTGGGTTCGGATCCCACCCGGCGGGCATTTTTTCACCACTTTCTTTATGACTCAAAAAATTCATCTGTTTCTGTGACCCCCCACAACCTCCCCTTTGCTTTCCGAGGTTTTCTTGTTTGCCAACTCTTATTTCTGTCTTATTTTCAACGAGCCCCTCATTTCCTATTCTGATTCGCTATAATATTATATATATATATATATATATATATATATATATATATATATATATATATATATATATATATATATATATATATATATAGCGAATCAGAAAATGGGAAATGAGGGGCTCCGTGAAGTAAGACAGAAAATAAGGGTTGGCAGTCAAGAAAACCTCGGAAAGCAAAGGGGAGCATAGAAAGAGATGAAGAATTTTTTGAGTCGAAAAGAAAGTGGTGAAAAAATGCCCGCCGGGCGGGCATTTTTTCACCACTTTCTTTTCGACTCAAAAAATTCTTCATCTCTTTCTATGACCCACCACAACCTCCCCTTTGCTTTCCGAGGTTTTCTTGACTGGCAACCCTTATATATATATATATATATATATATATATATATATATACATACACACACGCAGGGAAATCTCAATTAACGGAAATCGGTTGAATGGAACCCCTTAAACGGAACAAACACCTCGCAGTTAGTCGGTTTTATATTAAGGAAATGGAACCGAAATCAAATTCCGAGCTGCAATACCCGGGTAAGCTCAGCGCATTCGCGGTACCCGACACTTCCTTGTTTGTGTCTCGGTGGGTTCCGGTTTTATCGTGCACTTCGCACACTGCAGCCGCCCGGCTTGCGTGGATATTGTCGGCAAGCCCACCCCCCCCCCCCCCCCCCCCTTCGGTTCGTTTGCTTTTTTTTATTTTGTAACATCCCTCTCTGGTCGCCTAGCCCCGTGTTTTCTAAGAAGCGCATGAGGAGTGGGTCTCTGCGCGCTGACCGACCGAGAGCGCGGCTGTTGAGGGGGCGAGCCATCGCCTCGGCTTGTGTTACCGTGGCCGCGGCGTTCCATTCCCCTTGTGGCGTGTGCGCTGCTCGCCTTCGGGCTCCGTGTATTCAGTGTTCTTCAGACGACCTTCCTGTTTCTTCCCCTGTTTACTTTAGTGCGTTTTGTCTAACTACTTGCTCTACGCCCATAATTCTCCAAGTGTGCGTTTTCGAGTCGAAACCTTGTGTCTGTGTTTTTTGGTCCTTTTCACTTTGGCGGGAACATGGCTGATTGGTGTTTACAAGCGTCTTCCTGATTGGCTGCGGGTGTGCCTTAGACTTGTTCCCTAGCGTCCGCACTCTCCAGGATGCACTTTTTCCCCCAATACATCCCCCACCAGACCGCTTAAGCGAATATAACGCGGCCCCTCTGGCTATTGAGGGCGGACGGGCGGCCTGCACCAGGACTCTCTTCAGAAACTCTGCCGCTCGTCGTCGTGCCCTCCCGCCGGGAGACCGAGATCCAGTCAGCCATGTCCCGCTAAGTACTCTCGATCTATTGACTGTTTCTCATTTATGTAACAAGTGTATTCGTTCTGATTCTTATGTGCTAAATGTCATCAATGCTACCGGTAAATTAAATCAGTTAACCTTAAACCTTTCTTTGACGTTTCGACTTCTTCACTGTAATCATCATGCTACAGTAGCGGCAGACATGTGACCAAAATACGCCGTTACAAAAGTGGTGGAAGGTGCGCGGTAACGAAGACCCCCTCTACCATCATGGGCTCCCCCCACGCTCGATCATCTTCCTGCTTTTTATCATCGAGTTCTTCATCCAGCGTGCCGAGCAAGCTTCACCCGATTTAACGTCCTTCGTCCGCGCACCGTGGACGGAAAAGGCAAGCGACAACATGCGGGACACCAGAAACGTCTTTTCGACTGCCCATCCTGCAATGCGGTACCATCCCGGCTTCAATCAGGCGCGTCAGACTCATCGCCGGCTCCTGCGAGGAAGAGCCCCCGGGCTAGACGCGGACCGAACGTCGCCGCGCCGGCTACTCTCCATCGCGGCGGCGAGCTTCCCGCGCACGCAGTAAGGTGAGAGATTTTTGCCTCTCGGCGCCCCGCATGACTGTAGGCGTGTAGGCTTTTCTTCTCCGCGTATCCGGGGCGCCCACTGGTTGTCTTTGGCGTGTTTGCTTTATCAGCACCAGCCTGCTTATAGGCTCCGGAACGATCGCCGGGTGGCGCTGCACTCTCCCCGGAGGGACCTTACCCGGAGGGGGAGTACGCCGGGGCGGCGGCCTATTCGGCACGTGCTTTTTTCGCTGGGCGCGTGCTGCATTTCTCGCGCTAGGAAGAGGGCTGGGTAAAATTTTCTTTCGACTTATGAAAGTATACACATTAGCACGTGTCCAGCAAGTTCGGTTTACACGTAGAGTAACTACTGGGTCCATTTTTGCCTGTGGTTGTCTTGTCGTCTGCTAGAGACGCGTCGTCTGCTACGCGCCAGTCGAACGGCCGAGCGCCCCGGCGGTTTCACGGGGTGAAGAGTGCTCTTGTGGGCGACCCTTGGCTGGTCTAACCACCTCAGTCATCGCGAAACGACTGCGTCTGGTGAACGGCTTTTCAGCGCCCTAAGCAGACGCCCCTCGGCCCGCTCCTCCGCGTCTGGCAAGTGCACGCGCAGCTCGCGCTCGCTCCCGCACCGCCTGAGGCATCCAGCCTCCTACTCACGAATGCGAACAAAAAGCGACCGCCGGCTGCGTAGCCACTTAAGCCAGCACGGACAAAGAGCGGCGGGAACACTCCTCACTAGCCCGAAACGAAAAGATGAAACTGAAAGCGAAAAAAAAAGCCGCCCGCATCTTCCCCCGGGGGGGAACTCGAGTAAATGCGTCGCATCTACTCGAGTCAAGCAAAGCGTCACGTCAAGCGAAAGCCAAGCAAAGACGCCCTTGACTGAATTCCGAACGCGCGCTCCGCCGCTTATATACGTTGAGGGGACTGCGTAAGCCGGTCCCAGTCGACGACGTTGGCGTACTTGTAAAGCGGCGTGGACTCTAGGTGTTTGAGCCAAACGCGGATGTTGCTTCGCCGGAGAACGGCACACCGGTTATACGCGCAGCGCGCCCGAAGGAGAGGAAACCGCGGGAGAGAGAGTACTGCACATGCGCCGGCACCAGCGCGTCTGCCGCGGCTATGACAAAACACAATCCAACACAATCCACTTTAATCCAATCCAATCTAATCCAAGCCAATCCAATCGAATCCAATCCAATGCCTTTCGCGAGAGAGTGTTCGAATCCAATCCAATGCCCCTCGCGAGAGAGTGTTCGCTATCGCCTCGACTCGACGCGCATGCGCAGAGTGCGGACTACGAGCGTGCGGACTACGGACGCCAACGCGGGTGACATCGTGAGTTACTGAAATGCTCTGCATTTAAAAAAAAACCCATATTGTTGCATGGTCAGCTGCCCCGACAGTAACAAGGCGAAAGAAGAGGATCCACTCGTTAAATTGTGCATATTCCCCGCGAAAGCGCACCAAAAGGATAGACGGTAAGCATGGATCACTGCAGTTCGAAAGGTGAAATAAGTTGACACATTTTTGTTTGTATCTGTGTGCTTTCAGTTTACATTACCCGGCTTTGAAAATGCGAACTAGTGTTCTAACGAGTCCTCCCCTCTACACTTTTTTTAATGCATGCTGCCAATGATTGTTTTCCGCTATAATAAATGAACTTCGGAGTTGTTTAGCTGGTGCCGTTCGATATCGTCCATATATAACACAATAGGTTGAAATTTTGCATGGGTGAAAAAAAAAAGTTTCTAGCGATTTACCTGGCTGTAGTAGCTCTGGTCCGTCTTGTCATTGTGACTTGTGTTCTGGACGGGATTGCTGCGTTGTTCGCTTTTTTCCCACATTTAGAAATACTGGTAATTAAAAGAGGTATACACCAAATTCTGTAAATTATAGTAATTAAAAGTTATACGCCACAAGCTGTTCTGTTGTTTCCGCGAACTGTCACGCTAACCCATACTTGTACTCCAAGCGGGTGACAAACATTGCGAACAAAAATTTCTTCAAGGACAAGTAAAATGGAAATGCGGCGCTGTCAGCGCACCCCTTAATTAGCGTGTGCCTTTCTAATGCGTTTTTATAAGATGCAGCTGATTGTTTCAAGAGTAAGAAATAACCTATTAACCATAATCAATCACGTTTATCTTACATTTCTTGCAAGCGTCAGTGTTTCTGCAGTCCAGAAAGTCCGGATGTCAGAAGCGCGAGCACGCGAAGGGAGTAACAAACAAGAGAAAAGTACGCTGTGACAAACTGAACAGCTGTCGCCTTGCAGAAGAAAAGAGCAACCGACGACCGCCGAACAACGCGTTTCCGCCCTTAAAATCGTCGGGGCAGTCTGCCGGTCGAGCGGCGGGAAGCAGGCGGCGCGTCTGTAGCAGACGACAAGAAAAACGTTGACAAAAATGGACCCAGTAGCTACTCTACGTGTAAACCGAACTTGCTGGACACGTGCTAATGTGTATGCTTTCATAAGTCGAAAGAAAATTTTACCCAGGACCAACTGGAAGACGGACGTCAACCGGATTGACAGGGTAAGTCGCCCTCGGGCACTTCTCTCGTTAAGGCCACTGAAGAAATTCAGCATACATGCCATACCCAAGAACACATTGGCAAATTTGATAGGGACACTAGCGCCGAGCGCAGAAATGGCAGAATTGGCAACGTACCGGTACGATAAATCTGAAAACTGCGTACAGATCACTGTCTACGATCAAGAGCACGCCAACCGCATCTTGGGGGCTACCAGCTTGATTTTCCAGCACGATCGCCAGACTGTCACGCTGCCGATTGAAATTCGGCACATCCCCAACCGCAGCAACTCTTCAAGAGGGGTTATAACTGTAGAAGCAGGTGAATCTAATGAAGAAATTCTCAACTGGGTCCGATGCGAGCGGGCAGAAGTGCTCTCAGCCCAAAGAATCGGGAAAACAAACAAAGCCATCCTAACTTTTGATGCCCCAGAAGTCCCCAAAGTTGTTAAATATTACATGGCGATAGTCAAAGTCTCGCCATATCAGCCAAAGCGAATGGTGTGCTTCTCATGCCACCAAATTGGCCATATGGCGAGGCACTGCCCGCACCCGCAGGTCTGTAGAGACTGTGGACGGGCACACGAAGAAGGAATCCCATGTGGCCGGACTCTCTTTTGCGCTGCGTGCAAAAAAGAAGGTCACCTTGCCGTGGACCCGCGCTGTTCAGCTAGAGTGCCCGCTCCCAGTATTCAAAAGCAAGAGAAAATCCAAAATGGCGTCTCCTGGGCTGACATGTTGACACGGAATGGTCGACCTGCTACGGGCGCCAAGGAGCCACAGATAGAACGGGGCACTCATGTCACCACGTCACAACCATTAGCAAGCGACATACACGGGAATGGGGCACTGTTGACTCAGCTGGCGGAGATGCGTTCGGAGCATCGCGCCCTCAGAGAGGAGAATGCACAGCTGCGATCGGAGATTGCGGAACTTAAACGAAGCAAAGAACGTACACCAGCAACCCAATCTGCTCCCAAGTCAGGACAACCTGAGCGTTCCCATCTGCAGCCTCCCAGAGGCAGAACTCCCTCTGTGCCTCGGCGGAGCCGCAGCACCACTGCAAAACAAACGGCAACGTCACAGCCTGCTTCGAGTGTCATGAATGAGATTTTACAGGCGCTCAAGTATGTCCGGGCTGATGTTCAACAGGAACGCCGCGCTCGACTTACAGATATTGAAAAATTGAAGTCTACCATCGACAGTTTTTCGCAGCAGGCGTCATCTATGATGACATACATTCAAAGCCTTCCAACGTCACAGGAGGATCCCCCTCCACGAAAGGTCACAGCGCGGAGCAAGCTAGGACAGTAGCATGGATTCCCCTAAAGTGCTACAGTGGAACTGCCGAGGGTTTCAAACGGCCGCCCCAATATTGAAAAGTAAAATCCACACAAGCCGTCCTGTCATTCTTCTGTTACAAGAAACGAAGTGCTCCCCAACCATAAGTGGTTATACCACTTTCGCCAATCCCGCAATAATGTGGAAAGGCACCAGAGGCAACCCTAGGAGTCCTACAGCGGCCGGGCAGGCAGCCGTTCTGGTGAGATCGGACCTAACCTGCGCTCACTTGGCGATTACTGGGCACACTTCACCAGATCACGAGGCAGTGATAGTTATGGTACAGCTACCCAACGGAAAGAAACTTCTGGTTGCATCTGTGTACTATCGCCCTGTATCAAGCGCACAGGGCAGGGTTAATTTTATGTGGATGCGGCATCTCGTTCAAAAGTATCCCAACATACCAATTCTAATTGGAGGTGATTTTAATGCGCAAAGCACAGTCTGGGGCTACTCCCGGTCAAATAAGCGCGGTGTAGCTCTGGAGGCTGCAGCCGAGGACTCCGGCCTTCACTTGGTCAATGATATTGCAGTTCGTACGCGTCTGGGCTTACATAGCTCCCAAAATGACTCCACCCCGGACCTCACTTATGCTTCATGTGGGGTTGCCCGCTCTTGGAGCGTGTACGATACTACTTGGGGCAGCGACCATTTTCCAATTCAAATACAACTGACAGGAAAGCGATTTCGAAAAAAACGAACACACAAAATTATAGATTGGCAGTGTTTCCGGCAGAGCGTACAAGTCCGCAGCACCGCTACAATGAAGGAGTTCGTTTCTACGTTGCAAGAGGCAGCGCTGCAGGCCAGGGAAGAAGTCGAATGTGACGACAGCTCACCTGCCCCGGACAAACATTCAGCCAACCTATGGCGCAAGGCGGCCACTCTTACAAAACACTACATTCGAAACGGAAAAAGGCAGAGAGATCTTGTTAAAGTGAGACAACAGTACAAAATCATACGGGCCTATGAACAGACCCTTTCTAATGAGCAGTGGCACAGCTTGTGCTCTCAGCTTAGCCAGGAGCGCGGCCTAGCCAAACTATGGGGAATTTACCGCAAATTGGCAGGGAAACGCAAATGCAAAAACCGGCTCTTCGATACCCTTATTCTCAAAGCCCCACCGGATCGGGTAGAGGAAGACATCATAAAGACGTTCTTCCCTTTTTCATCACTTACGCCCCCACCCCCACTGCCATCCATCTTACTGGCCAGTACGCGCCCGGAGCTGGACGCCCCGTTTACATTGGGAGAATTGCAGGCTGCCCTTTGTCAGGGCCGGTCTAAGTCGGTTCCAGGACACGATGGCATCACGTGGCAGCATCTGCGCAACTTAGACGAAGTGGCACAGGAACGTCTTTTAGAACTAGCGAATGCACAATGGGAACGGGGAGAGGTTCCTTCGGATCTCAAACTCACGCTAGTAACGCCGATACCAAAGCCCAATAAGGACTCATCCAAGCTCGCCAACCTAAGGCCTATTTCATTGACGCCAACGCTATGCAAGCTTAT
Source organism: Haemaphysalis longicornis (assembly GCF_048455015.1). Lineage (NCBI taxonomy): Eukaryota > Metazoa > Arthropoda > Arachnida > Ixodida > Ixodidae > Haemaphysalis > Haemaphysalis longicornis. Next base: position 229,909,974 of record NW_027526203.1, on the reverse strand, counting down.
AGAGCGCATGATTTGTAATCGAATGCAGCATCACTTAGAATATATCCAACCATGCCTCACAAACCGGCTTTAGGCCCCATCTTGGAACGCATGATGCCTTGTGGCTACTCAGACGTTATCAACCGTAAAGGGGCCGGGGCCCTCCCCGATTACGTACTTGCGGTTGATATGCGAAAAGCCTTCGATAACGTTAAGCATCAAGCGATACTAGAAGAGTTGGCCCAGGCTTACCCCAGCCAGCGTGCTCAAAATTGGATTCGGAGCTTCCTAAGCCAACGACCAGTACAACTCGCAGCATCGGCTCCGGGTTGGACCCCCAGGACCTATTTCTTGGATAGGGGCGTGCCCCAGGGGTCTATCCTCGGACCGATGTTGTTCAATTTGGCCATGGCGAGAGTAGCGCGATCGCTAGAGAAGGACACGGCGGCTAGGTTTGCAATCTATGCCGACGATATAACTATTTGGACCGAGGCGCGGGACTTTGACTGTGTCGAATCTACACTGTAAACGCAAACTAGCCGGAAATGGAGTTTTAATCAAGTAATGTGCCCTGAAGAGTACCTATAGCAAAAAATGTACTCCCTAGGCATGATCTAAAGAAGTGGACGAACCTCCACGGTAGTACCGTTGCCCATCCGGGTAGCAAAAGGGAGGATTTAGAACGACTTAACACCATTTGTGAGATGGCGTTCGGTTCCTTGTATACTACCACGTCCACAATAAACGCCCTATCTGAGGTAATCATCTCAAGCGGGCGGTCGCCATGTTAGTCTAATGTTGTCTCCGTGCACCAGCACTTCAACCGTGGCCTAATGCTAATTAGAACGAGTAAGCAGGACGCAACGGTTGCACGCAGCTACAAAACCAATACCGTACGTATACCCGTATAGATGCTTCAACCAGCGCGATCACAGGCAGAGAGCGCGGCCGTGTTGTCTCAATCTGTTTATTTTGGCGATAGGTGGTGTCAAACTCTGCTGCTAACGAAGAGGCAGTTCTCGCCGTTGCAAACAATTGCAACGTTCATCTGCTTCGCTTGCTTGCGCATACATAGACGATTTAAATTCCCGTGCCAGCGCGCCAACGCACCCGACTGCAGCGACTCAACTTGCCCTGGCGGCACGACTGGCTGCCCGGATGTATACAACCACGGCCTCCGCGATCGGCTGCCGGCGGCGCGCCGTTGCTCCGGCCGTCCCATTCGGCGCGTCCCCCAGCAAAAACATGTAATTTGGCTAACTCCGCAACGCGCCGCGAGGTGGCGGTGTTAGCCGATGGTTCGGCAGCTTGCACCGACTCTCCTGGCCGGCTTTGTGGGGCCTGAGTTGCTGCGTGTTTTCACGGCCGGAATTCGCGTAACTGTGTTGCAGCTTTATTTTTGTTGAGCTGACAAACCGTACTACCGGGTCATGAAGTCCGCTTGTCTCAGAAGCTTCGAGGAACAGCACTAAAAGTTAATCGCGCTGTGATTGCTGCGCTTGATCGGTGCAGGACATTTCCGTGCGGACATTCAGGTGCGCGGATGTTTGGGTGCGAAAACTTCTCGGCTACAGAATTATCGGGTGCTTGCTTGTTGGAACAGCAGTTATATTTTTATTTCCGCATAGGGTAGGTTATGGACAACAATCGAGCGCAGTGGTTGCATTTTTATATTGGCGCCGTGTTTGATTTTGCCAGTTATTTTTAGAAGTTGAACATTTGTATATTTTTGCTTGATACCTCGTCCAAGAAACGCCTGTTATGCAGCCTATTGATTATATTCTTACACACATGCCCTTTTTTTAATTTACGAGATTTCAATTTATATTCGCTTTTTGCGGCGTGCAACTCAGCTAACAATTAGCCGCCGTTTACGATGGTGTTATTCCTTCTTTATGCAGTTTTCTCTAAACGAAAGACACACTGTCCTATCTAAAGAAAGCAGCATTACAAGCATTCGGTTGCCCCCCAAAACGCAGAAAATCTTACGAGGAGTTTTATGCAGGTTGTGCGCTGTCACATTTAAATGATTTTGCAAACATTGTTGTCACCACCCTTTTTTTTTTCATACGGACAAGTCTCGCATATTTTCGTGTGGAAGAACGGGCATCTGAAAACAGCTGCAGTGTGTAAATGTCCAAAGCAAACATGAAACCTGTCATCATTGCTTTACACATGGATGGGCTTCGATATCAGTAATTGAAAATTTCAATGTCCTCATTTAGTCTTGGGTCCAAAATAGGGAAAATTGTGCTTGCCTGTCGTCACCGAAATGCGTTTAAGAATACAACGAAATCGGGGTGCATCGGACTTCAAGTTGTTTTATTTGTTGCGATGTGTAGAACAGATTGCCATATCTTTGAGGCTATCGCTCAATGTAATACTCTTTAAACGTGTTAACCCTAAAAATGTCACGGGTGCTTTCACCCAACAGGCATTAAATTCGAAGGCCAGATAAGAGCGCAGCCATCCGTCGTGCGTATGACGCGATCGCGCCCCGCGCTCTACTGAACTGCATTGACCATGCAGATTATATAAAGTACGTAAGCCTGGATAAGAAATACCTAAAAAATAATCACCTTTTAGCGAACCGAACGTTATTTAGGCACCAGAAATTTTCCATTGGTAGTAGGGAATATTGTCCGTGTGTCGAAGGCATCATGCGGCACGTGTTAAAGAAGTCGCATAGCTACAATCGTAGGTAAAATAAATTCATTATTATCAAGTTCTATTAGTCGCTTTGCATCTATGCTTTCTTTTTATTGCGATACGAAGCGCGAAAGTTGACGAAACGCCATTTCGAGAAGCGTTGCAGCATACCCGGCTTTCGTTTCAACCATCGGCTCCGCGCGCCGCGGTGCGCCGGAAAACGGCGAAACGGCCTCTTCGGAATTACGCTCTCTCCGGGCGATTGGGACGGCCGGAGCAACGGCGCGCCGCCGGCAGCCGATCGCGGAGGCCGTGATACAACCTCTGTGCTATCAACGCAGCGCGGCCGGTGACTCGGCGCGGCCGGAGCTTCAAGCCTCGCCTTGGGCCGTCGTTTTTTCTTATTTGTGAAGGACTAGTAGTGCCATTTGGTGGAAAGATTTTCATGTGCCCCTGTCACACGAGTAACGGCCGCAAACAGCATTTGGATACGGCGACAGGTGTGGACAGCTCGCTGGTAAGTGGTCTTTCATCAGTCGATGCGTTTGTCAAACGTTTGGATAGGGTTAACAGCGAAGTACCCGGGTACCCGTGCCGCTCACCGCTCGTACGCGCACGGGCAAAGAAAAAAGCGCACACTCGTATTATTTTACTTGTTTGTTGGTTTTGGGGTATGCGTTCGCATTCTTTTGTAGGCTGGTTTGTAACAGGGCATTCGAGGTAAAATCGTTTGTCGCGCGCGGCGTCGTTTCAAAGCAACGTGACGGTTACTTCGTGCTAGCGAAAATCAGCGCAGTCAGACGGAAGCGGTAAGGAAGGTAGAGAGGTCGGGGAAGAGGGCGCTAATATATAAAAGAAAGCGTAATGCAAGACGAGAAATATAATACAACCCGCCTGCATTTCTCCGAACTTCAGGACAGAGTCGCACACGGGTACGTTGTCACAAACTCGAGCGTACGACGTCTAAAAGTACCGTATATTTTTTTTTTCATTTTTCAACGTGACCTGAGCCACTTATCTTCTCATTGCCGCGCATGCAGACCTGATTGTGTCCCTGTGTTTGAGCGCACAGCCATCCTTTTGCGACATAAGAACCAGCAAACGCGAGAAATTGTAGAAGCCAGCCACATCAGAAAAGCTGGTTCCGAATGTGTCAGTCATCCCTCTATCGCCCTGCTTAATCGAGAAGTCGCATATTTAGACGCACCTTGAGCGCTATTTCGGTGCTTCTGGGAATGCGTGTTGGGGGTGGGAGGGGGGTCTTAATCCATGTATGATGCGGTTATCTTTGCTGATTTTTCGCCTTTCGTGCGCCTCAAAGTTCGTTTTGTGGTTTTGTTGTTACGGTTTTTTAGTATTTTCGGCTGAGTGCGCCGAGAACTGTGACGCATTGGGGGCGCGGCAATTGGGCGCTTGGGCATATAAAGCTTTGAATTGTGCAATAATAAACTAGTTGCGAGTGTGCGCTTGTGCCGTCTTCATGTGTTCTTGTCCTCGTTAATTTGCGCGCAGTTTATTTTTCGCAATGCATAATTACCAACTCGCCCAAATCGCAACCCTTTTACAGATCCTATACTCCGTAAAAATGAGTTGCCTGTCCTTTTAGGTACGGCAAAATCTCGCGCAGCGCATCATTCTGCCAGGGGGCCATATCCTAATGTCAATGCACACACTATGAAAGCAGCTTGCACTTAATGCGTCACATTGTCTGCTGATAAGCATTTTAGATTCGCCCCTCTCATCATCATTCACTTCGTGGAGATGGCGGGATTTTCTTTCATAGCTTGTTGTCACTGCAGTAATTAATAGCAGAATCAGTCCTACAAATCACAGAAACGGTTCGTTTCACGTTACACACTAACACACTTTGCACCACACGGAGGAACAATCGGTTGCAGTGATGAGGCATAAGGGTAACTTGTTGTTAAAGGGTCATTGAAGACAACCAGCAAGTTGATTTCAAACGGAAGTCGGACCTCCGCATAGCCATTTCAGCATTGATTTAGTGCCAAGATGCCTTAAGTGCTGAGAAATCGCTGTTCAACTGCTCATCAAGCGTGACGCAAACACGACTGCAGTCGCTGTTTGCATCAGGATAAACCGGAAGCAAGTGAAGCAGCGGTGATTAATAGCAGTATACAAGCAACTGAATACAACATTACCACGTACCAAGCAGTTTGGTCAGTTCCGGTCAAATCGCTCATGCTTCCCCAAACTCCCCTGTCATTTGCCGTTCGAGACCACTAAGCAAAATGTTTCTCCATTGGACCTGTGATCAGTATTTACGCTTCACTGAAGAAGAACATTGGCCTTTTGAGGCCTCGCAAGTTTTGGCGTCGAACGATTTTCTCATGCGTAGCTCGCATGCTCCCTTGGAAAGCGGTACTGCCACCCCAAGTATGGACGAGTAGCACCATCCAGCGGCAGCCAAGAAAGAAGTTGTGCGCGTCAGGCCACTTAAGCCCTTCCGGTGAAAACGTGTTTTTGCTAGTTTCAACCTTATTTAAAAAAGAATGCCAGGTGTAAGAGGGGTATAATAGTGTTCCCCGTGAGCTAATCTATCAACCTAGAGAGACTTGCATTTTAACTTCACTGTCATTTAAAGTTGTGCTCGAGTATATTGTGCGGAAGTAATATCTTTTTTATTGCTGCAAAAGCCACGATGGTTAATGTACTGGCACTTGGTTTTATGAAGCCTTTGCATTCCTAATTTAAGTACTGAAATTCGCAGGGAACCTGGCAAAACAATTTTATTACTGTGCCGAATTATTAAGTTCGTTTAACCATGGTGTCTGTTTTGAATTTTACGTGTGGGGCATTTTTTTTTTTTTCTTTTTTGCTTTTCCAGGCAGATGTTCCTCTGACTCCCTGCCTGCATTCCGTGAACGGGGAAGTTAGCCTCCGCATCGATGGCCAGCGTGTCTTGACTGCATCATCTTTACTGGGAGGACTGTGTAGTCTGTTTGCATCGTTCTGGGTTTTCAACATTCAATATCCCAAGAAGGCACACAGAGCTCTAACGTTTGTGGAACATGCCTTTTTGGACCTTGCCAGCACCAAACCACGTGTGAAGGATTTAGAACTAATTAACTTTTATCGCATCAATATCCCTCACCAATATTTTATTTTTTTCAATCCTGTAATCATTGGATAGTAGTTTAAAGAATTTCGTATTATGTTTCTGACGTTTTCTTTTTTTTTTACTGAACAGGGGATATTTGATGGGCCCTTCTGTATGCTGATAATACAACTATCTTTTAGTGAAGCAATAATATTAACCAACTAATATAACTTGAAACAATTATCTAAATAATGTTGGCAACTGGTGCCAAATGAATCAACCCAAAATTATCGGAAAAACACGAATTACGTGGCTTTTTCTTCTCACCCTGAAGAAGCTGTCGCGATACCACCCATTCTGTTCTATATCCTTGCAATTAACCCCTCAGACTGGGTCACTTTTCTTGGCGCATTTGTGTCTTTATCAAAACGCACTGGTATTTTCCGCAGCATATTTCTCGTTCTTTATATTACTCATTTATCCACAGCCATCTCATTGCTGCCTGTCTCCTACATCATTTATCTCTTGTGCCTTTACCATCTACAAAATGCTCGTTACCTTTCAATATCAAATCGTTACACAGCTCTCGCACATTTCACCACCAATTGAAAAAAAATTTTGTTGTTGTAAACCACTGCAATCATTTTTTTCACTTTGTGTACTGAGTACTGATGCGTACTGATAAGTACTCACGCGTTCTCAATCCTGTAGTATTTTATAATGATGTCACTTACCATGCCGTTGTGTTTGTGCCTATATGTTTTTCGCGTATTTCCAGTTCTTGTAGTAATATTGTTTCTACAGTTCAACTAGCACACAGATCGCTCATTTCACCACCAACTGAAATTTTTTTGTTGTTGTAAACCACTGCAACCATTTTTTTCACTTTGTGTACTGAGTGCTGATGCGTTCTGATAAGTTCTGATAAGTACTGACGCGTTCTTGATCCGCTATTATTGTATAATGATTTCACTTACCATGTGGTTGTGTTTGCGCCTATCTTTGTTTTTCGCGTATTTCCAGTTCTTGTAGTAATATTAATTCTACGGTTTGTTCAACTAGCATTCTATTGCTGTCTTCCATTCCTAACTGGCGTGTTTTTAGCAATTTACCATTTTTGCTTTCTTATAGGAGGTCGCCCTAAGTTTTTATTTCGGAGCCTCTTTGTGTACACCATGTACCATGTAAACTTGTATGCGAAAGTTCGTTTGAAATAAACCTGAAACCGAGCAAAACCGTGTGAAATCAGTACTCCCGCAGGGAACTAGAAACTCTCCCTTGTGGCCTTGAAAAAACTCCTTTCGGAAGGCCTACAAAACCGCCCCAGCTTTGCGAAACTCCATTCAAAAGAAATATATGCTTCCCTTGAACTTCCTAAAAACTCCCCTCGCGAGGCCTACAAAACGTAAAACTCCATGCAAAAGAAGTAAATGCTTCCCTTGAACCTCCTCAAAACGCCCCTAAAATAACATAAGTACTTCCCAAGGGAGCCATAATAAGCTCCTATTCAACCGCCTAAAAAGTCCATAAACATCACTTAAAAACGCCTTGATGAAGTAAAGAATACTCCATTTTGATCTCCTTAAATTCTCCCTAACATTTCTTAACACTCCCTAACTACCTCCTTTCTATCACCTAAAAACACCCTGTTTTGAGGAGGTAAACAAAACCTCCCTGTTCCATGTAGTAAAAAAACTCCTACAAGGAGGATCACTAGAGGACAGGCGAAAAAAAACCTCTAGGGAGTATATGGGTGGAAAAAAAGTTTAGAGTGTATGATCACAGAACTCCAAGCAAGAGTTTACCTCCCCAGTTACATCAGGTGGTATACATATCGGACATTCCTACTGCCTCTGAAACCGGTTGGATCAGGCTTCTGGGATTGCCGCTAGCCAGCAGCAACAGCGCCAAACAATGGATAAGTCAACTAAAGTCAAGCTGGAAACCGATGCTACACTTAGTGTCGCGTATGTCGAATAAGTATGGTGGTGCATCTCAAACGGCAACCCATACGCTGGCAAGGGCAGTGTCATTGGGCCGAATATGTTATGGGGCTCCGGTGTACGACCTCACCGCCACCCAAATGAAACATCTCGACATTCTATATCGAGCTGTTCGCCGCACAATAACTGGCCTGCCTCGACACACCCGTATAGCGGCGCTTGAAGATTCTGTGGCTCTGCCACCGCTGCCCGCACTAATAGAAGCAACCATCGCCCAGAACGCTGCGAGACGCGAACTGACAAGCCAAGGCCTGGCTCTTGTGGCCTGGGACAACAGAAGACAACTCGATCCTGCCACGTTGCCCGCTGCACCACCACCGCCCTGGGAACGCACGACTCAGGTCGTAATGCATCAGAACACCAACATACCCAGAAGGCACCCCCAAGCCCGACAACAGGCTCAACGACGACTCCAGATGAGCAAACGCCCTGGGGAAATTGACATCTACACTGACGCCAGTATTCGCGACGGACGCATCGGTGTAGCATGGAGATCTCCAGAGGCACCACACCTGGATGGCGCTGCAGGGCTCGAGCTGAACACCTGTTCACCCCTTGAAGCGGAGCTACGGGGCGTACTGGCCGTACTGGACCATTTAACGTACTCTGCGAATACACCTCAAATGGCACGCATATTGACCGATTCCCATGACGTCATGCAAGAACTCCGGAAACCATATTCAGACCACCCTATAGCCAACATCATTACGCTATCCCTTCAACATCTTTCGCGAAATGGTGTTACGATACGCGTGGCGTGGGCACCAGGTCACACGGATTTCCAGTCGGGGAACCAAGCAGCACACGATGCTGCCAGGGAGAGAGCTTCATTACCTCCCTCCCCTTCTGCCGTCGTGCCTTGCATGAACCCGCGCCTGGAACTGGATGCTAGGCGTGTTCAACGCAAGATTACCCTATTACGTCAAACTCCCAAAGGATATCTGCCACAGAGCCTTCAAATACCAAGGGTTGCCGAGATATTCATCAATAAAAGCATCGCCAACAGTGCCTACACGCCCTCTGTTACGAGGAAATGGTACCATCCGAATGGGCAACCACCCCCGTATTGCCCTTATTGCCAAGAGAACGTATCATCTGACCATCACCACCTCACGTGGGTGTGCAGCCATTTCGCGCTCCAAAGACAGGACTTGCTCCGTCACGTCCCTCCAGACACGGACACTCTGCACCCTCCAAATCACGAAATCGGTTTTCTGCAAGCACTAGGCAATTATGGCATACAGAGTGGCCTTGCGAGATTAGTGTAGCCTGGGGGTGACTACCCATCCTGCGAAGAGCCTTAATATCATGGACGCAAAATGAGTGCTCGAAGAAGGGACGTTCAATTGTGCGACGAAGACCTTTTGCTACCCCCTTCCCTTCACTTCCCATTCCCCCATGCACGGCCTCCGGGCCTCCCCTTTCCTCCAATAAAGGCTTGAATCAATCAATCAACCCAGCCCTCTTCCTAGCGCGAGAAATGCAGCACGCGCGCAGCGAAAAAAGCACGTGCCGAATAGGCCGCCGCCCCGGCGTACTCCCCCTCCGGGGAGAGGGCAGCGCTTCCCTCGCCCGGCAAACTTTAGCTTCGCCAGCCGCTGTTGATGCTGAAGCAACAATTTATGAGCGTGCAGCCGTGGGGTACGTGGGCTCTTCGCGCGGGAGTTGGACGACTTTGTAGTCAGTATCTTAACGGCACAAGCGTTCGGCTCTCCCAGCGAAGGAGCCCCGAAGAGGAAGACCCCCACGCGCCTATGCAAAGGCTGATTTTTTGCGCAAATCACGCTGATATCCGTTTCCTCGGCTCCTTTCCACCGAAGTTAGGTTTTGTCTTGAATCAAATACGGCAGCCACTTCGGGGTTGGGGGTCTGAGGGAAACGAGGAGTTCAGAGATGTTCACGTTGCACGACGCTGCTCAGTACAAACAAAGACACCAGCAGGGGTGCCCGGGATGCCGCGGACGGGGAGAGCTAGCGGGTGTGCAGTTCTGCGAATGCGCGGGTTGGCGGAAGTTTCTCACCGCTGCTGAGATTTTGGCAGATAATCTTTTCATAATTTGTAAGCATGAACAGTAACTTGTATGTAGCTTCACAGTCTTCTTTGTTGATATTGGATCATGTGTTACCATTTTCATTTTCTACCGTTCGTGTCCATAAAATATATGTGTAAATGTTTGCTCGGTTTTATTGTTAATTTCTGAATATTTACATGGCAGGAGAGTCTGAACTGCGCTTAGAAGTTTCGCCAGGCACCAACTTTCTTGTATTATACGCGCGACTGCCAAGTTTTGTATTTCGTAGCTTTTATGCTTGGATGGTTGGCAGTTTTCGTGGTAACTCGTTTTTAGTTGTTTTTCGTGTTGGTTTCTAGTAGTTTCCTGGTTACTCCTTTTTATAAGAGCTTCTTAGCATTGTCTAGAGTGTTAGTACGACCGTTTTGATCTCCCTTGGGTGCATTTTGTCACAGTTGACGAGTTGAGCTGTTATAGAACAAGTAAGGTTCTATATAGAAATGTTGTGTCGAGTGAAGTGCACAACTGGAGCGCGTAGATTTCCACTTATGCGTGAGTTCAATACAGTGAGCCCTTGTATATAATTTTTTTCTGTTTTATAGTGCCTTCTTATGAAACGTTTGTAAATCTATTCCGTAAGGCACTTAGTATTTCGTTGAGTGGCAACCGCTCAGACTACGTTTCTGTTTTCTTTATTTGGTGATCACATTTTGTTGGATAGCGGGTACTTGGCGTCATGTTTATGCGATCTGTTATCAAGGACAGTTTATTTTTTTCGCGCCATGATCCCCAGAACTCAGTACATGGGCTGGCTAGCGGAACTGCTTTTGCGATGTCGATTTCTTTAAGATGTAACTTTTACAGTGTGTATGCTGTTTCGATATTATTCATGGTGTCCTTGTTATTTTCTTGTTGTGTCGTGTAAAAGAAGTGTTTTAGCCTGTGCTGGACAAGAGACTATGCCAGCGTGAAGTGAAGAATGGAACTCTATTAAGTGACCGCGTGTGCGTTGACTGATTCGGCGGAGATAGTTTGTCGACTCCTGTGTTTCGGGTCGGTGTTTTGTCTTCTTGAGTCCGCATACCATGTCATTTCGTTGTCACTGTCAGTTTGTCATTCTTGTCGTATAATTTTAAACTTTGTAGAAGAGTGGGGACACTCTTTTTTCCGGAGGGGAAGGTGTCGCGAAGCCCCCCGGTTCGTTTGCTTTTTTTTCTTTTGTAACATCCCTCTCCGGTCGCCTAGCCCCGAAGCGCATGAGGAGTGGGTCTCTGCGCGCTGACCGACCGAGAGCGCGGCTGTTGAGGGGGCGAGCCATCGCCTCGGCTTGTGTTACCGCGGCCGCGGCGTTCCATTCCCCCTGTGGCGTGTGCGCTGCTCGCCTTCGGGCTCCGTGTATTCACTGTTCTTCAGACGACCTTCCTGTTTCTTCCCCTGTTTACTTTAGTGCGTTTTGTGTAACTACTTGCTCTACGCCCATAATTCTCCAAGCGCGCGTTTTCGAGTCGAAACCTTGTGTCTGTGTTTTTGGTCCTTTTCACTTTGGCGGGAACATGGCTGATTGGTGTTTACAAGCGTCTTCCTGATTGGCTGCGGGTGTGCCTTAGACTTGTTCCCTAGCGTCCGCACTCTCCAGGATGCACTTTTTCCCCCAATACATCCCCCACCAGACCGCTTAAGCGAATATAACGCGGCCCCTCTGGCTATTGAGGGCGGACGGGCGGCCTGCACCAGGACTCTCTTCAGAAACTCTCTTCAGAAACAGAGAGTTTATTGGAAACATACACACAAATTATATACATATATGCTGGGCATGGTGGCGATGGGGCCGAAGGCGTGGTGAACACAAAGTAGAGAACCTTCGGTAACAGCAAAAGAAGGGTTTACTTCACGTTTCGGTCGCGAGTCCGGCCTTCGTCAGGAGGCCGGACTCGCGGCCGAAACGTCGGTGTCGGGCATAAAACCGAAATGCGTGAGGGTGCCGGCTGGTTGGTGAACCGCCACAGCGCAAAAAAAAAAAAAAAAAAAACAGAGAGAAAAGGACAACACACAAGAAATGTCGACAAGCGAGAGTGCGAAGCTGGACGAGTCGGTAGGAATCCATTAATCAAAACAGCACAAAGGACGGGACACACGTCCCTGTGTTTTCACCCGTGTCCCGTCCTTTGCGCTGGTTTGATTAGTCGACAAGCGCTTGTGTGTTCTTTCCACTGTCCGTCCTCTGCCCGTGTTTTTTTTTTTCTTTTGCGCTGTGAGCATTATACTGTCTAGTATATACTGTTTAATTTCTGCGTACCGTCAAGGGAAGGCTCTAATTATACATATGGCCGTTTGTTGGGACAAATGCGTGGCTCGACAAAAGCGAGTATGGTTGCAGCAGAATGCCAGCTGGGAATCACAAGAAGACTGCTTTCTGACCCAACATTCTTCCAATTAATAGGAAAACTTGTGACTATAAAACAACCGAGGCAACAAAAAAATAAACCTGCTTTCGTTCCGTCTTTCCCAGGTCCTTTCACGCAAGCGGCGTGTGCGCGGCAATTAAGGAACCCAAAGCTAGATCACTCAAACAGCCTGCGTGGGAGCAGGCAGCATTGCCTTCGTGGTGAAAACCCAAATCCCCCGTTGTGCTGAAATCACCCACCAAAGAAGACGTTGAGGAAGAAGGTGCGCAGAGCCACGTCGATGGAGAAGAACCACATGCAGAAGAGGAGGCCTCCGAACCAGATGGCGAAGTGCGCCGAGAACTCCAGCATGGACAGCACCTTGCGGTACTTGGCTAGCGGAGCCGTCTCCGTGGCGGCCAGGAAGAGGTGCGTAGAGATGAGCTCGTCCACTCCCTTCATCACCAGCAGCACGGGATTGCGCTTCCACCCCGGAGGCGGAAGGTCTCCCTTTTTGAGGTCTTGGTCCTCACGGCCAGCATAGTCGCCGGATTCGGGATTCACGCCGCCCACAGAGCTGTTGGTGCGGAAGAGGGCGAGAATTAAAGATAAGAACGTCACGTTAGGACGCTCTCAGAAACCCGTAATTCAATTGTATTTTGATAGCTTTTGCAGGCTACGAGCAGACGCCACCACCACCGTCATTTAAGCGGGAAGCTAGATCACGGGGTTTTGCGCGCCGTTGTAGAGGGGGATTACGGATTAATTTCGATCGCCCGAGGTATCTTTGACGTGCGCCGGAATGTTGACATAGGGGCTGAGCACGAAGCTACCCCCGACAGAAACCGGCAGTCCAGGGATGAATGAATAAACAAACCGCAACTGCGCGCAGAAATGAGGCTACAAAATTGGCGATGCTGGAGGGTGGCGAAGGACAGCTTGGTTTAGCATCCGTGCACAGTCGACATAAAATAATTGTTGTTTTGTTTGTAGAATCAACTATATATCGGCATCACTACTACATACTGTTACTTCCACTGAGAGGAGTCCTGGATCTGCAGATATGCTTTGAGAAGCTTGACAGATTCGTAGAAATTGCGGCATCGACAAAACCAGCAAAAAAAAAAAACGAAATAAAACCGCATGTCACTACAACCCAGCACTGCCTGCACACACCCCAGTGCAAAAGTATGAAACCGAAATACTCCAAAAGGATAGAAAACACCAGCCGCCTATCTTTCATCTAACGTCCATGGCGTAGCCGACTACGAAGTATAAAATTTGTGGCGGTTGCTGATCAAGCCGGGAATGCTAGATCACTCTAAAGCATGTAAGCGTGCGGCTTTCAAACAGGAAATGCACCGAAGTTTGACGCGCTTGGATTTAAGCACTACTTTGGAACGAGAATATATATAATACAGGTACGTGGAGTCGAACACCATTTCATCGAACGCCGTGTCATCAAAGTGACGTCGCCCGCTTTACCGAATGGTGTTCGGCAGCTGCGGTCGTATTTCTATAGTGAACTGGCGTGCGTTGAAAGTACTATAGTATTTCTATCGCTGTTAGAAAGGTTTAAGTTTTCTCGTAATCAAGAGATGCACGATGGAAGGCTTTATAATTTTAGCGCGCATTTTTCGAGCAGAAGTACCTTCTCACTGCCACTTCCCGTGGCGATTATCGGGAACGTGCAATGCGTTGAAGTCGATCCTAGTGATGCTGGCTTTTGCGTTGTTATTACTGAAGTTTGTTGTTATTTCCTTTCTTTCGGTTTTCTGGACTTGTGTTTCTACAAAGAATTTGATCGCACAAAGTTCCAGAAGCTACAAATTTTGAGCACGCACTAAAAGTCCGCCAGCTGACTGGCAGAAACCTAAAAAGTTTATTTCGCAACGATATGAGCTGTATATGTAACTACATTGTGCAATTACATAAAAGTGTACAAAAACGCAGTCACTGTTTCGTTGATAAGGAATTCCCCTCAAAAAGTTATTTACTGGCAAGCTGCAGGAATTGAGTTCTCGCCGACAATCCGGAAACGTCTGTAACGACTATAGGCTGGCTAGGTCAGTTGGCTTCGGAGGAAAAAGTCACGCTCGTGCCCTTTTAATAAGCTATTATAGTAAGCTTTCTCAGCGTAGCATGGCATAAAATGGCTGGGCGCCATTCAGCGCTCAGGGAACCCGACACATGCTGCGTGGCAAAAAAAGCCGCCCGCATCTTCCCACGGGGGGAACTCGAGTAAATGCGTCGCATCTACTCGAGTCAAGCAAACCGTCACGTCAAGCGTAAGCCATGCAAAGACGCCCTTGACTGAATTCCGAACGCGCGCTCCGCCGCTTATATACGTTGAGGGGACTGCGTAAGCCGGTCCCAGTCGACGACGTTGGCGTACTTGTAAAGCGGCGTGGACTGTAGGTGTTTGAGCCAACCGCGGACGTTGCTTGGCCGGAGAACAGCACACCGGTTATATGCGCAGCGCGCCCGAAGGAGAGGAAACCGCGGAAGAGAGAGTACTGCACATGCGCCGGCCCAAGCGCGTCTGCCGCGGCTATGACGCAACGTGCCGCGGCTATGACGCAACACAATCCAACACAATCCACTTTAATCCAATCCAATCCATTCCAAATCCAATCCAAGCCAATCCAATCGAATCCAATCCAATGCCCCTCGCGAGAGAGTGTTCGAATCCAATCCAATGCCCCTCGCGAGAGATGTGTTCGCTTTCGCCTCGACTCGACGCGCATGCGCAGTGAGCGTGCGGACTACGGACGCCAACGCGGGTGACATCGTGAGTTACTGAAATGCTCTGCATTTAAAAAAAAAAAAGAAAAAGGATAGGCCGAGAACCCTAGCACATGAAAGTGCCTCCAGAACGTGGCACTTAGCTGGATGATGTCTAAGGAGCGCCAGTAGTGCGAGCAGCAGTCTGTTTTAAAGCTTATTCGCACGCAAAACTTCCACCCGTGTGCTTTCTGGAGCATGGTAATACTTGTTGGTCGGCTTGCCCGTCTTGAATGGTGACCGCATGGCTCGGCACTTCCAACACACTCCATATTCGACTTTTAGGGGCGAAGCTCCTTAAGTCATGGGTCTGTCCATCCCTTGTGTCTCGTGGTACGTGACCGCCCCATGCTTTCGGAGATGTCGCAAAGTGGGCCGCGTTGCACACGCAAGAACCGGCTGCAACCGGCAGCGCAAACTCGGCACCGGGAGCGCGAGCTTGTCTGTGTTCGCCAACGGAGGCGCGAGCGCACGTGCACTGCGAGGGGGAGATCACGCAAGAGATCACGCCACGAACGCAGGCAGTCGTTCTCGGAGATCGAACGAGACGCAAGGACCTTTGCTCGTTTCCTCTCGTCTTGTTCGGGCACAAGTTCGTCCTAAATAAAAGTTCTTTCTTTACCGTTGTGTCCCATCCTACGTGACAAATTGTGGTTGAGGTGCGGGGTAGTCCTCGATGGCGCGGGGTCTTTCACCAGGTCTGGGCCTGGGAGCATTGACTCCGAAAATAAAAGTTGATTTGTACAATGTACGCACACAGTCTTACGTCTTTCTTAATGATGTAATGGGCGAACTTTCACGGGATAGTTACGGTTACCGATGATCTCCCCCTCTCGAGCTTCGCCCCACTTATCATTCATTCCGTGGATATGGCGTGATTTTTTTTTTTTTTTGTCGACAATGTAAGTGTAACCATCAAGAGAGAGATCTGGCTTCCAACGAGCGATAGTATTCAATTTCATTTTTTACGCCATTTTGAATATCGTTAACTGAGCCACGTATACACATACCAGTATCTAGCGAACTCATCAATGCTTTTCTACGTGCCACAGTGCTTGGTGATGAAATAACAGCGCGAAAAAATAATCTCGTTTACTTCGGTCCATGCGCCCTGAAGGCTCTGCTCTTCTGTGTACGACCAAATTCTATGCAATGTCCTCGATGAAACGTGCCTTTACCAAACGGCGTTCGATGAAAGGGCTTCTATGAAGTGGCGTTCGATTAATTTGTGCAACCCATATAATACTGCCCCAAGCCCCTTCCTACAGGGGCCAAATTTCCCCTTCATTTACACAGGGACAAAGCTTTTAAGGACGTGGGCTAAGTTAGCAGCAGTGCATTGTGACTCGGCAATGTGAATTCTGCCCTCCTGGCTTGTAGTGCTGTTGGCTCCAATACCCCTGCATTGCCCGCAGCGCCACGCGCATGATGACGATTGCGATAAATCAAATAGACACAACGAAAGCCGAACAGAACGTGCTCCTCCTCCACGTGTTCGCCTTCATTTGGGTTGCGGAAACGGTGTTCGCTGACAAAGATATCTGACGACGAACACTTGCTTTCGGCTTGCGCACGCTGGTACAGGCGTGTCGTTTTGACTGATTGGGCCTAGTCGCACATCACCACCCGGCCCTTTGTTCGTTTCCCACATAGCCAAGTGTATATCGTCGCCGTTGCAATAAAAACCTTAGTTGACAGTCAGGGCTCGTGCCGCGTGTCCCTTTCGCTTGTCGCCGTTCCTCGCGCTGTCGCTGCTCGTACTCTGCTATACAAGAAACCTTGCCGAATGAGCTGCGGTGTGCCATCACCTCAGAAATTGAAATTTGGGGGTACCCGACATGCCGAAGGTGCACCTGGTCTACGTACGAGGTACGTCGTAGTGGGGGGCTACGGGTCAGGTTGTAACACCCGAAAGCTTTTTCGTCTCTCTCCTCACCATAAACCCCCCCCCCCCCCCCCCCCCCGACTCAAACCCGCGCCCTTTGAATCAGCGTGCCATCGCTTCAAAGACCGCCCACATTGTCCATAAATTGTTAGCAGCTGGGAAAGCCACGCCCGCTACACGTGTTCCCTTTTTTGAAAGGCCTGAGCGATAGGGAGTGCAAGTATAGCAGCCCGACGAGCCGCATTTTTTTTTTTACACAAACATCTGATTATTTTCAGGGTAATTTCTTAGCACACACCCAGCGTTTTTCTTCGCCGCTGCGAATACAATGGCGCGTTCTGGGAACCCGATTATCTAGACAGGGACAGCCCATTCTGGCAGCGCGATAAGAAAAACTGAAGCCCGCGCTCGACCGCCTGGCGCAACGGCCCAGACGGGAGTTCGGTGACCGCGCGTATTTGCTTCATTCTAGTTTTTAGGCGTGCTGCGCACAGGTCAGAAGGCCGGCGTTTAAAGAAGCGGCGTAAATATGCGGCAGCTCAACAAGTATGCAAAGAAATCCGCAAAGGATGAAGAGGCGACGCGAGCGTTGGCTTCATAGAAGCCGAAACGAAAAAAAAAATGCGGAGGAAGTGGTTCGGAGTCTCAAGGGGGCCGTCACGTGTTGAGAAAGCGTATGACACTTTCATCAACACCTGTAGGCCGTAAACAGTAACCCTAGTCAAGTAGCGCGACACCAATTGCAGGGTAATTTTCCACGTACGCGGTGATAAGATACGCAAGGAACTTTCCCGAAGCCTTCTCAATGTGTAGTCGGACACATACCCGGAGCCCTGTTTGAGAGCGTTCGGAAAAAACTAGATATATATAAAGATACAGTAAATTATTCTTCAGAACTACATGCCTGTTGATGCTCTCACGACGTATTCCTACGTTACGTTCCTGGTCTGTATGAAAATTTTCATTTGCTTGACCCTAGCTTTCCGATCAGATTGCCCAAGGTCTAGTACAGTGCGCGTCAGATAGGGCAAGCGAGCGCGCGGTTTCCGAGCATGCTGGCGACACCTGCTGATAGCAGCTGGGTTGGAGATAGCTTGCTATTGGAGGTGAGATGTTTGAGTGGCGCCCCTTGGATCTGACGTCAGCTTAGGGACCCGCTCCGCTGTCGTCTGCTACACTCGCCCCACTGCTACACCCGCGCCGCGGTCGTCCGGTTCTGACTGGCAGCAGTGCCTTTGCTAGAAATCGCCCGCTTTGATGCTTTGGTGCTTTAAAAAGCGTGTTTTCAATCAGATTCTGACGGCTCTGAATAATTTCAAGCTTTGTCCCACACAATTTTACAACACACGAGGAGAGAGAGAACGACTTTCAGAGAGCATCGCTCAGACAATCGTGTGTAACTCGCCCTCGTCCTATCTAGCGTATTTGCGAGTTTCAGCGCTCAGAGCTCCTCGGTAAGTATTCAAAATGCGTATGCTTCCCTTAACTATTTCTGAGATGCTCTAATGGAGAGTCAACAGTCTAATGCTACGCATCAAGCAGCGGGTCGCACAGCAGGAAATAAAACGGGTGTTTTTCTTTCGTTGTTGTTAGATGAACGTTTTTTTTTTTTTTTTTTTCTGTGCCCAACGCATTCATTTTTCTGCACCGTCCTAAACGTCCTAGGAGGTTTGGGGATGTTTGCGAGGCTCACAAAGTTCGTGTGAATATTCAATGCAATAAGATCTGTGCTACGGCGCAGATAACGTTGTCCACAGTACTGGAAGGCGGCTTTTGTGCACCTAATTTCTATCGAACCATCGATATCGTAACGAACTCGCTCTCAACCCGAAAAGTTATGACATGATTACGGTGTTGAAAACTTGATATACTTGCTAACTAACGCAATAAATAGTATACATGCCAATTTTCAGTATAACACAATTCGAAACCAATGAATATGTCCAGACAGCTCTTTATTGTTTTCCAACCCATTTAGTCGCAAAGAACAAATCCTGGCCTACTCGGGATGACGTTCGGTGAATTGCAGAATGAATCTTACTCTCTCGTCTTGGACTGAGGAGCCTGCCCACTAACCAGCTCGATTTTACTATTAAAGTTTTCTCCTCCTCCTGGTCCTCCATCTCTTGAGTGCAGTTTTACTATAACGCCTATCTGAATATTGGGATGATATGGCTGTGGTAAATGTACCGAAATATCCCTCCAAATCTGAACAAACATAGCCTCACTGTATGTTTGCCTTACAGGTTACTCGTTTTGCTCAATAAGCCTGCATACTGGTTAGAAGCCTGGTATAAAACCAGCACGCGCCTATACACACAGCAGGTTATTTGGAAATCAACCTACATTATTTGCGCCACATAGTGCATGTCGGCACACTTTCATGCCGTGACAACGTAAAGTGACTTGATACAATAGTTTCGAGTGTTAGGCGAGATTGCCAAATCTGTTTTACCTTACATATGATTAGCTGGAATCGTAATGCCTTCTGCCAAAGCCGACAGCCCCGAAGGCCTGGAATTTGTTTTGGTCTTCCATTTTCGCTGTTGTCGGTTGTCAGCCTGCGGCTGTTACCTTTGTTCGAAAGACTGCTGAACACAGAGGCTGACGCCTAGCTCCGACTCTTCGCGCTCCGCACAGGACCAGCTTCGCAGCAATGCATGGGCCACGCCGGCAATGTTTTTTTCCGGAGCGGTATCAAAAACTATACTTAAAATCACGCCTTGAGCTAGTTTACGCTGTTTTAAATCTTTTGTTACGAAAAAAAGTTTCGCATTCGCGAGATCTGCTGCGGACAAGCACAAAATCTCAACCGCGCGCAAAGAAACAGCGTAGAGAGCGAGCCCGAGTGAAGCAGACGACAAATGCGAGAATCCCTAAGCCGACGCCACGGAGGCGCGCTTTGCAGCGCCTCCCGTGGTCGCGCTCACCGCCAATTGCGCGTGCGTGGATCTCGGACAGGCTCGGGTCGGTCGTCTTATAGCATGGGCCCCTCAAACTCAGAGACGCCACGCCCCGCAAGTGGCGCTTTTATTCTGCAGTGTCAATCGCAGGCGGTGACACGATGCATTATCAGTGCAGCCGTTGCAATTTGACGGGACGCATTATCAGTGCAGCCAGGCCTCTCAAGCTTGGACGTTCCCTGTCTTCCCTATAGGCGGCGTAAAAATCGACGCCCCACGTGACCAACCTAAAGCGCTGTTTTCGACCATCAAGCCCACCAGACGGCGCAGGCAAAATGTTACTTTTGGTATAGAATACAAAACATTCATTCCGTGACTCAAAGAGCCCACACAGTTCGCTTACAATGTGTTATTTAAAAATACTATTAACAAGTTCCGCATCAAACATCCGTTGAGCAAAAATGTACGCAACTTTTTACGAACAGCCGACTGGTGCACCACCTCGTTTCTGAATTCGCAACCACAAAGCCGCCAATTCAAATTGAAACCGCTGCAACGGCCGACCGTTTCAATGTGCGCGGAGCACCGGTTTCGTGACTGTTATTGCTGTTATGTGCTTTTGCGTCCATCAGTTGTTGAGAGGACTGGCAAAACACGGGAATTGAGTGCTTGTGGAATGACAAATGTGGGAAATTCCGCATCGGAAGGCAGCTGTCGAGGCCAGAATATTCGATTCTTCCAACAGAAGGTGAGTGTTATGCACTCCGCTAGAAAGACGGTGCAAAGGAAACCGTTGTCGCCGTCAATACTTCATTTGTGCCCTTCGTTCGAAATCTTAGCGCAAGTGAACGAGTTGTTATGGCAAAAAAAAAATGTTGTCACGAAAGCGACGTACAATTGCAGCGATCGAAATGAAATGATGTCCTGGCCTCTGTAAACTTGCGGATGTCAATAAACGATTTGTTCTCACTTGCTGCTCACTGTGGTCTGTGCCAGTCGAGGCCATCTGGTCACCTGGCGTAACATCACTTCACTAGCGCGGCGCAAGTAAACACGCGACCAGCGTGCCAGCCAGCAGGAGCAGCCACGGCCGGACTCGACGCCCCTTTCGCGCGCGGGAGGAGGAGAGTCGAGTCCGGCCGTGGAGCAGCGAGCCGGCGGCCGCCGTGCGAGGGCAGCCATGTTATTAAGGAGCTCAAGCGGCCTGTGCAAAAAGCATCCGCCATGTTTACAAAGCCGTGTTTACAGCGCCATCAAGCGGGCGTACTGGGTAGTTCACGACGCCGCCACTACGCTTTTTCTGGCACTACAGGCAAAGCTAGACCTTTGCTTCTCTAAAATCCTCCCTGTTCTGTGGTGCAGCCGTTACTAAATCGCACAAAAGTTTCGACGGAAGGCGCTGCAGTGCGTTCTTGTTGCGTGCTTTTCGTTTGCAAAACGTTAGATTCAGAATATTACTGCATGTCGTTTTGTAGTATTGCGTAACCGCCTGATAGGTATTGCACCGCGTCGGACGACGCGTCTATCTGGCCTGTGAACGCTCCCGGCCGCCACTGTGAAAGACAAGCGCCCCTCGAGGGTGATGGCGTCTGCAAATTCGAGCGGCACATGCGAAACGACGATCGGCCTGACCCTGTACGAGATCGGCGCACGCGCAATGGCAAGCTATCTCCAACCCAGCTTCTATCAGCAGATGTCGCCAGCGCGCTCCCAAGCCGCGCGCTCGCTTGCCCTAGACAAGCCTGACGCGCACTGTACAGAAAAATCGCAATACCCCCCCCCCCCCCCCCCAAAAAAAAAAAAAAAAACTTGATATTTCAGGGATGACCGTTCATGCGGTGCAATTTCGACCAGTTTGGTGCCTCATCTTTTTTGCGTGTGTGTATTTCGCCAGCGGGCAAGACCCAGAGCTCCCGCCCGGTCACTGGCTGCAGACAGCGTATACACTAGCCCTAAATACGCTTTTGTGTGTGCGTGTGTGTGACTGGGAGCATTCCACGGGTTTGATGTGTCCACGTGCGTTTCCGTCCCGAATGGGTCGACGCACTACCCCTGCTTCATGTCCGCGAAAAATTTGAACAGTTGGCGCGCGCACAGCGAAGCGCGGCGGCGGGCAATTCAGCGTTCGTGTTTCTCCGGTCGAACGGCGATTAACCTTAATCAGGGCAGTGCTTTCACAGTTACGTTAAAAATCGCGATGAGCGCCGTGGTTCAAATTCACATGTCCGCTTCGAAGTCGCGGGAGCATTTCATTGCATTTTGACGTCTCCGCCTGCCTGCGCTTGTGATTAAGAAAAAAAAAACCGCATAAAGGAGCCCCGCAAATCCCGTTTCACCATTCACGATTCGCGACGTCACAAATCGTAGTGCGAAAAAAATGCACCGGTCAGCTGTAGCTAGCCGCTTCCAGGCTTTTGACATTTTCTGCGTTTGAAATCTACCGATACAGGCCAACCTGTCACTTTTATTAAAGCCTGTTTTGTTGAGATCAGGCTACTGCGAGCACTTCATTTCGAAACACGGACTAACTTCTCAAGTCGACGAGTCTAATAATCCGACTTCAATATAACACGCCACTGCTCCAGGCGTACAGTCTCAAAATTTTGTGGGCCACGGCGACCGTGGCCGGAGCAGGCGCGCAGCCGGACAGGGCGCTGCGCTTGCCGCTGTTGGCTGGTTGCGCGACTAAAGAGAACGAGTGTAACTTTTGCTCTTGCTTTTATAGTGTATCCGGCGCGACAAGTGCGCCTGCTCTGAGAAATTTGCCCCGCTGCACTTATCGCGCCAGCCATACTACGAAAGCAAGCGCAAAAGTTCCCCTTACTCTCTTTAGCCGCGTAACCAGCGGACAGCGGCAAGCGCAGCGCCCCTGCTCGGCCGCGCGCCTGCTCCGGCCACGGTCGCCGTGGCCCACAAAATTTTGACAGATTGCACATGACGTCAGGCTTGCTTGCCAGTCACTATTTCGTGTTCCCTCGACCGTTGTATGCGCCAACTGTACTTGACGCACAACAAGCTTTATCTTTGTCCATGGAGATAACCCGCACACTCGAGAACAAAGGTGTTTCGCCTTGCAACCGCTGGAGATCGTGGACAACGTTGGAACGCGCTTCTCGGCAGAGCCAGGCAGAGCAGTGTGAGTGAACAACGCGCGCAACTAACAGCTATAGGCACGTTGCGCAGATGATTGCCTCGCAAGCAGCAGCGCCGTTTTCTATATCCTGGTGGTTCGGGGGGTCATTTCTGTTGTGAAAGATGCCACGCATATCATGGACTCGGTTCGTAGCCTTCATATTACCAGAGTCTTAAAGGCATTGAAGGACTCTGATATTACCTAAGTGTCGGCGCTCTGTCCCCGACACCAACAGCCGAGATTATCACGAGTCACGCACGGGCGCCCACACAAAGAAGGCATCTAAGGTAACGTCATGATAACAAGGCTGAGAAGAACGAGGAGTAGCGCAGGCGAAAATACGCAAGTAGCTGCTATTGTAGCCGACTAGTCAGATTGCAGATAAAACAAATGGCAGGAAGGAACCGATGCATTCATCAAGGCCGTCTTTCTTTACACCGTGTCTCAGTGTCCAACCCATATATTGTTGGCACGTCATGCTGCAGGCAGTGGGCGATAACTGCTCGAGAAATCGCCGCTCCTTTACCGATGCCCTAGCCTGCGCTGCAGACAACTTTAGTAGGAAAAGTGCTGCGCTCACAGCGGCCTCTTTGCGGTGCAACTTATATATTAGCAGTACATGTTCCGCGCGCATGCGCTCTTGGCACTACACCAGGAAGCGCCGCTTTGCCTCACCACAACAGCCTTGCAGCCACTCAAGATTCTAGCAACAAGAGGAAAAAAAAAAACATGCAAAAAAAACCGGAATCAGACTTCGCTTCTTGTCAGGAGCACGATGCAGTATACGACAGCCTGCTAAGAAAAAAAGGTTCGGTCCCCGTTTCTCAAATAATCAGGGCGCACCACTGTTTTCTAAAGTTTAGCTTCAGCGCTGCGCAGCTTCCGTAAGTAGGAAGGAGAAGGCCATTTCAAAAAAAAAAAAAAGTTGGGTTGAGGGTAAAACCTCTGGTCAGCACACAGCAACACGCAGCTGTTCGTTTATGTAGTCGCTATCGGCACAGCCGCAATACACAGCTAAAGAAGAAAAAAACACCTGCCAGTGTTTACGCTGCCAGGTTTTCGTTATACTTATGTTATTTATCAATAATAATAATTTTATTTATTTATTTACGGCAGTATTTATGCTGCCAGATAGGCGCGGTGAGGCAACACGGCCTCTCGACGGAAAAGTATTCGTATGCACATTACCGCACTGGTTTCTGGGCATTTAATGGCTATTGCTCCTAGACGCAATACATTAAAAAAAAAACGTATTTTACAGTCGCAGTAAACGTTATCTATGCAAAACATGCTTTTTTTTATTTTTTCCCTGGGAACGAGTCAGCCATGCATGATGTAACTGCAGAAGCGAATTTTAACTAGCCAGCTCAGCAGAGCGTGCTCAGCCTCCCTGCCCCAACTGCTTATTTTTTTTCATCTGATTAGGGTCAGCGTTGCACGAAAGGAAATATAAAATTTAAAGGCACGTTACTTAAATCCGTGCGCAGAGCGGATGACTTTATCTAAGTCCAATATAATGAGACTTGAAGAATACTAGGCAAAATGCCCGAGCATGCGGATCTGCCAATTCTAGCTGTTCGGGATGGTACCAGCTGCGGTAGACGAATTCAGGCTTATTTCAGGTTACAACAGCACAACTGGCTGAAGAAAAGACAATCTATAGACAATCGATCTAGCTTTTCTCCTCCAGTCAGATTTTTTGCGCTCGACGGCGATATGACGGCGAGAAGCGAGTCGACGCTTGTCACTCGCTTGTCGACGGCGACAAGCGAGTGACACCAGTTACGGGGCGCCGGTTTGACTTACCGCTTCATAGTGCCGTAGAAATGCAGTACGCGTCGTAGCTGCGGGCACAGTTATACGTTGCGTCGGGGACGTGCAAGACTTGTCGCGTCCGAGGACGAGGGTGACGCCGGCCTGAGCCGCCGCGTTATCGCTCCGTCGAGCGTCGAGCCGGATACATCACAAGGGTCGAAGCAGCTCGAGCATCCGACACGCTCACTTACTGGAGCGCCGCTCAAGGCAGGGCCTGGCAGTACGAGAGACCCCCTAGTGCGCGTGCAGCTGGCAAAGCCGGGGTGGCCGGGGCAGCCGGGGCTTTCTCGCACACACGCACGGCGCACCTGAACCCGTGCCACGTTCACCACGTGAGTTGAGTCGGTAGTCGGTCGGGGGCCGGCCACAGAACAGGGAGGATTTTAGAGAAGCAAAGGTCTAGCTTTGCCTGTAGTGCCAGAAAAAGCGTAGTGGCGGCGTCGTGAACTACCCAGTACGCCCGCTTGATGGCGCTGTAAACACGGCTTTGTAAACATGGCGGATGCTTTTTGCACAGGCCGCTTGAGCTCCTTAATAACATGGCTGCCCTCGCACGGCGGCCGCCGGTTCGTTGCTCCACGGCCGGACTCGACTCTCCTCCTCCCGCGCGCGAAAGGGGCGTCGAGTCCGGCCGTGGCTGCTCCTGCTGGCTCCTGGCTGGCACGCTGGTCGCGTGTTTACTTGCGCCGCGCTAGTGAAGTGATGTTACGCCAGGTGACCAGATGGCCTCGACTGGCACAGACCACAGTGAGCAGCAAGTGAGAACAAATCGTTTATTGACATCCGCAAGTTTACAGAGGCCAGGACATCATTTCATTTCGATCGCTGCAATTGTACGTCGCTTTCGTGACAACATTTTTTTTTGCCATAACAACTCGTTCACTTGCGCTAAGATTTCGAACGAAGGGCACAAATGAAGTATTGACGGCGACAACGGTTTCCTTTGCACCGTCTTTCTAGCGGAGTGCATAACACTCACCTTCTGTTTGAAGAATCGAATATTCTGGCCTCGACAGCTGCCTTCCGATGCGGAATTTCCCACATTTGTCATTCCACAAGCACTCAATTCTCGTGTTTTGCCAGTCCTCTCAACAACTGATGGACGCAAAAGCACATAACAGCAATAACAGTCACGAAACCGGTGCTCCGCGCACATTGAAACGGTCGGCCGTTGCAGCGGTTTCAATTTGAATTGGCGGCTTTGTGGTTGCGAATTCAGAAACAAGGTGGTGCACCAGTCGGCTGTTCGTAAAAAGTTGCGTACATTTTTGCTCAACAGATGTTTGATGCGGAACTTGTTAATAGTATTTTTAAATAACACATTGTAAGCGAACTGTGTGGGCTCTTTGAGTCACGGAATGAATGTTTTGTATTCTATACCAAAAGTAACATTTTGCCTGCGCCGTCTGGTGGGCTTGATGGTCGAAAACAGCGCTTTAGGTTGGTCAAGGTTGGTCACGTGGGGCGTCGATTTTTACGCCGCCTATAGGGAAGACAGGGAACGTCCAAGCTTGCGAGCCCTGGGCCGGCTGAGCCGG
Organism: Haemaphysalis longicornis; assembly: GCF_048455015.1. NCBI lineage: Eukaryota > Metazoa > Arthropoda > Arachnida > Ixodida > Ixodidae > Haemaphysalis > Haemaphysalis longicornis. Next base: position 229,883,828 of record NW_027526203.1, on the reverse strand, counting down.
CGACCGACGCGCTCGGTGGCTGTCGGTGGCTCGGACACATACATAGGCGCGGCGACGGTGGCGCCGCGGTTTTTGAAGTTTCAGTTTCATTATGTCCCAGTTTCAGTTTCGAGTTCAGAGCCTGGCTTCTGACATAGAGTTTCATACAATAATAATAATTTGTATGAAACTCTATGGCTTCTGGTTGGTCGGGTTTGACTGGTTTTAGTTATTGGCAATGCTGCAGGCAAAAATAAGAGCACCGCAACGTAACTCCGTCATTTTTCCCCACTTCATTTTTGTTCCTCCGGCTTAAAGAACAATTGCGTTCGCCCTGTTCCGATGTGCGGTTTGCATACTGAACTGCTTCAACAACACAAAGCTGGTCGTGCTTCACCTTGTAGAACAACAACATCGGCTTGAGAATACAGAATAGGATTTAGAGAGAGAGTGTCTTGTAATCAGAATACTGCAAGAATTAAAAGGACACTGAAGTGAATTTGAAAAACGTCTGCTTGTGTTTGCATTGCATTGATTGATTGTAGGGTTCAACACGCCGACGCAACGCTGGCGATGAGGCGCGCCGTAGTGGAGGGCTCCGGATTAATTTTGACCACCTGGGGATCTTTAACGTGCGCCGAAATCTCGTACACACGGGCGCTTTTGCTTTTCGCCCTCATAAGAAAAGCGGCCGCCGCGGCCGGGAATCGAACACGCGACCTCGTGCTCAGCAGCGCAACGCCTCAGCCACTGAGCCACCGCGGTGGGTGTTTGCATTGCATAGACAGGCTCAATTAAACATACTTTTCACCGTTCACCCGGCCGCTAAAGCAGTATTTAATTTATAAAGACTGAATGAAGAAAAAATACTACGCGCCGCGAGCGGTGGACGCAACAACTACAGCTGCGACGCGTAATGACGCGAACTCGTCCTGCGGTGTGACTGGACGCTGTTCAAGATTTTAAGGTTCGCGTGTACGCACTTTTGTCTGTGTAAATCTTATTTTTTCTATACAAAAAAATCTTTCGTACTATTGGCAACAAGCCTATGCGTAGGAATGTAGTTCTTGAGGTTAACTTTTCGAGAATTATTTCCGTGCAACATTTCTATAGCTTCCGACGTTATCTGTGGTCGCGCATTAGCGATACATTAGGGACCGTCATTACCCGCTATATTGCCTAATTGTTGGCTGCAGAAATGTGCCGAATAAACCTCCTAGCATCGCTTCTAGCGAGCAAGTATAGTTCCACGAAGTTCCAAATGAGGACGAGCCAAGGTGCACGCAGTGGCTGAACGCCGCCCTCCGCCCTCCACGCCACCGGAGATGCTCAAGCGGGAAGCGTTTCTACCGCACCCTTCGGAGCACGCCTGTCTGCGCTCTGTAGTACACACCGGGTCGTAAAAGGCGCGTTCTAACCTGCACAGTCAGATACCCCTCGTGCATATCCATATGCCAACTGGCAGGGCCACTCGGAATAAACATGCATAGTATACAGGGGGATCAAAATTAAGTCGGCAAGCTTTTTTTTTTTAATTTGGCGCTCAGGTTTACGTGAAGACCACCTCTAGAGTGAGGTTTTGCGCCCAGGGGGACGCAGAACTAGGTGGTAAGTATTGATGTCGGTGGCTTAATTAACTAAAATTTAATAATTAACTTCTCAGTGGCTACAGTGAGCTGGCATGTTTGTATTGAAGAATTAGACGCAATCTTGTTTCTGCGCAGTTTCATTTGGCAGAATTTTTCTAGCGTATCCGTACTCCGAGATATCGAACTGCGAAGTTTAATTTCCGTTCACATGATTACACATTCTAGAACGGCGCAAAGCTCCCCCTTTTGCTCTGTGTTTTGATAGCGGTTCCGAGTACTACAGATTTCGTTACCACCAGCCAAGATTGAAAGGGTGCCAGTTATCACTTTTTCCCATGCTTAAACCCCGTTGTCAAACTAAACGCCGTACGCGGCAGGCACGTCACAAAAGGGAGGAGCTTTGCGCCGGTCTGTACGGTATTGCATGCGTAATCATGCGAACGTCAATTAAAATTCGCAGTACGATTTCTCGGTGTACGGATGCGCTAGAAGAATTCTGCCAAATTAAACTGCGTGGAAACACGATTGCGTCTAACTTTTCAATGCAAACATGCCTGCTTACTGCAGCCACTAAAAAAAGTTAAATATTCAATTAAAGTTAATTACCACCTCATCAATAATTACCACATCATTCTGTGCCCCTCTGGGCCCATAACCCCAATGTATAGGTGGTCTTCACGTAAACCTAAGTGCCTAAATAAAAAAAATATCACACATCCTCGCCGTGAACGATGCCGAGGGTGCGAAGCACTGGGACGCAAGTTGTGTATTGCCTGTGTGATGAGCGTCATCATCCGTGCGTGGTGATGCAGTCTGAGTTTAAAATGATTTTGAGGTGCAGTAAATGCACTGTAAATGACAAGCGCCACACGAACGACAATTCGCGTCCCAGTACTTCGCACCCTCGGCATCGTCCACGGCGTGCCCGAGATGTGATTTTTTTTTTTTTTTTGCGCTTTGTACCCTTTTAGGTGGCTTGATTCGCATATTTTTCGATTATAATGCTGTGTGCACGGACGCCAACGGACATTTCGAGGTCGCTGTACACTTCAGTACCTGTTTTCTATTCAAATTTCCGTCTGGCGGCGTAGTCTAGAGCAGAAGAAGCATCGAAACAGGCTACGGCAGATGTCTTGGTCCCCGACCGCTCAAACCGCTATTATAGCGGAAATAAAGTTCCGCGTGCGAGAAAGGGGATGATAGTGTGGTGAAAAGTTGTGTTAGGGCGTGTCATTCGCAGTTGCACAGATAGCCGCGATCAAATATCCGGAACAGTGCTAAGCCTAAAGTTCCCATCACCTGAGCCGACCCGAGCAACGCAAGCCGGTTGAGGGTAAGGTCCCTAATTTCAGGCACCTTGAGGGTTGTTGGGAGCGCCCCTCTTCTTAACGCCGCGCGCGAACGCGTTGTGTTTGGGCCCCCTAACTTCCCCTATTCTAAAATTGCCTAATAATACCAACAGAAGTGGTAGCGTCATTCTACTTCCGGCCACCGCAGTGGGAGGACATAGGGTCATGTGCTCCCAAGGAGCGGCAATTGCGGCGCAGTCAAGGCGCGGAAACAGGATGGAAGTTAGCGATAAGGAAGAGTACCAGATTATTTTGCCCTCTCTGCCAACCGGACGGATCGTTTCGAACCTCAGTTTTTAAGAGCGAATGCTCTTTATAAGCGACCCCAAACCATCCACCGCCGGCGTCGGCGGCGGCGTCCGCAGTGCTCTTTAAAGAAAAAACAGCATCCGGCGCCAGGTTTCGATCCGAGGACTTCGCGGGCCGCAGCGCGACGCGCTACCGACCAAGCCACAGACGCGACGGTGATATCAGTGTTAGACGCGCCTTATATCTTTAACGCATTCAAACTACGTCGTCAGCGGCGTGCGTTGGCGACTCAGCGGCGTTATAGCGGCTTGATAACTGCGTGGTGTACACGTGATACTACAAACCCGATGGAAGAGATGGAAGAGAAGGCGGCGAGGGGGTGGGCTGCGGGGGCCGAGCGCAAGCGCCGCAAGCGGGCCGACAACCGTGCATTCGCACTTTCACATTCTCCCCCTCGGGGAAATGCGGGGGAATTTTTTCTACATGGTGACGCGCGAGCTCGACCTTTTCGAGTGGAAGACTTCAGGGACATGCTGGCCAAGAGTGGTATGCTTTCCGAGGTAGTTGCCTTGGGGGCATACCAGATAAACCACATCTGGGCTGTCACGTTCAACAGCCCCGAGGCGACGAAAAGGATGGCAGCAGCCGGCGAGGTGCAAGTGAAGGGACGACGCTGCCTAGTCATCGACCCGCCACACCAGGAGGTAAAGTTAAAGCTTCATTGGTTGTTGTACGGCGTCGCAGACGACGACATTCGTGCGTCGTTTGCGGCGTTCGGCAAGGTGACGGAAATTACCAAGGAACGCTGGCGCGTACAGGGTGTGAGTGACAAGGGTTCTACGACTCGCACCGTGCTTCTCAAGCTGAAGTCCGGGTTGAAGGTGGGCGATCTCCCCCACCAGATTCGAGTTGCAGGTGAACTGGCCCTTGTTGTGGCCCCTGGGCGTCCCATGCAGTGCCTGCGCTGCCACACCACCGGCCACGTTCGCCGAGACTGTAAAGGGCCGCGCTGAGAGAGAATAAACTTTCTTTATTGGGAAAAAAAAATTAAAATGGAGTCTTCGGGGTGGCTTCCCTAGTCCAGGACGCCTTGAGCTCGGGCCGCATCCACTGCCATCTCGACCAGCTGACGCTGATCCTCGAGGGTGGAGCTGGCCAAGGCTCTCTCCCAAAGCTCATGGGTAAGATAGGGATTGGGGCGGGGAAGCGGAGCTTGGTCGCAGCCTCTTACAATATGATAGAGTGTCCCGGGGGCCTCGCAGAAGCGGCACTGCGGGGGGAAACAGGTAGGGGCCAAAATGTGACTTCTGGTGGGGTGGGGGAAAGTATTCGTTTGAAGGGCACGTAGGAGTGCTCCAGATCTCTGGGGAGTTGTCTGTGCGCTGGGGGGTAATGCTGTCGCTCTTGTCGGTAGTGTAGCGTGATTTCTCGGTACGTGACCATCGGGTGCATGCGCTCAGGCTCATTTCCGGCAACAGCGGATCGGCGGGATAGATCTCGAGCCAGGAGATGGGCGGTCTCGTTGCCAGGAACGTCGACATGAGCGGGGGCCCAGATGATCTTGATGGAACGGTTTGGGGGGCGTTGTGCAAGAATCTTGAGGGTTGTGCGGTGGATTCTTCCGTTAGCGAAATTTCGGCACGCCTGCTGCGAGTCCGTGATGATGACAGTAGCTGTGGTTTGACTCACGGCGAGGGCGACGGCCGCTTCCTCCGCTTGCAATGGGTTGTGGTGTGGTATAGTGAGACTGGTGTGGTGGTGTTTCTTCATGACTACAACAGCGGTCGTGGCCTGAATCCCGGGGTATGTGGCAGCATCCGTGTAGGCAGTGTCGGATTCGTTTCCGTAGCGCCTCGAAATGGCTCTCGCTCTGGCCTCTCGTCTCGCCGCGTGGTGCACAGGGTTCATGTTGCGCGGTAGAGGGGGAACAATGAGGCATTGACGGATTGTGTGTGGGATGCTTCTTAGGTCAGGAGGTGAGTGTTGAAGTGGGACTGAAAGTCCAAGGCGGGAGAGAATGGCTCTGCCCGCTTCTGTGGCTCCCAGTCGCACTCTTGGGCTTGAGAGGTGGGCCTCGATTAATTCTTCTGCGGTGTTATGGATTCCAAGCTGGAGAAGTCGGTCTGTGGAGGTGCTTGCTGGGAGTCCGATGGCTTGCTTGTAGGCTTTCCGGATTATCGTATCTATTTTCTTGAGTTCTGCCGCGGACAGAAGAGCATACGTAGGTGATCCGGGATATTATGAACGCTTCGACTAGTCGAAGCGTGTCTGCCTCCCCCATACCTCGCGTTTTGGAGGCAATGCGTCTGATCATGTGGGTTACTTGTTCTGTGGTGTGTTTTAACTTGTTGATTAGAATGGAGGATGTGCGGTCTGTTTGGAATGTCATGCCAAGGATCTTGATGTGTTGAGAGGGGCTGATGGTATGGCCGTCCATGCGGATTTTGATCGTCGGAGATCCAGGTGGTTGGTTTTTTTGGCGGGAGACCAGTAGCAGTTCAGACTTCTGGGGGGCACAACTAAGACCGCACGATTGGGCGTAGTGGTTCACTACGTCCGCCGCCATTTGCAAACGGTTCTCAATCTCCCCTATCGATCCAGTGGACGACCAGATGGTAATGTCGTCCGCATATAGGCCGTGCCGGATACCCGGTATGTCGTTTAGGAGAGAAGGAAGGCCGAGCAGGGCGATGTTAAACAGCAGGAGGGATAGGACTTCCCCCTGAGGTGTGCCACGCCCACCCACAGAGAAAAGATCAGTGGCGTGGTTCCCGACCTTGAGGATGGCTTGCCTGGTGGTGAGGAAGTCTTGGACGTACTGGTAGGTTCTTGCGCCACAGCCAAGGAAGTTGAGTCGAAGCAAGATGGCGGTGTGCTTCACATGGTCAAATGCGCCCTTTAGGTCCAGTGCCAAAATGGCAGTAGGAGAATTTCGTGTGGCAGGTGCCATTACCTCCTCTTTAATTTGAAGTAGGATATCTTGCGCGGAAAGATTACGGCGGAAGCCTACCACAGTCCCGGGAAGCTTTCCTGTGTCTGCTAGGTACGTTTGAAGCCGGTTGAGGACAATATGTTCCAGGAGCTTCCCCACGCAGGACGTGAGGGAAATGGGGCGTAAATTTTCTATGCTAGGTGGTTTTCCCGGCTTCGGTATTAGGCGGACCTCCGCCGTTTTCCATTCAGCTGGGAGAACACCAGCCCGCCATATCTGGTTGAGGTAGGAGGTGAGATCTAATAGGGATTGATCATCCAAGTTGACCAGAACTTTGTTCGAAATTTGATCCATGCCCGGTGCCGCGTGCCTTCGAAGACCGCCAACGGCTGCCGCAACCTCGTGTAAATGGATGTCCTCGTCGAGTAGGGGGTTATGGCCACCGGTGTACGGCGGGAGCGGTTCTGACGGGTGAGTGGGGAGGTAGCGATCCCGGAGGCTATTGAGGAGATCTGCCATAGTCCCGGGGTGTTGTTGAATGATTCGGGTCATGTGGTTTTGTGATTCCGTCTTGCTGGTGGCCGGATTGATGAGGAAGCGAAGCAGTTTCCAGGTTTTGCGGGTGCTCAATGTACCCCTTAGCCCGTCGCAGAGCGTGAGCCAATTCTCTCGGCAGAGCATAGCTGCGTATTACGCTGCGTCGGCCGTGAGCTGTGCGATCCGCTTCTTAAGCTTGCGGTTATGCTTTTGTTTCTTCCACCGTTTTAAGAGGCTGCGGCGGGCCTCCCACATGTGGAGAAGCCGAGCGTCGATACACGGGGTGGTAGTTGTGGTTTGTAGTTGTTTGGTGTGTTCCTGCACGTCTTGGCGGAGTTGTGCGATCCAGTCTTGTATGGACAGTGGGGTGCGGGAAACTCCGGGTTGGCTTCGTTGTCCTCGAACCTCTCTCAGCTTGGCCCAATCCGTGAGGCGGGCGGTTCCTATCGTGGCCTGATAGTCTTCTCCGTATATGGTGGTGGCCAGGATGGCGTGATCACTGCCCAGGTACTCACCTAAGTGGGACCAGCGGGCACGGGGGACAAGTTTTGTCAAGGTGAGGTCAGGGGTAGTGTCCCTGGTGACGCTGTTGCCTATTCTTGTGCTTTGCTGGGGGTCAGTTAGCAGGGTGACATCTTGATCGATAATAAATGCGTGCAGCGCTCTGCCCCTTGGGTTGGTGTAAGTATATCCCCAGACGGGGTGGGCTGCGTTGAAGTCGCCCACTACTAGGAACGGATGGTTGGCCGCCATGTGGGCGGCTTGCTCTATTACTTGCTTCAGGGCGTGGGGAGAGCTCTTCGGTCTGCAGTAGATGTTGAGCAGAAAAAGGGTGCGTTTTCTCTTAACCGCTTTCGGAATTAGCTCGAGCAGTATTCCTAAGGGCTCTGACTGTTGAAGGGGGTGTTGAATAGCGACAAGTCGCTTGCTGATAAGGGTGTGAAGACTATTGCCTTTTTCTGTGCTGTATGAGATGAAGCTGGGAAGGCGGACCTGGGTGTTAGTCTCTTGAAGCGCGATAATTTCGGGTGGGGTAGATGATGCCGAAAGGTACTGGGTGAGTGAACCGTGCTTATTCTTGAATCCGCGACAGTTCCACTGCCAGACAGTGAGTTTCTGTTGGGTGTTCGGTTGCCTACTGCATCGTTGTGCTGCCATCCTGGGGGAAAAGAGGGGTGACTTGGTGAGGGTCAGCCGTTTGGGAGGTTTGGTTGCTGTGCCACTGCTGAGGAGCGACGAGCGGAAGCATATGTTCCTCTAGCTTGACTATGCGTGCCGTCACTCGTGCATCGAATTGCAACATGCGGTCGGTCAAGTACTTTTCTAGAGTAGCCTGAATAGATTCGGTAGATCGTGTTATTAATTCTTCTATCTGCTGGAGGGTCGGTATGGAAGGTGTGGGTTGCGCGTTCTGGGGATGGTTGGGATGCTGCTCTTTTGGCGGGATTGGGGATTTTTCAGCCCGTTTGCGTTTTTCGGGTGGGGAAGACTGGGTGCTGGCTTTTGCAATGCTGCGGGTGCTAAGGAACTCCTCCCGCATCGCAGATAATTCTGCTCTAAAAGATACAAGTTCAGCTTTTAGAATAGCATTTTCCTCTAGTAGGCGGGCATTCTGCGCCTGCACCTGTGTTATTTCAGGGTGGTGAAGGGGGGGGGGGGGGGGGCTGAGCTTTGGAAGAGGCGACCTTTGCCCAGCTCACCTGAGATGGTGACGTAGTCGTCTGCGATGCTCCGATTCCCCTCGTGGTGCTTGGTGGCCTTGTTTTGGAGGCATGCTTGGATCGGGAGCGACGTCCTGATTCCCTTCCGCTTTTGGTCGGTGCCTGGGAACTGTCTCGCCTGTTCCGCGATTGGGACCGGGAGTTTGGAGTCGTTTTGCGAGCATCCACGGACAGTGAGCGGGAACTCCTGGCGTTCGTGGGTGGGCCTCCTCCCTTTCTGCGGTTGATCGGTGGTAGGAACCTCTTGGGACATGGCTTACTTGCCGTTGTATGGGCGCCTCCGCAGAGAGTACACTGGGGGCGGCACTCGTGCTGATCCGAAGTCAGTTGAACGCCGCAATCCTTGCATTTGGGCGTTGATGGGGGGTGCGAGCACACGTCTGCTCTGTGGCCGGTCTTGTGGCACACGTGACAGTGGGCGACCGTGCGCTTGTAGAGGTAGCACTTCGTCTCTACCCCACCGAAGTAGACCATAAAGGGCACTTTCTTCCCCATAAATGTTATGACGATGGTTGTAGAATTTCCTAACCTGCGGCACGTGAGTGGTTCGAATCCTGGAGCTGAGATGGCTTTCATTATTTCGTCGGGCGTTGCTTCGAGGTGGATGTTATGAATCACGCCTTTGCAGGAATTATCCGGGGAGACCCCGTATGATGAAGCTTCAAAGGTGCCATTTCCAATTGTAAGTTTTTCTATCTTGCTCAGTGCCGTGGCAGTGTCTGGGGAAGGGGTGCTTACGATGAGGATGTTCTGATTTTCGTCGATGCGGGCTCTGATTGTTGTGCCTTCGGGCTGGAGATTCGCCTCACGCAAGATGCAATCTGAGAGGACCATGGGGCTCACCTTGCTTAGTGACAGGCCGTTGCGAGGTCTGATGGCCAGCTTGTAATCGTCGGCGGGCAGCGGTGGCAGTTTCGGCTTTCGCGGTGAGCGGCTGGGGCGAAGATCCGATTTCGGAGGCGTCAAGGTCGTCGTCGGCGTGATCGCTTGTGATTCCATTCTGCGGCGCTGGGCCCAGCTTGTGACGGTGATCCAGACCGTGGTGTCATTATTCCCGCCGGTAGTAATTCCATCTTCTTGCGAACCTCGCAAATCCATTTCTTCGTCGTCTGAGATGTCTGTAGACGACCGGTGAGCTTGGGCGGCGTCCGCTAGAGTCATGGCAGACGCCATCTCCTGCGACGAGGCAGCCGACGTCGTGGCTATGCCTCGCCGCTAGCTTGTTAGGGTTAGCGGACCTCCGCCGCTTCGAAACTTGAACTGGCCGTAAAATGAAGAATGTTCTACGTACGGCTTCAAGCTTAATGTTGTCGTGCTCCTGGTGGCTTCATGAACACGATGCGAGTGTTGAATCCAGTCGGTACAGGGAATTTCCGCTGAAATTCGCCTTTGTTTGGAGAGCCAGTGTAGGGTCTGTCAGAACAGCTCGCCTCCAGGTGGCGCCCTCTGCCGCGCTGCTCCATTTGCCGACGATTCGGACACGAAGACGCACAGTGCGTTAAGACGTATTCAAAGGTGACGGGGGCCGTGGGGAGCGACGACGCGTCTGAACTCCTCATGGATACAGCGGAAGCAGAAGAAGCGGCAGAAGGCGCGGGGGAGGCGTTGTCACCGGAAGTGGAGCCGGCTTCTCTTGAACCTAGTGACCAAGGTTCCCAGGACTCAAACCACGGCGGGCAACCTACCATGGAGTTCCCACCCTTGCCTGATGCACAAATGAAAGGTGGCGATATGGCGACGACCACTTCGAGGAAGACGCACCGGAGGGAATGGGGCTAGGCGACCAGCAGAGAACGAACCGCGTCTCCTCTGCCAGTATCGTCAACGCCACTGCTAAGCGGTCCCGGGAAGAGACCGGTCACACGCAGGAGGCAGGAGGCGGCAGCGGAAACGGAGAACCGCCTCAAAAGGCAGCTGTGGTGCGGCGTTCAACCTTGCGACAGCGTCCAGGCGTACAGCCTGGCCGCAAGCCGCCGGACACAATGTCGGGGCAACCACAGCCACCTGGAGGCCCAATCGCGGACGGACACACCTAGGGACGTGGAGACGGGAACGGTAAGCGCCATGCTCCCGGTTTCTATCCGCCCGCCCCCTTCTTAAACATGTGCAGCTTTCCCGCTCATGACAGTCCTTTCAATAGCTATTATCTTGTAGTTATTTAGCGTAATTGAACGTTATTTTGCGCTGCTAATATTGGGGGTGAGAACTTGCTTTGCGCAGAGTTTCAAGTCTTGCACGTTTTGCGGCTAGGTTCCTGAGCCATGGAAACTATCCGATACAAATGCATAGGGAGTAAGATTTGACAGCGAATTGCCCATAAAATATTCAGAATCCTGGAAAGTTCTTCTAGTGTTTTCATCTCCACGTTGACGTCTTGCTTTGTGGCACATATCACTTTCCTGAAGTGGTTTCCCTAGATTCCTGAGGTCGGAATTTTGAGCGAGAAAGCTGGGTATGATGCCTGCTGACGTGCCTTTGACCTTTGCTACGCTAAATTTGCGGGGGCTTGCAGCCAAGAGGAAGCAATGTCAGGTGTACCGCCTGCTTACAGAGCAGGACCTAGACGTACTGGCAGCGCAGGAGACAAAAGTCGAGGTGGAGGACGAGACCGGGAGCATGGTGCAGAGGTTCACGGCTAGGTACTGTGCGTGTATTAGTCATGCAGTTGAACACTCCGGTGGCTGCCTGCTTTTTGTGAAAAAGCGGTTGTCCAATTGTCCAATCCAAAAAGAAAATGTCCAATCGTGTTCATCTGGTCGCTTGGTTGTGTGCGATTTCACATTTAATAGCGTCGAATGGCGGGTCATTTGTGTGTATGCGCCTAATGGGGGGGAGGACAGACGGGTTTTTTTTCCAAAATATGCGGCAGTACCTCACTTTCGAGAGGCAAATTATCTTAATGGGGGACTTTAACTGTGTGTTATCTCCGCAGGATAAAACGAGCAGTAGTCCTTATAAGGACGCAAGCACCGAATTGCTGGTAGAAATTATTGATGAATTTGGTTTATCAGACGTGGCGGAATGCCTCGAGAGTGGTCGGGACGTGAGTTTCACCCACTTTCAGGGTACCAGTCACGCGAGGCTGGACAGAATATACGCGTCACTTGATTTAATTCCGAAATTCCAAGGTTACAGAGTACACCCAGTGTCGCTTTCTGACCACTGCATGGTTAAGTGTAGCGTTGGGCCAAGAAGGCAAGAGACTGCTTTCTCGTGGAACCTTTGGAAATTAAATGCTAAACTCCTAAACGACGAAATGTTCATTGATGTATAAAAAATTGAAGAGATAGAAAATGAAGACGGTAAAATTGGGGAACAATGGGAATTATTTAAAGAAGCCATAAAAATTATAGCCATAGAAAGATCCACCTGCATAAGGCACGAAGAAAAATTAAGGAAATGACATTACGCGTCAATTTAAAGAAAATAACTTTGGAAGGAGGAAAAACGCCTGGGTTGTTTACAGAGGACATACGCAAACTCAAACAGCAACTAGAAATACTAGACGAAGAACGCTACCGCGGGGCACTCGTTCGAGCGAGAGCCGAGCGATTAGCAGTGGGAGAAACGCCAACCAAACGGGCGCTTGGAATCGAAAAGGCACGTGCTCGACGAAATACGATCGACGAAATCGAATGGAATGGACGCGCGTCAACTGATATAGACGACATCCACAAGTTTTTCTTTGAATATTATCAGTCTTTGTTTGCTTACCGACCGCATAATGTGGAAGGCTTTATAAAAGAGTACCTCAGCCGTATGCCAAGCCTTGAGGATGAAATTAAAGATAATTTAGAACAGCCCATATCTGTCGCAGAAATCAAGTCAGCAATTGATAATTTAAATTCAGGGAAGTCGCCCGGTCCTGAGGGGTTAAGCGCGGCCTTTTATAAGTACTTCAAAGAGGACGTATCACCGGTTTTAACGGCGATGTTTTTAGAAGCATTTCGTCTGAAATACCTTCCACCGTCGTTTTCGTCTTCCCACACGGTTCTGATACCGAAAACAGAAGAAACTGAAAAACTAAAGTTTGTAACGGCGTACGGGCCAATCGCTTTGTCGAACGTTGATTACAAAATATTGATGAAGGTGCTAGCGCAGAGGTTACAAACTGTAATCACACTTCTTGTAGGGCCACACCAGACGTGCGGCATCAAAGGTCGCACAATCACAACGAATATACACACGGCGAGATGTGTGCTTGAGTGCTGCGACGTCGCTGGAGGCGCCGTCGCGCTTCTCCAGCTTGACCTTGAAAAGGCGTTTGATTGCGTGTCCCATGATATTGTTTTCTGTTCTTGACCATGTAAATGTGGGATCTGTCATTAGTGAGGGTGTTGGCCTGGCGTACCGACGGTGTACCACGCGGTTGATTGTAAATAATTCACTGGGAGCGCCCATTAGCGTGCGACGTTCGGTGCGTCAGGGTTGCCCCCTCAGCCCTGTTGTGTTTAGCCATTATACTAAACAACCAGGTTCGAGGTTTTCGTGCACACTCTTCTGAAGTCAAGCTTCTCGCTTATGCTGATGACGTTGCAGTTTTCTGTTCAGACAAGGAAAGTGTCACTCTTGTCGTAGAAATCGTGAAACGGTTCGGTGTTGCAACAGGTAGCTTTGTAAACTGGGGAAAGTGTGTGGGATTCTGGCATGGTGATTGGCTGCCAACCCCAGACATTTTCGCCAATGTCACTTGGGTCACCCATCCAGTGAAATACTTGGGTATTCCACTGGAGTTTTACAGAGACAGAGAGATACTGGCGTGCGCAAGCTCAGGAGCTGCGCGAGAAAGCGAATAAATGGAGAGTCAATGGTTTGTCTATGTTTGCTAGGGCAACTGTGTGCAACATTTTTCTGGCTAGCAAATTATGGTATGTTATGCAAGCGCTGCATTGTTCTCGGGTGAATATACAACGACTTCACCGCGTGTTCGCTGTATTTGTGTGGGCTTCTACTTGGGAGAGGACCAGTCTAACGAATTTGTTTCGACGAACCCGCGATGGAGGCTTAGGGCTGACGCACCTTTTTGTAAGACAGCTTGTGAATCGATTTTTGTTTTTGCGGGACGTTCAAGACCCTTTTCTGCGCACAGTACTTCAAGTGCGGCTAATGCGGGCTTTGCCCGAATTCGTAGTTTCTACGAGTAGTATGACAGGGTGCATCTATGGATACTTTAAAGAGATTGTTGTGTCATCCCGTTTTTTGTTTGCTCGATTTTCGATGCACTATTTGGCTAATGTCACGCGGAAAAAATTATATAAGGATGTATGTGATGTGGTCATACCTGTACCAATGTATAGAGTTTTATACTGTGCAGGCCCAGGACAAGATGTTCTAAAAAGGGTTAAGCGAATGGAAGTATCACCAGGAGCGAAGTCTTTCTTCCTTAAACTACACACGGGCACGCTTTCAGTTGCAACATGGATGGAGGGTAAGGGGATTTCTATGCCATGGGGAACTGACTGCTCTATTTGCAAACAACCGGAAACGGTGGAGCATGTCTTTCTCCATTGTTGGGCAGCAGTGTTTCTATGGGATGTCCTCCAAAGGACACTGCGAAAGGACTTTCCACTGAACCCCCATGGAATACGGTTTTTATGTATAGAGAGAGAGGATGGGGTGCCGTACGATCTCGTCATGTTATTGGGCCTGCACAGTATTTGGCGGTCGCGCATGGCATGGCTCAACTGTGATGTAGACGCGCGGCCGACACGATAATATTTCTGCGAAACTGTTTCCAAGTTCATTGAAATTCAGAGAGCGAAGTTTTCTGTTCCTGAGTGGTTGCCAAGGGTGGAACCCCTCGCCATGCTTAGGGAATTTTTAATGACGACGCCAGTCCACCATGACATGGCGGCCTTTTTGTATATCGTGTGTTTTCTGTAGTACCCTTATTTTGTGTTGCACTGTCGAAGACCGGCAATAATAATAAAAAAAAGAAGTGGTAGCGTATTGGATTCCTCGCATGTTGTTGCGGGTGTCGGTGGTTCGAATCTTGCTGGTGCTCGGTTCCTTTTTTTTTTTTTTTTCTGCGACTACCTTTGAGCCGCTAGTCCATAACTGCTGTGTGCACGGACGCCAACGGTCGGGCATTGCGAGGTCCTAAGGTGCTTCGCACCTAAAAAAAAAACTTGTCGACTTAACTTTGATCACCCTGTATATGCTCAGGCCTATTCCGTCATGTGCAGTCATGGACAAAGAAATGAGAACACGAAAATATGAACAATCAAAGAATATGGATAGTGGAGACAAAATAATGGCTCGCTAGTGGTATATTTGGAAAGAAACATTTTCAATCTGAATTGTTCACTGCAATAAAGACACGCGATAATTTAACTTGCACGGAAAAAAATCGCGCTATGTGTCCTGGTTCATATTTTCGTGTTCGCGTTTCATTTGTCTATGATTGTACATTGCTGTTTACTTGTTGGATGGCCGCACTCAGAGCTGCTAAGCAGAGCATTCTTTGAATAACACTTGCGCAGTAAGCTTCCCCCTGGCCCCCACAAAAAATTGAGGCAGCTTCGCACTAGTGGGGCGAACAGTGGGCCTGGGAAAACAGAGAAGCTCGCGGTAGCTAAGTTTAGACGTGGTTATGCTCGAAGGCCCGGCCAAGTTTTCTGCGTGATTATGCTTGAGACTCGGTCAAGTTTTCTGCGTGGTGTAGTCGTTAGCCACGCAAAGAGCAATGAACGCTCGGTCATTAAAGGATGCACAATGTACGCGAGCTCGTAACTCCGGATCTTCTGCAACTCGCTGTCGTTTCGCCGCCGCTTCACCGGCGCGATATTCGGGATTAGACCGAAGTCGTCGAATCCGTTCTCGAGTAGCGCCGCGGCGGCTTTCTCGCTGCGCTTCATCTTCTTCGGTAGTGACGTACGCTCTTCTTCAGCCGCCCATTTCTTCCCTTCGCCGGAAGGACCCTGGCTGTTGAACTTCACATGGTTTTCCGAAGTTGCCGCTGAAAGTTCTCCATGGCTGGCAGGCCCGGATCGTTTTGTCCGCGGGATTTCACATCTCTCCCAAAATGGACTGCGTTAGCACGCACTAGAACCGGCAGCAACCGGCTTCGCGAACTCGGCGTCTGTGGTACAGTGAACTAGAATACTTGTTTGTTCTGGTTCTCTATATCTGCGGCGCGAGCTTTTCTGTGCTTCCCACTTGAGGCGCGAACGCACGTGAACTGGCGAGGAGATGGGCACGCGAGAGACAACGCCTGTGAAAAACTCATGCCGTCTCTCGACAACCACGAACTCATGACCTATGCGAACCCCTTTGGTCAATGAATCCAACCCCACCCCACCACCCCGCTCCCAACTCCCCGACGTGGCCTTTGGCATTCCCTTTTTGAATAAAAGATTTAAAACAACAACGCCACGAACGCTGGATAGAGCGTTCTCGAAGACCGGTGCCGGCACGCGCGATGACGTCATCGCTCGGCGAAGTTTCCTTGCGCACGTTCGCCGGCCCAACAACGCGCCGACGCAACGCAGGCGATGAGGCGCGCCGTAGTGAAGGGCTCCAGGTAAAGGCTCCAGTTTAAACAGCATCGCTGGTAATATCTTGGGTGCTATTCCAGAAGGCCCGAGTTCCACCTAATCCCAAGTTTATAGCTGCTTGGGTAATAAAAGTAGAGATACAGGAGCATTCAGATGCACCTCGAGCGAAACCACCGGAATCGCGCGCAGCACGCCTGGCATATTCAGCGCAATGTATTTCGGCCGCTTACGTTGGTAAAGTACGGCTTGTGCTATGTTCCGCATGCAGCACCATCTGAAATCGAACTGCAATACTCAATTCCTAGCATAAACTCGATAAACCCACAGCTACTTTGAAATCCCGTTGGCCACGCCCGGCGCGGGCGGTCCGTTTTTCTCGGTGTTCTGTTCTTCCACTCAATTATGTTTGCTACTTGGCTTGAGGGTAGTCCTAGTGCAACTCTGCGCAAGAACAAACCAAGTAATCAAGGGGTCCACTGTAGCGAACGGAACGCGCCTTGCACCCGACCATCAAATATGGCTTTTGTTTACGGCCTGCTTGAGTGTGCACGGCGGGCACTTATCAGAAATCGTCCCGTGTCGAGAGCGTGTTTGAGCCATTGGTGAGTGCGTTTTAAACGTTGAAGTTGTGTCATTTAATTGTCATCGACTGTGTTTTCACGGTGTATGAAGGCTCCCGTGGTAAAATCGTGTCGTCTTGGCCTCTCCTATCGCATCGACCAATAGGGAACTCCAGTTCGGATCGAACACACCCGCGACTGTGGAACCATTGGCTGACGGTGGCCTGGGGACTTCATTTTTGCTTTGTGCTAAGTTCTTGTCACTGCTAGCGAGCATCAAAGGACGACTTCGTGTTTACGATACGCCCACACACAGAGGAAGCCACACCCATGGGTGTGGCTTCGCTTGTTACGCCGCGCCCACGAAAGGGTTGGGTGTGTTTGATTGACATTAGAACTCAGAGGAAACTCGGGCATGGTTTTGCCCGGCCGAGTTGAACTCGGGACGTCCCGTCCGGCCGCTGCTGCGGCGTGTTCTTTTTTTTTTTTAATTTATAGTCGCCGTAGCAGGCATATTTCTACCCCGACAGGTCTTTTAAACGAAGGAGTAATTTCGACCTCGTCTTTAGCTCTCGTAAAGCGCTGCGTATTGGTTGTGCAGTCAGCTGGCGACAGACCCTTAGTTTGCAACAACTTCGGGATGGCTTTCGCTAAATGACCGTCGAGGAGCAAGTGTGTGTGCGCTGCGATTTTACGCTACGGGCAGGTTCTACAGAAGCTTCGGTGGCGACCGCACGTCGTGCACCATGCAGCCGGCCGTCAACCGGTGCGTGAGCAATATGATCTGTGGAGACGTGTTTCCCAGACCTCGCCTTTCGTTTAGGTGGTTTGGCGGACATGGCTTCCGCAGGTGTTCCTACCGCGTGTCTATCCGTCTGCAGCCGCAGCGTGCACTTCAGTTATCGTCTCCTCCCAAAACAGTTTCGAACGAAGCGTTGCATGACTGTGCGTTTTGTTTAACATCAGCGCGACAGGCTGACTCGATCGGGGGGTTGCGTGACGCGCATTCCTTGTGAAAAGGTAGCTGGCAGGACGGCTCATACGTATTACATATACTGTCAAGGACAGTCAACGCACCGATAGCCGGTTGAGGTGGTTTATTCGCAGGGGTGAAGCCGATAGGAACGCAGGTCGTAGTGTTGAGATAACCCAGCTCGTTTCTCGCGAATGGACCTTATGGGGTTCATCTTCTTCCCCTGACACGTCTTTGGCGTATATCCTCGCGTTTGAATACGACATAATCCTACCTTCCTCTTCCACATGGTTGATGTTGGTACGGCGCATACCCCGATAGCGTGATGGCCTGTTGCATCTGTTCATTATCCTCGCTAAAATACAATCAACGGCACGCGCCTATTGTCAGAGGCGATCTTAGCACATTTCAACGGGTTTTGTTCAGCGTGGCGCTGAACAAAACCAAGATTGTACAGCAGGAAGCAGAATTGGGAGTTTTGAGGAACTAACGTGCCCGTCACGCAAAATTCGTAACACTGTGAATTTTAAAAAGTAACAGCTCTAGAATAGTGCGTGCAGAGTGAAGCCTGAACGTGATGTCACAGGAGTAAGACAGGTGCACACCACCCTCGCAGAACCCCGATTCTAGGGAGGCTGTGGCGTGTTCGACTCTGCTTCTCCACTACGGCGCACCTCATCGCCAGTGTTGCGTCGGCGCATTAAACCCTACAATCAATCAATCAATCGAAGACGCCCGGGATTGGACTCTAATAAAATACCACCAAGCAAGCAGCACAACGTTTTCATTCTTTTTTCATTTTAATGTGCAGCCTGTTGCACGTTTTACGCTTTGTGGCCACAGACCCCCCTAGTCTTTTCTTTCCTCCTTTTGTTTCCTCCATGCCCCTAGTGTCTACATCATCATCATCACCTTTTGGTACGATACTCGGCGGTTGTGATGACAAGGCTGAACCCACCGCGGCCTGCTGACGTGTGCGTTCCATTTTCACCGCCTGCTGGAACCTCTTTAAGCCGCTGCCTCATTGATGATTAACAATTTTAAATGCGTGCATTGACAGGTTGAAGCACCGCCAGCAGAGAATATAAGGTCCCCCTACAACAGAAGGGCGGAAACCCTATGGGGTGGAATATGCCTACGAACAGCAACCGGTACCACACGTTCGGGTTCGCACCTGAGCCCGCCTGGTGATGCTGTATTTCGCCGACCCCACCGGCCGGGATACGCAGCGCCGTATTCGCCGACCCCACCGGCCGGACATTCAGCGCCTGTGAACTGGTGCCCCTGGAACTTGGTTTGCTGCCCTGCGGGCACCTGCTGTGCAAGCGGTGTCCGCAGGTCGACGGCGGGCCCACCTGCTCGCTCGACCACGCGTCGTCTGCCGCCCTGAGGATGGAGTGCAGTGGGGGAGCTTTCCGGAGGAAAATGTCACGACAGGTGAGAGCACAGACGGATGAAGGCCTCGATAAGGTTGACAAGTAAAATTGAACAGTAGACGAGGTATGGTTGGTGCTGAAACGGCGACGACAAACTTAACGGAGGCCCTACTTTTTACCTGGGTACCCAGCGTACATTCCGGCTTGCATGTTCAGAAAGAAATTTTTTGTACTACCAACAATCGCGTGGAAGCCCTCGCGGACGAATCGTGTTACCTGTTTTTTTCACATACTTTGCAGGTCTATTCCGATTCAGAATGGTGATGACGCAACCAAATGCATATTGCTCACATTTGTATGTTGTTTATCACGCTATTTTTCGTATGCTTATCGAGTCGAACGTAATTGTAACAGGCATACCATCGCCAAAATCACCGCTAAGACTGATAGCATGATACGGTTAATTACTCGCGTCTCGAACAGTCGAGGAGGTATCAAGGAGGACAATCTCTCGAGGCTCTTCCATGCATTCTTGATGAGCCACATCACGTACGTGGCGCCCATGCACTGCTGGCAAAATCACGAAAAGGCTAAGCTCAATTTACTAATTCGTAAAAGCATCAAGCGCGTGATGGGCCTATCCCGATGAATGCCAGCACAGAGAGGCTCATGCAGCTCGGGGTGCATAACACTTTAGAGGAAATCATCGAAGCGCAGCACACGGCTCAGACCAGACTGCCAGGTTGCATGTCCACCCGCTGGCAGGGAGATTCTGGCTGTTCTGGGCTGTAATCCATCCCTGGAGGAGGAGCGCAAGGTTGGCCTTACTAAGGAGCAGAGAGCTGCTATAATCATCTCCCCGTTTCCCCGCAACGTGCACCCGCAGCACAATGCAGGCGAAGGGCCGGAGGCGAGGCCCTAAAACAAGTTCGCGACGACCCGCACTTCGCGTGCTTTGTGGACGCCGCGCAGTACGGCCGATCGGCAAACTTCTCGGCAGTTATGGTAGATCACAGTGGCACCGTCCGTTCTTAATTCTGAATCTTTCAGGAACACCACACCGGCTAGAGCCGAGCAGGCCACGGTGGCTCTTGCTTTACTTGACGACAACCGGCATCGAATTTACACCGATTCGCGCGCAGCCGTTAGGGCCTTTGCATCAGGTTCCGGTTCGGCCGAGGTAGCTCGCATCCTAGGAAATAAGGTCATTTCCTCACACACTATCACCTGGTTTCCCGCTCACCTAGGGTCGCACTTGTCCTGTTTAATTAACCTCAATGAGGTCGCCCACACCCGCGCGCGCGAGATAACCCACCGCGCCGTGTCGGACGGAGGCGATTCCTCGGGGATTGGTTGGGAGGTCTTCAGAGACACTTTATTCACGTTCAACGAGACTATTCAGCACTATAAGCTGGGCAGGCGAACGTTTCCTCTTCTGCACGAGAAACTCTCCAGGCCGCAGGCAGCCACGCTCCGAATGTTGCAGAACAGGTCTTATCCTAGTTTATCCACTATCAGTTTCTACGCGGACACTTTTGAACCGGACTGCCCGGATTGTGGCGAACGTAGCAATTTAGATCATATGCTCTGGCGGTGTCCATCACTTCGGGGCTTTAAACGCATGACCAAGGAAGAGTGGCGCTCCGACTTGGAGAGCCCCGATCTACTACACCAGCTAATAGCCGTCCAGAGGGCCCACGACGCGGCGGTGAGGCTCGGCCTCCCCGTCTCCACGTGGGAGCGGCCCGCAGCGCTGCCGCCCTGAACGGCGACAGTGCTCCTCAGGACCTTCAATAAAGTTCATTGTCTGTCTGTCTGCCTATAATTAGATAATTACCAATTTTAATTCGCCAACTTCCAAACCAACAAAGCTCGGCAAAAAATCCCAATTAGAAAGTTGCAGAGCGGTATGCAAAACGCTCGAATTAACTTTCGTCTTAATTTCTGTTTTTCAGCTTACTGAAGATGCCTTAAAAATACAAAAAAAAAAAAAAACAAAACAAAAAAAAGACACGTGACATGTTTCCAAACGTTCCGCGTACAAACATCATAGGTGCGCAGCCGCCTAAAAGTGATAGGGCATATGACGGACCTGTTAATTGCTTCCGGCAGCACAAGCGATAACCGCTGCGTCTGCGTATGCACAGCCAACGCCTACGTTGCTGCTCTGTCGCCTTTTAAGCGGCAGCGCGCCTATGGCAGTGTGTGCGCGGAGCGTTGGCTTCAACTTCTTCGTCCTGGGGGCTGTCATTTTATCAGTAGGCTGTGCTAGCGGTCCCATAATTGGCGCAGTCGACAGGAATATGTAACTGCACATGCGCAACACAGCCCAGGACATGCCCTGAAAAGGTGTATAGCTAGCACTGCAATCAAGACGCGCAACCCGGCACGTCACGTGATGTTTCTTTTGTATTTCGCGGGCATTCTCACTAATCTTAAAAACACTAATACTTCATAGATGAAAAGACAGAAGCTGTTTTTTCGAACGTTTTGCTTACCGCTCTGCAACTTTCTAATTGGGATTTTTCGCCTCGCTTTGTTGGTTCGGAAGTTGGCTAATTAAAATTGACTAATTATCTAATTAAGCGAAACACAAAGAATATCGTGAGAAACTACACCCAAAAGTGAGCAACATGCATTTGGTTGCGTTGTCTTAAAGTGCATCGACATATTTTTAAACTCTGGCTAATGCTGGGTGAAACACCTTGTATATTACCGCCCCGTAAAATTGAGTCAGTACGTATCTTTCAATTAATGTCAGGAAATGTGCCGTTCTGGTATTTTCATGTGTATGATGATGTTGATTTTGTCGAGAAACATTAATCGTTAAGGTCACAGAACTTAAATATTTGGGTGTTATTTACGACGGCTAACTCACGCGGCGCCTACACATGCAATACACCATGGGGGAACTCCTCCATGCAATACATGCACTGTTTCCAAATGTGAACGAGCTATTCACAAGCTACTTACGTGCCATAAATTCAGTACTCGTTGAGACACACTCCTTATGATTTATCGTCCAGTGTTAGAGCTGGGTTGTGTTGTTTTTTCTGATTGCGTAGCTTACCAAGTGCAGTCCCCTTTTTCTTGTTGAACCACGGAGAAGACTCGTATTGAACGGACGGGTCACTGCCTATGTCCAGGGCTACTTACGTATGTTGATAACTTCGTTTTGTATGTAGAGGCACGATTTCCCTAGTCGCATCGATTTCAATTAATGACTGTATTAACGTTTTTACTTGTGAATTGCTTAAGTTCCCGTGGCAAGAATTTCAGCCCACTTTCCTTCTCAGGCCTGATCTGTTTCAAGGACATGCGTGGCCCCCATTCAAGCGCCACTAATTGGCTTACGTGCAGAAATGGCTTTGCTCCTTCACGCAGACCTGTTCTAAATTCTACCTTCCCCAAGAACGCCTCTTCTGCACAAATTATTTTAGAGCACAGCTCCTGTGGTTTCGCGGTGTCGTCGGCCGCGTTGTAACCGAGAGAATGAGGATGACACCGAAGATAGAGCGAATGCGAACCTATTGTTGGCTCGTTGTAGAAAAGATTGCTTGAAGAATCTCCTGTTGCGTCTGCGTCCACACACCGTCGACGCTTCGCAACGTGACGAGAAGGCAGGGATCAGTTTCTTGACTGCTCATTCTCCGTTAGTTTACACAATAATGCTTAGCATTCTTTGCATAGCAAGCCATGGGGTTTCCTTGGGTTCTAACTGGAGCCATATTATCGTCAAATTGCTCAAATTCTCACCTACAGAAGAACCCATAGTGCCCCCTATGTACCACTACACGAACGTTACCACTTCCATACACCCCGCACCCCCCAACATGATAGCAAAGCACCAAGGACAAAGACGGAAGGAAGGAAACCAGTAAGGCACAGTTCTTTAATGCCAACACTGCTTAGCGCACAGGTACAGAGGTCAAAACTGTTGACAACAATGCGCGAACGCGTGGCCTTCGATACGTGCAGTGCAGCCTGCTGATAGCCACCGGCGTGACCAGCGAGATTAGGGGACGGCGCTGCGGCGGCTTGGCATGCGAAAGCTATTGCCAATTCTTCCCTGTTTTGAGGGAGAGGTCCGCGTCGAAACACCCTCGACACGACCTCGCCACGCTTTATGTGCCTGCGCATGCGTGCTAAAATTTCACCACGCCAATATAAATGTCTTTAGGCAATTTCTGAGTCAATGCTCCTTTCCTGCACAACCTACGTTAGAATGGCTGTGCCCGACCCACATTCCACTTTTTTTTTTTATCTCGGAACCATACCAAAGGCGATAACAAGACTGCACTGGTTATCAGCGTAAGATAACGTTTAATATCGATCTTTAGCGGCGGTCGTGGTGAGGGACTTAGGGCGACGAACCTTGCCCCCCAAACCACGGAAGCATCGGCCACAGCTTTCACATGCCAAGCAGAAGCAGCGACGTCACCTAATCTCGCTGGTCACGCCGGTGGCTATCAGCAGGCTGTGCAGCACATATCGAAAGCCACACGTTCGCGCGTTGTTGTCAACAGTTTTGACCTCTGTACACCTGTGCGCTAAGCACAGTTATAGCCTTTGGCACATTTCAGGCAAAACGTTAGCACATGACTAAGTTGAAATGCTGACTGGTTTGGTTATTACAACAATTGGCTAGAAAATTCGGTGTGGTAAAAGAGTACCTAATAAATTAAAACAACATGGCGAGCTCCACCACGTCTGGAGCGGTCCAGGAGGGTGGTCACGAGACAAAAGGCACTGCCATCGCAGATTTTTCGGCATGGGTTTGTGGCGTTCTCGCTGATTAACGGGACTCCCGTGTAACAGTCACACGCCTGTTTCAGGGCACACGAATCATTGGCTTGTTGGTATACGAGCACCACGTGTCACACTGTACCTTAATTGTAACGCAGACAAACACGTAGACGTATATGTAAAGGTGGGTGAACAAAAATCACGCGGCGAAAGAGTTACCACAGAAGACAGCGGGAGGCGCTTCGTTAAGCTGGCGCACGTAAGGGGAAAATCAGGCCCTAAAGAAAGCGCTACAGAAACCTAACAGAACTTCAGCCCCATTTTTAGGAAGTGGTTATTAGCTGCTAGAATACTGGCTCTGGAAATACTGCAACCAAAATTTTATTTTCCGAAACTTTGAGCCTTTCCTGCTCTTTCTCTCTGTTTTTAAGCTCTAGGTGAATTCACTGCACCTTCCGTTCTCTTTTGCTTTGCCAGCTAAGCATCATTCGTTTGGCGAGTGTCATGAATATGTCATGTAGAAATGAAGTGACTGATCTGTAATTGTCTGGCACACCCCGGGCTTACTCCCATGTCCAAGTCTTTTTATAGGGGAATAGATTTCATAATTATATATATATACTTGAAAGTCACCAGCAGTGCGACTTCATTTCATATCCAGCTTTTCAATCCCCTCCTTTCCTTATTGAATCTACATTTTGTGATTTCAGAAAACTAATGATGGCAATTTTCCATTGCATTTCTCTTTTCCTGAATGTGATACACGCGTATACAGAGCCAGCTATTCACCGGCTCCAGTGGTCATTCTTTTAATGTGAGAGCATTATACAGCCCATCGGGCGATAAAGCCGGTGTCTGGTGTTCGTCTCGCTCCTCTTAAAGGGGCACTGACACAAAAATTTAGCATCTTGTTTTTTTCGTTGCGATAAGTAGCTAGTGACCTACTTATAACCTGTAGAAACCTCATTTGCTTCAGCGTGCGACGGTTGTTTAATTAGAGGGATTTTAAATGCGGCCAGTCGCAGTTTCGGTTTCAGCGAGTGCCGTGAAACGATGGATTTTGTGGATTTTGTGTGAACAAAGCTGACCACGTGACCGTCGGAGGGATATCACAGAGCAGAGCCGCCGTAGCACTGTCGAATCCGCATCGACGGCAGTTTCTGCGAATGCCCCCACGTACTGATCTCGTGAGGCGCTTAATTAAATAGCGACCGTGGATGTGACGCAGGCGCTGCGAATGCTACCGCGGCTAAAGAACGACGCGCGACGCTCGAGACGGTGGGTGGCAAGACGCGCGCTGGGAGCAGCCGCGGCCGGTCTGCCTACAGGTCCGCCTACAGATGTGTTCGGCTCAGCACTGCGGCGGATATTCGAGTGCCGCTCTCGTAAGCGGTGCAGATGACAATTTTTAATGCGACCCGCCATCGCATCATTAGCTCCTTTCTCATGTAAGCCACTATGGTCGGGACTTGGGGACAATTTCGTGCAGCGGTAACAAGCTATCACTCGAGCTACCTGCGCCGGCCTGGGCCACTTCGCGGCCGTGGCCGCCGCCTGCACAGCGACCGTGCGGCTAGCTCAGTGGGCTTTTCGTGCCTCCGGCGCGTTTTCGCATCCAATGGTAATAAACAGTAATAGAAACAGAGTGCCTGCAATCGCTGTAGAACTTTGGTCGCGGCCAGCTGCCCGATTAGCTGACGAAATCACGGCGCCTCCGCCGCCAACGATCGGGTCGTTCGTTCTCGAAAGCAGAAGCTCCGCCCTCCGGCCCTCCGATTGGAGCGGCGAGCCGGGCGAGCCTGCGTAAAACGCCGGTAGTGCGGAAGCGGCAAACACAAACTCGTGACGTGTTTGGATGTTGTTTATTTACAATTGCGCGTGGTCCTCTGCTGGCTGCTCGGTTGCGTTTCGCACACTTCAAAATTGATTTTAAATATGTTCTAGGCTGTATTCGCCGCTGATATTTTGCAGATGATGTATATGTGTTCCCACCAATCTATCTCCTACGTTATCTCGCCTTCAAAATTTTGTGTCAGTGCCCCTTTAATGTTTGTGAGAAGCTGTAAGCCTAGACTGCAGGGGTTGTGTCCTCATTTCAAGAGGCGAGGAGAAATGACGTTTGGATACAGGCCCAGACGATGCGCAGTTAGTGGCACCTTCGAAAAGGAGTGCGCCCATTGGCTGTGACACATTCCATAGCATGTGGACACTCAGCGGGGTGTATACAAGAATGGCTTCTAAACCACCCAATGGCTACACAGCGCAGCATATCCCCTCATAGGTGTGTTCAACTCCGAACGCCGTCCTGCCTACTAAGCAACGTTCATGGCACAGTGCTAAATTTAAATAAACACTCAGCGGCGTTCCGTTGGACTTATGTATTCACAACTTATCAGCAGTTTTTGGGTGCCTGCGGAGTTTTTTTTCTCAAGGCATAAAGTCGTCAACCGCGGACTGCAGCTCAACAAGCAATGAGTTTGGCGTCACTTGGCATGTCGTTAGGCTCAATGTTGTGGGAGTCGTAGAAATCCGCTACACCGATTCGGTGCTTACTACCGTAGAAGAGACATTACCTGGCTACAGTGAACTAGAATATCCTAGTTCACTGTAACTTGGCCGCGGCAAGCAGACGACAAGCTGGCGCTCCTGCGCGGGCTTTGTCAGATGGCATCACAGCTGCACGCTCACGCGTGTGCTGGACTTCCGCGAATGCGCACGTGATTCAGAACGATTCGAGAGGGTGGTCATCTGGGTAGGGCGCATCTCCAGTGGAAGCTACTCTGTCACGAGCTTTGTCTCCTATTCTGTTCAAGACTAGATGGCGTGAAGCATGAATGCCTTTGGACCTTGTGTGCACGTTTTCGGAAGGTCCAAAATAAATGGGTGTGCTTCGTCACTACTGTCTATTGTGCATATGAATCAGGTAAACCTTGTTGCGTTGCTTTATCGTAGGCCGGCTACATGGTTAACACGCCGGGAGCTGGCGTGGTGGTCTATGTCAGAGAGCGGGGCTGGGTCGCCGTAAGATCCTCAACCCAACAACGTTAAGGTAATTAAGAAAAAAATAGTACGTCAGGCCTAAGGCCGTACTTTAGGTCTAACGTCGTACCGGTGCCCGCTGAAAAAGTACTCTGCCTACTCATTTTATGCAAGCTGCACTGACCAGTTGATGTCACAGAACCTTAAGCCTAAGCCGGCCCATACCCGACAGTTGTAACTGTTAGTTCAGCAAAGTGATACATACCCGCATAGCGCACACTGAGCTTGGTGCATGCTCGCGGGGACACGCCAGTCAAGCGCAGCAACAATCAGTCAGTTACTTCGAGAGCAAGCACTAGGGGGGTAAGCCACATGAAATCTGTGTCCGTGTTCTGAATTATGTGTGCGTACTCTGAATACCACATTACAAAAGTGTTACATACTACCCTCAGAGCAGCTCACGGCCGCATGTGGCATTGGTCAACGCTCAATAAGCAGGAATGTATGATGCTTCGGACGATGTCCCATAACTGGAGCAGCCAAATTCTGTAGTTTTTCAGCTTCTGTTTTTCCTTCTCTTGAGGCCCGTTCACAGTTGCGACTGGGGAGACCAAAGCGATGCGATTTCTGTCGCTCTAGTTGTATCACTCTTTCGTGACGACAGAAATAGGTTGAGACCAATCAACAAGAGCGATGCCGGGCGACTAGAGCGACAGAAATCGCATAGTCGCAAGTGTAAACGGGCCCTTAGAGCTTCTGCATGAGAATTCTGCCACCGGGACTGGGGACTGGAACCGGCATTGGAACGTTGTGGTCGCTTTTCATTGGGCATCCTCGATTTACTGCTTCTGGATAGTCCGCGCGCAGTCAGCCTTTTTGAAGCGAGGGTGCCATAACAGTATACATGTGAATATCAAGCACTAGATCGCGCTTCGGCCAAAACGCAGATGGCCAGGACAGATCAAGCAGGTCCTTTTTTTTTGTTTTCAGTGGAAACCGTTTTATAGCTGTTTGCATACATTTTTCTTCCTGGCTCAATTGTTATATTCCACTGTTTTTTGTTATTTTTTTCGTTTCTTAACCACAGCCTAGTTTTTATTGCCATCCTTTTATCCCAGCCTCTGTGAGGGTGTGTGTTACTCTTTATGGCAACCAACCAACCTGTGTACCACAACTATTGTCTTTCGATTTAAATGCACTGCTGTCTTTGCGAGTAAAAACCTGTCACACTACTGTGCATATACATGTGTTGTGGATATCATCGAAACGCCATTGCACTCACCACATGTTACATCACTGAAATCTGCACGATTAATGGGGAAATTATCGCCTGATTTGGTTTCCGAGCACGGACCTTGACAGTCGCATGGGCAGAAGTGCGGTCCGCACAGCCGATACCCCACTGTCCCATTTGTGGGTCTCCTCTGCTCATGCGTAAAATTGTGGAGGGGAGGGCCATTTCTAGACCACCTCTATTTTGTTCTGCAGCATATCCGTTGCTTCATACTAACTCCCTGTGTTCTTGAGGCGCTGAACTTTTAATTTTTTTCCGATGCTTTGAATGATGTTCCATTTCTGCCGTAAAACCAACTAGTCCTCAACAGCTCCGACTTTTCTTCATATTTTGCGACCTGTGTATCACGAGAGGCTTGCAACTCAAGTGCTGTGCAGACGATATAGGGTGGAAGAGTGTTGTCACAAGTGAAAATATCATTTCCTTGCTGCAGGTGAAATGCCGGAATGAAGCCAGTGGCTGCAACATCCTCGCAGCCACTTCGAACAACGCCGGGCGGTTTGGGCAGGTCTGCGATCATGTCAATAAACTGTCCTCTTCCCTCCTGCCCACTCACAAGATAACGTTTAGATATGGCAATGTGCAACTTATGTTAAAAATTGTAGTTGATTAAAAATATAAACAATACATTATTGCTAATGTACGTGTTTTATATTGCAACTAGATGTATGCACAATCCACACGTATACATGTAGGGTGGAACGTGTTGTCACAGGTGAAAATATCATTTCCTTGCTGCAGGTGAAATGCCGGAATGAAGCCAGTGGCTGCAACATCCTCGCAGCCACTTCGAACAACGCCGGGCGGTTTGGGCAGGTCTGCGATCATGTCAATAAACTGTCCTCTTCCCTCCTGCCCACTCACAAGATAACGTTTAGATATGGCAATGTGCAAATTATGTTAAAAATTGTAGTTGATTGAAAATATAAACAATAAATTATTGCTAATGTACGTGTTTTATATTGCAACTACAGTCTAGTCCACTTATAACAATATCCAAGTGCCAAGAAAATCCCATTGTTATAACTGATAATCGTTATAAGCGGGTCGAGAAAAAAAAAAGCCACAAGAGAGATCAAAACATTTTATTAGCAGGCAAGTGAGGTAGTGCAACTACTCGTTTGCAGAAAAGCCATAGTCAGTCAGCTTTGACTGCTTCACGCGAAGCTGACGCACATCTTTTTCGAGAGCATCTAATTGCTCCACATAGCTGAGCGGGAGGTCCTTCGCGAAAATGAAGTCCCGTAGGGACTGTATCATTCGTTGGGCCTCGTGCGATGACGGTACCTGGGTAGGCTGCTCAGCCGCGTCGTCGTCGTCGTCGCTATCACCGCTGTCCGCTGCACCACGCACACTCGCAACGATCGCCTCGTCACTGAGGCACTCGGACGTTTCCACACCATCGTCGGCATGGAGAAAATCGTCGAGACCCGACGCGTCTTCGTGAAGCGCCGACCATAACTGTGGCACCCCTTCATCGTCGGGTGCTTCCATGGCCTCCCCTGGGATCGCATCCTCCTCGCCTGCTTCCTCCTCGTGACGTCGCCGAACGAAGCCAGCCTGCTGAAAGCAGTTTCGCACCGTGGAGGCGCGAACTCCACACCACGCTCCGAAGATAAACTGCGTGGCCATGAGCAGAGTTATCTTCAGGTCAGGTTCCTGGCTTCCCCGTGCGGCGTTGTCCACGTTCAGCAAAAGCCTGTCGAGGACGCGCCGGCGATATAGCACCTTGAAGTTGGCGATCACGCCGGCGTCCATGGGCTGCAAGCCTGCCGTGGTATTGGGCGGAAGGAAGAACACTTCCACGCTTGCCATGTCAGGCATGGAGTGGTGCGCACTACAAATGTCCAACACAAGTGCCACCTTCCTTTTCTGCCGCTCCATCCCCTCGTTGAATTCCATGAGCCACTCGTGGAACAGCGCCCGCGACATCCACGCTTTTCCATTGTGGCGGTACCGCACTGGGATTCGTGCAGCACCGCGGATTCCTCGACTTGCCAATTACGAACGCCTGACACTTGTCACTGCCGTCCATGTTGCTGCACAAGAAGACAGTAACGCGCAGCTTACTGTTCTTGCCACCCTTACAAGGGTCTCCTTTCACAGCGTGCGTCTTGGAGGGAAGCATTTGGAAAAAGAGACCGGTTTCGTCGCCGTTATAAATATCGTGGTCAGCATACTTTTCAAAGATGCTTGGCAACGTCTCCTCTTCCCAACGACGTTTTGCCTCCACGTCGAGGGATGCTGCCTCGCCCGTAACTGCTTTATACACGATCCCGTGCATTTCCTTGAACCGCTGTAACCAGCCGCCACCCGGCTCGAGGTCGCTCTCGTTTAGCATGCAGGCGAACTGCTTCGCCTTCGCGGCCAGAATTGGCCCGCTGATCGGCATGTTCATCGCACGAGCGCTCAAAAACCATTCGAACAATGCGTCCTCAACGTCTTTGTGGGCGCCCTGTCGAACCCTCTTGCGGTTCCCACTGTCCATGCCACTCTCCGTTATTTTGGTAGCGAAACGGATGATTGTGGAGACGGTCGATTGTGAGAGCCCGTACTTGGCCACGAGGGCGGACACTTTTTGGCCATTTGCGTGGTCTTTCAAAATTCTCTTCTTCACTTCTAGAGTGATTGCCGTGCGCTTTCTTTTCTGCTGCGACGGCGCGCAACTTTGCGAAGGAAGCGCCGCAGGCGAATCGGCCATGGCGTCCGAACGTTCAGTCCGACTCCGCAGTGAAACTGGTGAAACGTTGAACGGAGGCAGATGCGGAGAAAAAAAAGCACTCAGTTCGGCGTGCAGAAAAGGCGAGGGAAACTTCTGAGCTGCGAGCAGTGCGAGCCGAACCACAGAACTGGCCGAACCAGCCGAACGGTGGTTCGGCCGGACGCGCGGATGAGGCCAAAGCAGCGGCTCCGGGAGGGGAGTCGGGAAGAAAAGCTGCTCCTCCTCTCGCTTGGCGCAGTCGACTCGTTTTCTGAGGAGTGGACGGGATGCAAGGCGTGTCGCGTGCTGTCGGCGCCGAGTGCCGGCGCCGGCGGCAGCTCGCATTTTCGGCGCGCGCGGTAAGCGGATTCAATCGCTATATCCGATATCGCGGCTCGGGAGCATCGTAATAAGCGGGTTATTTTACCATAGAAAGCATACAAAATTGGACGGTGCAATCGTTGTCCATCGTTATATCCGATATATTGTTATAAGCGGTATCATTATAAGTGGATTCGACTGTAGATGTATGCACAATCCGCACGTATACATGTAGGGTAGAACGTGTTGTCACAGGTGAAAATATCATTTCCTTGCTGCAGGTGAAATGCTGGAATGAAGCCAGTGGCTGCAACATCCTCGCAGCCGCTTCGAACAACGCCCGGCACTTTGGGCAGGTCTGCGATCACCTCACGTCAACAAACTGTCCTCATCCCTCCGGCCCATCCACAAGATAACGTTTAGATATGTTAGTGCGCAAATTATGTTAAAAATGGTTAATTGATTAAAAATACAAATAATAAGTTATTGCTAACGTGTGTGTTTCTTTTTATATTTGTGAATAGATGTATGCACAATCCGCATGTATACCTGCATGCCATTCTTGCTCAAGCAAAAACCCTTAAGTCCCTGAGCTTTGAGAGAAAGGCCTTGGCACGGCAGTGGACACAAAAAAAAAAGGCGATTCGTTGTGCCATCGCTTGGAAGAGGGATGACACACTTTGATGGGACTGGTGGGTTAGGAGCGCTGGAACGCAAGGCGATTGGGGGGAGGGAGGGTGTATTGCCACTTTGAGGTCTTTGTATCTGCAGGTCGACGTACATTGAGCACTTTTTTTCCAATGGGTACCCGTTGACGCCATTAGACTCAATTGGGCCTAACGTCCTAGGTGTAGACTTGAAGTCGGGTAACCTTCAAGTTCAGCTTTACGACATGCCAAGCAACATCATACACAATGTACGTCGAGCTGTGGATGCCGATTGACAAAGTTAAAACTTCAAAACTTTCATTGAAGTTTTTCTCTCTTTAAGTGTGACGTTAGGTCTAACGCCAAGCGATCACATACCCACGTTGCCTGCGCACCCTTCTTCTGCGCACCAACCTTTTCACAAGTAAATTATAACACGGAAAAATACAGGAAGTTTCAGACACCATTTGCGCGCAAAAAAAAAAAAAAAAAAATGTTACGCAACTTTTAAGGTGCACTCGAGCTTGTGGCAATGAGGTGCCCCTTGGCGGCCATAGGACGTTTTTCACTGTTTTTTTTTTCAACACGCCTACTGGACGATTAGACAAACAAACGTGATGGCGACCACATGCGATGGTGCGGGTGCCACCAGCAACAGCCGTGGTGTAGGCAAAACAAGAAAAGCATATCAGCATTTTTTTATTGTTTGTCATGTTTTTTTGGTGTGCCTTCGGAAGTACATTAAGCCGAAATGTACACAGATTAAGTTGTGGCAAGTTTTCCTTGACTGAAAGGCAATAATATTGAAAAAAAAAAAGGCTGACTGTTGCTGGACAGCCTATGACACATGATGCTAACCGCCTAGATATCAGTTAAGAGGAGTTGCTATTGCGAAGCACAGTTATCTGATGTCAGGGCAGCATGATATCATCATCATAAACTTTATTCAGAAAGAGGGGGAGGTGCAAGTTGCAGAATTTTGTGGGAGCTTGCATATAAGAATTATGGGGCCAATTGTCAATCGGCTTAGTAACAACCATTTGTAACGTCCCACTGAGCTGCTGCCGGTGCTTCTCAGATGTGTTTATGCATACTTGGTACAATACGTTGCTGATGTATGTGTGGGCCAATTTTCAATGGTGGTGTATGTCAGTGCTCACTTTTTTCCCTATACTGCTGTCCCCCGGTTACAAACATTCTGGTTGTAGTCATGGACAAATGAAAAGTGAACACCAAAATACGAGCGAGAACACGCAAAATTGTAGAATACGGTTCGCGTGGAGACCACATAATGACGCGGTTGTGGTATATTTGAAAATTCACTTCTGCAAACTTTGTTACTTTTTCATGGAGCCATGTGACGATTTGACCCGTTCTTATTTACGCGTTTGCATTTCTTTTGTCCACGACTGTACATAACTTGCGCCAATAGTTGCTGAAACACTGGAGGAACTGTAGCGCCAGCATTGGCGCAGAATTATGCACAGGTGCCATACGTGGCCTTTCCCCTGATCTGCCATGCTGGCGCTTCATATCTTGTGCCTGATAGCGAGATGCCTTCAGGCTGCAGGGCGATGTTTGCCTTCCCTTTTAGTGCAATGATTTCTTTTTCTTTCTTCCGTTGATATGAGCGTGAATAAGCAGCATGGCCGCCGCTGCAGTTGGTACAGTGGGGCAGGTGCAGAACAAGTTCCTCGGGTATGGTCCATTTTGCTGCAACTGGCACGTCTGTTTACCCCTACAGCTTCATGACCTATAGCAAAATTTCTGACCAGTGTACCACTGATGCGAGCTGGAATGTATGGTATGACTTGATTCTTTACATAGCCAGTACGCATACGGTCTCCGGGAGGAGAACTGTTCTGCCAAAGGTGAGGGCAATGTGTATGGTTTGTATCTTTGTTCGTAAAAACCTTCAAGGTATCCATTTCCAGAAAGGACAAGGAAGTCTGCCTTAGTGATGACACCCTGAACTGTATTCATAGAGTGGTGAGGGCTCCACGGGAGGTCAATTTTCTTTACGCATGTACCCCGTCACACTGCCTTATCCTCAACTTCGACCAGCAGGCCACCATTTGATCTTATTGTGCTTTGTAGCAGGCTCAACAGGCATATGGATACTAGGAAAGGTGGCATTTTCATTATCACAGTACACCACATGGAAACACATCCTGGCTTTCTTCCAGCAAAAAATTCAAAGGCTGCATCTGTGTGCCCTCTTTTCAGAGATCAATTGGCTGCCATGCAGCCGGGCATATGTTTGGAAGCCATGCTAGCCATTCGCCCACCACGGGGACCTACCTGAAAGTGCAGATTTTTGCGGCAGTCATACCTGACAGCTTACAGCACAAGACTGCCTAGGGAAGACAAGTATAGAAGACAGGACAGGCATGGAAAGAGGATAGGATAGAAAAAGGAGAGAGGGAATGTCAGGTTATTACCACCATTCAAGTGCGGGCCTTCCAGAGCCTTGTCTACTACCTCGAGGCCACAGGGCTGAACCAACGCCACCAGTCACCTCGGCTTGAGCCGTTTTAACTACTTTTCTCTCCTTTTCGACTACTTTTAGTTCTTTTCTTTCCTTTCTCTCACAATTACTGTGCTCCAACCTTTACCCCATACCCCCTCACCAAGTTGAATGCAGATGTGCCCTTACGTGGGCATAATAATATCCTTGGTTGAACTTTCCGTTACTTATTTCTGAATAAAATCACTTACTACTACACCATCCATGTGCTCTCACTGTGCACCACCCGATTGCCAGACAGTTTGAGGCAATCAGATATATGCCTAATACAGGGGTGGAACAGGGTACATGGGTCTGGGAGCAGTCCTGGGAGCAGGCAAGATTGCCTTTTGTAGCAGGCTTGGAGCAGCCAGAAAGGCTTTAGCAGGGGGCTGTCACAGGCTGCTGTGACAGCTCCCTGCTAATTAAGTGTAATCTATTTACTGTATTAGGCATTCAACCTTGCGCTAGATTCACTCCGAACCAGGAACGCAGTTCTTGTACTATATCTGTAAATTTGCAATATGCGGAGTTACCTACCTCCAGAGTTATAAGATAATAGGCCTCGCTTCGTGTCCGCTACATGGCAGTGTTAAGCGAACTCGCGGGGCATCCTGTAAAAAAGGGCGTTTGCTTGCATTTTTTCTGTCGAACAGCAGTTTCAGAGCGTGCAACACAGAACATAGCTTTGTCTTCACCCATCACGGAGTTGTGAGAGTCGACGAATGTATGCCGTTGATCACGTAACTAGTGCGTGTTAGAAGGCCGCGCTGGACCATTACTGCTGGACCATCTTCCACATAAGCAAAACTAATTACAAAGTTCACAAGCAAAGATCAGTAATTACTTCATAACATAGGCGAACCAAATTTAACAAGTGAGGGCAAAGCGCCCAAGATCCTGTTTGTTCAATACATGCCAGCTATGCTAGTCAAAAATGGTCGACTAAATTGAAGTTTACCTCCAATAAACTACAACCTTTCATGCGAATGTTATTTTGTTTTCTATCTTTTGCGATGAGACACGAAAACATTTGACTCATTTTTGGTCATTTTCCAATGATTGGGTGCAGCAGCCGACCCTGACAAACACAAGAGTGCAAAGAGCACACAAATAAATCAAAGTGAAAGTGGAGAAGAAACGTAGTGCTTGCCGCCTTAGAGCTAAGCAAAAGCCAACTTTGATAGCCACTCATAGCCTTCACGAAACCGAAACCATTACCGCATTGAAACGGAAAACACAATGTTACAACTACGTTTTTGGGCACGAGGCATAATGGCGGTCGTATCTGGTAGAGCCCCTTGATAAAGGGACTTTAGTATCAGACAGCTCAATTCAGGCTCTGCGGAGCAGGATAGCACTGATAAACGAGTTGGGCTTAATAGGGGCGGTTCAGTGCAGGATCGTGCAGGTAAACAAGTTTGGCGCTGAATGGCGCAGATGGCGCAGCTGTTCCACCCCTGCTGAAAACACACCTTCCTTTCTGGCTAAGGTAAATAATAGTGAAAGGAAAATGACACTCCAAACAAGAGAAAAACTGGTGCATTTATTGCACATTTCCAAAGAATGTCTGCTCTATTACACAAGGAAACAACCTCACAAAATAGCTTTAAGGAAAACACGTTTCAATTAACACTAAAAAATGCTTCGCAACATTTCATTCAATATGTGTACATTTGTTCTTTTACTCCACATGAGTATCACACAGGTGTTAATTACAATTACTGTCTTATAAATCTATAGCTACACAAGTCTACATAACGCTGGGGGAATGCAAGAGGACAACACTCTCGTTTATTGTTTTCAAGCACACTAGATGGAAAGAAACACTCGGAGCTTCCATGACTGGAAAAGGCAATGGTTTTTCTTTTCTTTACACTATCACAGTAATAATGTCTCACTAAAAGTTGCGCACCCCTTGCCAAACATTGACAGCTGCGGGTGAAAATTTGCGTTTCCTTTAAAGTTAGGCCAGAGTGCATGTCTCTCAAACTGTTCAGTATGTCTCTAAAAATTAACATTGTTATTACGACAGAACAACTGTACTGAGCTAGGACAACATCATTTGCCATACGCAATTCAAAGACGTTCACGATAAGCCATTTTCAGAGCTCAAAATCAATGGACCTCTCCTGGGCTGGCATATGCCACATGACAGCAGCAATGTCACGGCCAACGCACGTGCTTGTCACAGTCAGGCAGCTAGGTGGTTGGCAAAGCATTTGCAGCAGATTTAGTTTCGGGCATGGAAACATGCTCCAAAACAAGAAGCGTTGCATGGTGAATGTGGGAGGTACTTGTACCACTGGGCACACCAGTAAAATTAGTACGAACACCCCTGTACCAACCTTCAGGTTCGACTGTAAATACTCCAACTTGGCCAGATAAAAGCATTAGGTAATGGCCCCGTTGGCAGTGGGGCCACATATTAACACCTCTTGCACCTTCGTCAAACAGTGTTCGCCTTGCCAGTGCAAAAGAACGTCTACGGCGCACCGCGCGCGCTCTCATACCCCCGTGCGGTACAGATCTCCCTGGCGGGTTGTCTCGCCAAGATGAGGTCCTGCTCAGACGTCTTCGCCTGGGAGTCGCCCTCACGCCAGCTGTGACGAGGTCCTGGCCTCCTCAATACCATGCCCCGTTCAACTCCACCTGCCCCTTTTGCCCCGCTCCAGTTGACCAGGCTACAGCAGAGCACCTGGTGTGGAGTTGCCCTGCTCTGCGAAACCTATGCGCTGTGCACATCGCCACCTGCGGCCCGCGCCCCGGACGTCCGCCAGACTTCATGGCGTGGATATACAAGGACCACATCATGGCCCCCTGCTCCGATTCCTTCGGGAATCCGGCGTGTATCTATACATTTAGTTTCCCCTTATGCTGATTAGCAAATTTCCGCAAAAAAAAAAAAAAAAAAAAAAAAACAGCCCGGAAGTACACCACTAAGGCCGGTAACAGCTTTGCGAGAGCGAGATTGGTCAGACGGTTGAACCCCTCTGCTGCATCGCCATGCACCACCCAGAGGCATGACAAAGCCACACCGGTCAGCAGAACATTAGTTTATTTTTCAAGCTGCATTGCTCAGCTGGTTCAGCTTGCTAAGTAATGCCCACTGGGTGTTCGAGTCGTAAGTCGCCTAAACTGCAGGCAGCCATATCGAGTCGGCAGCAGAAACAATGACGCCCACATGTTTGAAACAGTGCCTTTAGTGCAAAAGGCGATTTCTAAACCTGCAGGAGCCAACGCCCTCCACCACTGACTGGGAGCCTTCCGCAGCAGTGGTGTTGGTTGCAGGCTACAATTTATGGGTCCGTCTTAGCTCTTTCAGCAGTGGTCTGAACGGAACAAAACCAACAGAAGCCACAGATATGACAAAAGTGTTTGACACCCACAGACTGAGCAAGCAACTACCTCAACTACATTGAAAGCAAATGACCACAGCACTTTTTGGTTGTCTATGATGTTTTAAGTTTCCAGAATTTGGGTCCATGAAGTAGACCTCTGCTATTGCAGTAATTCACAAACTTTGTCGGATCTTTGCAAGGCATGAATTACTACTAGAACTAGAAGTTTGCAATGATCATGGCCTGCAGATTGTGTCAAGAGAGTTCAAAGATTTTGTGGTTCATTATGGCTTCGTGCACTCAAGTCCCGCATTTCTCAGGTATAACGGACTGGCCGAGAAAAGAGGAACAAGTAGTCAAGGACCTTTGGTGGAATATAGAGAGCAAGTAACAGGACTTCTACTTGGGCCAATTATAGGGCGCGTCATCTCGAAAATGGCTGATCCCCAGCATTACTGCTAATGGAAGAAGCCTCAGAAGACTGCTTTCAGATTTTTCTCCCATTCTTTTCTTTTCTGCCTCAGCTCCATCAAAGAGGATGTCCCTAATAAAAAGATTTCGACTCAGTGGACTGCATGACATTTCTTGCCCGCTTTCTCATAAGATTGGACATAAAAGATAGCAATGCGGATAAGGTTACTGCTCCCTGGTACAGAGAGCGCATTGGCCTCCTCATATGCTGCAGCTGCTTCTATTTCTTGAGGCTTCCATCGCTTAGCCACCATGCCAAGCTGGAGCACATGTGATCGGTCGTCGAGCTTTCCTAACTCCGCTGAAAAAAAATGGGATGCCTTGAACCTGAAAATTTCAACTCAATGAGCCCCAAGGAACTAACTGAACTCATCGGAGCCATATGCCATGGAGACTTGAAAGGCAGGCTGAAGGCCGAGATAGTTGTAGAGCTTTGCCGGCACACCGCTGGGAAAGAGATCGGGAACAGTTTCCTAGATGCCCTCTTACGATGCGGGGGCAATTTTAGTATAATGCCAAGAATTTCCCCATGGAGGTGGAGGATCAGCAGCAGTGGTAGCCTAATGTTGGATCATCTATGTAACCTCTCTCGCCCACCTCCTCGTAGCACGGAATGCGGACCACACTAAAGGGTCATCAATGATGTTTCATAAGCTGCTGCTGCCTATATTTCTTGAGGCTTCCATCGCTCGACCACCTTGGCAAGTTGGAGTGCCTGCTGTCAGTCTTGGAGCTTGCTTCTGAAACTACCACTGCAAAACTACGCTCCAGACCACACTAACGGGTCATCAATGATGCTTCATAAGCTGCTGCTGCCTCTATTTCTTGAGGCTGTCATCGCTGGGCCACCCTGGCAAGTTGGAGTGCCTGCTGTCAGTCTTGGAGCTTGCTTTTGATACTACTACTGCAAAACCACACTACAGATCACACTAAAGGGTCATCAATGATCTTTCATAAGCTGCTGCTGGCTCTATTTCTTGAGGCTTCCCTTGCTGGGCCACGCTGGCAAGTTGGAGTGCCTGCTGTCGTTTTTGGAGCTTGCTTTGGAAACTACCACTGCAAAACCACCCTCCAGCACACATTGAAGTCATCAATGTTTCATAAGCTGCTGCTGCCTCTATTTCTTGAGGCTTCCATCACTGCACTACCCATCTGAGATGAGATGCCTCTGGTCGGTCTTGGAGCTTGCCGGAACTACCTTTGGAAAAGCATGCCCCAGACATACTCAAGGCATCATGGTGTACCTCACGTTCTATTCCTTCTTAAAGCTTCTTTCATTTGGCCACTCTGCCAAGTAGAATTCCCAAACGTCCTCTTATAATGTGTTGGCAATTCTAAGATAATCCCAAGATATTGTCAAGGAGGTGGAGGGGTCAGCAGTGGCTTTCTGATGTTGGGTCGCCTCCGTGACTTTTCTAACCCACCTCCTGGGTGGAATGCGAACGGCGACAATGTGGTCGAAATAACCCTGGTACAAAGAACGAATTGACCACACCATGAACCATACTGACCGCACCACTGACAATTAATCTACATGTGCGCCACTGCCTAAGCAACATTTTGTGCATCTGTGAACGTGTTGTGACAGTGCCATAAGGATTCTGTCATAATGCTGTACAATTTGAAAATATACTGCACTAATATTTTTATATCACGCATTATTGTTAGCGGTCTGTCAAAAGTGACACCTGTATGTATTTATCCCATCACACCAGCAACCAGATTTCGCTATGGGTCCAGACAGAGTTATGCGTATTTCTTTGTTACTTTTTGCTGAGTAAAGTGAATGAGTGAATGTATTTACTCCATTTTTTGACGCTTCCATTGCTGGGCCACCCTGGTAAGTTGTGCCTGGTGTCAGTGTTGGAGCTTGGTTTTTAAACTACCACTGCAAAACCATGCTCAAGCCCTGACCAAAGGGTTATCAACCATGCTTCATAAGCTGCTGCTGCTTCTATTTCAGGCTTTCATCACCGGGCCACCTGCAGGATTGAAGTACGCTATCTGACGAGACTTCCATTTGTTTTGACCATTCTGCAAAGGGTGTGGTGGTTGATCGACATCGCATTCCAGCAAACCATTTTTGACTACAACCTACAATCTGAGACAGAAAATCTTGGAATAATTTCTTACTACAACCCTGTGTGTACTGCATAAGATCAGCCTTGGAGCTTGCTGGAACTACCTTTTAAAAGCCCGTTCGAAACCCTACTCAATGCGTCCTAAACGGTGCCCCATGTGCCGCTGCTGCTTCTTGAAGCCTCCTCCAAAGGGCGACCCAGTACTGGAGCGTGCCAGAACTACCGTCGAAAAGCACGCTCCAGACCATGCTAAACGTGTCAAACATTACATTATCTTCTGTTTCTTCTTGATGCTTCGCTGATTTGGCCATCATGCCGAGTTGGAGTGCCTGGAGTCGGTCCTGCAGCTTGTCAGAAACCACCACTGAGAAGCATGCTCCCCAGTATTCTGAGAGCCTCACAAATTGCATTCGTACAGCGAAAATGGGCATGCACCTATGTGTGCGTGAAAACCTGCAGGGAGAGAAGGGGGGGGGGGGGCAACCTTAGCAGATGCACCACGCATGGGCTCCCCCATCTTTGCATTGAAATCTTAACGCTTAACCTACGCCAATAAAACCACGTCCAACTGTCGGATTCTCGAGTGGAAGCCAGACACCAAGATCGCAAATGAGTCGCTTTTTCGAAAATTATTATGCTTTGAACTTCGCAAGCCATATTCGAATGCTGTCCCTTTCAATTTCAATAAGTATGGCCAGATGCCACTTTTGACCTTCTTCAAGACGTAAGCTTCGGCGAGGTCAGGCTGAACGCCTGACACCAAAAATAACGAGCCCCCCGCACCCTCCGAGTCGGAAGCAACGATATAAACCAAGGAAAACTTGGAAATGAGCATCAAACTAGACTTACCGGTACTTGAAGGATCCGATGACAACTGGGTCAGTCTGGTACGGCAAAAACAAACTGAGAGTTGCCAACCAAGCGTTGACCTGTGGAGGTCCTGAAATCCTAACGTTCCCAAGACACCAAACAATGCTGGGACCCACTACAGCCCCAAAACGACTTCAAGGGGGTACTAATTCGACCACGCAAAGTTCTATACTATACAACTTGGTCCATGCTAAAAGTCGGTGGGGGAGTCAAGATGGTGTCTTCAAAAAAGAACACACCAGAACCCTCATGCTCGCATGGAGACAATTCAGAATATCGCCATTGCCAGCATGACAAGCAGAAAATTGGCAATAAATATTTTACAAATAACCCACATCCGTCTGGGCAGAAAAGACTAAGCCGTCACTGCACACGTTGTGGTAGCACACAACTCCATCAAGGGGTAGTACAGTCACCTCTAGAGCAACAGAACTACGAAAAGAATTATGCACCTGGTCACAAAATACTACAAGCCAGAATGCTTGGGCAGATGCACGAAACCGTGATACTATTCTTTTGAAAGCAAGTCTCCTACATATGCTATTACAGCAGGGAAGTACGGTGTGCACTGTGCAGCCTGATGAAACAAGTGCGCCACACCTGCTGTGAAGTCATGTCCCCTGCGCCAACACGTGCCCAAACTTGGATACCAATGCATGCTTCAAGTGCGGAGCGAATGGCCCAGACCAAGACCATGCCTGTAACTCCAAGTGCATTCTGCCCCAGGGAATGCACCGGACGGCCTCCAAGGAGTGCCCAGAAAGTCCAAGGAAATCCTCGACCCTGCCGTAACAAGACTCGACGCCACAACAACGGGCCAGCCGCTGAAACCTTTATTGCCGCACCTAGCGTTCTCGCCTTCCCAAGAAACAGACACTAAGCCAGCGCAAGCCGGCTACAGCACACACATCCTCACCTAAAAGCGAGTGGCCCCACAACGTGTTTGCCCATCTGCTACAGTCATTAGCACGACCACACATTTTGTCCAGTTAAACGGGTGTAACAAAATGTTTACAGCAAATGGCACCAAGGCGAAGGAGTGCGAGTACAAGGAGGCTGCCAACTATTTTCATGTTTTGCCGAAGTACAGTGTTAAAAGAGACGCTGAATGTCCAACCTGCATAAACGACAAGCAATAAATGTTTCACTGCTCGATTTGAGAGTAAATAGATGCCTAACGCCAAAATGAACTCGGCTGATTAGGTTGTACGGGAGATGAAGAAATCTGCTTAAGTCAAAGGCGTACTTGTTAGTGCAATATGCTTATATAGTGTGCTTGGTCAATTAGTACATTTTGAGAGAGAGAGAGAGAGAAAGACTTTATTAAATGCCAGCAGAGGGGAGGTCCGGGCTACACAGAGCCGCTCCCTCCCCCCGACGCGTTTACGTCGATGGTGTCCGGCAACCGGCCGTAGAGGTCGGCTGCTTCTACAGGATGCACTGCACAGTCCCACAGGATGTGGGCCAAAGTTGCGCGTTCACGCTCACATACACTGCACACATCACTGACATAGACGTCCGGGCACACGTGGCGTGCGAGTGCCGGCGTGATTATCGATAGTGTCTGTAACTGGCGTAACAGCACTGCCTGCGAACGCGTGAGTCCCGGGTGGGGCGGTGGCGCGGTGCGGCGGCCGAGCCGGTACCACTCTAGCACCTCCCCGTACGTGAGGAGGGGCTCCGGGTCCCACCCGTCGTCGTCGTCGTGCCACGCAGGTGAGGGAGTGGGAGATCGACCAGATCGTGTCGTCCATGCGAGCGCTGTTCCCGGAGACCCACCAGCTGAAGCTGGCCTTTGTGGTGGTGACCAAGCGCATCTCGACGCGCTTCTTTGCCCGCCCCAACCAGGCGGGCACGATCAGCAACCCGCCGCCCGGCACGGTAGTCGACTCGGAGGTGACGCGCCCCGAGCGCTACGACTTCTTCCTGGTGTCGCAGAGCGTGCGCCAGGGCACCGTGGCGCCCACCCACTACAACATCATCCACGACACGACGGGCCTCAAGCCGGACCACATGCAGCGGCTGGCCTACAAGCTGACCCACCTGTACTTCAACTGGCCCGGCACTGTGCGCGTGCCCGCTCCGTGCCAGTACGCCCACAAGCTGGCCTTCCTGGCCGGCACCAGCCTGCACGCCGAGCCGCACAACAAGCTGTCCACGACGCTCTTCTACCTTTGATTTCCTCCGCCGAGTTGTTTTGCTAGTGGGGCTCAAATTGGGCCGGTGTGTGCATGCTCGTTTGATTTGCCAATAAAGGATTTGTGCCGGAGTTCTGTTTTGGCCAATCCCCCTACCCCCTGTTCACTTGGGAGGAGGAGGAAAAACTTTATTTGACTGAAGAGCTGGTAGGTGGGCGGGGTCGTCAGTCCAGGACTCCATCAATTCTACCCACCCACCGTCTTCGCTCTTTCGGTCAGCCATAGCTGCCTATTTTGAAGCCACAGCGCAACACAGATGCTTGTCATGCAGACAGTCAGCATTGTGCCTATTTGCACTTACAAGGGCCGTTCATGCATCTGTGTTGCTGCACACCATACTTGAAAAAGACTAGCACTGAGTGAACAAAATAAGCGAATGTATACTCCAGTTGTGGTCTATGGGCGACACAAGGGGAGACCGAGGCAGCATGCACGTGGCCTAATGAAGCATTCTACATAGCTGGGACCTCGAAAACAAAAATGATTCAGTGTATACTGATATATGGCCGACACAGAGCTGCTTTAGAAACGTTGTTTGGTACATGTGGCCTCTCCTTAGCCAACTGGCAAGAAAAGTTGCAAAGTTCTAACACTGGGAAGGCATATTTTCCTACCGCTGGATTTCCAAGGTAGCCGTTTGGTCAAGGTGTTCAGTTCGCCAGCGAGCGAGATGACACCCTCCTATGTTTTTCACTCTCATTCTAGTACCTCCTCCTCGCTTCCTCTTTGCCCGAAAAACAAAAATACGGACACTGTAACCGATGAAGCCCAGCTACGCACGACTTCTCCCCACAGGTGGCTGAAGCATGCTTTGCCAACCGTTGCTACATTTCACGGACGCATGCGTGCAACAGCGAGAGGTCCATTGAGAATTTTCACAACTGCGGCATTCACTTGGTTTGCATACTTGTATCCTGGGGCTACATGTTGTAAAGTGGTAATGGCAGGTAATAGGAGATAGCATTAACATAAAAACTTAAGCGATTTTTGGATCTGAGCGTGTACAGGTTTGCCTTTTTTTTAAGTTACACCATGCTAAAGCATAAATTGCCACTTAATAGAAACAGTTTCCCTTGGGTGATACCATGGTAAGCAGT
Organism: Haemaphysalis longicornis; assembly: GCF_048455015.1. NCBI lineage: Eukaryota > Metazoa > Arthropoda > Arachnida > Ixodida > Ixodidae > Haemaphysalis > Haemaphysalis longicornis. Next base: position 229,839,815 of record NW_027526203.1, on the reverse strand, counting down.
GATGCACTGGTAGTCACAACTCAGAACTTCATGCCTCCAAAGGCGAGGAATGAGAAGCAGCAATTTATGAGAGCTCGAGAAATGCTTGCACAGGTTGCGTGTCCCTTTGTTCTTGTTTGTGGTTAAAGGAATGTGCTGCAATGTTGACTAAATGTAGCACTGTTGCATATTCCCTCCAAATGGCTTTTAAAGAACTACCTATTCTAGTGCATAGGCTTTGGATATGGTTTATAGCTTTGCTTTGGGTATGCATAGGATTTGGATATGGATATAGCTTTGCCTCCCTTTTTCTTGAACACAGGCAAGTAATAATGAAAACTACTCCACTTCAGAAAAATTCTAAATCTGGCTTGTGTTAGGGAAATGTGCCCCCTAAGTTGGCCCTCAAATAAAGCTCTCACGTCATATTTCACAACCAACTGTACCCACTATTGTCACAAGAAGGAAATGAAGTGCTAAGTGTCACTTAGCCTCATGTTGACCCATCACTGACAATGACAACAAAAGGAGTGGGCAGCACGCAGCCTGGCTGGAACTGCAATGGTAATTTGTACATTGGTGACATATCTTTGTAAATAGATTTCTTCACCACCAACAATGGGTCACCTCATCTTTGTCCTGCAGCGGCATAGCAATATGGCCCAAAACGCTAATGCATTTCAGAGCCGTTTTTAGAGATGCACATTTGAACTACAAACCAGATTTGGAATTTAAGCAATTTTGGTTATTGCTTCCATTTCCCCAATACTGTGAGCATTTTTTACCACTCCCGGCGGTGTGGTACTGTGAGCTGTGAGCCCCAGCCCATGCGGAAGTGTTTGTTCATCTACGGACATGATCATCATTGTGTGTTTTGGGGTTCTTGCTGCTAGAGCGCCTCAATAAACGCTGTTCCTGGCCCTCGTCTCTCAATATAAAAATGCCCTATAACCAACCAGTAAAAGGGAAATATCTGAATTCGTGGTAATTAGTTACCAAGAAGTTGCACACTCTCTTGCAAATAACGTCCCCTTGCCTGTAAAGCTTTGTGATGGCTTAATTAAAATAAAGCACCCTGTATGTGTGTACATGTATGTATATGCATACATATATAAAATATAAACTGCAGTTTAGTTAGATCACCAGACTTCACAGCTTTGTTTACAGCTATACACCCGTGGCCAACTTAGAAATTCATGCGCGTTATCAACTTGCAAAACGGTCATTGCAACACAATGTTACAGTTTGCCTAGCTTGTGGTAACTGCTATCACTTGCCCACATTCCAACAAGAAATAATAGTTCAGTGCACCTTCAGCGTATACAGCTTACTGTACACACCCAAACACTGGGCTACATACACTAAATACGACTGTACAGGCACTTGTCAGTGCAAAGGTATCAATCACCAGACCTTCAATGTGACAAAGGGTTGGCACTTGATAAATAACGTGGTTACTGAACTCTTCCAAACAAAGAAAGGCAACACCACAGAAAAAAAAAAAAAAAAAAAACTCATTGAAGAAAACGTCAGGGAACTGGTGAACTCTAGCAACAGAGGTGTTTTGCTGGCACAAGAGAACCCATGTTCGACAGAGATAATGAGAACTTGTGGCTGAGTGGCCAAGACCGCCTGGTCAAATGCCAGCAGCAAGGCCCAGAGGGCGCGAAAGATTAGGGGAGCAGGCGTTACCTTGACCACAGTGTGCGAGACAGTGGGACAAAACAAGGCAAGAGAGTTGGGTTCTCTCTTTGCTTCTGCTCCCAGTTTCTGCAGGGTGTTGCCACAAGCGCCCAACAAAGCCATTTCAATAGCTCCTGCCATGCATGTCTGCATCTACCGTTATAGTGCTAACGATAGCACGAGCATGTTCAGAAGAAAATAGAAATGTATCAAGGCAGATATCGCTACGCGTGGAAACTTGCTAACAGATAGTGTTGGCATGCCTGCAGCACTCATGGGGAACACTCGGACGAGATGGTAACAAAAAAAAAAAAAAAGTTTCCAGCATGAGATCTTGTTTCCTCGGTAAAGGTGTGGAACATTGTCACAAAGGAGAATTCACTACAGTGGCAGTGGTATGAATGATACACAAGTGTATGCATCTACTAGTTCAAATGTCCCAGTGTCCAGCTGACGGCGCTCCAAGTCTATCCTCCGCAACAATCTTGAAGGGCGAAATTTCTTGATGATCACGCTTTGTACGTCACGCCAGTCGCATTTTTAAGCTGCTCTGCCTTGGGCCAGCACAGCACAATTCAAAGATCAAGAGCGTTACTGAGTAAGTTGCTTTAGAACCTGCCCAATCCTAAATTTTAGTTACTTTTTGCAGCAGTTTTAGTAGTTTCAATGGGTCCCACTAACGCACAGGGTGGAAATACACTACAAACGTAAGACACCAGGCCAAAACTATGAGGCACACACAAGGGGCCAAATTAATCAGCTATAGAGAGGCTGAAACGGAGAGGCATTCGGTAACACGGGGCCTGGATTAAGAAGTCACTCACTCACAGTTTACACCTCCACTTCTTTGATGCCGCCGTGCAGGCTGTCAAACGTCGTGAAGTACGATGCGAAGATGAGAGCAGTGTCTGTGCTCATCCAAAAAATGGCCATGATGACCACGTACTCGCACAGTCCAAGCACAGCACCGCCAATGACATCGCCGACGTAGTGCCTTCCCAGAAGCACTCGCGATGCCGCCACCGAAAGGCTCCACGCGAGGGCAGCCGTCTTGAGCACCATGTTGAGGGTTGTGTAGTGGAGGATAAGGCACGCAAGGAAGATAACACGGGACGCGTGACCCGATGGGAAGGAGTGATTGTCAATGGAGACGGTGAAGAACATGTCGTTACGGTTCACAGGGGGGCGCCTTCGCCGAGCTGCCGCCTTGATGCAAGCGACGAAAATTAGGTCCAACACGATCGCTGCAAGAAGTTAAAGGCGTGGCAACACTATGGTAGGGCACTTAAAGCTGAAAGCTATGAAGTGTCTCCAAATCATACAGTACACCCTTGCCCTGCTCAAATAGACAAACTGAACCCAGAGCTTTTCAAGGTTTTGGACAAGGTACACAAAGAAGCAGAGGTGCTGGAAGTGTTACAGAGTTGGGGGGGAAGATTGGCGAAAGGTGAGGGAAAGGGCACTGCATCGACATGATAAAATTAAATTAAAACAAACAGTGGGGAAAGGGCGTAATCCACATTTGCAATAACAAAGCTGGATATCAGCTTGAACATTGTTTCAGCAAGGGCCCCTTTGGAGCCTGGCCATTTTGAGAGGAAAATTTCGATGATACCACAAGATATGGATATAGGTGGAAGCAGGATTCAGCCTTTGGGAGCAGATTCCCAGGATCACCTATCACTTATTTGCATTTTTTATTTCTGGCAAACACACAAAGAAAAGTTAAATGGCTTTTATTAACATTCAGTGCTCAACTGACCACACTTTTGACAAATGAAACAGAGAGGTGTTCCCACAATTAAAACATCACAGCTGACAGAGCAATACCTAAGAAAAAAAATATGGGTAACTAAGGCTTTGAACAGCTACACCTCAGTAAACTTCACAAAATATGAAATTTTTTTTGTGTTATTACAACCCTGCTGCTGATACAAGCAACACAGAGAAGACTAGACATAAGCGAATTGTTGATTTTTGCTCAAAATTAAATACTAAACTGAGCACACTTTCGATCAATTAAATTTGACAGCAAAATTACAATGGCATTCAATTTGATACATCAGCTCCCCCCCCCCCCCCAAAAGTGACCATAAAAACCGTGATCTGCACGAGACATACCTAAAACACTCTGCTACACTTCTGTCCTAAATCACGAAGTGTATGCACACCTTAAGCACAGGCACATGTATATTATGCATCAATTATGCATCACACCACAGACAGAACAAGTCAAGCCAAGCTGATGGAGCTACCCCTGGCAGCAAAATAAGCCAGGGCACATGAGTGCATGCCAAAATGCCTCGCCGTGACATCTGACATTGTACATCTGGTGTTGAGACATCCCCAAGCGCGTGCGCATCCAACTATGCTCTTTTCTTCAATTTCAAGCAGCAAAGCTGATCACATTCAGTGTTTGGCCATAGGGGTCACTTTCTTTGCCAACGTGCCTCGCTTGCACACGCTTCGGAGGCAAACTGCGAGGGTGAAGTGTGCATTGCTCGCTCTGCCCCGATCCAACAGATAATGTCTTGCCCGTCTCGGTGACAATCTTGTGCCACATATATCCCATTGCCTCTTTGTATTTTTTGCCTAAACATGCAGTTGGTTGGTAACTAAAATTGAGCACACCAAAACGGAAAGGCATTGAGGCAAGAAATAGACTATTTGACTATTTGAATAAAGTGTGATGAAAAGTCATCTTGCACAAATACTAAAGCAGGTACTGACGAAAAAATACGTGAGCAGAGATCAGCATGGTCTCTGACATGATCTCTGACATCGAACTGACAAAAAAGAACAAAAATGGTACTAGGTGGCAATACGTGTTGAATTGAGTGACACAGACCAAAAGTTGCGCGTTTAGACAGCAAAACAAACGCTATCGGCCTCAGAACTAAGATATTCAAATCTCGTGGCAATGTGTCCTTTATCAGAGCCAGGTAGATAGAGCAAAGCAGGCTTTACCCTCGCCATTCGCCGCCGAAGTGTGTGCCAGCGAGACATATTGAGCATAAAAAAGTGCCCCTAATGCCAAGTGCTCAATGCTAGCAGCTTTGCTGCTTGAAGCGAACGAAAAGGCAGGCAGAAGCGTTGCAAGTTGGGCAAGTTGGAAATGCATAATTACTGGCTCCTTGGCGATTACTTAGTTATCTTCAGCAAAGCTTCTAGCCTCAGGTCTACGGTAGACATCCTAATACCCCTGACACACGGGCACCTAAAAGGCCTTTGCCGAGAAAGACTGCTACCGAAACGGCGTTCGCCTCGGTGACACACGACAAAGGAGAATCTCCTTCACCGAAACGGGCATTTCCCGTAAGGGGTGTTCGCCTATCTCCTTTCCCGGACGAAAAGGAGTAGCTAGCGGCGCAGCCTCGTAAGCAGGCACTTGCAAATCATAAGCTTCTCAGAACTTAGTGAGACCAAATGCGATTTCATAATACTTTCATAAATTGTTAAGCCTGCAATGAAATAAATTGCACCAAACAAGCCCAATCGTAACGTATTTTTGTAAACATCTGCCCACCGTTGCCAGATTAGGCATGGAACATAGGCTAAAAAAAGCACTTTATTGTTGCTGTTTAATACAAATATGTGAAATCACCCATTTATTTTTTCTAAACAACAATAAAACGCACGGTTCCTCTTTAAAATAATAAAAAAGGTCTATGAGCCGCACTTTATTTTTGTTATTGTGCATGCTTTTTCCACAGAACTGCTAGCGCCACTTTAGTGGTGTGTCAGTTACAGTAACTACATAAAGGAGATCGGGATTTGCTGTGTGTCAGGAGCGCCACTCCTTTCCACAAAATGTCTTTTGACGTGGCAAAAGGGGTTTAGTCTAAAGGAGATCTAGCGTTGCCGTGTGTCACAGGTATAAGGGTTTTTAAAGAAAGGGGTCTTGGCCTCTTCTGCACAGTTAAAACTTTGAAAGAAGGGTGTATTCAGTATTTGGATTTGTCTGTTCAGTTTGGGAGTGGCCACACATGTTGGATGTACGCCCCGCGGTCTGTGAAGCCATTGTTGCATTTCTTATCAGGTCATACTAAGCTCGTAAAGAATGGTATAGCTTAATCATGTTTGCGTTCTGCTGTCACAAAGTCTTGTGTTCATCTGATGGAAAATAGTTTTAAAGGGCAAATAAGAAGGCTAAGGCTAGCCAGATTCCCCGGAAGCCCTGTTATCACGGACCTGTGAAAAACTTGTGAAATCGTTTAAGTCTGGTGTAAGGAATCTGGATGCTGAAGATAAAGAAAAAAAAAAAAAATTGCTTTCATTCCCTCATTCGTGGCATTACGCATAGGCCGAAAAAAGTTGGAAAAAAGTTGCATTATGCTGTGCAGGTTGCTATGACGGCCCGTAATAAGCTCCGCTCTGTTTGTGCAAAAGTTGATAGTAGGACTACACGCAGTCCTGATAAACAAGTCGTAAGCTGCGGTGTCAAACATAAAAACCGCTATGTTGCGTGTGCAACAGGTGTTGCTTACAGTATTCCCCTGTCGTGTGGGCGAATGTATGTGGGCCAAATGGGCTGGTGCCTGAATGTGCGTTTACGGGAGCACCAGTTATCACGGAAAGATACAGCCTCCTCTCACTTGTCTTCACATTGTATTAAATGTGGTTGCTCACCGAATTTACATGGCACTATCATTTTGTTTAAACATGGTCGGCAGATTACACGTGAAGTTGTTGAACCTTTTCACATTGCAGACAGGGAAGACACGTGCGTAAGTCAGGCGAGCGTGTTGCTACATTCTAAAGAGATTGCATGTCTGAGGGCCTCATACTTTGTTTTTGGTGCCTGTATTAGTTCACTTTTTTTTATGTCACTTTTTAGTACCTTTCTGCGCAGTGGTTTTTGTGCCTTTGTTTTTTTTTTTTGTTGTTGTTTGGCGGTATGGTTCCTTTTGCCTTTATAATTCCTTTCATTCCAATAAAAAGTCAGTTGTTAGACCAGCGCCTGCCTTGTGTGCACTTCTTTGCATCCCGTATTGTCTGCACTTACCGTACTTACCCGATTCTAACGATAACTTTTTTTCCGGAAGAATAGCCCGAAAAGTCGCAGGCGCGTTAGAATCGGATACGAAACCGAAACTGCCGAAACAGCGGAAATTTCGTCCCACCCATCGCCATCTCAAGACGGCGCCAAACCTTTTAACAACGATTTTTCGGACGCAGGAAGCATAGGTGCCTAGGCTTTTCTATCGGCATTCTCACAAATCGTCAAATCGTTCCACTTGCGCACTTGATAATAGCAATGGCAGCAGCGGCTCTCACGTGTTTAAAACGAGCGGTCCGCTGAAGCGTGCACCTCTGGAGAAGCTCGCGGGATGGCCGTGCGAGGCGTGGGCCACAATCCCATTGACCATGGTTGAACATTCGTTCAGAAGTGTGGCATCGCGAATGCGCTTGACAGCACCGAGGATGAGATGTGGTAGTCAGCAGAGAAGGACGAGGAGTGAGATTACTTTGGGAAATAAATCGCCTGTTTCTCTCACATTCATTTGTCTGGTTCAAAAATTTCCGTGGGCATTACAATCGGAGGTGCAAGTTTTTTCGTTTTTTTTTTTGCCAGAAAAATCGGGTGCGCGTTTGAATCGGGGGCGCGTTAGAATCGGGTAAGTACGGTATTCCACCCAAATAGTATACAGGGGTAGGGCACGCATGCGCACATCGGTGTCTCGACACCAGAAGTGCAACATCAGATGGCGCGGCAATGCATTTTGCCACACGCTTGCGTGCCCGGGCTTATTTTGCCGCCGGGTGGTCAACTGACACACAGCAGCGATGCTCCATTGCCACCAGAACAGGAGACAGCAATGAAACAGTACTTCATTTCTGCACATATAACCCACCCCTGCACATAAACCAAATGAGAATTTTGAGAGGTTATGGGGTTTAACCCGCCGAAGCTACACATGGGCTATGAGGTGCACCGTAGTAGAGGGCTCCCTATTAATTTTGACCATCTGGGGATCTTTAACGTGCGCCAAAATCTCGACACACGGGCGTATAACCAAATGATGTAGGCCAAGTGATTTGGTATGATGAAATTATTAGTACTGATCAGAAATTATACCACTAAAGTCTCTACAATGGGCCAATGTTTACTTTGGTAAACAGATTTTGGTACAGACCAAACTATATGTGTATTATACACACACCAGTGACCACGTAATGCAGGCTTCTATCTTTGAAAAAGAAACAAACAGTGCGACTACGTAATGTATACTCAGATAATGAATGTACCAGTGTTTTACCACTTTACTTTAGTGTAAACAGCTTTCTTACAGAGGGGAGGGGGAAGGGAGAGAGGATGCAGCAAAAAGAAAAAGCACTGCTGCACTGCAAGCCACATCTACTGAGCTGATTACTCGCCGATAGCTACTACATTCTCAGAAGCACTCCTCTAGCTTGTGCTAGTGCGGCGTATTTTATGTCATCCCGTTCGACCCCGCATAGTGGCACCAAACCTATGGAATGGCAAGTGCACTTGCAATAAGAACTGTATGGCGTGGCTTTGACTGAACCGTAATACTTTTATTTTTTCTTCTGCCAAAAAGCGGAAAGATTGCAATGACGGCTGGTGGCAACGCATGCATCACTGGGCGGCAAGCAGTGCAATGAAGCTGCATCTCAGGGCAAACTCCGACCTCGCCTGTATGACAATGCCAGTTGCATTAGCCTAAAATGGCCGGACAACCACTGCCCTGTAGCGCTTTAGTGTCGGTACTCGCTGGCTTTTTTGGCCTGGCCCTGTCAAGCCCCCGTGACCAGAGAGAGCAGGAAAATGCGCCAACTGACATAGAGTGAGAGTCCTTCGGGCTCTATGTCTTAGGGCATGCCTGAGCATGCCATGTTGCGGGTGACAGCTCAATTAACGAGTCTCTACTGTTCTCTGCACAAAGCGACTGGCAGTGAACACCTCATTATTGGACCACGTTTTGTGGCAAAACAATGTCTTGGTGCAACCATCCATTTTGGAGCAAGATGGCGCAGGAAAAGCGGATTGGCGCAGCCCTTCCACCCCTGTATAGAAGAAGAAGGTGTATGTAATGGCCCATTGAGCTTAACCATCGCACTAAGCGGAGACTGAGAGCTCCCTGCCTGCCGAACAAACAGGGAGAACATGAGCCGGCACTTGACCAAAGTGCCGACAGCCCCCCGCTTTAAAGCTTGTGGTCTTCACCTTACACCTTCTCACCACAGTTGGTCACAACTTAGGTCTGGGGACTCGGAGTACACGGCATTGCCACTCACCGTCAGCAAGATTGCTCAAAGTAACCCGTGCTGCAATCAAAGAACCCAATGATGAACTTTGCTTACTTACACTTAAGGTCCTTCATTGTTTGGCTTTATATTTGCTTTTATTCAGGGAGTAAAGAGCAGGTGCTGTGCTGAGAGTTGCTAACCAGGAATAAGTTGTACTTTTATTGATGTCTTGCAAAAGTTTGCATTTTACCCTCAATACATTATTCAGCAGCATTAACAAGGTGTCTTCATGCATACTAGTATTTTTTTGCATCTTTGTCTGTGTCAGATTATCCCTCTGGAGGAAGTTTTTACAAGTCTGCCACTGCGACTGAAAAAAATTGTGTAATGGCCGAATGATTTGCTACGGCAAAAGTTTCGGTACTGGTTAGGAATTACCCCCAAGCTCCCTGCAACAGGTAAATTTTTACTTTGGCAAAAAAATTTCATTCTAGAGCAGAGCGCGAGCAGCCGAGGAGAGGGAACGGGGTGAGACTGCTCACCCAGCAGCAGGTTGACGTAGAAGGCCTCGAGGTCTCGGCCCGTGACAAACCAGATCATCAGGCAGGTGCCCATGAGCCAAGGGATGCCGTGCGCCGAGTACTCCAGCATCTGCATCACGGGCCGGTACTGGCCCAGGGGAGACTCTGGCCGGGACGCCAGGAACAGGCTGCTGGAGAGCCGCTCGTCGGCCGCTTGCAGCCGCACCAGCACAGGGTGCCGCTTCCACCCGGACATGGCTCCACACCTGCCTGCACGGGTCACAAAGACTGTTGATTGGCCTTTGCAGTGGCCAATGACCCCTCCACAGTTTTGTTATGGATGACCGCACTTTCAACCTGCCACAAAGTGAAGATATATCTAGAAGGTGCTACGACAGTCAAAACCTAGGGTTGAAGCCGCCTGTTTGTCACCCTTACTAGAGATCTCACGTCCTGTGCTACCATTTTTTGCCATGTGAGTGTTTATATTCTGTCACAAGGAATGGTCCTGTATAAACACTTAAGCCTTAGAACACTTTAAAGTGGCAGGTGATTGTCCCTATGACTTGGCCACACAACACTTGTCTTACAGGAGGCACACGAACTGCCAGGCATGCAATAGGAAAAGGCTTAAAAATAAACTTCCATGTGTCATACAAAATGGCTACAAAAGAGTTTCCTTTTTTATCGCAATGAAGAGCTGGTGAGGCACAGCCCGGCTTCATCCCAGCACCTCTTGAGCTGTTACCATCAATAAGTGGCAAAAGGTCACCCACTCAAGGGTGACCTTTTTCAAAACTGACCCCCCCCATGTCCCCACTAGGTAAAACGCTCCCTTGATGTCTGTGGAGATGCACGTTTTGCATTGACACAAGCAATTTCAGTCCAAAACATTTTTCGTAACAGATTTTCTAGAAAATCCCCAATTCTTGTTAACCATTCATAACACTCAAAGCTGGGTGTAGAATTCGGCGCTTTAAACCCCGTAATCTGAATCTGATCTTGGGTGAATGCGGCTTGGCCTTATCTTGAGTAGTGAATTAGTTATATGTATTTATGACTTCTGCATGCAAGTGACAATGTCTTCATCCCGAAAAAATGTAAATTATTAGAAGAGCTTCTTTTAATAAGTCGCCAGGATTGCCTACTGGAAAGAGTAGCAATACTGAGACACAAAACACTCGCATGCATTTGACAAGCAGCTAATAAAAAACTGCTGAAGCGCTCATTGAAGACTGCAACCTTGTTTCAGGCTCAAGAAAGCCCGCAAAGCAATTTAAAGCGAGGTCCCTGAGCATAGTATATATATATATATATATATATATATATATATATATATATATATATAGACTGAAAAGATAAAAACTCACACAGAGTGCGAAAAAAATAAGGTTAGTAGAGACAGAGACAAACGAGAAAGACTTAGAAAATAAAAATAAGTTTACTGACGTTTCAGGGAGAGGACTCCCTTTCTTCAGACTCCTCTCCCTGAAACGTCAGTAAACTTATTTTTATTTTTCTAAGTCTTTCTCGTTTGTCTCTGTCTCTACTAACCTTATATATATATATATATATATATATATATATATATATATATATATATATATATATATATATATATATATATATATATATATATATATATATATATATATATATATATAATGTATATAATTTAGTCCTGTGTGTACAGGTCCGCGCAGAAGTAAACGGAGCACGGGAGCGGTGGCCGAACTGCATCGCTGCGCCGCGTACTGGGCGCCGACGGGAACCATGGAGCGTCGGTCAAAGAGTGTGTTCGCACTTCCCCCGCCGCCCTATCTGATATGTTTAATCGCCGCTCTGCTGGCGTGTCATGCTCGGCGAGACAGTCTTCAAAAGGCAGCGCTGGGCTATAGAGGGGCGCTGGTTGCATTGGCACTCGCAGGCATCAGCGGCCACCGAATCCGCTGCTCATGAGCTGGACGAAGCTGCGCGCGCCTGCAAACGTGCTTTGTTGCGCGCTGTAAAGGGCGGTATAAAATTGTAGGCCACTGCGGTTTGGCATAGCATGTCATTGCGATATAATTAATTGTAAGCCGGCAACGAAATTGCCACGTGCAACATAGAAAGCACAATCACAGGCATTTCCGTTGTTCGAAAAAAAAAAATCTCGCATACGAGATTCCTTCTTTAATGTTGGGTTTGTCCCAAGTTATTGCTGCCGGTCAGTCCAGGGGCGGTATTCTCGAGTTTTGTCCCTTTGCGTCCCTTTCAAAAATGTCCCTTTTGAGAAGCCCTGATTGGCTAAAAGCAAAGAACCGGAAGTGACGTAACGCAAGCGCGGCAAACCTACTGCCAGCGCTCATTGCTTAACCGGACGTACGTCACGAGGAAGGGGCGCAAAAGGGACGTTTTCAAAAGGGACAGTTACAAGAATACCGCCCCAGGTTACCCAGGTCTGTTCTGAAGAAAGGGAAAAAAACGTCCATGCGGTGGAAATTCTGTATTAGACAAAACAATAAAGAATAGCTACAATCGTTGCCTGCTATTACAGCGGGCCTCATAGGGCGCATATTTTGTTGCCGCATTAAAACCGACGTTATTTTTAACGAGCACCTCATATTAGTTTAGAAAGTGTTGCAGATTTAAATTAAACTCCGCATTGAATTGAAAGATGGCTTCACTGCATGACCTCAATGTTCTGCAAAAAAGCGCCGTTAAGGCCTCAAAATGACCGGTGACGTGTATAGTCGTCATGACCGATGACCACCATACTCTTAATCGGTTAATTTGGTACAAAATGTTATGACGGCTATTCTCGTCAACGGGAGTGAAAGAGTTAATGCGACAACAAAATATGCGCCCTATGAGCCCCACTATAATAGCAGGCAACGATTGTACCTATTCTTTATGGTTTTCTCTAATACAGAATTTCCACCGCATGGACATTTTTTATTTCCCTTCCTTTAGAACAGACCCGGACTGACCGGCCGCAATAACGTGGGACAAACCCAACATTAAAGAAGAAATCTCGTAAGCGAGATTTTTTTTTTTTTTTCGAACAACGGAAATGTCTGTGGATGTGCTTTCTATATTGTACGCGAAAATTTTGTGGCTGGCTTACAATTAATTATATCGCAATGACATGCTATGCCAAACCACAGCGGCCTACAATTTTATACCGCCCTTTACAGGGCAGTATAAAACAAGGCACGTATATAACAAGGCAGTATATAACAAGGCACGTTTTCGGGCGCGCGCAGCTTCGTCCAGCTCATGAGCAGCGGATTCGGTGGCCGCTGATGCCTGCGAGCGCCAATGCAACCAGCGCCCCTCTAAAGCCCAGCGCTGCCTTTTGAAGACCGTCTCGCCGAGCATGACAAGCCAGCATAGCGGCGATTAAACATATCAGAAAGGGCGGCGGGGGCAGTGCGAACGCACTCCATGGTCCCCGTCGGCGCCCATACGCGGCGCAGCGATGCAGTTCGGCCACCGCTCCCGTGCTCCGTTTACTTCTGCGCGGACCTGTACATATTAATGTATTGTGTGTACACGGCATTTGCAGTTAAAGTTAAAAAAAAAGGAAAATACTGTGAGTGACAAAAGACACTAAAGTATGAATGGTAATGGCAGGTTCGGCAGAAGCTTTGGAAGCGTCTTGAGGGTAGGGGTGCTAAAGACAATAGCTGATATTTCAAAAGCTTACGGGCACCTGTTGCCATTTTTCTGCTACTCGGGGTTCATGCGCGTCAACCTTTCACTATTTTTGCATTTTGTGGCTTTAGAAACCAGGCTGTGTGTTCTTTGGACGTCTGAATAATTTTTTACATAGTCAACCTGTTTTTCCAACTGCATTTTTATTCAAACACCTCCTTTGGCCACTGGCCACCCCTTTTCTCAATAAAGATTTATACATACATTCAAAACTCATATATTTTAACATTTTTATCCACTTCGAACCAGAGTTACTGGATATAGACAGTTGCGAAACTCCCCATAGGCCCCATGTATCGAAAGCCGGTCTTCGGTTGCCCCCCTGCGCCGGGGCAAGCACGGGGCAAGTTGACTAGCCTGTCGTCTGTCGGCAGGACGTTGAAGCAGTACTCAAGTGCTTGCGGCTGCTGCCGTAAGTCATAAAAAGAAAAGCCGCAGAAACACAAGTAAATTTTACGTAATTATTGTGTTTTAATTTAAAAATAAATCTTTATTTTACAAAAGAATTTTGAATATTAATAGTTTAGCGAAGTTCCGTTTTTAACTCCTAGGTGCCGCGCGCGTCGACTCGCCCCTCAGCTTCCACGGAGTGGGGGGGCTAGCGCCGCCCGGATTCTGAAGCGGAGTTTCGCAACTGTCTATATTGAGTAACTCTGGTTGTCAGAGTTACTGGATATAGACAGTTGCGAAACTCCCCATAGGCCCCATGTATCGAAAGCCGGTCTTCGGTTGCCCCCCTGCGCCGGGGCAAGCACGGGGCAAGTTGACTAGCCTGTCGTCTGTCGGCAGGACGTTGAAGCAGTACTCAAGTGCTTGCGGCTGCTGCCGTAAGTCATAAAAAGAAAAGCCGCAGAAACACAAGTAAATTTTACGTAATTATTGTGTTTTAATTTAAAAATAAATCTTTATTTTACAAAAGAATTTTGAATATTAATAGTTTAGCGAAGTTCCGTTTTTAACTCCTAGGTGCCGCGCGCGTCGACTCGCCCCTCAGCTTCCACGGAGTGGGGGGGCTAGCGCCGCCCGGATTCTGAAGCGGCGTTTCGCAACTGTCTATATTGAGTAACTCTGCTTCGAACATACTGTAACGATTGAGGCTAATATTTGTTTCGTTGGGGAAGAGAAATAGTGCCCTCTATGTGGCACTAGAAATGCACTTGCAAGCGCGTTCAGGCATGACAGCAGACATCCCAAATTATGGGAAGGAATCATTTGGCGCAACCCACCCTCCTTCACTCTTCCAGAGCCCGAGGTTCGGCGTATATTTGTGCATTTAATGGTCCTAACTAAACTTTAATTAGAATGCAAGGTCAATGCAGCCAAAACAAACATGACAGGCGGAGGCAACAGCCCAGCACAATGTCCGTTTTGGCGTTTTATAAGCGTCAGTTATGTGTCGACAAGTTGCGCAAGGACAGGCGAGCAGAGAAAATACGCGGGCGAACGCTCTGCCTGAGATGTAGGGGGACCTATGGGAGGAACAAAACAACGAAATGCTGCCGCCGCGGCTACTTTTCAGTGAAGCACATACAGAGCAATAACCAAGCTCTCAATCACTTCCAGTACAAACGTTATGTTGATTTCGCTTAAGAAAACGCTACAACAAATGGCACTGCATGTCAAAAGCATGACGTCTTTTTTCCAACACACATTAAACATTTTATATACCACGCCCCCCCCCCCCCCCACCCCCACCCCAGAGTCGTTTTTTGTTTGTTTTTTTTTTTTTTTTTCCCGGGGAAAGGTGGCAACCCGGCAACCCTATCTACAACGCCGGTAGTGGTTACACTTTTGCACGAGTCAGTAATCGTCTATTTTGATTTTTGACAACCTATGCACGATGATTAAATAATGTATAGTCAATTAATCAATCCGGCATAGGCTCGTAAAGTTCCCATTGGAAGCGATGAAACTCCGGGCCTGCAAAAGCGTGATGAGTAGGGTTAACGAATTTTCGGGACTAACTGAATTTAAAATTTTCAGAAATTAGCGAGATAGGAGAGAGAATGCGGTTATTACACAAAATGTGCACTCATGAAAAAGTACGATTCTTCCAGCCGCCTTTACGAGCGCACGTTTTGCCAGCACGCATGACCTCTCCTCGCAAAGCGAGTTCCCGTCCCTCGGGTGAAACACCCGTTTTCTTAGAATGTCCACGACACAAGAACAAACGTAGAGCGAAACGTGCATATGATGAAGGGAACGTACTTTTTTTGAAACTCCGGCAAAGTTCCTCAAAATTTTCTTCCAGAAAAACACAGGAGAAAGAGACGAAGAAATATTGAAAAAAAACGAACAGCACAACACAAAAATAACTTCCATTTACGTTGCCAGACCAGTCAATATTTCACTCCATTTTATGCCATTTTGTTATTTTTAGTGGTATGTAGATCAAACAATTTTTTGAATGGGACAAATTTTTTGTACTACATTGATTAACTGACACAATAATATATTTTAAGCAATGCAGGGAAGGTTATACAAGGAGACCTACTTATTTAACGAATGCTTCACGAGCTGTTTTGTGGGTAAGCGCGCGCTTTTTCGTGCGGCATGAATGGCGGTCACCGTCAACAGTGATCGCTGTTCTCCGCAAGTTACAACTTTATGTCCGCTGTCGTTTCGAGTGCCATAAACTTGAGTATATTTGTCTTTATAAGCGCGGATTTTTCCTATTCCCGTCTTATTCCGTTTTTTCTAGCTCCGTTATGATTTCATAACATTCTTGAGCCGCCAAGTGAGCCTACATCTAAT
This sequence comes from Haemaphysalis longicornis, assembly GCF_048455015.1. Classification (NCBI taxonomy): domain Eukaryota; kingdom Metazoa; phylum Arthropoda; class Arachnida; order Ixodida; family Ixodidae; genus Haemaphysalis; species Haemaphysalis longicornis. The sequence continues at coordinate 229,823,970 of NW_027526203.1, read as the reverse complement.
CTCGACCAGCGAGCCGCACGATGGACTACGACGACTACGACGAGTACGACGACCTTTACGCAGACGAGTTGGCGCTCGCCGATGAGCTTCACAGCAGTGAGTTACCGCTGGCAGCGATTTGTTGAGGTGTTAAACATTGCGCTTATACGTGCCGATTCATATCTTATTGGACCCTATCTTATTTGACCCGTGACGGTCTGTTTTCGTCCTAATTATGCAGATGAACCATCGCTGCCGTCAAATCGTGTGCTGTGTGGCAGGAATGACGTCTCGGATAACGACACGCCGCGGTCCTCGGCATCGACTGCAAAACGGACGCTGGAAGAGGCAACTGGCAGTTGCTCGTCGCTAGCCGGGGCCACTCCTTCGTTAGGTTAGTGTATTTGTGTGCGTTAGTAAATGACTGCTTTTGCAATGTATATACTGAGCTCCCGGCCTTCCTGTTGCTCTGATAGAGCTCTATTCATTCATAAAATTGCGAGGGAGTGAAAGAAAAAGTGGGGCATCGCGTTATAATGACGGTGAAAAAATAGGAAAAAGAAAATACTTTCTAGATATACAGGGTGATCAAAGCTAAGTCGACAGTTTTTTTGAAAAATAGGCGCTTAGATTTACGCGAAGGCCACCTCTGCAGTGAGGTTATACGCCCAGGGGGACACTTAATTAGGAGGTAATTACGGATGTGGGTGGATTAATTAACTAAAATTAATTAATTATCTTTTTAGTGGCTACAGTAACCACGTATGTTTGTATTGGAAAGTTAGATGCAATCGTCTTTCTACAGTTTCATTTGGCAGAATTCTTCTAGCGCATCTGTACTCTGAGATATCGAACTGCGAAGTTTAATTGCCGCTCTCACGATTACGCATGCTAGAAGTCAAGACCGGCGCATAGCTCCTCCCTTTTGTTCTGTGTTTCGATAGCGGTTCCGAGTACTGCAGATTGCGATAACGCCAGCCCAGAATGAATGGGTGCCAGTTATAATTTTTTCCTGTGCCTCCACCCCTTTGTTGAACTAAACACCATACACAGCAGGCACATCACAAAAGGGAGGAGCATTACGCTGGTCTTGACTGCATCAGTGCATTAACTACGCATACCATACACAGCAGGCACGTCACAAAAGGGAGGAGCATTACGCTGGTCTTGACTGCATCAGTGCATTAACTACGCATAAGCATTGAAGCGATACGAGCAAATGGAACTAGAGGCCCCAGTTAAATCGCGTAGTCAGTTTTTCGGTGGTGGCTTTGGTCGGCGGCTGCCAAGCATACAAAGAAGATTCTGTGAAGCCATCAAGGCCCGGTGAGTAAGGACTAGTGGGTCAGCAGTGCACCACCTGTTTTCCTTAATATTTAACACATCTGCTGGAAGTTTGTGATAAAACTTGTATTATCGTTATAGGTACTGAGCGGTTTTCTTTAATGATCCCAACCTGTATTTTGCCTTTGTCGCCCCTTTAAGCTGTGCTTTCCTTTGGTGACTCCAAAGAGCAAGGCCTACATATATTAGACTACAGGAGCTTCCCGTGGGCAGTTATGATATTGCCTAATCTGAGGTGTAAAGCGGACATTTCAGGTGGCCCTCCCTAGGTGCACCGAGCTCAAAACCTGAGTAATATTTCTGTCCACACCCTGCTTATCATATCTCTACGGGTGCACTCGAAGAGGAGTGTTCGGCTACCTCGCTTTCACAGCGGCGAACACTATAGTATTATACCAAGGAAATTTAACAGATTTTTCCGAACTGCCTCCTGCAGCTAACATCAAAGCAAATGAGAAAAGAATGGGCTACTAAAAGCTGGTATTTTCTGAAATTATATGGGGTTGTATTTTGTGTTCATAACCCTTTCATGAAAAACAGCCTAAAATTAAAAAAAAAAATGAAATCGGCCATAGTGAAACAAAGAGCACTAGGGGATCATAAAGAAATATGAAATAGTTTGAGGAATTTGCTAGGCATAATAGTTCTGGGACTCAGATTTGTGAATGTGGCATTCTGCGTAAAATTCAGCACCCTACAAACCAAAAGGGGTGGACCGTTTAATTTTAGGGTGCTTATAGTAAAACAACACACAAAGTAGTATGGGGAGATATGCATAGGGCATCGAAGTCAGATGAGCACAAAGTGATTGATTGTAGGGTTTGATGTGCCGACGCAATGCAGGTGATGAGGTGCGCCATAGTGGAGGGCTCCGGATTAATTTTGACCACGTGGGGATCTTTAACGTGCACTGAAAGCTCATACGCATGGGCGTTTTTGCTTTTCGCCTCCATCAGAAAAGCGGCCACTGCGGCCGAGAATCGAACCCGCGTTCTCGTGCTCAGCAGTACAACACCTTAGCCACTGAACCACCTCGGATGACAACTAAGTAAAATATGTTTTGAGGAGAGGTGAGAACTATAGTTTACCTTGTGTGGGCAGCTAAAATATTTAGTTTTTTTTGTTGTGTGTGCAGCAATGTCTTGTTATAATCACCATTTTTCTAGGCTGACGGGCTACAGTAAAGCCTGCTTATATCGAACAGCTCGAGGATTGTAAAATAGTTCGATATAGCAAAAATTCGATATAGAAAGTGAAGCAAAAAAAACCTACATGAGAGCAATCTTGCCGACGGAGTCACGAGCTAACGCTGAGCTCTTACCACCCTGCAGTTCACTATTGATACGACACTTTCTCATAAAGAAAACAATCATATATTGGGGCAAAAGAACTGCGTGAGTGTAGCCTGCTTCTTGGAGCACAACGTGTTGCTGGTGATTGCTTGCTCCACGGCATCTAAACAGTTGACACGCACAAAACCACTGCCCTCAATGGCACTGCAGTATCGCCTAGCAGGGCCACGGCAGCGCCGGCTTCGCTCGTGCTCGGAAGCGGTACGGAGTCCTCAGCGTTCTTCGACAGAGCGGAGACAAGCATGGATACAAGCGAATAACGGCGAACCCAGCAAACTGAGCAAGTGCGGGCAGCGAGTGGCGCGGACTTGACGTTCAGCGACACCGCAGCCTGCAGCGCCCGATGTGGCGCTTTCGGCTCCAACGGCATGCATGCGTGGAGCTGGTCCACTCTGGTGGCGCTAGAGTTCCTGTATATAGCTCCCTGCGGGAGCTATATACAGGAACTCTAGGTGGCGAGCGGTGGCGCGCGACACCGCTGCGCTCCGATGTATTGCGGGAAAGCCTGCCGCATGCCTAAGGATAGTGAAATCCCGCGCGGGAGAGTTCGATATATCCATTGTGAGCAAAATCACGTTCGATATAAAAACTTTTAAATGCATGTCATTTTCACCAGAATTATACAAGGGTTCGATATAGGCAATCTATATATCCGTGTTCAATATAAATTGGCTTTACTGTACCTTGTATGAACTGTAAATTTTCCGTAGTGTTGTGTCTTTCAACATGACTGTTTTTGTCGTGCAAAAGTGTCAACCCTTCCCTACTGAACGCCTGCTCTAGACTAGGAGTAACGAATAAGTAAATGAAACAGAAAGAAAATTTTCTAAGGTAACTCCAAGTTTGCTTTTTTTAACTAGAACAGGTTATGTGAGAACGAAGAGCTTTGTAGGGCAGTATACCCAAAATACAGTGGCATGTGGGTTTTGTAGGAAGGAAATTGAAACGATTCAGCACATTTTGTTAATTAAATGGAACAGTATGCATCAAAATATATGCAAGGGAAATGTCTTCCTTCCTGAAACCCTAATAAGTGGAGAAGATGGGCATTCATGACTGGGTTTTCGGAGATAAGAGGGAGAGTTTTGCTGTGTCGTAATACGGTTTCTTGAATTTGAGAGACCCATTGATCAAGGTCCGTGATGGTGGTGGGGAGCGGGTTAGGATCTTTGCGAAAGGCTTTCCAGTCGGTAAGGGTGGCTTGTCCAATGCGCATTTTCGCTTTATGTTGAGGGAGAGTCACTTGGATGATGTGGTGGTCGCTTCCCAGGGTTTCATCGAGGCATTCCCAGATGAGGTGGGGGATGTTGCGTGAGAAGGTGAGGTCAGGGTTTGTATCATGGGTGACGCTGTTGCCAATTCGAGTGGGAGTGGTCAAGTCATTCCACAGAGATAGTTAGTGGTGATTCGCGGTTGTGAACAAATCCTGGCCTTTCCGTCTGTCCGAAGAGTATCCCAATGTGGTGTGGGGGGCATTGAAGTCCCCCCAAAATAGGAAAGGGTGCCTCTGAGAGTGATAGAGGGCACGTTGGACGAGGTGGTTGAGCAAAGCACGTGATTCTCGTGGGGGGCTGTACACGTTAAGCACGAATATACTAGGCATGGTAGGTGAAGTAAGAAGAATTTCGATAAATGTATGGCCAATTTGGGAGTGAATGTCGATAATCTGTGCGGTGAGATGGCGTGCCACCAGGATTGCCGTGCATGGAGAGGCTAGCGAGTCGTATGTTTCGTAGTCTCGTAGGGTGACAGGGGCGGTATTAACTTCTTGGAGGGCAGTGACATCTGGTTTTTTGTCCTGACTGAGATGTAAAAGGGAGGTACGTTTGCTTTGAAATGAACGACAGTTCCATTGCCCTATGGTTAAGGGACATTGTATGGCTTGCGGATTATTATTCATGTTGGAGTGCACCAAGAGCTGCTGCCATTTCCGCGTCTCGTTCAGGGTCGGTCTTCTGTTTCTTTGTTTCTTTGGGTATGGTATGTGTTCTGTTCTGGAGGAAGCTTGCTTGCTGGAGCGAGTGCGGTCACAATGTCTTTGGTTGAGCAGTGCGCGACAGTGCCTGCGGCGTGGGGACGGTAGACGGCTCGTTCGGCAAGCTTATAAGCCCTGCCTAATTGGCGTTTGCTTTTGCCGGCCTCAGCCAATCGCACATCTGGGCGTATGGCATCATGAGTTCTGTTGCGGGAAATGAGCTAGCGGGTTGCATGGCCATTTCCTTTTTTCCTAATTGCGTAGCTTATTTGAGCGAAGTTTACGTTAAAGGTGATGTCAGTGTTATTCTAACGAGGCAATCTTCTGAATGAACCAAACTTGTGTTTTGTCTGCATGGCCCTTTTAAAGAACCCTAGGTATTCAAAGTTAGTCCGTAGCCCTTTCTTACACACTGTATCAGAAGTCACTCAGCACAATAACTCCCAAGTATAACAAAAACAAAAAACCAAACCCAGTTCTACCCGGTGTGAAATCTGCTGAAATAGCAGAGCCGGTGGTTGGCTTTACGAAGATTCCATTTAGCTTCGGCTTCTTTCTGGTGCATAATAATAGTTTCAAGTTTGTTTATTGTCTCTTTTTCATTTTCACCGAACACATGCATGAATGTCTGGATCCTTAGCCTATTGGCTAGTAATGGATCCTTTAAAAACATATCACAAAGCGGCTGGTTGTCATAATTTGTTTCCAGATAGTTCTGGTAAAACAACAGTTACAGCCATTTGCTGTAACCATACTTTCTCCATTGATATCCATGTATTGACAGCAGGTGGGAATTCTGCAACATTCGCAACTTCACTGTGAACTAACTAATTATGACAAGTAAAGGAAATTCGGCGTGATGGTAGAGTTGTCTTGGTGGCTAATTGTCATAGAATTTGTTTCGCGATGCTTTCGATAACACAAGAGTTTGGGTTTTTTCATACTCCTCGCATAGATGACCATACTTCACTGTGCAATAGCAGGCAATGTGGAAAAGCCAGCTTACAAAGACAAGTTTTACAACAATTCCCTTCAAGTTAGCTTCACCTGTAAACATCAATGCATTTCTGGGACTACATTTCATAGTTCTGTCAGCACGGGCAAAATTTTGGCGCACATTAAAGGTGGTCTAAATTAATCCCTGGCCTCCCACTATAGTAAGCCTCACAGGCTAAGTGTCGCTTTGGTGGCTACAACACAATGTAACCTTTTTTTAGTTCTGTCAAGGCCATTTGAATGGAAGCTGACTGAATGAAATGTCTGACCGGTTACCAAGGCTGAAGAGGAATTGGCATCGAGTGGGCTAGTTACTTTTCCATTTTTTAATGTTGACGTTATAATGCAACACGCAGCAGAAAACAAGGCATACAGAAAATAAGGTTTTCATACATTTGTTGTGATGATTGTTGCATACCCCTCTAAGTTTGGAGTGGCACGCAGGAGATGGTAGGACATGCACCTCATTCTATCCCGAGGGAAGTTTTTTTGCTGCCAGCTTTGCAATACTGCATTTTTGGCATCGAAAGCATTCACACATGACAGGGGGGGGGACCGATCCTAGAAAAATAATTGGTTGTGCTAGTTATAAATTCTGTGAAACACCTTGTGTGATATTTCGGGTACATTATTTGGTCTGGCGGTAATTGTATGTAGGGTATAATGCAGAGTGTATAATCCAAAAAAAGTGCTGCAGCTACAGCAGTTAGTCTAGCCTTGCTGAGTTGCCAGTGATTGCTGCCACTAAACTTTGTCTCTGGTGTGGCAAAGATATGTGTGAAGGAAAAGCTGCATGGCCTTCCTGGGTAGCTGTATGTTCGAATTTTATGTGGATGTGATTCTTTGGCAGAAACTTACTCCCCTTGGGGTCTTCCCCCTAACTTTTTCGACTAATACATATGGAGTATAGAAGCAGCTTGTGCAAGCGGTTATATTTGATGATGATGGTGCTTAAGACTTAAAAATAATTAAAATAAGGCTAAACCAAATACCGTCTGACCCTCCAGACTTCCAAGGAAACCATTGAAGAAGAAACCCATACATCATCTGTGCGAACAGTGCAGTTCTTCTGTGTCATCATCATCATCATCATCACCAGCCTATCTATGCCCACTGCAGGGCAAAGGCCTCTCCCATTATTCTCCAATTGCCTCGGTCCTGTGCCAGCTGTGACCAATTTATCCCCGCAAACTTCTTGATCTCATCTGCCCATCTAACTTTCTGCCGCCCCCTGCAACGCTTGCCTTCTCTAGGGATCCACTCTGTTACCCTTAATGACCAGCGGTTATCTTGCCTTCGCATTACATGCCCTGCCCACGTCCATTTCTTCTTCTTAATTTCTACTAATATGTCTTTAACACCAGTTTGCTCCCTGACCCACTCTGCTCTCTTCTTGTCCCTTAATGTTACACCTATCATTTTTTGTTCCATTGCCCGCTGAGTCGTTCTCAATTTAAGTTGAACCCTCTTAGTGAGCCTCCAAGTTTCTGCCCCGTAGGTGAGTACCGGTAAGATGCAGCTGTCATAGACTTTCTTCTTCAGCGACAATGGTAGGCTGCTATTCACTATCTGAGAATGTCTTCCATATGCACCCCACCCCATTCTGATCCTTCTAATTATCTCTGCCTCATGGTTGGGATCTGGGGTCACAACTTGGCCTAAGTAGATATATTCGCTTACCACTTCCACTGCCTCGCCACCTATCTCAAACCGCTGTGCTGTCCCGAGGTTATTGATCATTACTTTAGTTTTCTGCAGATTAATTTTCAGGCCCACGGTTCTACTCTATTCGCCCAGTGCGGAAAGCATGCTTTGCAATTCGTCCCCCGAGTTACTTAGCAAGGCAACGTCATCAGCAAATCTGAGGTTACTGAGGTATTCTCCATTAACCCTTACTCCCACCTGTTCCCAATCCAACGTTCTGAATACTTCTTGTAAACATGCTGTGAATAGCATTGGAGAGATTGTGTCTCCTTGTCTGACACCCTTCCTTATAGGTATTTTACTGCTCTCCCTATGGAGGATGATGGTCGCTGTAGACCCATTGTAGATATCCTCTAGAATTCTTACATAATGCTCATCTACCCCCTGGTTCCGTAATGCCTGAATGACAGCTAGGGTTTCGACCGAGTCAAATGCTTTCTCATAATCTATGAAGGCTATATATAGGGGTTCAGTATACTCAGCGCACTTCTCTATCACCTGATTGATCGTGTGAATATGGTCCATTGTTGAATAACCTTTACGGAACCCTGCTTGTTCTTTAGGTTGACTGAAATCTAAGGTTGCAGAAATTTGGTTAGCGATTACCTTGGTAAATACCTTGTAGACGACTGACAGTAAGCTGATCGGCCTGTAATTTTTCAAGTCCTTCATGTCGCCTTTCTTATGGATTAGGATGATGTTCGCGTTCTTCCAAGATTCCGGTACCATTGTGGTCATTAGGCATTGCGTATACAGGTTTGCCAGTTTTTCAAGGACAATTTCTCCGCCATCCTTCAAGAGGTCTGCTGTTATCTGATCCTCACCAGGTGCTTTGCCGCCTTTCATTTCTTTCAAAGCCTTCCTTACTTCTTCGGTCGTTACTGGTGGGATGTCTATCTCCTGTGAACTACTGTCTCGTTCAGCATTATCCTGTATGTCCTGGCTACTGTACAGATCCCTATAGAACTCCTCGGCCACTGTGACTATTTTATCCCTATTTGTGATGACATTGCCTTGCTTATCCTTAAGTGCATACATCTGATATTTCCCCACGCCAAGACGTCTCTTCACTACTTTCAGGCTACCTCCGTTCTTTACAGCGTATTCGATCCTCTCCATATTATACTTCCGTATGTCAGCTGTCTTACGCTTATTGATGAACTTCGAGAGCTCTGCTAGTTCTATTCTGTCAGCTGCGGTGGAGATTCTCATGGTTTGCCGTTTCCTGATTAGATCTTTCGTCTCCTGTGAAAGTTTACCAGTATCCTGTCTAGCCATAGTGTCCCCGACTTCTACTGCACACTCCGTGACAATGCGTGTAAGGTTGTCGCTGGCTTCCTGTGTCGTAAACTCGGCTTCCTCGTTAAAAGCGGAATATCGGTTCTGCAGCGCGATCCTGAATTCTTCTACTTTACGTCTTACTGTTAGCTCATTTATCGGCTTCTTTTGTACTAGCTTGTTGCGGTCTCTCCTCAAATCTAGCCTAATTCGAGATCTTACCATAAGGTGGTCACTACACCTTACCCTTCCGAGCACTTCCACATCCTGCACGACGCCAGGTTTATCGCATAATATGAAGTCTATTTCATTTTTGTGCTCCCCATTCGGGCTCCTCCAGGTCCACTTCCGACTCTCCCGTTTACAGAAGAAGGTATTCATTATGCGTAGGTTATTCCGTTCTGCAAACTCAACTAGTAGGTCCCCCCTGCTATTTCTACAGCCCAGACCATAGTTCCCAACTGCCTTGTCTCCAGCCTGATTCTTGCCTACTTTAGCATTGAAGTCCCCCATAACTACGGTATATTGTGTTTTTTGCTTTAGCCATTGCCGATTCTACATCTTCATAGAAGCGTTCCACTACTTGGTCGTCGTGGCTGGATGTAGGCGCGTAGCCCTGCACCACCTTGAGCTTGTACCTCTTTTTTAGCCTGATTACAAGACCTGCTGCCCTTTCGTTAATGCTATAGTATTCGTCTATGTTGCCAGCTATGCTTTTATTGACTAGAAATCCCACTCCCAGTTCTCTTCTGTCCTCTAGACCACGGTAACATAGAACGTGTCCATTTTTCAGCACCGTAAAGGTTTTGCCTGCCCTCCTAACCTCGCTAAGTGCTCTAATAATGAAAGTGCTCTAATAATGTGCTCTAATAATGTGCTCTAATAAAGTGCTCTAATAATGAAATTGAATATCCATGTGAGTGTTGTGGGATGTAGGAGGGGCGTTACGCTATTTGCCCAAGTAGTAAAGTTCTGTTGCAAACATTGTTTCTTTTTTGAGCTATGCTGTTTTAATTTATCTGTGACAAGCTGGACCAACACCTGGATATGTGCTTGCAACAGCATTGTGTATTGAAAGCTCCAAATGTTGGCTGCGACTAGTTGCAAGTAGACTTCAATGTTAACATCCTCCTCGAAGCTTACAAGAAGTTGCAAAGTGAGGGGCAAGAGCCTTGAGTCAGCTGAATTAGGGCTGGCATAAAAGTTGTTGATTGGAAATGAAGCCGATGAAGAAAAGAGGCAAAAAAAAATCAGGTGTTGTCCATACATTAAAGAAAGATGGCACAAAGGCATCAAAGTCCATGTTTATGTGATAACCACTGACGAAGAGAGTGCGAGACTGGCTGCGAAAGTGAGGTAAAAGCACCAAGGCTAAACTCACCTCTTGTATTGGTGGCTGCTCCATGCGGGTCATTGCCCACGTCACGTGCAAGCCTCAGTATGGAATGGGCGGCATTTAATTGGTACGTGGTGTATAATCTTCAATTCAAGCTGCAGTCTAGTTTCTCGAAACAAACTTTGTACGCAGCAACTTCAGCCCCTGTTGCACCACTGTGGCATGTTTTCAGCTCAACCAGACGAAACTAGCAGGGGGTTAGACACAGGAAATGACACCTTCTGCTTTTGGTGACATTCTGCGCAACATTTCGCTTTGCAGAGTCGATCCGCAAGAAGCTGAGGCTCGAGGAGGAAGACGGGAGGACGCATGCTCAACCCGATTTCTCGTCCCCCAAAAAGCTGGTCGTTGACGAAGGGAGCCGCGATGGCACAGACAGTGTCGGCAACAATAGAGGCGCGACGTCTGTTGATGAACTTCCCGAACTGTCACCGCCTCCACCGGCCGACACGGAGGAGCTGTTCCAGACACAGTGGGACGATGCCAGCTCCTACGTGCTGACCTTGGGCCTGAGGGGTCGCACTGGCCGACTCAAGTTTGTCGGCCTCAGGAACGACAGCTGGGCCGATGATGTCGAAGTGAGTGGCTGCTGTAGCTGTGTTGTTTGCTAACTGGGAGCTGCATGTTTTGTTGATTGCAGAACTCAAGTGTTTTGGGGAACACTGCCTGAAAAGGAGGCCCTTAGGCTTACTACTCGGAGCTAGAACCGTACAGTTTTTAATGTCTTTTAGGAAAGGAATGGCAGTTTTAGAAAAGGGGGCCACGTGATACTACAGCAGAGAAAAAGAAAAGTGAATTTGTGCTAATGTGAGTTCGCAAATAAAAAAAAAAGTATTGAAAATCTATAACCCCTCTACTCTGTGAAGGTGGAAAACCAGCAAAACTAGAACAAAATCCTAGAAATTAAATGTAAGAGACCAAATGTGAGAAATCAAATGCAAGAAACCAAAGACTGAAACTGAAATGTGCAAACCGAAACAATGCAAACAAGATTTCGCGAATATCTTTTCACTTTTGCAGCATTGATTTGTAATTTCCGATTTGGTTGTTGCGACATTGCCAAATCTATTGGTTTGTATTGTTTGGGTTTGCGGGTTTGGCTTTCAGTCTTTGGTTTCTCTAATTTGGTTTCTCACATTTCATTTCTTGAATTGGACTCTAGCTTCGCTGGCTTTCCATCTTCACAGAGTGTGAGCAGCCCTTCTTATTTCGTTGGCATCAAGCCAGCCAGCCCCACCCTCGTGCTTCTCATTTCACATCCTGATAACCTGGTTGCGTTCCCTGTGAACACTGTTGGACAAGAAAGCCCAGTTTCGTACTGTCATAGCCCCTCAGTCCCTGGTTTCTATTCGACTGGTGCACAACATTTTTTTTTGAAACCTGTAATGTTCATCGTTTATTTTCTATATGGGACATAAGAAGACTGTGGTGCTAATAACCTTCCAGTCATCCATCATTTGGACAACACAATGGAAACCCACATCTCTATGCCTTCCTATGGGAGCCTTAGCAAAGAAATTTAGGTGCCGAGTAAAGTAGGTTCACCAGAATGAGAACTTGAGCGATTAGACATATACAGCTCTGTAAAACAAAGGATTAAACAAGTAAACAACGTGGTTCTTAACGGAACCATGAAGGCAAAATGCAACCTTGTGTTAAAGGGACACTGAAGTGATTTGTAAACATTGTGGGGTTACTAGTGCAAATTGTAGTCCGGAGTTCATAGGCCATGTTTCGACCATTCTGAGCGTGTTTACGCAAATTTATTTAGTGGAAAAATCAATTCGAAGATGCCGTCCTCCTCTCTGCATCCTCGCCCATTTTCTGTGGCGTTTTCATGTGACGTCAGGAGGAGATAACTTGGCTTGACTGAGCTACTGCACGGCTCGCCGACCTTCCGGCAGAGTCAGTCGGCCCTGCGTTTAGTCCGTTGGCCGCCGACGGGTCGTCGCAATTCGTTCGCTCAGTTGAAACAAACCCACAACACGTTTGTGAATGGAAGAATGTGCCTTTTTTTACTTTGTTAGTTTGTACACTGTATCTAGCTCCAAGTCAAGGTCGCTCCACACAAGCGCTGCACAAGTGCACATGCGACGCTTCGCTGACTGGTACGCTAGTAGGAAAGTCTAAGGCCACTTGAAAGCAGGAGAAGAGTCAGCGAAGTCAATATAAGTACTAAGGAAATAAAATCAACTGCACCCCGCACGGGGCACCTTGAGTAATCTTGGTGACGGTATTGGCAACACCGCAAACCCCGAGCCCCCATACTCATGCTGTATCCTACCGTGGCTAGGAGTTTTAAGGTGAAGGGTAGAAACCACAAACGGTGGCTGTCGGAGCCGTGGTCAAGCTCCGGCGGATGGGCTCCCTGTCTGTTTACCAGGCAGGGAGCTCCGGGACCTCTCTCGGCATCAGGGTAAACCGAGCAAAGAAAGTACCCCCGTTCCCTGCTTTTTTTCCATGCTGCATGGTTCTTTCAAAATTTTCTAAACCCACTGATCGGCCATCCAAAAGGGGCTGCACCGAAGCGAATTTTCCCCCATTGCCTGCCCTATCGTTCCAAATACCTGACAACTTTCCCCGGTTCTTGATCATCGCATCCGAAGACAGTACAAAGCCAGTGACATCTACATCCGTTTTCTTAATAGCTAAGTGCATGGAACATGTTGTAGGAAAACACTACAAAGCCAAGAAACTGACCTCTGGAGAAATCCTTGTTGAAGTAAACAACCCGGCTCAATCAAAAAAGCTCCTTGAACAAACCCTCATTTTTGACCTGAAAATCAAAGTCACTCCCCACCGAACGCTAAATACATCCCAAGGTGTCATATCCGAATCTGATCTCTACAATGAAACTGACTCTGACATCCTCGAGGGCCTGCGCGACCAGGGCGTCATTGCAGCAAGAAGGATCACTATGCGTCGAGAAAATCAGGAAATCAAAACCAAACATGTTGTCCTCACCTTTGACCGTAGTACCTTACCTGAATTTGTGAATGCAGGCTTTCTTCGTTGTACCGTCCAACCATATGTCCCCAACCCGCATCGGTGCTTTAAGTGCCAACGTTATGGGCACAGTACTAACAACTGCCGTGAGCGTTTAACGTGTGCAAAGTGCTCAGAGCACGACCACCCCAAAGAGAATGGCAACAGCACTTTGATCAAATGTCCGAACTGCGGTGGCCCGCACACAGCGTACTCAAGGGTGTGTGAAACATTCAAACTTGAGAAGAAAATAATCAATCTTAAAGTCAATGAGAACATCTCTTACCTAGAAGCACGTAAAAGGCTCAGCGCCTTTGCTTCTGCGAAGTATGCCGATGTGGCTCGCCGGGCCACCCAGTACTGTGAAGCAGACTTGGTGCCGCCCCAGCCCCCCGAGTTGCTGCCTAAGGCAGCCCAACCAGCTGACACAACACCTGTGGCACCCGCAAGTGTTGCGTCGGCCACGAATGCCAGGAGTGACGGCTCTGCCGTCGGTCCCCTTCCTCCGGCTACCAGACCTCAGGTGGCCATGGATGTAGATGTGGCGGGTCCTTCGACCATCTGCGTCCAACACGCAACAAACTCTGGTGGGAGGGATTCCTTCCTCCACTTAGAACATATTCCGTGTCGGAGGCCGCAAGGACTCCATCTCGTCGCTGTCCCAGCACTCAGACGAGGAGATGGAAATGGCACCGTCTCAGCCAGCGCCAAAGGCGGTGAAAGAACAGCGCTCCATGGCGGGGCGGGGAAAAAAGCCAGCAGCCCCCCGTGTCACTGGCCCAAATCATACCTATGTGTGGTAGGTGATACATCCATCCCTAGTTTTCACCAGCCAAAATCTTCTTTAAACATTTATGGTAGCACAAATAGTTATGCAGTGGAACTGTAGGGGATTAATTAAAAACCTAGATGATATATATGAAATCCTACACAAAACTCAAGCAACCGTCCTGTGTCTACAAGAGACTCACTTGAACCCTAAGCATACCAACTTCCTAAACCAATACTCAGTATTTAGAAGAGACAGAGACAGCTGCTCGCACTGCTCGGGTGGCGTGGCAATCGTTATGCGAAAAGCTGTCCCTTGTCAATCTACAGTCGAACCCCGCTACAACGAACGCCGCTTCAACGAAATTTCCGCTTCAACGAAATATTTCCAATTCCCCGTCAGCTAGCCATAGAAGTCAATGCAACAAAGTCCTCGCCACAACGAACCATTTGTCAGGCTTGCTTTCGCTTCAACGAAATTTTCGATGATTTGGGCTGGGTTTGAACAATTATTTGACAATAAAATAAGCATAGCGCCAGCTATCTGTAACTTTTTATGCATTCAGGACGCTTAGTTTCACCGAAAATGCGCGTTGCGACCACACCGCCACCCAAAACAAAACAAAAAATAACTCATAGGCGCACGCCATTGCTTGATGGTGATAACGATGTGGCTGGCCGTCTTTACACGAGGCGCAGGCCCGCTTCGCCAAGGCGGAGCCAGAGCTACAGCCAATCCGTATCCAGTTGAAATTGCATGAATGTGCTCCGCAGCTGGCGCGGTGCCGTCATGTATGCGTTGTGAGCAGCTGTCCTTGCCGTTTTCCTTCTACCATTCTTCATAGCCGAGAGCGAAAATCATGTTTGCGCGTTTGGTCTTGAAGCCTAGTCATCCTATCTTAGTCGCGAGCGCGCGGTCCTGTTAAATGCAAGCGCGCGCGTCTTGCCTGCCAAGGTCAGTAGCTGCCGTGCCCTGTGAGAGGATAAGATAACGGCACTGCTCCTGCCACAAGCGAGAGGGGGGCTTCCCACGGCCTAGCAGCTATCTGCAAGTAATCAGCTCGGTGGACACGCCTTGTTGTACAGCGATACGTTTTGCGCCTGCATATCTTCACCCCCCTCCGTAACGCGTTCTTTGGGTGGTGAAAAAACAGATAACCATTGGTATGTTTGTTATCCGAATAAACATGAGTTATTGCGCGTCACTCCTTTTTCTAAACATTGTATTATGCTGCCAATGTTGCGGAAACGCACGGGGCTATTTTTCTGGCCTTTCCGTGGTGTGTTGGGGCAGATTTCGTCTCAACGAATTTTCGCTTCAACGAAATTTTTCGCACGTCCCGTCAATTTCGTTGTAGCGGGATTCGACTGTATTCATTTGCGCACCGGCCTAGAAGCGGTTGCTGTTCGGGCAATTATCTTCAACAAGTTAACAACAATTTGCTCACTGTACATTCCCCCTGAATATCGTCTGTCCAGTTACGAATTTGAGTCCCTTATAAATCAACTGCCAGAACCGTTTTTACTAGTTGGTGACCTTAATGCGCACAGCCCACTATGGGGATCGGAACGCACAGATTCCCGGAGCCGCTTGATAGAAAACTTTCTCTTGTCATCCGGAGCTTGTCTCTTTAACAAAAAGCAGCCGACATACTACAATACAGCACACCACACATATTCACACATTGATCTGGCTATAGGCTCCCCCGTTCTTTTTCCGTCCATCGAATGGGAAGTGGATACAAATCCTTATGGCAGCGACCACTTCCCAGTCACCCTCAGATATTTAGAAAAATGCCCCTACAGTTACACTTCACATGCAAAGTTTAAAGAAGCTGGTGTCGACTGGGCAACGTTTAAAGGAGCCATGAAGAGAAAATGCAAGTTGGTTTTATTCGAAAGATTTTGTGTTTTATAGTGCCCCCAGCGCATGTCCGGATACAAACGGTGCTTTATTCACTGAGAAATTAAACAATTTAGGGTAAAATTTTGATTTTCCCGCTCAATCGTGCGTTGTCGTGGTCCCAAATGACATCACAGGAACCGACTGCTCTGCAGCCTAGAGTACCTTCATTCACGCATCCGCCGTACAGGGTAGAGACACGTATACGCTGGCGCCGCCATTTTCGGTTGCTCGCTCGCCGCCGAAGCAAGTCATTGTGTCAAAACCGCGCTAAAATTATTGCCGCAACGCGGTTTACTGAAGAAGTTTGAATCATATTGTCTGTTTCGCGTTGCTAGGTCTCGTGGGAAACGAAAAGAATAACGCGTTGAGCCCGTTGGCCGAATTGCGGCGGCACGGGACCGTTCAAAGGTTGTCTCCACCCTGTACAGCGGTGTTGGTTTGTTCCCGCGTTTCTTTACGTTCCGTAACCTAGATGGCGCCACCATACCGTGGCAAGCGTTTGGTTTGTTTTTGCCCGCATTTAAACCTGGCTTGTTTTTGTTCTGGGAGAAAATATTCGTTCCCTGAAACAGTGCTCGCTCGACAAATGGGGTCACGTAAGACACCGTTGCTTGCGTCAATCGGCCAGTGTCGTCTGAGACAACCCCAAGCCCCGTAGTGCTGTGCAGCTAAACCAAGCATGCTGTGCGCAGTACGAACAGCAGAACGCATCAGTACTTCTATGTGTACATGTGCTTTCGTAACTTCCACTGTTTTTCCCATCATTCTTATTGCTTTGTAAAGAATGTGCCCTAAATTTAAGCGCAAATCGCTCGTTCGTCTAGTTTGTAAACTCTACCTAATTTGCGTCTGCTTCTGCCAGCCTCCGCCAATCGCAGAGCTTAGCTCATGTGACATCATAGGTTCTGTTGCGGGAAGTGAGCTGGTGGGTCGCATGACCATTCCCGTTTTTCCTAATTATGTAGCTTATTTGAGCGAAGTTTACGTTAGAAGTGGTGTCAGTATGATTCTAACGAGACAATCTTTTGAATGAACCAAACTTGTGTTTTCTCTTCATAGCTCCTTTAAAGAGATGTCGAAACTTACTTACACATCAATAACACACTTATGTATTGATGAAGCGTGTTCCTTCATCACAGCACATATACTTGATGCTGCTAGCGTTTCTATTCCCCAGACCTCCGGTACACTTAATCTTCAGAGGCCCTGGTGGAATGACGATTGCAAGAAGGCCAGAAATGCTCAGAATAAGGCCTGGGGGCTCCTCCGCAGATATCCTACTGCAGAAAACCTAATTTCCTTCAAGCGCGCAAAAGCCATGGGACGGCGAATCCGACGTCAGGCAAAAACAGATAGTTGGAGGTCTTTTCTATCCAATAAATTCTTATACAGATACGCGCAAAGTTTGGAACAGGATACGGAAACTGCAGGGGCAGAAAACATATGTCACACCTCTTGTCAGCACCACTGGCGATACACTTGAAGACCAAGCAAACACCCTGGGACAACACTTTGAACATATTTCCAGCTCCTCCCACTACACCAAGACATTCCAGCGATACAAAGAATCTGTTGAAAGAAAGCCTATTCGTGACAACAAAAAATCTAATGACGGGTATAACTCTAATTTTTCGCTGCAGGAACTTATGGTAGCCCTCAACACATGCCGCGCTTCGGCGCCAGGAGTTGATAAAATAACCTACACAATGATTCAGCACCTGCACATAGATACCCTCAATACTTGTTCCTCTTCTTGTACAACAAGATATGGTGTGCTGGGTACTTTCCTCATGCTTGGAAAGAGGCAATTGTGTTAGCTATATTGAAAGAGGGAAAAGATGCCTCTTCTGTGACAAGCTATCGCCCTATTGCTTTGACAAGCTGCTTGAGCAAGCTCTTTGAAAAGATGATCAATAGACGGCTTATCTATTTCTTGGAATATCATGGTGTCCTTGATAGCTGCCAGGCAGGCTTTCACTTGGGCAGGTCAACAACTGACAATCTTATAGCTGTTGAATCTTATGTTAAAGATGCTTTTGCTCATAAACAACACTGTATATCTGTATTTTTTGACATTGAAAAGGCCTATGACACCGCTTGGCGGTATGGCATCCTGCATGACCTTAAATCTGTCGGCATTTGTGGAAACATGTTAAACACACTTGAAAGCTACTTATCAGATAGAACATTCCGGGTACGAGTTGGTGCAGCATTATCCAGGACGTATACACAAGAAAATGGCGTTCCCCAGGGTGGAGTACTTAGCTGCACACTTTTCATTGTAAAAATGAATACGTTAGGGAGAGCACTGTGACCCACCATTTTTTATTCAATCTATGTAGACGATGTTCACATCAGCTTCAGGTCATGCAACTCCTCTATCTGTGAATGGCAGATCCAAGTTGCTGTGAACAGACTAGCCAAGTGGGCAGACAAAAATGGTTTTATCCGAAATCCGCAGAAAAGCACTTGTGTTCTCTTTTCCAGGAAGCGTGGGATCCATCTGCAACCAACCATACAACTTAAGGGAGTTGACATACCCGTAAAAAGAGAATACAGGTTTCTTGGAGTAGTTTTAGATGATAAGCTTACATTCATCCCACATATTAAACAACTTAAAATGAAATGCATGAAGACTATGAACATCTTAAAAGTCCTTTCCCGCCAGTCATACGGTGCAGATACAACATGCCTTTTACGTGTTTTTAACAGTCTTGTCAGGTCCCGTATCGACTACGGAAGTGTAGTGTATGGGTCTGCCTCAAAAACAGCTCTAAAAATGCTGGACGCAGTGCTGCACTTGGGGCTCCGCCTGGCGTCCGGAGCTTTCCGGACGAGTCCTATTGAAAGCCTCTATGCAGAAACGGATCAGTGGTGCTTAGAGCACCAGCATACATACATGGCACTTTTGTACTGCGTAAGGGCGACATCCTTAAATAGTCATCCGCTAAATGCTATTCTTGGAAACAAAGCGTCCGAAAGGCTGTTTTTGAGCCGTCCGTCGCTTCCTCTGCCTTTCTCTATCCGAGTGAAGGTGGAGGCAGAGGAACTTGGGGTTATTTTATCTGAATCTTACAAAACTGACTTCGTTGAGTTCATGCCACCTTGGCAACTGCGCCCTGTCACCTGTGACATGTCGTTCAAGGAAATTTACAAAAAACATTCACCCACAGAACTCATCCTACAACACTTCCTGCACTTGCAAAACAAATTCTCATACACTGCTTTTTACACAGATGCCTCCAAAACTGCCACTGCTGTGGCATGTGCTGCACACGGTCCCAATTTTGCCAGCACAAGGACACTAAACAGAAACACAAGTATATTTACGGCTGAGGCACATGCTATATTAATTACGCTAGAACACATAATACAAACAAAGATACAACAATCCATTATATACACAGACTCATTGAGTGTTGTGGCAGCACTGCATTATGGAAAACCGAGTAGGAACATTGTGCTGAACAGGTTAGTTAAAGAGATAATGGCAGCCTACGCTTTAAAACAGGTCATAGTCGTGTGTTGGGTGCCTGTACACAGTGGCATTCCTGGTAATGAACTCGCAGACCAGAGCGCCGCTGTGGCAGCACTTCGCTGTACCGTCGACGTTCAGCAGCTTCCCTATCTTGACTGGAAACCATTCATTCGAAAGGCAATCCGACAATGCTGGCAGCAACACTGGGACACTCAGACAGATAATAAACTCCACACTATAAAACCCCAATTAGGCAGCTACTACACAGAAAAACACAACAGAACAACGGAAGTATACATGTGCAGATTACGAATAGGCCATACATACGCTACTCACTCGCACCTTTTGCAGGGCAAATCAGCGCCCCAATGCGACAGGTGCGGACATCGCCTATCCGTCAGCCATGTCTTATACCCCTGTCACACGGGCACTTTCAATCGCGATTGAGTCGATCCGGATCGAGCTCAATCCGGATCGGGCACCTGCTACACGGCAGTTTCAATCGCGATCGAGCTCGATCCCGCTCGAACTCAATCCCGCTTTCTCAAGCGCGATCGAACAAAAGCGGCGATACTCTCGTCCCCGCTCAGTAATGGCACCGAATGTGACAACTTCAACTAAGGCCACAAATTGTGTCAAATAACTTGACCCAAATAAGCGTGAGATAATATTTACATAGTTTCGTATACCTACGACCGCGCGAAGTTACCAGACGCCGCCCGCAAGTACATGGTTAGCGCCATCTGGCGAACACGAGCGCAACCCGTGCAACTTCTCAATCGCGATTGAAATGTGCCGTGTAGCAGTGGCAGTACGCCGAGTGCGCTTGAAAACTCGATCGCGATTCACTTCAATCGCGATTGAAAGTGCCCGTGTGACAGGGGTATTAGTTGAGTGTGGGTACTTCCACAAGGCAAGGAAAAAGCACTTCCGGGAACTCTACACTCACATGATTCCTCTTCATCCCTCGATGTTTTTAGCTGATCAACCCTTAATTCCAAGTAAACGCCTTTTTGCTTACCTGGGAGACATTGGCTTTTTAAACCGCATATCATACCATGTGTAACCTCGTGGCCCCTCAGAGTGGGAGGAAGCTATGAGTGTTTATTTATTTTTTACATTCTCACCCTGCCATTCCCATTTCCCCAATTTTATTGTTGTTTTAAATGAGGGGCTGTATACACCCCCACACTAACCTCTTTTAATATCGTCACATTTACAGCACCATTTTACTAAAACATCATTCAAAATGATCAACCATTGCGTTGGCGCTCTTTGGCCATTGTTGCCCTTGCGCCATAAAACAAACAGATACTACTACGACTACTAAAATCAACTGCAACTTTTACCGTACAGCGTAAAACTAGGGAGCACGAAACACTTTTTTGCGCTGGGAGAACAAGCACAGTGGTCATGACCACACATCTGCGAACGCTTTTCCGTCTAAGAAATGCAATTGCTAGACGTGAGATATTGTGGAAATTTGGGGGGACGCTTACTGCACGAGCGCTATACAACAAATAGTCACCTAAGCTGCTTGAAATGCTAAAACTCAATAAAAGTGTAAACTGGTTATACATTATATACCTTATATTTCTAATGCTGGCAGTGCTGGCCCATGGCCGAGTGGTATGGAGCGCTAGGTATGTTATTTTGCATGTCACAAGTTCGAATCCCCGAGGGTACAGTTTTCTTTTTTTTTTTTAAGTTGACTTTTTCGTTTTCGGCCAATGTTTTCTATACTGAGTTCACCATTTTTGGGCCGTAACGTTCACTGCTCCAGGAACTAGTTCACAGAATGCGTGCAGGCTGACACTGATGTGCTAGTAAGTTCTCGTTGGCGTGCTGTTGCCATAAACACACCGACTGCTTGCGGACAGTGGGCACAGGCCAGAATCAACAGACCCTTGACCTGGTGCGAACACGCTTTTTACGATACAGGCATGAGTGAGGCAAGCTCCAAATATGGGGGAAAAGCGCATGGCATTTGAGCGTCTGCGGTGACGCGGAGGGCGTTCGTCCACTGCGTAGGCCTCGGCTAGTGATTGCTACGATTCCAAGCCGTCCTGGGAGGCTTATCTTAGGCATTTTGCAGCCGACAGCATGGCAGAGCACGGTACGACGATTACTGAGATATCGAGAATGCCCATCCAACGATGCCGTCGGATTTCAAGCATGTTGTTTTATAGAACCGAAACCGAAACTTGTTTGAATGCTAACCTTGGACATCGTCCAATCAAGGTGCATCTCCTCCCGTCGTCACAGCCTTTAGTTGGTGGGGCCGCCGCAAACCGCGCATGGTAGTTTTTCTTCTTTCGCGCTTTATAAAATAATTACTGACTTATCACCCAGATAAATGATAAAAAGTGTGTTAATTAATTTGAGCCAGTCTACGCAGTTCAAGCAAAACCGGGAGCTTGACATATTCACTTCAGTGTCGCTTTATTGGAAGTAGCTTAATAACTTACCCAGCCCTGAAGATGTTTTCACCAAAAAGAGATGAGAAATATTGAAAAACTTGGTGAATTTGCATACAATCGTGAGTGGAATTCGAGGGATGGTCTAATTAAAGAAAAGGACAGGCTTGATAAGGCATGTAGTGAATGGTACAAAGCATGGTGAAGCCTGCGCAGGTATGTAGGGCTAGTAGTATTTTGAGCTAGGGGGATTGTAACATTCTTTTAATGTCTGGGAAGTTAAATGGGTCACAAGTAGTGAATCTCGACAAGGCATGCAGCTTAATTTCTAATGACTCAGACTTGTTACTTAATAACTTTAGTGTGTGATTGTGTGACTAGCTTGATTATGTGAATCAGGGGTTCTTTTGATTGCTGTGCCCTGCATTGCATAATGTAAAAAAAAAAAGTTCTTTGATGGCTTGAGGATTTTTTGTGGGAGTTTGGCAGTTGAATTACAAAATCTACTTTGTATGGGATGTATAAAAAAACATTCATGTGCAGATTTTCTATCTGAGGTGTGACCAAATTGGTTATGCACGCAAAACAAATGCCGTTTTGGGAAGTAATTTTTTTCTCTAGGAAGCATGGTTTGCAGTTTTTGTAGGTTGTTTTGATATGCTGGAGCCCATTTTACAACTTCAAAGCATGCACATGGCTGCTCCAAAACCCCATTTTGTTGCTGCGAAATACACTTTTGGGCGCTACAAAATTTAATGTCGTTGCTCCAAAATCTGCTCTAAAAGGACTTGGGCCAATCACATCACTGGTATAATATTCCACAAGTTCTCAAACACTTGGAACAGCTTGCTTGCAGGAAGCTGGACAGATGCTTTTTGCTCTCTTCCAATAACTAAATGATAAGGGCTGCAGAATAAACATTGGAGCGGTTAATTTAGGTGGCCGCAGGTACATAATGTAGCCATGTATCTCCGCAAGGATTGCAAACAATGTGCTTACTGCACGTGGCTTGCGGCTATTGTCTATTTTATCTGCTCGTGGTTATTCTCTTCGCATGTGTAAGCACTGTAGCTGGGATAAAAAAAAGTGGTTAGTTTGCATCGTTTGCACGACATCGTATGTTGTTTACTGACCTCTTTCCTCTCCAGGCAAAGTCTGGGACTTTGTTGGGAGCATATCTGCTTTGCAGCAATACCTACTGTATTTTTTCCCATATAACCCACATCAAAAAATGCACTCACGATTACTATACTCCCTGATGTGAAATTTTTGCGCAGTGCGAACTGCAGTCTTCTCGATCACGGCGCATATCTGCTGCATCTCAGAAAGTGATCGCATGATCAGCGAATGCACGGCGGCACGTGCTACACTGTTGTTATCTCACAGCATGTTGCCGCCGCCGGCCAGCGTGTTGTTGCAAGTCGTGTTTCCCACGCAAATGTCACGTGGTTCGGATTAGCGGCGAACAGAACAGCGTCTGTGGAAAGTGTCAAGGGGAGGGCGCTCCTTGGCAGCGACACATTGAGAAAGCGTGAGGGGGAGGCAGTGAGAGAGATGACGCCATAGATGATGCCATAAGAAGGTCTCTACGACTTAACGGCGACAGGTCACGTCCATAGGCCTGATGGGCTGTTTTTAAGTGGATCGTCAAGGCATGGTAGGCGATTCCAGGTGAGATGGTTTGCAAGAGCTTCAAAGGAGTACTGACACTAATTTTCCGCGTCAATATTATTGCACAGTTCGCTTCCTTTACTCAACAGAATACCCAGGGGGAAATATGAGCGGCCTGCGACATGAAGAACATACTTCAATTGGACCTCATTGATCGCGCCGACGGAGCAGCGTGCAGAGCAGCACTCAGCAAACGGACATTAGCGTGACATCATCTCGTGATAGCCCAAAGAAGTGATGCGGCAGGGCTCGTCAAAAACTCGTGATGTCACTTCACGCGCACGGCCCCGCAAGCGGGGAGCGCGTTCAGCTCTGGCGGCGACGCGGTCAAAACAATGCCCCACCGGCCTCCGCAGTGTTTTGACGTCCGCACAAAGCGGTGAGGTCATGCCGGGATTCTGTCATATGCGCCTTTCAGGATGAAAGCGCGGGAATTTGAAACAAACGATTTTCAGGCCGTTCAATGTAATCAATTATCGCGCGCTGAAGGATTTAAAGGGCTGTTTCGGGTTCGCCAGACCATTAAGCATCGATAAAAGCAATAAACGTGGAACATAAAATTTTCGTGTCAGTACTCCCTTAAGAAATGCTGCGTTGTAAACAGCATTAACGGAACTGAAGATAATACATGTTGTGTGTGATAGTGATGACTGCTTCCCAAACGACAGCTCTAGCGATAGCAGTGACTATGAGTGATTGTGGCTTAGGCCGTGCAGAAAATGTATTCAATATGCAAAATATAGATAAGTTTTTCCCATCAACAAGTGTGCCTGCCATGTTGCTTGAGTGTTGGCTTTGGTCCAGCCTTTCCTGCATAAAATGTGCTAGCAATACGCGGGGATACATATTTTTTATTCAGACTGAAAGTGGGGTGCGGGTTATATGCAGGGCAGGTTATATGCGCGGAAATACGGTAATCATTTTTATGTGATGATTCTGACATTTCTCTTGCCACTTTCTTTCCCCAGTTTTTACTGCCAGACAATCGTCGTAAAGGAAACCTGTTGTCACGGCCTTTCTGGGATGTCTGGCTTGAAGCGCAAGCAGAGGTAAGGGCTCAGTTTGATTTTGCTCCTTGGTGGTGAAAGAACGGCTGCGTTCTGCCTCGTGAACCACGTGCAACATCATGTATGGGTGACATTGTTTGGCGTTGTCTATTGCTCCGCATTAGGCTAGTATACAAGGCAGCTGGTTGCAGCTGCTACCTCAGACCAATCTGAGTTTGGAAAGAAAATGTGCCGTGCACTACTTCAGACTCTTTACGCCATTGCCAGTGCGTGGTTTTGCAAACAAAAAAAAAATTACCGTGCTTCTCACAGCTGGAGAGGCAGCAGCAGGTGGAAGCCGAGCGCACTGCCAACATTGTCGAGAGCCACGCCACAAATTTGCTTCCCGAGGGCGTCGTCGTTGGAGAAAGCAGCGGCGCGGGCTCGGACGAACGACACTCGGTGTCTCTTTGGGTGGAGAAATACCGCCCACTTCACTTCATGGAACTCCTCAGTGATGATGTGAGCACTTCAGTTTTGTTTTTACCCGAGAGGGACATTTACTGGGCTTTTTAAAGTTCTTATCGAGGTAGCCAGTTGCTGAGTCTACAGATGCTTCAACAGGCTTCTTGCATCCTTTATATGACTTCATGCGAACAGTCTGGGGACGAGGCCATACATTTAGCATTGTGCGCCTAACAAAGACGCTGACGAGGCAGATAAAAACGCCAGCACAAGCCACCCCCAAAGTGTAGTTGTTCATGCTGTCCTTTTTATTCATGCCTTTTATCCGTCCTGCTTGCAGCCCTGTTTGAAGCTTTATTAAGTGCGTTGACCCACAAAAAATCTGCAAGCGTCTTGAGTGAAGGCCTCACCGCCTTGTTGTGATTGTGCAAGGCCCCTGTGTAAACAAAAGGGAATGATTACCATTGCATTATCATTGGTGTACAGCGTGCAGTGGTAGTACCAGCCCAGTTGTTTAGAACGTTTTTCTGCAAAACCTGCAGTAGCAACCCTGGCCTGCACTCGGGAGAATGCTTCGAGCACACTGCTCAAATATTGGTAAAAGAGTTGCAAGCAGAATCCAAGAAAAAAAAATATCCTGTGAGTATTTCTTTCACAGTTTGTGTTTTTCTTCGCAGCGCCAGAAACTGGCAAAATAGTTGCAGACCAGAACGGCCGAAAAATGGGTAAAAGTTCCGTATCGGAAAGGGTTGGCTTCACCGCTCGGCACGTACCCTTGGGTTGGCTTCTCTGCATAACGTTACTGCTGAGCAAGAAAAGCCTCAGTCGTGTAAATCTTGCATGAGTGCATGCAAACTACTGGCGGAAGTTGGAACGCTGCTTCTACATAAAATTTATTAGCCAAAAAGATGTTCTTGTCGATTTGGTGGCACAAGTGAGCAACCAGGAGCTGGCGTACCTAGTTACTGGCACCAGTGATGGAGGGATTGTAACCAGTCATCCCTATATTTAAAACATGCTAAGGAACCTGCATATCTTCATTGCAGAGCAAAAAAGTTTTTTTTTTTTTCTGCATCTTTTAAATCTTTCATTTACAGACTTTTTTTGCACGTTTGGATTTTTTGAGCACTAGTATGTGAACACACAGGTGTGGGAAGCCTTATACACATTAAAGCAGACGTACTTGTATTTGAAACTACTATTTGATTCAATTTGCAGTCAGTTTTTAACTATTCGTATGCTATTCACAGCACACCCTTAGTGGGCAGAGTAAAGGTCTTTTTCCCTAAATTCCCTAAACACTATAAAGTTTGTCAAACAGCCTCCCCAGTCTTTCAGAGGCTGTCATGAATTTTTCACCTGTAAAGACATATAAGTGTAAACGATTTTCCTCTGTAGAGATTTGGCTAGACGCTAGTATTTAATGCCTTGCTCTGATCCAGTGTTTCAATCTCTCCCCCCTGATCCGAAATTTGTCGAGCCTCTCGAATGGGCCAGCATTTTTCTGCATGCCCCATTTATGTCAATGCTCAGGCATTTCTTGTGGACGACTTCACACAGTTTGCAGACGTTTACAGTGCTTTCTTGAAAGCTCCATGTTGCCTATTTTCTTCTAGGGCGTGAACCGGACGCTTCTTCAGTGGCTGAAACTGTGGGACTGCGTCGTGTTTGGCCGTGCACCGAAGGTCAAGCCTCAGCAGGAGAAGCCAGCAGCGGCAAACAACCAGAGCAATTTTGCCAAGCGGTACATGCCAGAGGTCAAGGAGGTAAAGCGAATCGATCCTCTCAAATAGGGAAGTTTAATCTTTCGAACGTCGACTGCCCATTGCTCCTAGTCTGGGCGTTCACAAGCTGGGCCGAATGTGGCAAAGCGACCTACGTGAATTGCGTAGCTGGGTTTCCTAGATTAAAATTCTAAATGTAAATTAAGTGGCATTCATTTAGGTGACATGAGAAATGGAGGAATATGTACGGCCTCTATACCGAAAAGTGTACCTTGAGCCAAAATTTTTGTTAAAAATATTCATTCCCCCAAATCGCATTCATAGTGACGCAGAACGTTTTGGTGGGCAATTTCAGTACAGTTCGCTTATTTTAAATGTTTGCTCAAGTTCATTTAAGTGTAGTTTTGCTGTACACTTATACTAAGTTCCAGCTACCCTGTCATTAGGCAGTATATGCCAAAGTAGATGGTGTTATACCTATTTTGATTGAACTAATGCAAATGCTGGTAACCTTAGTTTCCTTGAACATATTGTAGGTGCTGATAGGCACCTTGTTTTTGTTAGTAATGGTTCTTGTTGTGGGCTTATTTTTGTTCTATTGTCTTTCTAGGAATTGGATGAGCACAAAAGGCCTCAGCAGAAGGCAAGTAAACCCATCTAGAATGCTTAGATAGGAAAGTTTTACGTCTTAAATTGTAGAGATTACATGATAGTGTTTTTCGGTGTACCTTTTAGGTGGTTCTGACATCGAGAAAACGCTTGGAAAGCTTATTTATTTGTTGTGTATTCAACCAGTGCTAATGTTGCCCATCTGAAGCTCGCGGTGCGTACATACTCCGACTTTTCTGGCGCAAGGGCGCTGGGCCGCGTGGTTGGCGACAGCACATCAGTTAGACTGCGCCAGCGGCAATTTCTACCCCTGTACACTCCAACACGGCACAGCCACGGCCACAGCTGTCGTTTTTGCACACATGTGCCACTAAAGAGTGGCGTCCTTGCTTTTCAAAATGGTAGAGCGAGTTGCAGGCGGTTCCAAACTCGTCGGCGCTATTTTCCCTTCCACTTGGACCACTGACTTGGGCAATGGTGGCTGCTTACCTCATAGCGATAAAAACTTCTGCTTTTGATTCAGAGCAAACGTACTGATCGCCACACGCAGAATGGATGCATGCCCGCTGTTCAGTGGTAGCCAGCTAGCATAGTAGCCCAAGCCAGAGACGTGCCGTGAGTTTTTAGGGGCCTTACCATGAGTCACCATGCGTTTCCCTGGTGGTGTCGCTGTGAGGCTGCTTCACAGCCGCCTGTTGGAAGGGCTTTTATATAAGCAAATATGGCGGCAGCCATGCAAGTGTGTGGCAGAAATTTACGCTTTTTGAGTTAAAAAAAAGGCATTTGAGCATTTTTTGGACACTGTTAGCCACAAATGGGTAGATGAAATACCGTACGGACTTGCAGCAAATTTTGGTAACACGAGATTGCTCCCTAAAAATATTTCGTTACCATGAGATATGAAATACATGGGCTTTTATGGACGTTCGCCGGGTATCTGAAAATATTTCGTTGCCGCGGGAATTTTGTACTCGCAGGATTTCGTAAATGTTATTGTTAAAGAGCCAGTTACAAACCCTTGAAAGGCTATCCTGAAACAAAAGGCTGATTCAAGGAAGACTAATTCTAGGCTTATTGTGTCAACCATGATATATATATATATATATATATATATATATATATTTGCAACAATTTAGATTGCTAGAGATCCACTGGTAACGGTGTTTGTTGCCGTTACCAGTGCGTGTTACTGTTACCATTGCGCTAGGTCTTTAAATCCAGCGAGTAAGATCCTATAGTAACAGTCTGTGTGAATTGCCGTATGAGCTTATGCAGGGTCTGTCAGTGACGTCCTAGTGAAACTAAACAAATTTAAGGCAAATTAGTCATTATAGTCTCCGTGCATCTTGCAGGTGGTTCTGCTTCATGGACCACCAGGCCTTGGCAAGACAACCCTGGCTCATGTCATTGCCAGGCATGCTGGGTACAACGTTGTGGAGCTCAATGCCAGGTTTGAGCCCCTCTTTTGTTTGGGCTTTGGTAGTGTGTAAATATTTGCAGTATAAAATAATATGGCAAATAGTGTTTGCTGTTGGCTTGGATTCACAGGGCACTTCGACTGCTCCAACTGTTGCTGTTTATAAAGTAGTCGAAAATTCTGACCAAAAAAAATTGGCAGGCAATCATGGCAAGTGATGCGAACTGACAGTGTCGGGTATTGGATAATTCATTGATGTTGCGTTGTGGTTTGATTCTGCTGGTATTGTGTGTATAGCGAGAGAGTGAGTCATGTGATCTTGATATATTGCCCTCTTTGTTCCACATACAGTCGAATCCCGCTACAACGAAATTGACGGGACACGCGAAAAATTTCGTTGAAGCGAAAATTCGTTGAGGCGAAATCCGCCCCAACACATCACGGAAAGGCCCGAAAAATAGCCCCGTATGTTTCCGCATCATTGGCAGCAAAAAAAAAATGTTTAGAAAAAAGGTGTGACGCGCAATAACGTCATGTTTATTCGGATAACAAACATACCAATGGTTATCTGTGTTCACTGCACGCAAAGAACGCGTTACGGAGGGGGGTGAAGAAATGCAGGCGCAAATCGTATTGCTGCACAACAAGGCGTGCCCACCGAGCTGATTACTTGCAGATAGCTGCCAGGCCGTCGGAAGCCCCCCTCTCCCTTGTGGCAGGAGCAGTGCCGTTATCTTATCCTCCAACAGGGCACGGCAGCTACTGACCTTGGCAGGCAAGACGCGCGCGCTTGCATTAAACATGACCGCGCGCTCGCTACTAAGATAGGATGACTTGGCTTCAAGACCAAACACGCAAACATGATTTTTGCTCTTGGCTATGAAGAATGGTAGAAGGAAAACGGCAAGGACAGCTGCTCACGAGTCGCAACACATACATGACGGCGCCGCGCCAGCAGCGGAGCACATTCGTGCGATTTCAGTTGGATACAGATTGGCTGTAGCTCCGGCTTGGCGAACCGGGCATGTGCCTCATATAAAGACGGCCAGCCACATCGTTATCACCATCAAACAATAGCGTCCGCCTATGAGTTTTTGTTTTTGTTTTGTTTCGGGTGGCGGTGTGGGCGCACCGCGCATGTTTTCGGTAAAACTAAGCGTCCTGAATGTTTAAAAAGTTTCAGATAGCTGGCGCTAAGCTTATTTTAGTGTAAAATAATTGTTAAAACCCATTCCAATTCAACGAAAATTTCGTTGAAGCGAAAGCAAGCCAGACAAACGGTTCGTTGTGACGAGGACTTTGTTGCATTGACTTCTATGGCTGGCTGACGGGGAATTGGAAATATTTCGTTGAAGCGGAAATTTCGTTGAAGCGGACTTCGTTCTAGCGGGATTAGACTGTAGATATATTACCCTGGTATATCACCTTGATATATTACCGTCTAGGTTCGCTACTTTTTAGCCTTTTCTCTCATCAGAACATTCTTCATTTGTTTGTATAAGCTGGCTGCAACGCTTACTGCAGATGCGACGTTGCACTTGACTGCAAAAACATGCCCTATACAGCATTCTGTGAAGCATTCTACACAGCATGAGTGCTGGCGCTGTCACCGTGTGTCATGTTGCTGCGATTGGTCGCTAATTTATTTCACATCTATCAGAAACGTGGCCTTTGTACATCGACTTTGTGGGCGAGCTTTGCCGTGTTCCATCTCAGTGCGCAGTGAAGCCTGCTTCGGTGTTTCTGGCCACACTGACAAGAAAAGCCGGTCAACCTGTCTAGGACAGCTGACACTGTAATAATGCAAGTAAAAGTCGACTTGGCAGAAGGCACACGCACACACACTGCAGCATGCACCTTTAGGGTAGATTTCCCGTATGACACCAAAGATGTGTAGTATTTAAAGTGGTCGTGAAAACAAAATGCAAGTTTCGTTCATTCGAACGATTGCCTCGTTAGAATAACACTGACACCACTTTTAACGCAAACTTCACTCAAATAAGCGGTTTAATGAGGAAAACAGAACAGGCATGCAACGCCCTAGCTACTTTTCCGCACTGAACTCGTTATTTATTGTGGGCAGCTCGTTGCAATTGACTGAGGCCAGCAAAATTCAACGGCAAAATTAAACAGGGACTAGAAGCTTGCAGAACGGGCTATTCACGCTTAAATTTTGTGCATAGTCTTTTTATAGCAGTAAGGGTGGTAGGGTAAACAATGAAAGTTACGAACGAACACGTAAACATAGAAGGAGATGGTGCGGCCCTTTGCCGTCTGACACTGACTAAACACAGTGGTCAGGCGTGTTGGCCTTGTTTGGCACAACACAGGCCAACTGACATAAGCGGCATGGCAACTTTCGTGACCCTGTTTGTCGAGTCATACCTGATGTTTGACGAAATACTTACTACAGTCAAACCTGATTATATCGAACTCGCAAAAAACCATCTATCATTTCAACATACATGATAATTCGATATAAGCATGCGAAAAATTAGACATCATAAAAGCACATACAATATTTAACAAAATCAAGCACCCCTCCATCTAACGACGATGATGGTTGAATGCAAAGCTTTCTCGGGATGGATTCTTTGGTTGACCAGTCCTGCACTGCGAGTATGTGCTACTCTGGAGGTACGCAACACTCTTCTAGAATAACCACAGCAACTCTCAGGTGTGCACTCTGTAAACCTAACATTTGGGTTTGGGGTGTACGGCACAAATCTGTACCTGTTGCTTGGCATTCAGTGAGAAATTTTTTGAGTGGGTGCCAGTTTGAGGTGTTAAACCTCGAAGATGCGAGGTTAGCCCTAGCGTCCTAAACCTCAAAATGAGAAGTTAGGCCTAACGTCGTGTGTCTAACACACTTACGGTACACAGAGCAGTGTCATTCTTCTTGTGATGGATTCTTTGGTAGCCGTCTGAGTTTTCCAAACTGGTTCGACCGTGTTGAAATGGATCATTCGGATAGACACCAGCTTCACAACGCGAGGGACCCAGGTTCGATTCCGGCCACAGGAAGCCTTTTTCCTTTCACTTCACCCACAATCATTCATCCTCATCATCAGGGAAAGTTGGCTTTCCTTCAGGGTGTATTGGCGTACAACGGCATCAGTGAGGACACTAAAGCTTCACTTTAAAAACACTTTACTTCCACACGAAATACCGTATTTACTCGCGTAATCCTCGCACTCGCGTAATCCTCGCACCCCTAATGTGAGCCACCAAAACTTGGATTTTTTGGTTCTTCGCATAATCCTCGCACCCCCAACTTTGCAGCGGCGAAAGTTGCCTGCTCGCGAAACCCGCATGGTGCACGCGCTCTCCCCCGCCGCTTCTCAGTTCGGCGGAGAGCGCTGTGTATCCAAGGCCATCCAGGCGCCTTAACAACCTGCATGGCTACTCCCTAACAGGCGCCCTAACGTGCCCTAACACGCTACTCACACTGTCCTTGAGCCGGTTTCGCGCATGTTTCGCGTGCGCGCAACTAGACGGTGTTCGCGCAGCCCGCTGTCGTGTCGTCGTGTCGCCGTCGTGGTCCCGTCGTTGAGCAGCAGCAGTCAGTGAGTCACTCGCGTCAGTGGTGGATAGCTCGCTGCCATTTTGAGAACTTTTTGATCTCTTTGTTTTGTGCTTGGTGCCGCTTCCCCATGGGGAGGAACGCCAGCTACACTGCCGCTTTCAAATTGAAAGCGAAAGAGTACGCGATCGAACACAGCAACCGTGCCGCAGGCGGGCACTTCGGCGTCACCGACTTCAGCGTGCGTTACTGGAGTACGGCATGCACATACGACGACGAGATAGGGCGCGCGCCAGGAAGCAAAGGCGGCAATTTCATGATCGCTGATCGACGGGAGACTGTTTACATTGTAAATAATAAAATAAAAAGAAATAGCTGCTGTTGGCAACACTGAGCTTACATATACAAAAAACGACCGCTACATTTAGCGGGATTGGCAGAAGGCAAATTGGCAACACTGTGCACCGGATTTTTTTTTTCCTCGTGTAATTCTCACACCCCTAACTTTGCATTGACTTTTCCGAAAAAAAAGTGCGAGGATTATGCGAGTAAATACGGTAGTCCTGTATCCTCAGCTTAAACAACCTCGCTGCATGAGACAGTGAGAACTTCTCCACATTGTCTAAACAGTCGGAGCAGCCGAGGCCACAACTTTTCACATTCGCGAAGAAGCGCCGGATTAGTGGAGTGCACCAATCACCTCGCAGGTTTTGAGCCGTTGCTTTCTTAGTTGCGCGTATTTACTTGCGCTTGGTACAATGTCAGCAATGTAGTCTTAGAACTCTCCCCGCAGGGGGCACCTTGTGTACTCAAGGTGTTTTGGTGAGTAGCGCCACCACGGTCCCGAGCTCTGCAGGGGTGCCTACTGCCGTAGGCACTTGGTGTCTTGCAACACCACGGACCCGAGCACATGTGGGTTGGACCCACCCACGTCCCGGCTGTGCGTGGCTTTGCCGTGTCCGGGGAAAAGGGGAACCTGGTGGCTGAGCCAAAGTTGGGGTTGTTTTGGACCTTTACGGCCCCCCAGCAGCGGCAACACGCCACTTCGGCCCCTGCTTCTCGCAGACGGTGCCCCCGGTCTGACCCGCCCGGGGGGAATCAGCCAGTCGCCTTTTCCTGTCCTCCTCTCAGCTCTTTCTCTTTCCTATTTCCTTTCCTAACACTGTCCTGTCATCTCATTTCTTCCTTATTTCTAAGTTTTTCCAGGCGGCGAGGGTTAATCCTGTGCAAAGACGTCACCCTCGATCCCGAGCATAGGATTATAGTGGCAAGGTACGGCTAGCGTGTTAAGTCACGTTCCCTTGTTGGGCTCGGTGGTGGGCGGCCGGCCTTGCTACCGAATGTACACCATGTATTTATGGCTTCTTTTTCCATCCCAAGAAAAACTGATCGGTCCCTGAAAAGGGGCCGCACCGAAGTACTTAGCATCAGAGCAGCTCCACCTGTCGAAACCTTTAACAAATACCTTGTGGTACACTCTGAAGAAAATGCACCCCTAGCAAAAAAATCGGTGTTCCTCATTGCAAAATGCCTCGAGAACATCGTTGGGAAAGACTACCATGCAAAAAAACTTGCCTCAGGTGACCTGCTGGTAGAAGTACAAAGAAAAAACCAAAGTGAAAACCTCCTGAAACAGGACACCCTGGCTCAACTAAAAGTGACGGTCACGCCACATCGTAGCCTAAACACAACCCAAGGCGTCATCTCTGAACGAGAACTACTGCATGAGAATGAAGACGATCTCCTCGAAGGGTTCAAAGACCAAGGCGTAACAGCTGTGCGGAGGATAACTATACGTCGCGCAGGGGAGGAAATCCGAACTAAACACATTGTTTTGACTTTCAACCGTCCAACACTTCCCGAATCGGTCCATGCTGCATTTATTTCCTGTCCAGTGCGTCCATACATACCTAATCCGCGAAGGTGTTTCAAGTGCCAGAAGTATGGCCATGGAACTCTGTCGTGCCGTGGCCGATCCATCTGTGCTCGCTGCGCAAGCACTGACCACACCAGTGACGATTGTAACAAGCAACAAGTGAAATGCCCAAACTGCAGTGGACCACACTCTGCCTTCTCACGCGCATGTCCATCATTCAAAAAAGAAAAAGAAATAATCCAACTGAAAGTCACTGAGAACCTAACGTTCCCACAAGCACGCCTGAAGCATGCCTTGCTATCGGGCAAAAGTTACGCAGACGCAGCTCGCCGGGGGGTGGGGCGTCGTGTGGTAGATGCGGGCACCCAGTACAGCGAGGCTGACCTGGTCCCGTCGCAGCCCCCCACTCAGCAGCAGAAAGTCGCTACCGTGGCTTCTGCTGCTGCACTCCGACCTAGTGCTGGGCGAAAGGCCGCCAGCACGACTCCTGTCCAGGTCAGCGATGTTGACCTGGCCTCGCCTCAGGCACCTGTGCAACAGCAGAAGACTGCTCCTGTGGCTACTGCTGTTCCAGCTGTGCCCAGTGCTGCGGCCACGGCCTCTAGCACAAAGTCTGGTTCTGACACTCTTTCAACTTCAGAAACCGCGGTTGAGGCCATGGATGTCTCTCCAAGTACGTCTGCTCCTGAGGCATCACAGGAGCGCCGCGGTGCCACAGGTCGTGGCAAACCGACCAAACCAAAGGCCAGTAAAGTCGCTGCCCCTGGAAATGACCCCAAAACCTAAGTGAACCTGCTCAGAAGGGCCCCGAAACACGGCCTGCTAAAAAGAGGGGAAAAAACATGATCCAGAACATGATCCTTTTTTCTCTTTTGCTCATTCTCATGGCTGCTGAAAGTGTTATGTACTGGAATTGTAGGGGGTTGTTAAGAAATCTAGACGATATTTATGACATCCTCACCAATCACAAACCACAAATACTGTGTCTCCAAGAAACACACCTGCGCCCATCACAGACAAACTTCCTAACACAGTACATTGTTTACCGTAAGGACAGACAAAATTGCATCCAGCCGTCTGGTGGTGTGGCAATAGTACTCCAAAAATCTGTGGCTTGTCAGTACCTCCAGCTACAGACGTCACTCGAAGCTGTAGCTGTCAGAGCCATAGTTTTTGGCAAACTAGTGACAGTTTGCTCTCTATACATTTCACCCGACTATCGCCTTTCCAACGTCGAATTTGAAAACCTAATCAATGAACTACCTGAACCTTACATCATAACCGGTGATTTTAATGCTCACAACCCCACCTGGGGATCTGTGCGAGCCGATGCTCGAGGGCGGCTCATTGAAAGGTTTCTCACGACATCCGGATGTTGCATCTTTAATAAGAAACGCCCCACATATTACAATTCCACACACCACACATACTCAGCAATAGACCTTGCAATTGGCTCTGCAATCTTACTGCCTATGCTTGAATGGAGTGTATTTAACAACCCGTATGGCAGTGATCATTTTCCTGCAAAACTAACTGCTGTAAACAATGACTCTCAAGGCACAGAACCACTTCGAACATTTAAATTACAAGCAGCTGACTGGAAAACATACAAAGAACTTTCCAGGCTACCCCCTACAACAATATGCCATTTAGATGTTGAAGCAGCAAGTTCACTGATTACAGCCCACATTCTTGACTCTGCTCAGAAAAGCATTCCAGAGACTACTTTTAAAACTCTCCCAAAACCCAGACCATGGTGGAATGAGGACTGCGCGCGTGCACGGTCTGAGCAGAACAAGGCATGGGCACTTTTACGCCGCTATCCCACGGCCGACAACCTTCTCAAGTTTAAGCAGGCAAAAGCTAAAGGGAAGCGTACGCGACGTATGGCAAAAAACGAAAGTTGGACCAGGTTTATATCATCTATAAATTCTTATACGGATTGTAGGAAAGTCTGGACTAGAATAAAGAAGCTAAAAGGATACAAGAGTCATCCTATTCCCCTAGTAAGTAGTGTGGGTAACTCAGTAAAAGATCAAGCAGATGCTCTTGGGAAACACTTTGAACATGTATTCAGTTCTTCACATTATACACAAACATTTTTACAGCATAAGAAGGCAGCAGAGCGTCAGCCCCTTCGTGTGAACCAACGCTCGAATGAGGGATATAATGCTCCATTTACCATGCTTGAATTGATGAGTGCACTCTCGACATGTGGTGCGTCAGCCCCTGGAGCTGACCGAATCAGCTATGACATGATCAAACACCTACACAGTGAAACCCTGCATGCAATACTCTCTCTCTTTAACAAAATATGGCAAACAGGTCGTTTTCCAAGAACATGGAAAGAGGCTATCGTTGTACCGCTTCTAAAAGAAGGAAAAGAATCCTGTCTTGCTGCGAGTTACAGACCCATCGCCTTGACGAGTTGTTTATGTAAGCTGCTCGAAAAAATGATAAATCGGCGACTATTGTACTTTCTCGAGTTTAATGGTCTGTTAGACAAAAATCAGACAGGCTTCAGGTCTGGAAGGTCAACTACAGATAGCCTGGTTGCATTTGAATCATATGTGAAAGACGCCTTCATCCATAAGCAACACTGCTTCTCTGTGTTCTTTGACATGGAGAAGGCGTATGATAGAACATGGCGATACGGTATATTGCTAGATTTGCAGTCATTTGGCCTTACTGGTAATATGCTCAACGTTATTAAGGACTATCTCTCTGATCGCACATTTCGTGTTCGTGTGGGTAATGTGCTGTCTAGAACCTTTGTTCAAGAAAATGGTGTACCGCAGGGGGGAGTACTGAGCTGCGTACTTTTTCTTGTTAAAATGAGTTCACTAAAAAATGTTCTCCCACGAACTGTCTCATACTCCACTTATGTTGATGACATTCAAGTTAGTTTTAAGTCCTGTAATTTATCGATATGTGAACGCCAAATCCAGTTAAGTGTCAACAGACTGGTTACATGGGCTGACAAGAACGGGTTTATGTTTAATGCTGATAAAAGTGCTGTTGTGGTATTTTCCAGGCGGCGTGGTGTCTATCCCCCTCCTTGTATTACATTACAAGGTCAGCCCATACCAGTAAAAAATGAACACAAGTTTCTGGGTATTTTACTTGACCACAAACTCACATTTATACCGCATATTAAATTACTAAAAATGAAATGCCTGAAAACGATGAACATTTTAAAGGTACTATCGCATCAGTCATGGGGAACGGACACAAAGTGTCTGCTTTCACTTCTAAATAGCCTAGTAAGGTCAAGAATTGACTATGGATGCATTGTATACCAGTCTGCAACCACAACAGCACTGAAAATGTTGGACCCAGTATACAACTTGGGGCTTCGCTTGGCAACAGGTGCATATCGAACAAGCCCCATTCCATCCCTTCACGTTGAATCTAATCAGTGGTGTTTGGAATACCAGCGCACTTACACAGCTCTGATGTATGCTGCAAAGATTACTTCTATGAAGGAACACCCTTTGAAAGCAATTATGAAAAATAACACTAATAATAAACTTTTTGAAAATCGACCATCCATAGCACCACCCTTCCCTTTGGCAGTGTCACGCCTCTCAAAGGACCTACAAGTTCCTCTTGCTGAAGTTTACTGCACCTCCATTAATGAGTTGGTTGCTCCGTGGGACATTTGCCCAATTCAGTGTGACATGTCTTTCAGAGAACTGCAAAAGAAAAATGTGCCAAACTTTGTTATTACTCAGCACTTTCTGTCACTCAGGGACAAATACAAGGCAGCTGAATTCTACACAGATGCCTCGAAGACTTCTGCAGCGGTGTCTTGTGCTGCAATTGGCCCCATATTCACTTTGTCCAAAACAATGAACACGAACACTAGTATATTTACTGCAGAGGCATATGGTATCCTGCTAGCTTTGAACCACATTCTCCAAAACAAAATTAAAAGCTCAGTTATATACACAGACTCACTGAGTGTTGTTACAAAGCTTTCATCTCTGAAGGCTAGTAAAAACCCAACTTTTAATGCTGTTCTAAGAGCTCTGTACTCGGCTTATAGTCTCAAGCTTGCTGTCACAGTGTGCTGGGTTCCGGGCCACTGTGGCATTGCTGGAAATGAAGCCGCTGACCAAAGTGCAGCAGCTGCTGCCCTTCGTGAAAGCATAGATATTAAGCTGGTTCCATATGAAGACCTCAAACCTTATGTGAGAAGGAAGCTGCGAGAGCACTGGCAACAACAGTGGGATAAAGAAATAAGCAACAAATTACATGTCATTAAACCTAAAATTGAAAAACCTCCCTCTGAGAAACATGCTAGATCAATAGAAGTGGCCTTATGCAGACTTAGAATTGGCCACACACACATCACACACTCATACCTTTTAACAGACGCAAACAAGCCACAGTGCCATCGATGTGGGGGTCAGCTTTCTGTCCTTCATATGCTTATTGAGTGTGACATGTGCATCATTGAAAGGAAACGTCATTTTAATGAAGCTTACACATATAACATTCCCTTGCACCCTTCACTATTTTTATCAGACCATCCAATGTTCCCATACAAAAAAGTTTTTAGTTACCTAGCAGATGTAGACTTTTTAAAATACATATCATATAGACCATAACCTCACCTGTGTTCATTATGTGTTTTAAAACAGTGGTGGAACCTGAGACTTTACACCTTAGGTGCTTGCACTCACTGTTTTAATATGAACCTATACACCATTTATCTTAGTATACTCACTATGCTTTAATTATGGCCCTATACACCAACCCCCTGAGCAAAGTTTTTTAAACTAGTGCCTCCTTTACAAATCTTTATCATCTCTTTCATCATTGTCATGGCGCTCTTTGCCTTTGTTGGCCTTGCGCCATTAAACCCAAAATCATCATCATCAGTCTTAGAACTCTTGCATGGCCGCCTACACAGAGCTCGCCGGCCATTGAGCCGGCAGCAGCGTCTGGAAATTCCAACAGCTCACTCCACACTTCGGCAACACCGGTAGTGGCTTCAATGTACTCCTCAGGATTTTAGAAGTCATCACTGGCATGCATAAGCAGCAGATTTCGAGCAGTTTCAGGTGGTTTCTTCAGTAACATCTGCCCAGAACCTAGTTCGAAGGGGTTAATCAAAGCTCCCTGCCGATTGTGCTCGTGGGAATCTCGTGTGCCTCAGGAACGTCCGACGTGTCACCGCATTTGACTCGATTTACAATCGCTAGCGTCATGGAGAAAGGCAGATTCGCTGGCGTTGTGCTAGCTATACGCCTCGAGCTTCGCGATCGCTGCACCGCCTGCCGCCGCTTCTCCGCGGCGTTGACGGGATTTGCGCTGCGTGACTGATAGGGGCTCGTGCAGTGTTTTGGTTCTGTTTTGCTTCTTTTCGCCTTTCCGCGCCCTGAAAAAACTTGTTATGGTGACGACTATGGGCAAAGAGTGCGCTTAGGTCACTTAAAAAAGCAGCTGCGTCTTCGTAGAGTACGCGATCGCCTGCAAGAGCTACCCGGGCACGCGGTTCTGCGCGCTTCGTCGCCGCTCTTCTGGGCGTCGGCGACGGCAGCAACATATCACCCATGTCACCTCCAAAACATCAGGCACAAATGAATTCTACTGACGCCTCGTTTAGACCTGATACTGGCACAATGAGAGGTTGGCTTCATTTTGCAGCGTGGACAACGAATGCGGCTTCGTTTCGCATATATACGCCGCAGAAAAATATGTTTCGGGGATGTGATTACCCAATCCCGGACAATACTTATGCCTTTTATAAGAATATAAACCATGCGAAAATGTAAAGTATATTCTAAGCCTGTGCGTCGTTAAATATGTGCCCACACACGCCATATAGCAAGAACCAAGGAAATGAAACCACAGAAAAATAAATGCTGTGCCAATGTGGAATTTAGA
Organism: Haemaphysalis longicornis; assembly: GCF_048455015.1. Lineage (NCBI taxonomy): Eukaryota > Metazoa > Arthropoda > Arachnida > Ixodida > Ixodidae > Haemaphysalis > Haemaphysalis longicornis. The sequence continues at coordinate 229,784,226 of NW_027526203.1, read as the reverse complement.
AACATAATAGCTCTAACGGAAATGAAAAAAAAAAAAAAAAACAATGCAGCTTCTGGCATGCTAAAGACGTTCGTCTAAACTTAAGCCAGGTAGGTTTCACTAGACCAACTATACGCGAAATGCACTGCTATTTCGCGAGAAATCGGTGGGGGGGCGGGGAGGGGGACGCCGTGTACAAATGCGGAGCGGAATCAAGCAATGAACGTTTTAGTAATCCCACACATAAATCTCGCGTTCACTTTCCTTTTGTTTTTCTACTTCAACGAAGAGCTGATCGTACGGCGGACGCATTTTTGGAAGTATACAGGGTAGGCTAGCCGTTCAACAAGCGATGAAAGGGGTTGGAAGAGTGTGGTATGTGATAAGGCCCTCTGATTTTAGTTTCTGCTTTATTCTGCAGGCTCCCTGTGCCATATGACGATATTTCGAAGAAGCATTTAGTCGCGGACGCGGATTATATTGTAAGCCCGTCTCCGCGCTGCTCGCAGAGGATATATGTAGCAAATGAAGGTCTGCGGGCACGCACCTCACGACAAGACGACTCTGTCGTGTGCTCATCCCCGAGTATAATTATGCATTGTCCATCGTACTTTTGTTGAATATTCCCGAAATTAACACAGACTGGCTTGTAAATGGTGGTGATCAATATCTGAGGTATAATATTGGCAAACGTAACTGGTGTGCTGTCAGGTATGAGTGCTCCGCTGATTATGTAAGCGTACAAAACCGATTTAAATCGCAGTGTATAGCCGTAGCATGAACATCTGAGGAACCGGTGGTTAGGGAGACATGCCTAGTAAATTCAGGTCAGTGTAACTACAATCGGCTCCATCATACGCCGGTTCCGCGACGCTGGCCTGTGACACACACCTGGCACTTATACAGACCGAAAATACCACACTAAGATCGCTTCGGAAACATGTACACTCTCGTAAACACACCCCATTTGCGAACAGAGTGACTGCTCCACACAAACATGAATTTCAAACGCCCACAAACGGTAAATCTCAGTCGTGAACGTGCCGCAAAAGCAGCGGCGGCACTGGGGAGCGGGGCGCGGACTCCCGTGCCTGCTTTCGAAACGGGCCGCTAGGGGGATTTCAGTGGCGCCCCTACAGGCCGCGCTCGAGGCGTATAGACCGTTCCAACGAGGGCGCTGCCACCTTGCGTGCGCAGCGCCCTCTGGTAGCTCGACAATTTGCTGACTTGGGCGTTTGCTTCGCGGCACGTGCGCCAGCGATGGCTCGGTAAATTTTTCGTTGTAGCACGTTGTACGTCCTTTTCCGTAATATACTTTAACCCTTTGAGGGTCACGGCTGTACATGTACGGCATCGGCAAACACTTTCAAAATGGTCAATGACATACATGTACGTCATTGCTTGTATGTTTAAAAAGTGCGCCTTTTTCGCCAACTTCTTTTGCTTGGCATGTGCTGCCAGACTTCGGAAATACGTCAAATTTTTTTCTTGCGCCGATGGCTCTTCTGTTTATTTTTTTAGGATTTACTTCAGCGGCGCGCCGGCTATCGCTTGCGTATCCGGTAACGAGGGGGCGCTCTGGGTATCGCCCACCGGGCGCCCGGGCGCCTCTCGCTTCTTGCGCCTGCCTGCGAAACTGATGAAGCTTTTAGATGTGACGCTGAGTGGAGCATCTCTTGCCGGCGGCCCTGTCCTGCGTGCGTCGGCGTCCGCGTCCGCGTCCGCACAGCTGCGTCTCTCCTCCGCTCACTCCCTCTGCTCTCTCCGATAGCGAACACTCTCTCAACATCTGCGGGCGCGTGGCGCAGCGCAATCTCACTCCGCCGGTGGGCGGCGCTGCGCACTGTGCGCATGTGCAGTACTCTCTCCCGCGATCTCCTCTCCTTCGGGTGCGCTGCGCATATACGCGGAGTGCCGCACTCTGGCCGGTCTCTCAGTCGACGGTAGTCCGCGTTTGCGCTTGCGCTTGCTCTCTTGCCGTACTCGACGATTGCTTGATGCGACGCCAATGGAAACCCCCCCCCCCTTTCAGCGTTGCATCGCACCAGGGTTCCCGCGAGGAGAGGTGGGCGAAATTTTTTTCTCTCTTTTTTTTTTTTTTTTTTTTTTTTTTTTTTTGTATTTTATAAGAGCGGTGCGCCATCTCTCGCTCGCGCATCTGGCCGCCCGCACCCGCGCGCGCAGTGGCTGGTTTCGGTATTGTCCTCCGGGCGCTTCCCGCTTTTTGCAACCGCGAAACTGATGTCTATCTGACTTTGATCCACTCAAAAGGTGTCGGCTTGTTACTCTCTCGTTTTTATTTAGTATTTTTCTTGTGTTACTCATGAATAAACCACATGTACGTAACAACACAAACGATTTTTTTGTCACTTTATGGTCACCATAAAAAAATTACGATATTTTTTTCTCGAAATAATTCAACCGAAGAATTTAAATCAGCAATAAAAAAAATCGACCCTGGGGGTTTGCATTTGGCGAAAAAATTCGACCCTCAAAGGGTTAAATGGGGAAGTTGTTGCATAGGACCACTTTAAGCAATCTAGCTTAAATTGGTGGCTTTTTGTAAGCGGTGGGGCTGAAATTTGCCTCAAGGTAGTGTGGTTCATGGTGGGTAAGCGATGCCGTGTCGAACATATGTTTGCAATACTTTATCACAATTTTTTTTTGTGTGTGTGTTTGTCTGAGATTGTGTACACGGGTATTTTGATCGCTTTACTGCACTGATGTTTGTTAAAGCAATCTAACCGTGATACGCTCAGCGCCCATGGGCAACAAACAGAAACGCGTGTCAGTGTAAGGGACTTCTGGCTTCATATTCCCGCAGGGTTTAATACAGGTAGTTTTGGGTGAACTTATAGTAAGTATTTGGCATATTACATAGTTTGTATTAAATCTTATCGATATATCAACATCTCACCCTCAGTCACCAATGTCGCCAACTATAAACAAAACTTCCCCTCTCTAGAATTTCAAACTGCTCAGTAGCACAAATTAGCCATGCAACTAATGTTCAACATAAATAAAATAAACAACACAGCCCCTGGAGAGCACCTTATAAGGACTTATTATTAAGTGTCCGCCGTTGTGCAACCAGACAAGCATTCACTTTTGTGCTGCTTAGTTTGATGTTGCCGACAAAGAGACATCACGTTTGGGTAATAGACTAATCTCTTGGCTGGAGTGAGTGAGTGAACAACTTTATTTTGCCAGAGTCTGGGATGGGGTAAGAAGGGAGGTGGAATCCCCTTCAGTAGCCTCCGCTCCCCCTTCCCCTCAGATTGGCTGTGGACAACCTAGGGGGGTAGTAGTCACTGAAAATCGCCAAGGCCAGCGCACGTAATACTTGGAGCTGGGTATGCCACAATGTGACCGCAGCGTCAGGCAAGTTTCAGTGACCCATTTTGGTTTGGAAAGAAGGTAGAAGAATTTTCTGCCACTACTCCAAAGTAGGTCTACAGAAAGAGCTGTGCAGAACAAAATTGCCAAAAATCATGTGTGCTTTAAAGTGTGCAACTCTCAGGCTGCTAGTCTGGCTCATTTATTAGCAACATTTTATTAAAATAATGCCTAAATTAGTGGTAAACCTGCACGCGCGATGCCTACATAGCATAGCCAAGGCAAAGGAGCAGCCGCGCCGGGCCCGCTGTGATCGGCGCGCACACTCCAGAGAGGAGGAAAGGCGGTGAGTGCGCCGTGACCGCTGAGTGCAAGAGTACGTTTCCCCCTTGCCCGATGGAACGGTCTATAGCTGTCAAATAAGCCATTATTTAGTGACATTTAGCACTAGCCACCACAGCTACACTTTGGGAGAGAGCCCACAAAGCGTGAACGACGCATACACAGTGAACTAAAAAAAAAAAAAAGCTTGGCGGGCAGACCAGGATCAATTTTTGCATGGGGGGTGCCGATGGCTCGCCCTACACTGCACGGTGGCACAGTCACAGTAGAAAAAGCGAGGGGAAAGGGGGAAAGAGCCGCTGCTGCCCATGAGCGGCTGGGCTAAACCACTCTTAGGCGTGTGCTGGCGGAACGGGAGGGAAAGGCAACTTGAGGGGCACTTCTGAGGCATTAGGGGTAAAATAAGGAGAGACCAAGGGCCACGACGTCCATGGACACGGTGGTGGTTCTATTTACAAAGATGGCGGCGAGACGAAGACGAAGCAGTTCGAGCTCGAGCCGCTCCCGCATGATGACGGGCACCGATGATGATATCTTATCGGTGCATCGATGATGATCATAAAGTTTCAACATATTCCCCTGCCACACAGTAGTGTCCAGTCCGCGTCCAGTTGGTACATTGAGTTCATTCCAGTTTGTTACGCCGAGGCAATCAGAAGGCGAAACTGCCACTGGGGCCGTCGTTTAAGCACACGCAGAGTGTGTTTGTGCAGTCCACATCGCCACGCTGAAATTCGTAGTCTGTCTTCGATGGTCTTGTTCACAGCTAGGAGTTCTTCAGAATTTTCCCCTAAACGGTGTCTTGAAGGCTTCCGCCCGTTTCCCAAGCTCTGTACTTTCATTATTCCAATATCTTTAGATGCCTTCTTGTACTTCGAATGGTGTCTGCCGCAAATTGTTTCCTTTAGATTGCATTGTCGGGTCAGTGCAACGGCAATCTTTAGATGTGTTGAAAAACCGTCCGGATCCCTTTCTTTGTTGCCCTGGATCACTTGGTTGTTCAATTCAAATACTTGTGTTTCATCTTGCGCTTTTAGTATTTCTGGTGGAACACGCGTGATCTGCTGCTTGAGACGTTCGCCACACGAAGATTGTGCTGGTGCTGTGGGCTTTGATGAGCAGCCTGTGTTGCTTGCGGCCAGCTCGGCAGACTTTTCGAATGCATACGAGAGCAAAGCATCTTCTGTTCGAAGGTCACGCGCAACCAATGGAACTGTCTCAATCTCACGTTGTACTTGCATAGGAAATTTGACGCATCAGGGGCGGTATTCTCGAGTTTTGTCCCTTTTGCGTCCCTTTCAAAAGTGTCCCTTTGGCGAGCCCTGATTGGCTAAAAGCAAACAACCGGAAGTGACGCAGCATAAGCGCGGCAAACCTGCTGCCAACCTTCCTTCATGCTGCCAGCATCCACTGCTTAACCGGAAGTACGTCACGATAAAAGGGACGCAAAAGGGACGTTTTCAAAAGGGACAGTTACGAGAATAACGCCCCTGGAGTTTCTATCATCGAGTCTTCTTCAGAGTTCTTCAAATCACGTGGGGCATGTAATTTCTCTGTTAATGTATAAAACTCATTGAATTTTGTAGATGAGTTCATTATCGCGTTGATCTGGTACTGTTCTTTGGTGTCACATTTCTTGTCTTTCAATTCAAAGTATATTTAGATCATAACATGAGTAATTTCATCTTCGTATTTTACGTTGGTCGCATATTCCTCGTCCACGGAGTCGGTGTGAATAAACGGTTCGATTTCTTCGTTCAGCAATCTTAATCCAATTTCAATTTTCCGTAGCTGGTGCATGAATTCCTTCAACATGTCGCAAACATCACGTATCGTTAAGGTCAACCCTAATGCGGCTTTTGCGTCTCTGCATAGTCTCCGAGCGATTATTGCGCCTTTAAACTTGTTGTCTTCAGTTCATTAAGATGCATCGTACATTCAGGAACACCCTGTTCGTGCATCAAAGATAGTCTGTCTGTCATTGCGTGATGAACTGCGGCATTTCCCTCCCCTTTTGCAGAATCGCTTTCTAGATCCATTGAAGAAAATCGTCGGAGGTGAGGATGCCTCGTCGTCTTGTCCGCCCATCGTGTTAGTCGCCTTTGGATACCACCACCGGTTCTATCCATCGCAACAGTTTGTCATTGGTATTGAGGGGTCCTCCTTCAAAAGGCCGAAGTTTGGAAGGCTCCAAACCGCAGGAGGGCCTTTATCCTGGATTTATCGGCACCAAAATGGAAAATAAGGAAAGACCAAGGGCCTTGATGTCCATAGACACGGTGGTGGTTCTGTTTACAAAGATGGCGGAGAGACGAAGACGAAGCAGCTTGAGCGAGAGCTGCTCCCGCGTGATGACGGGCACCGATGATATCTTATCGGTGCATCGATGATCATCATAAAGTTTCAACATTTGGTGTTCGATATATGTATTGGGAGTCGCTGGTATTTTTGTTCGATATAGGTGTAATTTTTGCTAAATATTCCCACTGCAAACATACTGTGGCCTGAAAAAGTTCTTTATACAGGATAATCGATGTAAACGGGTTCGATATAGTCGGGTTCGACGGTATCAATCGTAACAAAAAACACACTAGGTCAGAAATGGAGTGCGAACAACAGTATGACTGTAATTGCTACGCCACCTATGAAGGCCAAGGATAAGCAGTGTAACGAAAGGGGACATCGGTGGGATGGCGGCAGCCCCGGTCAACATACCAGCTTTTGTTTTTAGGGGCGAAGCTCCTTAAGTCATGGGTCTGTCCATCCCTTGTGTCTCGTGGTACGTGACCGCGGCATGCTTTCGGAGATGTCGCAAAGTGGGCCGCATTGCTCGCGCAAGAACCGGCTGCAACCGGCAGCGCAAACTCGGCACTGGGAGCGTGAGCTTGTCTGTGTTCGCCAATGGAGGCGCGAGCGCACGTGCACTGCGAGGGGGAGATCATGCAAGAGATCACGCCACGAACGCAGGCAGTCGCTCTCGGAGATCGAACGAGACGCAAGGACCTTTGCTCGTTTCCTCTCGTCTTGTTCGGGCACAAGTTCGCCCTAAATAAAAGTTCTTTCTTTACCGTTGTGTCCCATCCTACCTGACAAATTGTGGTGGAGGTGCGGGGTAGTCCTCGATGGCGCGGGGTCTTTCACCAGGTCTGGGCCTGGGAGCATTGACTCCGAAAATAAAAGTTGATTTGTACAATGTACGCACACAGTCTTACGTCTTTCTTAATGATGTAATGGGCGAACTTTCACGGGAGAGTTACGGTTACCGATGATCTCCCCCTCTCGAGCTTCGCCCCACTTATCATCATTCATTCCGTGGATATGGCGGGATTTTTTTGTGCATGCCCTGTGTACGCCATTGCTGACGTCATGAAACTGAGCGATTCAGTGGGAGAGTTGAAATTTTGGGTTAAATTATTTAATTTCTCGGTGAATAAAGCATTGTTTCTCTGCCGGGCAAGCACTGAGGGCTCCATAAAAGAAGAAATCTTTTGAATAAAACCAAATTGTATTTTGTCTTCATGTATTTTGTCTTCAAGTGAAATGGTGCTAACAGGCTTGAAACGTGCATATGAGCAAAAACGGGACTAAATAAAAAAAGCGATTTTTTTACGTGAGCAATAGATGTGGCATGTCCACAAAAATTTACACCATCGCTGGGCCCTCCAAAGTGAAAGAAGATATAATGACAGAGCACATGTGGAGAGGGGGATATCAAGCCGAGCCCGAAGTGGCATTGGCTGTGGTGACGCTGCGCTCAGAGTTGCTAGGGAGACGTAAAGTTGAAGTGGTGCCGGCTTGTTTCTCTCTGTTTGCCGTGACCATTGTAATGCTGCTCCATGACTCACGCAGCCGCTTGTACACATTGTAAAATAAAGCGTGCAGCCAGTGCAGTCTACTGTCTTGAAAAAGAGGAAGAAATGGGACTGACGGCGACAAAGTGTTGATACTGGTGTACAACAAAAGGAGCGACAGGCAGCCAATGCTGCTGCTAACGCGACCAGATGTGATTGCTGAGACAGCTGGAATGCAAAGCACGGCTGGCACGGTGTGGGAAGGGTGTACGAGAAACGCTGTGTTGTGAACTGCCAAAGCCAAAGCAAGGCATTTGCATCGAGCCGAGCCTCATGTTTGCGAGGGAGAGAAGATAGGTGCTCGTGCATTCTTAAAGATCCTCTATTGGATCTTCCAATAACTTTTTGGAGACATTTTCTTGTGTAGATTCAAGTGATGCAAACATAAATCAACCCAGGAAGTATTTTTGAAATGAAATGAAATTAAAGTTTACAAATTTCACCTCTTAGCGTAGCGAAAACAGAGCCATCAAAGTGGCAACAGTTTTAGGCAGTCTAAAGGTGCACCCAGCTTTAGCAGCGCAGGTTGCAATTTAAACAGCCTCATTAATTATAGCAGCCAGTGCCTTGAGCTCAAGCTGGATTGGGAAGCTGTGTGCATAAGACAGCTATGAACTGGAAAGACTGGGACCCTTGTCAGGGTGGGGAGCAGGGTGACAACAGTTATTGTCTGTTGGCTGTGCTTCCAAAGAGAGACCTGGCCATATGAGCCACCAGCTTGCTCGGAGGTATTGGGTAGGGCAAAGGGCAGTGTCCTTCCTTTCTGAACGTTCTGAGAACTCTTGCATTTTTTCATGGCAACATTCACAAAGTTTATTTGCTGCATTGCTTCAGCTGTCTTGTCATATTTTAAGTTTTTTTTTTAGGAAGCACAGGTCTGCAAAAAGACAAACGTGTAAAGTGTGCACTGAAAAATGAAATTCCTCTTTTTCGGTAGCTACATTTGCCGGTAAAGAGCTGATTTAGTTGTGTATTGAGGTTCCATACACATTAAACTGGAAGCGTTTCTATGCTAATTCAGTGTGCAGGCAAATTTCTTTATTTGTGTTTGATTTGTATTCAACATTTTAATGCTCGCCTACATCTGCTGTCCTTACTGTCCTTTTGCAATTTAGGCAATTTGTGTACAACCGCCATATCTTTTCATAGGAATGCTTTTGCTGGCCGTCAGAGAAGCAGAAATGAGACCAGGAGTGGTTGGTGACATTAGAACTTGTGGGGATCGTGGCTATAAATTGGCTGTATCACTGGTCTAGTCAGCCAGAACATGAGCACCAGAGCCGCAGTTCACCACGTGGCATGACGTGGACGCCGCTGTGGGTCCAATCAACTGACCGGAAGGTGCCAAAGACGAGCTCGGAGGCAGGCAAAGTTGGTGGAGTGCGTTTTACTCCACAGTCAGTCAGATGTACACTATGTACAAGGCAGTGGCTGTCCTGAGCTTGGACCGAGGACGGAGTCCACACGATCTTGATAAGCCGTCGTTGGCCGTGCGGCTTGGTTCGTCTCCTGAGGGGAGACTCGCCTTGCCTCGTGGTCGGGGAACGGAGAGTTCCTGGGTGAGACCGGGTGGTTCAACGGCGCGTGGAGAAAAGGCCTCGGGGAAGCCCCCACTCGCAGTTTTATGCCTCTGTGGGAGAGGGGTCTCCCAGGGAGGAGGAGGGTGCTTGCAGGCTAAAAGGGCAGGCCGGCATGTCGGCTGGCAGAGGAGGGCACGTCACGTCTCGCACGAGAGCCCGCGAGACTCGGCATGCCCTTGCTGCTGACGGCGGCAGCCCTGTTGGCGGCGCCGGCCTACTAGTTCTAAGCAAGACATGGGGACAGGCGGGGTGGGGTCTCCACAAACTTTGTGTCTATTTTGGTTTTATTGCGGTGCATTTGGGAATGGAAAAACTGTTTCTTCATATGCTTGCTTGCCTGAATTCGCAGTGATGACAGAAGCCCTGAGGTGTTCAAGACAGTACTGGAGACTGCCACCCAAATGAAGGCTGTCTTGGGACAGGATCCTCGACCCAACTGCCTCGTCATTGACGAGATTGATGGAGCACCCGCGGTGAGACCTTTGTGATTGCTCGTAGCTAGCCGGGAAATGTCCCAAGCTTGTGGAAAAACCTAGTGTTCAAAGCGCTCACAACACAGAAGCGAAGAAATAAAGGGAGACGACACGGCGGTCCCATTCTTTCTTTGTCCCTGTGTTGTGAGCGCTTTGAACACCAAGATGAACAGCTACCAACCAGCCCAATTGCCCATTCTACTGTGGTTTTTGTGGAAACGTTTTTTGCCGACTCCCGGTGTTACAACAAGTGTTGGTCAGGGGTGTGTTGCTGGGAGTGAAATGATGTGGAGGAAGAAAGAACAAGGGGGGTGTTCTTTATTCGATGCATGTTGCCCCCCTGGTTCCAGTCATTATAAAGGCTTGCTACTGACATGTCATTTCAGTGGCAAACTTGGCCAGTTCTCGAGAGCAGGTCTCGTTTCATGTCCCGCAAGCAGCATGGGACAGCTTGTTTTTTTCAACTGGAAGTCCAGCTTGTTACTTTTTAGCACAACCTAGTGGTCGAAAAAAACAAAAAAACAATAACAAAAAAAAAAAAACCTCGGCGATGATGGCTAAGGAAAGGAGATTGTTCAAGACGTCTTCCCTTCAAAACCCATCTTGGGCATAAAGTCATCTCTCTCTCTCTTTCTCTCTCTCTCTCTCTTTAGGTTTTGAGAAGGCTAACCATGCAGACAAAATACAAGTTTATTTTATTCGGAAGATTTCGTGTTTTATAGTGTCCGCAGCGCTTTTCCAGCAGCAAACTATGCCGTATTCACTGAGAAATTAATCAATTTAGTTAAATTTGGTTCTTCCGCCAAATTGTGTGTTTTCGTGACGTCTGCCATGAAGTCACAGGGGGTGGGTATTCAAACGAACATCCAGTGCATCATTAGTCTCTGTAGCCTCGCTTACCATCAGTCCTCTCAGATGGCGCTATCATACGGAGCCACGTACCGTTGTCCGCCGTTGCTTTATTTTTATTGTATTTGCACCTGGTTTGTTTTTGTTACGGTAGAAAGTAATCGCTTCGCGGGACAATAGGGTATGCTCGACAAACAGGGTCATGTAAGACGTCGCTTACGCCAATCGGCCAGTGTAGTGCACCCAGTACCAACAGCAGTGCGCATCGGTACTTCTATGTTTACGTAAATTTTCGTAACTTTCATTGTTTACCCCACCATTCTTATGGCTGTAAAATGAATATGCATTACATTTAAGCGCGAATAGCTCGTTCGGCAAGCTTATAAGCCCTGACTAATTCGCGTTTGCTTTTGCCGACCTCAGCCAATTGCACAGCTGGGCATATGACATCATCGGTTCTGTTGCGGGAAATGAGCTGGTGGGTCGCATGGCCATTTCTTTTTTTCTTATTTATATAGCTTATTTGAGCGAAGTGTGCGTTAAAAGTGGTGTCAGTATGATTCTAACAAGGCAATCTTTCAAATTAACTAAACTTGTGTTTTGTCTGCATGGCCCCTTTAAAACCTGAGAATGCTGTAGTTATGTTTCCAGCTCTAAACTAGGCACGGGTTGTTTGCTTAAAAAAATTAGAATGCATTTTTGATGCTGCGTGTAAATGCTGCAGATTGCTATCTGTTATAAAAAATAATGTTTGATTAGTTAACTAAGGTATTCCTTTGACTATAACGCAGTCCCAATTTTAATGTAGACTAGTGCACTGCACACGTCACAATTCTTAGGCTCGGCCTGGCCCGGCCCGGCCGGTAAAGACACGGCCTGGGCCCTGCCCGAGCCTGGCAAAATTTTAAAATAATAGCCCGAGCCCAACCCAGCTCGAGCTCGACAGAATAACTCTTTTGTCACCATGCCTATTCAAATCGATCACTGGTGGTTGATGCTTTTTGTTGCCAATTATGACATGTTGTAGTCGTTTCTCGTACACCTAATGCGCCCCAGAGCTTAGCCTAGGCACGGTGCTTTTGGAATCAGTTTAAATTTTCCTGCTCCGGCGACATTGAGATTTTTGACGCCGTTGTTTTACGAGCTGAGGTGCATGTGTTTTTGCGAAAGGGGGCATGGCTAGAACACTGGACAAAAAAGCATGCCGCTTGTGCTGATGCTGCATTACCATCATTTCTTTTTATCAAAAGGCTCCTAGCAAGTCAAATAGCAAATTATGTTGTCAGCTTTGTAATCCGACAGAATTGAGAGGTGATAATTCCCTGAAAATGACAACAGCTATTCATTAGTGATCATTGTTTCGGAGAAAGGGCAACTTTATTCTGCCAAAGTTTATTTCTGAAGGTCTCCCGCATGTCTAACAAGTGGACCTGGTGTTTTCAGCCAATTTCGAGCCATTTCAGCTTCGTTCTTAAGTTGAGGAATTCATATTTGGCGCTACTACGCACTTACCCAACTTCAAGCCGCTTTGCCACAGCGCCTTTGTTGCCTGCTACTGTTCCTCGAAAAAAAGCACACCTCTCGTGATTCCCCTTCACCCACACCTTACTTCTGCAATAACAGCTTCAGCTGAAAGTCGAAAGATAACACCAAGTCGTCGGATATCAGTTCAGATGAGGAGAGCGCTTCCAATCAGCCCTGAACACCACCAGCTGTTCACCGGGCAATTTCATTTTCGTACGAAGGTATTTCCGGAGGTCTAGTGTCGCTTCTTAGTAGAACTGTCTATTATGACAGTCTGCAATAGGCTTCATATTGTTTCTTTTCGAAAATGTTAGGTGGCGCTGCAATGTAGGAGGCTCATAGTGCTGAACTCTCTCCTTATCGCGACAGCTACTTCGTGAAAGCTTGCTGGCCATGATTCTAGTGCATTGCACCTTATTCCTGCAAGCAGGGCTACCATAGTGAGTCAGAAGATAATAATAAACCGCAAATGAAGGTTCTGACAGATAAGTGACGATCAGAATGTCAACAAGCATCCACCACCGAGTTTGGTTTTCAACTCCAAGCGGATTTCTTCGCATCGCTTGCTTGCCTTGAATCTTGTGCTGGCCGTAATCATTGACAAGGTGTTTTTACATCATGTGGGGACTAATTGGTGCCTGAAATAATGTCAAACCACCAGATTTCTTCTAAAGAACCATCCAAAATTGCGAACTTTGAGATAGAGGTTGGGCTTCACCACAAGGTGTGGGCACCACACGTGCTAGCATTTTCTTTATACGTACTACAGTCTACGCCCGTTACAACGGACCCTCTGAATCCGGAAAAAAATGTCCGCTGTAGCCGTAGCATGCAGTATCCGACGGGGGGGGGGGGGGGTTCCAAAGCTTAGCACCGGCACTTCGAAAAAGCCTAGCGCATGCGGTCAAGCGTGTAAAGACGCAAGATAAGCTGAGCAAATAAAGCAAAAATATAACTAGGCGAAATTATAAACCAGCTATAAAACACCAGTCGTGCCCATCAGCATTAGCTAGGCTCTTTTAAATCCCCTCACGACGAGGCAGGTTTTCCCGAAACCGTTCGTCAAACAAATCGGATTGCTGCCTGACGTTCCCTCAAGGCAGCTTCCACATTTTTAGCGACTTTATTCTGGTCATTGAAACAGCTGTAATGAAATAATCAGATGACGGACAGCTGTAAAATCGAAAGTTAGACCAGTTGGACTGCGCACGGTTACCGGCAGATTGCACACAATGGATGGGGAACAACCCCTACTTGAGGCATTTCTTACCTTATTCACCAAACGAAATGGGAATGATGCATGCGTGGGAATAATAAAAGCCGAACTTCACTGAACCCGAGTTTTTTATTACATAAAAAAACTGACAAGGGCAGACTCACCTCCGAGTGCACCACTTCGAGTATTCGATAGCCCTGTTTTCAATCTCACCGGAGTCACGTTGGGTGTAGCACCGTTTCCCTATGTCGCATTTCCCCTGTCGCAGTTTTCCCGCCTCGCTTCCCCCGTGTCTCAAAATCCCACTGTCCATAATCCCTGTCTTTCTTCCCACGTGTTGCGCCTCCCCCTGCCGTGAAAGCCCTCTCCTCGAGCTGGAGAGGGGAGCGACCGTTTTAGTGGGAACGAGCAGGGGAGCTTCGCCTGGCATTGTGCGAGCTCGATGCGCCTGGAAGGAAAAGACGGCCGTGCCTCCAAGCTGCAAATAAATAAAAAAGAACTGCAGCAGAAGAATAAAGTGTGTGTCTTTTGTGGCGAAATTTAAAGGCTTCGGTCCGGCCGGGTCGTCAGTGTTAGGCCCAGTAAAGAGAAGGGATAGTTAGGTTTTCTATAATAGCATGGAGGCCGCGGCGGCCGCTTTTCTGATGGAGGCGAAAATCAAAACGCCCGTGTGTACGAGATTTCGGCACATGTTAAAGATCCCCAGGTGGTTAAAATTAATCCGGAGCCCTCCACTACGGCGCGCCTCATCGCCTGCTTTGCGTCGGCGCGGGAAGCCCTATACAATCAATCTATAATAGCATGGAACTTACACGTTGACGACGTGGCCTAAATACGGGTTAAAGCCTGAGGGGATCCCCCCCCCGCTTCACCAGTCATAGCAGGGGAGCACTCATAGTACGTCCCCACGCACGCAACAAAAGCCGAGCCATCCTTCGTTTTTGCTGAGGAGAGGAAGGAGGTCGAGGGGACACGAGAGGGGGCAATTGCTAACATGGGCATATGAGAGGAGGGATTTTGAACACGAGGGGAAATAGCCAGTTTATTTTGACAGTGGGATTTTGAGACAGGCAAAACGGGTTTGGGTTGTTTCGTGGTCCACCCGTCGCGTTTATCGGCAGCGGCCTTGTTCTTGACGGTAGAGCAGACACTCTGCTTAGACAGGCCTGTACTTCTGGCGATGTCAGCCTGTTTTTCACCATGTTCAACAGCGTTAATTACACTTAATTTATCCGACAGTGAAATCAACTACCCTGCCGCTCATGCCGCTGGTCGCACAAAAAAAAAAAAAAAAAAACACTGGCTTGGCTTGGCTGCGCCAACGACCCGGCTGCCAGCAATGTTGCCAGACATAATAGTTTTCTTGCCAAGTGCCGGCCCCGCGGAAGTCCGCTATAAACGTTCAGTCGAAACAATTTTCGCCTAAACTTTAGTCTGTTGTAGCCGATAGTCTGCTCTAGCCGGGTCCGTTGTCAACGGAGTGGACTCCATTTAAAATGCATGGGGACCAGACAAACCAACCGAAATGGTCTGTTGTAACTGAAAGTCCGTTGTTGCCGGATCCGCTGTAACGAGCGTAGACTGTGGTATCTGACAAATTGTTCCGTGCATCTAAATTTTTTTTAAATGCAGAGCATTTCAGAGCACTCACGATGTCACCCGCGTTGACGTCCGTTGTCGTAGTCCGCACCCCCCCCCCCCCCCCCCCTACACTATATAAAAAAAATACTATCCGGCGCCTGGTTTCGATCCCTTGACCCTGCGGGCGGAACGCAATGTACATGGTGCTCTACCCACTGCGCCACAAAGTCGACACAGAATGGGAGGCTACAAACGCGCCTTATATCCTTGACTCATTCAAACTACGTCAAGAAGCTGCTGATACAACGCATTCACTACCACCAACTCCCCAAACACTAAACGTTAACGCAATACACCCACCCCCTTATGCGACGCATTTACTCGAGTCCCCCTCGTGGGGAGATGGGCCCAATTTTTTCTAGGACCAATTGTTGAAATGTTTTTCTGCAACACATATATTCTAAATTTTTTCTACTAGTGTTTTTTATACACAACTTCCTTTTTTTAAGTTTCTTCGACGCCTGGACAAAAATTTTGAATTTGATAATTTTTGGTGTTTGAAATGGGTGTTCGAAATGGCTTTGGTGTTTGAAATTGGTGTTCAAAGCTTAATGAACTGTGAAATTAGTTCCAAGCGATGCATCAAAAAACCACTTCAGTTACTGCATTCACCAGGGTTCATAGCATTGGAAAGTACAAAGATTACAGTTTAATACCACCACTGTTTTGTTAATTGTTCCACCAAAAATGGCTAATTATCTCTGATTATCTTGGGAACTAATTGACCAACTGAAAAAATAATGGCATATTTGAAATCAGTGGGAAGAAAGCAGCAAGGCTGACAAGTTTCACAGAGTTTACTTGAAAATTTAAAAAAAGTTGTTTTAAGATCAGTGCCCCTCCCTTCCCCCCCCCTATGTTAAGCAGCCAGTGATAAAGCAGAAGTAAGTGCGAGTGCATTTCAACTTCTCATGTGCTCGGCAGGGTTGAAGCCACATTCAGTGTCTGCTCACTCCGCGTTTGCTTTCAGAGCTGTTCAGTTTCCACTGCTATGATAGATTTGCTGTCCCTGATGCTGGTGTGGCGTGGCAGGTAGTTGGGGTGAATCTGTAAATGTAACACACCTGTCAATCACTTTTGTACAGAACAATGCTTGACGTTCTCCTGTGCACCGAAGCGAACCAACTTTTGTTTATTCGCTTGGGTTAGTTTGTTCACACTCACCATTCTAGCCCCTCTCCCTTCGTCTCAGTCTTGCACTCTGTCCCCCTACAGCAGTTTGGATGTCATGCTTGAAGCGAACACGTCTCAGAGTGCATAGGCACTGCTTTGCTAACTAAAACGAGCAGCGTCCCTGTTTTCTTTCCGTTTGCCAGAAGAGGCTTTTAGAGCTTGCCACCCAATCTAGTCAGTGGAAAAAAGTGGGTGTCCTATCTAAAGGTTCTTGCTTTGTGCAGGCAGCACAGAATTCCAACTCTAGCTGAGGGGCAAAAATTGCCAGTCATTCCCATTCCGTTTGTTCTGTAGAAGCACTGTTTCATTCTTTTCATATTTTGTTTCCGACCTCAGAAGGGTGTACAGTGAATTTGGAATAGCTCTGTAGGCCGTGCTATACGCCTCGAGCTTCGCAATCACTGCGCCGCCTGCCGCCGCTTCTCCGCGGCGTTGACGGGATGTGCGCTGCGTGGCTCATAGGGGCTCATGCAGTGTTTTGGTTCTGTTTCACTTCTTTTCGCCTTTCCGCGCCCTAAAAAAACTTGTTATGGTGACGTCTATAAGCAAAGAGTACGTTTAGGTCACTTAAAAAGCAGCTGCGTCTTCGTAGAGCACACGATCGCCTGCAAGAGCTACCCGGGGGTGCGGTTCTGCGCGCATCGTCGCCGCTCTTCCGGGCGTCGTCGACGGTAGCAGCATATCACCCCTGTCACCTCCAAATACGTCAGGCACAATGAATTCTACTGTCGCCTCGTTTAGACCTGATACTGGCACAGTGAGAGGTTGGCTTCATTTTGCAGCGTGGACAACGAATGCGGCTTTGTTTTGAATATATACGTCGCCGAAAAATATGTTTCGGGGATGTGATTAGCCAATCCCGGACAATAACTTTTGCATTTTATAAGAATATAAGTCATGCGAAAATGTTACGCATATTTCAAGCCTGTACGTCGTTTATGTGCCCACACATGCTTTATAGCAAGAACCAAGGCAATCTAATATGAAACCACCGATAAATACATGCTGTGCAAGTGCGGAAGAAAAATAATAGCTCTAACGGAAATGAAAAAAAAAATACAGTGCAACTTCTGACATGCTAAAGACGTTCGTCAAAATTTAAGCCAGGTAGGGCTCACCTTGCAACTATACGCTATTTCGCGAGACGTAGGTGGGGGGTAGGGGAGGAGGACGCTTTGTACAAATGCGGAGCGGAATCAAGCAAAGAATGTTTAGGTAATCACACACGCAAATCTCGCGTTCACTGTCGTTTTGTTTTTCGTCTTGAACGAACACCTCATCGTTCGGCGGACGCATTTTTGGAAGTATACAGGGTAGGCAGTTCGCAAGCGATGAAAGAGTGGGGTATGTGATAAGGCCCTCTGATTTCAGTTTCTCCTTTATTCTGCAGGCTCCCTGTGCCATGTGACGATATTTCGAAGAAGCGTTTAGTCGCGGACGCCGATTATATTCTAAGCCAGCCTGAGCGCTGGTCGCAGAGGGTATAAGTAGCAGACGAATGTTTGCGGGCGCTCACCTCACTACAAGACAACTCTTAGTCGTGTGCTGATCCCCGAGTATAATTCTGCATTATTCGTTGCACTTGCGTTGAATATTCCCGAAATTACACACACTGGCTTGTAAATGGTGGTGACCAATATCTGAGGTATATTATTGGCAAAAGTAACTGGCGTGCTGTCAGGTATGAGTGTTCCGCTGAATATGTAAGCGCACAAAACTGATTTACATCGTAGTCGTATACCCATAGCATGAACACCAGAGGAAGAGGTGGTTATATACTGCTAGTAAATTCAGGGCAGTGTAACTACGATCAGGTCCATGCATACGCCGGTTCCGCGACGCTGGCCTGTGACACACACCTGGCGCTTATACAGACCGAATATACCACACTAAGATCGCGTCAGAAGCATTTACACTCTCGTAAACACACCCCATTTGCGTACAGAGTGACTGCTTCACATAAACATGGATTTCCAACACCCGCAAACGCTAAATCTCAGTCGTGAACATGCCGCAAAAGCAGCAGCGACAATGGGGAGCGAGACGGAGACTCCTGCGCCTGCTTCCGAAACGGGCCGCTAGGGGGATTTCAGTGGCGCCCCTACAGGCCGCACTCGAGGCGTATAGAGTGGTGGTAATAGTGTCTGTAATATTCAACCTGTCTTGTCGTAGTTAGCGTCTTGTCAGCCAGCTTTCTAGCTCTTTGTAAGTGATTGTGAGGCTCTGATTCGAGGTTGTTTATAGGTTCTTTTTAGTGCAAGAAGGTGAAAAATTGTTTGGTTGTAGTAGCTTGTATGGCCAAAGCTGATTTGACTGCTGTCTCTCTTTCATCAGGCTTCCATCAACGTGCTGGTCAACATTATCAAGTGCACTGGGCAGAGCACGGGGAAGAAGAAAAAGAAAGAGGGAAGCCTGCTGCTCAGACCAATCATCTGCATCTGCAACGAACTGTGAGCGCCCACTGGTTATTTGTTAAGGAAAAGACGTTAGCCTGCGAAATGTGTTGGTCGAAAAATTTGCACGGCTAAATTTCAACAAGCGCTTCAATTTGCACCAGAAGCATTTATAAGGCATTCTGCTGTGATAAACTTAATTTTACTTTTGTTCTCTGTACAGGTTAGCTAAGTTGCAAGTGTGCTCTATTTCAGCCACATGCTGGTCTGTGCAGTAGCATTTTTGCCAAATGCAGTGTCCTTCAGTGAGCCCATGCATTGCAGTGGCCTGACTGATGAGGTGGTTATGCTCACCTGTTTGTCTTCTTCGCTCGCATATGTATTTGCAATGGTATTATGTAAACACTAAATAAAACACAGCCCAGTTATAATAGGCATGTTAGGAATGCGAATTCTGTTTTCTACTGCTGTATAAGCCCGGTTTTTTGTTTCACCCTCGTTGTGCATTTCTAGGTTGCTGTTGTCTTAGCCTCGGCAAGTAATAAAAAACCAAACATACTTAGGAAGCGTTATTTCAGTTCTGTGCTAGAGAACAGAAATTCAAGTTTAGTGATGCAAGGTGTTTCTGACTGATGAAAGCGTTCCCAAATGTCTTTTTTTCCCCTAATAAGCTTCTTTCACACTTCTAGACGAGCAGAACGAGGTGAGTGTAGACAGGCTTAATGACAACCTAACATCGGAAATCAGTGAATCAGCAGCAGCTGTGGGAGAAGCAACGCGCAGGGAACAAACTGAAAAAGTAACTAAGAAAACGAAGGAATTAGTAATTGCCAAACGTAAGAACATGAAAGTGTCGAGTACGGCAGATCAGATTGAATTAGCCAAGCTGTCGAAACTGATTAACAGAAGTAAAGCAAACGACATTCGTGCATATAACATGGCAGCGATCGAGGAAACCCTGCAAATAGGGGGAAGCTTGAAAGCAACTAAGAGAAAGCTAGCCATCGGCAAAGACTGGATGTATGCACTTAGAAACGAGCAGGGTGACATTATGCACGACATGGATGAAATAATAAAGGCAGCAGGGTGATTCTACACCAGACTGTATGACTGACGTTAGATCAGGGAAAGCTACTGAGAGTACAAGCTTAATTTGCGATATCCCACTAATTACCAAAGAGGAAGTTAGAAAGGATCTCAAAGGCATGAAAATAGGAAAAGCTGCAGGGCACGATGGCATCACCGGGAATATTTTGAAGGAGGGAGGAGGTATTGTACTGGAAAAGCTTGCTGTACTATTTTCGGAATGCTTGAAGACTCAAAAAGTGCCCATAGCCTGGAAAAACGCCAACATTTTTCTGATTCATAAGAAGGGAGATCCCAAGGACTTTAAGAATTGCAGACCCATCAGCCTACTCTAAGTTGTTTACAAGCTATTTACCAAAGTTATAGTTAGCCGCATAGGTGACAGCCTAGATTCGCAATGACTTAGAGAGCAGGCTGGGTTTACGAAAGGGTACTCAACTATGGATCACATTCATGTTGTCATTCAAGTGATAGAAAAATCTGCAGAGTACACTGAGCCCCGACTCGCGCTGTGGATTTAGCAACCAACGACGCCACAGCTGGCGCAACACCTGCTCTCCACAGAACCTTGACGCCACTCACCGTCAAGTGCTACCGCGTATGTAATGCTTGGCATGAGGAACACGACGATATCGATGGATATGACGATGGCTGCTGCTAGCACAATGCAAAGCGACAATGGGAAATGTAAATAAACAATTTCAAACTTGTACAAATGCGTGGTGATGTGTCCTTCAGTGCTCATGTGTAAAGAAATCCTGCAGCTTTGCGGCAGTTCAAGCCTTGCGCTACTCAGTGCAAGCTTCACCAGTTCTTTTTTTTTTCTCTCTATTAGTGCCACGATATCCTATGAGAAAGCTTCATAAAAGCTCCGGAAATCATATCTTTTCAATTGTTTTTTTTTCTGCCACCCTGAAAAACATTTACAACCCGTCCATAAAGAAAACGAGGCCCTTCAGTAAATACTTATGTGTGCCATTTCCTTCCTAAGAGAATTTGGGCAAGAATACCTGTAAAGGCCAACCTCTGTGGAGCAACTTTTGACTACGAAGTTCTTGTGGTAGGCGCTGGAAGTGAAGGGCCGCCTCAGTTTCATCGACATCACCCTCCGTGCTATGAACAAGTGATGAACTCTGCCCAGGTCAAAGAAGCATGCACGTCCAGAGAGCCAAACTGGAAGCAGTGAGCCGATTGGCCACTGCCTTAGGCTGTAATTCCGGTCAGAGCCAAACATTGTTGCTCTACTGAAATATTATATCTAGCTTGGGTAGACTGTCGGCGAATCGCCTTTTTATTTTTGTTTTGTTTTGTGCTTGCAGTCTCACAATGGCTGCAGGGTATCATTTGCTACTTTGCTGGTTTTTTGCTGCGTGGAGGTTGGCCATAACTGTAAAAACTAGCTCTGTACTAAACTACAGTAAGAAAAGGTTCTAAAGCTTTTTAATATCATGAGAAAAGGCAAAAAACAGGTTTATTTGTAGCAATAGAAGAACGGGCCTAGTTCACAGGCCGTACTAGGCGACAAAAGCGCCTTGGTAAGCTAGTAAAGGATCAAAATAAATGCAGTGACACTGCATTGGCACTGCCACCACACCCTTTCCAATCGACGACGATTTCGGACGTTGTAAATCTTGAAGGTGTATTCGCAGAAATTGTTCATGGCTTATGAAAAGGAAAATTACTGTGTGATGTTGTAGAAAAAAAATGCACCTGGCCATTTTAGTAAGGTTGCTTTCTTGTTTGCAGCTAGGAGAGAGCACGGTCATGGTTGTGACCTAAGATGGCATACTGTGCATCACAAAAAAAAGTGAGGGAAACAAAGGAGAGATAAAGGTAGAGAGAGCTCCTTGTCTAACTTGTCGAGTTATAAGCCAGGAAACGTACTCTTGTCAATGAGCAGGCACAGGAGGAACTACAAACGGTTCAATCATGCTGCTTGTGGCACAGTTTACCTTGATAGCAGTGTTTTGAAAGGGGAGAGTGCTGATGTGGCGCGTACGTGCAGGTATGTGCCAGCCCTGCGGCCCTTGCGGCAGGTTGCCCTGATGCTTCACTTCCCCGTGACACAGAAGGCCCGCCTCACCACTCGGCTCCTGGAGGTAGAGAAAGAACCGCCCTGTTCTTCCCACAAAGAGACGGATGCCCCTTTCTCAGGCTCCTAGACTTTTTGTTGAGCTCCTAATGAGATTTCATTTAAAGTTGTTTTTGTGGAGAGCTGGCTTATTGCATTGGCTCAATTCTGAGCCCTGCCTGACAATAATTAGCCTCCCTCAGTCTTGCAACAAAAGAAAAGCGAAAAAGGAAATGACATTTTTGTAATGTTAATATTTAAAATGCTGAAAATTTGAGTACCTGTCGTACTTTGGGACCTTTGTTGTGAAACAAAAGGGGGGGGGGGCGCTGTTGTGTGTTGCTTATTTTCTTGTTACCATGCCTATTCATATCTGTTACCAGTAATTGATGCTTTAGGTCACTGATTTCGACGGAGTAATTTTTTGTGCACCTAGCACCCTTCAGTGCTTACATATTTCTGGCACTGCACATTTAAAATCAATTTAATTTTATCTCACTCTTGCAACATCGACGGATTGTTGACGGGCCTTACATCAAATTTTTATGATTGATCTAAAGGCTCCCAGCAGGTTGAACATCAAATTGTGTTGTTAGCTTTGCGATCTGACATCTCCGAGCAGTGAAAATTACCTGAAAATCATGCCAGCTATTCTTTAGTAAGCTTTGGTTTAGACTAAAGGTAGTTTTATTCTTCCAAAACTTTTTTTTACGAAGGTATGCTGCATGTCTAATAGACCTGGCCTTTCATCCAGTTTCCAGCAGTTTTGGTTTCATTTCTCCATTGCAAAATTCATATTTGGGGTTTCGACGCAGTTACCCAACTTCGAGACGATTTGCTGTGGTGGCTTCGTTGCCCTTGTTCCTCAAAACAAACAAAAAGAATGCCGCTCATGATTTCACTTCACTCCCGCCTGATTCCTGCAATAAGAGCTCCAACTGAAAGTTTAAAGATAACACCAAAGTTGTCAAATACCTTATTTACTCGCATAATTTGTGCACTCTCAAGTTGTATCCAGGTTTACAGAGAAAAAAAAATTCACGTGCATAATTTGTGCTTCTTGTCTTGCCCGAGACAACCCGTTGCCGCGTGCGCACAAATAAGCATGCTTTGGGCGGTAGTGTGGTGGCATGGAGCATGGGAACGCAGTGATACACAAGACTTCGCTTGCATAGTCCCTTCGTTCTTGTTTCTTTCTTCCTCCGTGCCTGGACGTTCCTTCTTGCCGCCCCTCCACAACAGAGCAAAGGTGAGGAGGAACATCTAGGCATCCTACCCGTCAACATTGTCCGTTCTCTGCCCTTGCTAACACATGCACACCCCTTCTCTCGTCCTTTCCGTGGGGAGTCAGAACTGCTCGAGTGTGCGCCTCTTTCCTCCTTTCCTTTCTCTTCCGTGAGAGCTCGCACATCACATACTCGCACATCACATACTGTGAGAACTCACACATCACATACACAAATGCAGACGTGGACTCAGAAACACTAATTTCTGCATCGGAGGTGTGCGAGGGCGTATTAGCCCCGCCACGGTGTCACACCAACCTCACCTCTCCTTTCCTGCATCGCACTGTGACGGAATCCTCCCTTTGTGCTCACGTTTCGCCATCGGTCAGTCACGTTTTGCTTCAGCGGCGATGGGCTACAATAATTACATGGCGAAATTCAAACTCAGTCTCATTGAGTTTGCTGAGGAAAAAGGAAACCGTGTTGCTGCAAAGTACTTCAATGTGAATGGGCCACATGCGGTATTGGGATGAGCTTTTGGGAGAGAGTGACAGTGGCTGTGGCAGTGACTTTGATTCAGATTTTTTTATCAGTGATTTAGACTAGACCACAAAGGATTGCACTAGTCAAAAGTATGTGCTGCATAAATAAAGAAGTAGCGTTCATTTGTGCTATCAGGCTTGATTTTCTCTTAAATGTATATTCTGCATTAGAACCATTTACATGTTATTTCGGACTTTTTCGTGAAATCCCCACGTGATTTGTGCACCCCCTTTTTTGAAGCCAAAAATTCGCGAAAAAAAGGGCGCAAAGTACGCAAGTAAATGCAGTAATATCAGTTCATACAAGGAGGGCACGTCATATCAGCCTTGCACGCTGCCAACTGTTGGCCGGTCAGTTTTCTTCCCATAGAGTGGTGTCTCTGGAGGTGTTGTGTTGCTTCTGAGCAGTACTGTCTATTCTGGTGAAGTATCTAGCAAGTTTGGTATTGTTTCTTCCAAAATTGCTAGGTGGCACTGCAAGGAAGGAGGCTGTTGTTACTAAACCAGTGTTGCGTGGCACCTCCTGTGTGAAAGCTTGCTGGGTGTGATTCTAGTGCACCACACCTTCTTTCTGCAAGCAAGGGTCCAATATAGAGTCAGAAGATGATAATAAATAGCAGATGTTAGTTCTGAAAGCTAGGTCATATTCAATGGACATCGAACTTCAACAAGCATTCACCACTAAGTTTCGTTTTCAACTCCAAGCAGATTTCTTTGCGTCGCATGCTTGACCAGAGTCAATTTTGCTCGCCATAAATGCAAAGCCAGTCATTTTCTTAATGTCACAAGGGGAGGATTTGGTGCCTTCAGTGATGTCAAGCTGCCAGATTTCTTCAAGAGTACTCTTCAAAATTTTGCATCCTGAAAGGGAGGATCAGCCTCACTGCAAGGCACGAGCACCACACATGCCAACATTTTTTGTTGCACCTAGCAAATTGTGCTGTGAAACTCTTTTTTTATTGTTTTCTGGGACACGTTTTTAAAATGTTTAAATACAAAATGTATATTGAGCGGTCAAAGTACACTCAAGAGGTTGTTGTTCAAGGCGACCGTTTATTTGGAAGCTCAAGCGAGATAATGTACAGAGGAAAAGGGAGCATTTTAAGCTGCCGAGAGTCCTCGCACCAAGAGCGACGCCCCGTCAACCTTCACTGGTAGAATAGCAAAGGGCGCTCATAATATTCTAAATTTGTTTTACTATTGGTGTTTTTTTACGCAGATTAATTTTTACCATTTTCTTCAACACCTGGGCAAATTTGATTCTGCAAATATTTTTGTGAATATTAATGAAAACATTCTCAAAAAACATTGTGAAACATTCTAAAGACTATGAAAAACATTCTAATAGAATGTGCGAATCCCTTTCCTCATCCTCGTCTCTGCGCTGTTTATTGCTGTAATGCAGCACAGCCAACTAGCCCAAGTTCAAACCAGGGTTTTTTTATAAGCATTCATTCTTCAGTGATTTTTTTTTTCTCAGCATGACCACAAAAAGGTCCTTTACTTGGTTCATTTTATGCGTGCGTTGTGAATCCTCATTTCAAGCTGGGAGGTGATGAATGGTGCTGCAGCCAACCCTACATAGAGGCGGGGTCTTGTTACGCCAGGTGGTCTGCTAGGGCCAAGTCTACATTTTCATAAGGGTTTCTGATTGCTGAGGTTTTTTGATGAGGGGGGACGGGGGGTGCAACCAAAAAACGTGTCCCACAGAACCTGACAGGTGCTGTTCGCCGTGTACGCCATGGCCGCAGGTGATGCGACGGGAGCGCATGAAAGGGGACCAGGCGGCCGTGGCTGCACTCTGCGAGAAGGCAGGAAATGACGTGCGCTCCTGCTTGTCGACGCTTCAGGTGAGAGTGCCACCGGCCCACCCACGCAATATACAGTCTTGTTTCATGTGCCCAGGGTCTCCAGTAAACCCGCAGCCCCACGGTGCACAAGGGGGGGGAAAAAATCCCTAAAAATGCCTAGTAATTAGTGCCGAAATCCTGGAAAATAATTCAGTTTGTGCAGTGCATGACAGCAGAAGCAAGAACCCGCGAGTGTTGTGTTGTGTTAAAGGGACTGCCAACTGAATTTGTCACAGGTACGTTCTCTATCCCAAATGAAATCGCATCAC
The DNA here is from genome assembly GCF_048455015.1 of Haemaphysalis longicornis. Classification (NCBI taxonomy): domain Eukaryota; kingdom Metazoa; phylum Arthropoda; class Arachnida; order Ixodida; family Ixodidae; genus Haemaphysalis; species Haemaphysalis longicornis. The sequence continues at coordinate 229,758,825 of NW_027526203.1, read as the reverse complement.
TTGAGACAACTTGAACTGAAGGGGCTTTGCTCGTTAACCCCCTAGAACGTTTGAAGGCAAAATTTTTTGATGTGCCAGCCTTACTGAAGGTAAGTAGGCTGTCAAAAAAGAATCTCACAACTATGACGCAAACCACAATGCGACATGCATTTACGTACTTGCACACAAATTTTTTTTTTATTTTGTTTAAGACATTCTTCACACTAAAACACTGACGAGTAACCTATTAAATGGCATTTTTATATGCAATGTTCCACTCTTGAGCCGTCCGCATAATGCATTTCAATAGTTGTAGGCTCTACCAGTCCATGCAAAAAACAAAGCCAATCTAGCTGAGATAGAAGGTAGTGGGGTCATTCCACACCACTTGTCCCAGGTCTGCCATTCGACCCTCTTCAATTTTTCTGGAAAAATTCGTTTACAGTTAAACCCTTTATAAGATTGATTGATTGTAGGGTTTAACGCGCCGACGCAACGCAGGCGATGAGGCGCGCCGTAGTGGAGGGCTCCGGATTAATTTTGACCACCTGGGGATCTTTAACGTGCGCTGAAATCTCGTGCACACGGGCGTTTTTGCTTTTCGCCTCCATCAGAAAAGCGGCCGCCGCGGCCGGGAATCGAACCCGTGACCTCGTGCTCAGCAGCGAAACCGTTTATAAGAGACACGTACTAGGGAGCAGTTTCTGTCTCTTATATGAGAGGTCTCTTATAAGCGGGTACCATGTTTTCACTTGCTGATCAACCCCTAGTTCAATGTAGGCACGATACGACTAAAATAAGCGCAAAGGAAGGCTACCGCATGTTGCAAACGGTCTATTCTAATTCATGCTCTGCCCCCAGAATTTATGAAATATTAGTTCTGAATCTTTGTGTGCTTCATGATTATCTACTTTACAACAGCTTTTACAAGATTTCTCTTCTTTCACTGTTTGCAGAAGATTAATCGTAGATGTCGAGTTCACAAGCCTGATGAATAGCCAGAGCGCATAGCTTCTTTTGCTGTGTGCTCTGGCTATTCATCATGCTTGCAGGACAACGTCTGCGATGCTTCTTGATTTTGAGCTAGGCAATTGGGAGAGCCCACCGTGCACTCCTGGTATTCTTGGCTTACACGGAAGCCCGCATGCGTGGTCGTGCTCGTACACATGATGGCAATCCTTAACCACTTCTGAATATTGCATTTCCATTGGCAGGGCTTCTCGTCCACGTTTCATAGCTGATTGAACCTTTGTGTGTTTGCTCAAGTTATAATAAATAGCTACTGCGGTCGTCTGTCGTGTCCTTTGATTGCACAACGGGCACAAGTGCAGTTAGTGACTGGTGGCACCACATGTAAAGTTAAAATGTCTGTTACAAGCGAGATTGCTGGCCAAAATTCAAGGATGACTTGTCCTTTATAACCAACTGTCTTCTACATCCGATGTCTGTTATAAAAGAGGTCAATTTAATGGGAAAGATAGGGCAGCCAACCGTGTGGTTGAATAGTGTCTCTTATACCCAATTGTCTCTTACATCCATGCCTCTTATAACGAGGTTCAACTGTATTACCGCATTCCAGAAGAATCCTGGTTGTAATTTTGCGCGTGAAAAACCTCTTTACTCCACGCAACAACCTTTTAAAGGTGCAGTGCTTGCGAAAACTGCGTCAACTTTGTAAATTTATTTCAAACATTCTTGACAAGATGGCAAGCTGAAACTCTGGTCGTGGCACATGTGTATCCTAGTCTTTTCGGGCAATTCAAATTAAATCTTATTAAAAAGTATTTCATCCTTGTTTTGCTAGCAGCTAAAATGGTAATTTTAACAATTTTTAAAAATATCTTCCACAATGGGGAGCAAACTGAAAAAAATTTTCGTTTTAACTTCATGGTGTACTTTATTATAAAAACATTTTTAAAGCAGTCAAGTGAGCTGTTTCTGAAAAACAAATTCCGAAATCTGCCAAAGTGCACTTTTGCCGCAGGTTCGGACGCAAATTTCTCAATGTGGGAACCCTAATAAAAATACAGGGATAGTTCGTCGAGTAGACTGTATGGTGGGCTTTAATGTCACAAAAAATCATGATAGTAAATTTTGTTTTTTTAAAGGGGAAAAAAATTTTCTGATGTTTGGTTCTCACGCGTTTGTTGTACGTTGCCTCCTATGACTGCTTCACACCCAACTACACCGGCCAACACCACTGTTCATTATGGGCATGCAGTGAGTTGTCAGGCTGTAAGAAGACTTTTGCCCTTTACCAAGTACCCGCCACAGTGGCTCAGTGGCTAAGGCATTGTGCTGCTGATCCAGAGTTCGATCCCGGATGCGATGACTGCTTTTCTGGCGGAGGCGAAAAGAAAAAACACCTATGTGTTGATATTTTGGCACAAGTTAAAGATCCATAGGTACCCGAAAATAATCCGGGGCCCTCAACTATGGCGTGCCTCATAGCCTGGTTGTAGCTTCGGCGCGTTAAACCCCCCAATCCTTTATCGACTGCTGCTTTCGCATTACAACGCTCAAAACAACACTTACTCTGCACGTTGTTCTGAGTGTCATTTCGTGCCCTGGAGCAGCTGCTGTGCCAACAGATGCGCTGTGTCTTTTCCACAGTTCCTCAGCCATGCGCAGGACCTCCAATCCTTGGAATGCATGTATTTGCTCGCATTTAACTCGTTTCAAAGTGACGGCAGTCGTTTTAGAGCATTTGACCCCTGCTGAACAGGCAGCAGTGTCGTTTTTTGCTATTGTCACGAAGCAGTTTGTCTTAGTGAAAAAAACAAGTTTATTGGAGCGAACTTGTGCTCCCCTAACAATTGAAAAGTACACCAGCGGCGAAGCAGCGGTCAACAAAGTTACGTGCGCAGGCGAGTGTTGGTGAATCGAATACCGCGGCATCCGCTCTGCGGGCGTTTGTCTTTCGGCGTGAGTGTATCTTGAACCGCCCAATTACATCCAGAACACTGTTGATTAAAGAAGATTATTCTAGGCTGGTGACCTCAGTTCAAAACACTCTCCCAATCAAAGGCGATAACACATGCGGCATAAAAAATAAAGAATGGAACACGTACTTCTCTTCGGCCATAGATAACACCGATAACACAGCCCGGCGCAGCTGGGCGGCAAAACCAAAACATCGCCATCATAAAGCATCGCCATCAGAAAAGCATTTCATCTCCATCAGAAAAGCAGCCATTGCGTCTGAGATTGAACCCGGGATCAGCAGCACAATGCCTTAGCCATTGAGCCATCGGGGTGGGTACCTAGTAAAGGGCTAGACTACTCTGACAGCCTGACAGCTTGCTGCATGCCAATAATGAACAGCGGTGTTGCTGTAGTTGGCAGGGAAGCGGCCCTAGGAGGCAACATACAATAAGCGTGTATGTTGCCTCCAATACAATAAACTTCAAAAATGTTTTTTAACGCTGTAAACGAAACTTACTATTCTGATTTTTTGTGACGCTAAAGGAACACTAAAGGCTGAATATAATTTTGTTTTAACTGAAAGATCATACATTTCGTAGCTCTCTCGTCTTTTGTTCGACGAGCAACGATGCATTATTTGCTGAGAAATAAGCAAACAAAGCTGGCATTTCTCTCACCTGCTTCCCCTTTCACTTTTTCATGACGTAGCCATTGCATTGCAAACTAGAAGCGAAGCACCGGCAGCACCGCTGCGGTCTAGAGCGTAAACACTGACAACGGTAGCTTATACGTCTGCAAGCCATGGCCGACGTTTCTCTTGCTGAAGGGTCTGGCTTGTACTTTTATGGTTTGGCCCTGACAGAACAAGGAATGCTTTTTCATATATCAATGATTCCCATGGCAACAACATCGCATCTACCACTGCCCAAGGCCACACACCTGTGACGGGATACAAGGAACAGGAATGCTGCGCCGCCGCACGTGAGCTTTTCTTTGCCGCTGTGAGCCCCCGCGTTGGCGCCTTCCCGGCGTGGTGAACAGTGCATCAGTAAAAGGCGAACAGTTGCGACCGCACTCCCCACTTCGTGCTGTCGAACGCGATAAGCTGACAGTGAAGATGTCTTTTTGTACGCTCCTTGAATAAACCACCGGCCACATATTACAGCCTGCAAACATTATGATTGAGTAGTCCTGCCAGGCTCCCCTGGGCCCAAGCGTAGTGCTATGTGACGCTTACAGATAATCAAGAGCGGCTTGCAGTGAACGGAATACCACAAGGTTATAATTACCCCTTTACCTTTCACGGGCGATAAGTTTCGAACCGGGCACGGGCACGGTTTATGGATAGCAACATCCTTGTGCGGAGAACAGAAGATTAGAAGCTCAGGCGAGTTGCTTAAACATCCTTGTTCCTTTTGCCGCGTTCTGCCGGGGTTTCTTGCAGAAACTCGGGCATTCACGTCATTGATTACTGACTTCGCTAATTGCACACCAATGTAGAGCTGAGGACGTCTTTTCCAAAACGAAACTGAAAACATGGTGGCCGACTCTGAAGTGTCAAGGAAGCAGCCCGCCTTGCAGTGTATAAAAGCTGTAGTTTGTGTTTTTTAAATAAAATGAGCTCACGCAATGTTTTGATTTACATTTATTTCACAGTGATGCTCAACCCCCGAAGAACTGTTCATATCAGAAAAACATTTATAGATGCTCCTCCAATGAGCTCTCGCCGTTCACCACTTTTGTGACGTCACAAACCGTGGTACCCAAAAGTGTGGGGCGTCGACACCCATTTTCACGTTTCTGGCATTTTCTGCCTTATTAAACAATTACTAGTTGCGAGAATGGGGTATTTATATTCTTGGCACCGTAACCTATTGATACAAGCCAACTTGTTTTTGCCCTTTAGTGACCCTTTAAAGTCCAACGTACAGTCTACTCAACAAACTATTCTGTGTATTTTTACTATTCCCGCATTGTGGAATTTTCGCCTGAATCTGCGGCAAATGTGCGTTGTTGCAAATTTTGAAATTTTTAAAGAACAGCTTCACTCAACTGCTCTAAAAATATTTTTATAATTACATGCCTTGCTTGAAAAAATTTGTTGGTTCGCTCCACGTGTGGACGATATTTTAAAAAATTGTTGAGTTACACCATTTTAGCTGCATCATTTTAGCAAAAACAAGGATAAGATACTTTTTAAGGACATTCAATTTGAATAAAGAGACCAAGAAACACATGTGATGTGACCAGAGTTTCACATTTCCATCTCATACCTGCCAGGTTTCCCGAATTTTCCGGGAGACTCCCGAATTTTCATGGTTTTGTACGATTGTACGACCGAAACAAAAATCTCCCGAAAATGCACCCGTCTTTGGCCAAATCTTTTTCCCAGTGTGGCCACAATGTGAGGGAGGTATACCTGACAATACAACGCGACACCAGTTGGCATCGTTATCAGTGAAGTGCTTAAAAAGCGTAGTCGACCATGTGTAGATGATGAACCTGTTCGACCCATTGTTAGTTTACTGTTTATAGAAACGCAGCGCCGCCACCGCCGCTTCAATTTACACATGAGCACGGCCGTTCTGGACGGCGGTTCTGAAGATTTAGCAAGTCTCCAGTGGTGTAGCTTGTTAGCTTAGACGAAACAACAAAACAGTTCAGTTCCTGCTGTTTTGTATTGCAGTTGCAGTACTATTTCCAGGACTTTCTGAAAAGGGCGGTGTCAGCCACGTCGAACATTTGAGTGGTCTGGCTTAATAGTTTGTACGAAGAAACAGTTCATTTCCTGCTATGTGTTAAGCAAATAAAAAAAATGTGTGTAAAGTTACCCATTCTGTTGTAGCTAGTACCCCCCCCCCCCACCCCACCAGTAAGATCTCCCTAATGCCATCCCGGCAAACCTGGCAGGTATGCCATCTTGTCCGTAATGTTTAAAATAAATTTACTAAGTTGACGCAGTTTTCACATGCACCATAGCTTTTAAGGGTTGTCGCATGGAGTAAAAATTTTTTTCACTTGCAAAATTACAACCAGGGCTTTCCTGGCAAGAATAAATAGTGGATTTCTTCGGCAAGATTGGAGAGGGTCGAGCGCTAGACCTGGAACGTTTGGGAAGGAATGATCCCATGTGAAGTTTTTGATCAGGGAAAACATTTGAAGGGAAACAAGTTAACCATAAAAATCTGCAGAAATATTTCTGTTTGTATGTTTTGGTACGCTTTACCGGAATTTGAGCAAAAAAGCTCAAATTACTGGAGCTGGCAAAAAAAAAGTTGGCATAGCTTGCGCTAGTGGTGTAAGGCTGGAGAAACAGCAGGGCTTGGCGGTCCCTCTCCATTCGTCGGAGATCCCGCTATTGCATCTCACATGGATTTCCGAACGTGCCGCTGGAAGTTCTCCATGACTGGCTGGCCCAGATTGTTTTGTCTGCAGCCTTTCCCACCTCTCTCAAAGTGGACCGCGTTAGCATGAGCTAGAACCTGCGGCAACCACCTTTGCGAACTCGCCGTCTGTAGTGTGATCTTGGCACTCGATGTCTGTGCTCCCCATTTCAGGTGTGGACACATGTGAACTGGTGAGAGATCATGCTATGAACGCTGGGCAGGGTGTTCTTGAAGGTCGAGCTGGCCGACGCGGGGTGCTCCGCACAAGGCACTTCTTCACGTGCGCTCGGTGTTTTTTTTTTTTTTCCACGTTTTTTACGTGGTGCAAGCCTGGCCAATGCCGGGTGCTTGGTATTTTTTTTTTCTTCTGGTAACTCTATACGGCGGAACTAAAAGCTGAAACAGCTCTGCTGTTAAAACTTTTAATGTCATGTATGTGTGTAGGAGTTGTATGCAATGAGAAATTTAGGCACCAGTCGTTACCACCTTTCAATTAAATGATTTCCTTTAGCTTAATTGAAAATTCTTTTCCTATTCTTGACTCTAAAGTGCCGGCTTTTGTGTGCACTCGTGAACTTATGCTTGCGAAAAATTGGTTTGAGGTCTCTTCAAGGGAGTACTAATGGGATGGGGCCACAAAAATTTCGACTCTGGGCTGTACCAGAGTCCTTCAATGGTTCTGTGGTCATGAAACTCCCAGCCAAGTTTCGTACAGGGACAAAGGCTACCGCGAGAGGCGCCACCGCAGATCAGAGGGCATCGGGCGGCCGCCGCTGCTCTGTAGCCAGACGGGCAGGCAGGAACGCAGTAGCAGCATGCCCGTTTGCACCAAAATTTTCGCCACTCACAAAATGATAAGTCCATTTGAGCGGCCCACGACACGTAAAGCGAAAGCACACTGCTGATAAGGCGGCGAGCATGTGTTTTATCTTACTCCGTGGTCGGTTCCCTGCGAAACGCGCTCTGACCACTCCCCCGGCTGCCCTCCGATCAACACCAGCGCCGCGCCGCGGCAGCGTACGAAGCTCTCCCATAGCGTGACGGCGAAATTTCATGACCAGAAAGGCATTGAAGGACTCTGGCTGTACTAAGAGGGGTGGGATCCCAGTAAGAGTTGAAGTTAAGTTTCAGAAATATTGATGATCTAGTGGTGCCTAATGGTTTCTGTGCTAGGGATTTGCGGGCTTTCCTTGAGATGTCCTCCAGAAGTATAGGTTGGACCGTGTGTTAGCACAGTCATCCTGGAATTACCTTTTTTTTTTCCCCATGATCTCTTAAAAGTCTAATTGCAGTGAAATTGTCGACCTCTTGAAAACCCTATTTCCGTGTAGTGTGACTAGAAACACTGCAGGGTACAAATAAGGTCAGTGGAATTACGCGCATGCACACTGCAAGTGACCAGCAAAACGCAGTGATTTTGAAGCTTAAATTGAGAAAAGTACAGCCGTTACAGCCAGGATCACGTAATGTTGCAACCGGCGACTGAGTGGCTGGCTAGTCAGCAGCTCTGGTAAAAACCTGCGCGCAATCTCTCTGCGCGTGCACGGCAGTCCTGGGAGTAGTGGGCCCGGCAGAGCTCAACCAGTTCGTCAGCCGCGTGGCTGGCGGGCGAACAAGCACCCGGCCAGCCGCAATGTCACTTTCGTTTCACAGCTGTTTGTGCGATCCGACAACAGGTGCAGCATCGTCTGCTAAGGTGCTATTTTAAACGCTTCTACCTGGTTAACGAGGCACTTCACATGGCTACCAGTCATGTCCCTGTTGGTTTGGTGTACGTACTGTACATTCGAAATAAATTTGGCCGAGGTGAAGTTTCGGTGCAGCTAATTGGAATTTAACGCAACGACCTGAAAAACAGTAAAAGTTGTTCTTTTCTTCCTTCCTTGACAGTTTATTCACGGTCGTAAGAAGCAGCTGACGTTGACGGACGTTCGCACTGTGAACGTTGGCCAGAAGGACGTCCAGCGGGGGTTGCTGTCAGTGCTGCAGGAAGTGTTTCAGAAGCCTCGTGCCACAAGGTACTTGCACATTTATTTCTTTTGTGGCCGCTGGAAAAGGAGTTCAAAGCCCAGGTGAACCTTTACTGCCTTTCTTCTTCTTCTCCTAACGCAGCGGTTGTCAAATAGTTTATGCTGGGCTCCCTCCCTTTTTCTATGCAACAAATAATCTCAAGTTTCGTTGCAAACATCAGTGACATATGTTTCTTCGAGTTTGTCACCCTTGCACACAACACACAACCATAGCGAGTGGTCTCATCGAGAGATTACTGGTGTTGCATGCAGTTAGGGCAACAGCACAATCCTCTAGGCAAGCTAAGACTGCTTCCGGTGTACGTCACGGAATCTAAACAGTACTCATGGTGCCATGAACATGCGCATTTTAGTGTCACAAAGGCCTTCCGCGCCGCCACTGTCTGCAGTGTATTGTGGGGAACTTTGCCACCTGTCTCATCAGTGGGCCCTGTCTGATGCTACAGAGTTTGGTATGCCGTATTTACTCGCGTAAGGAATCCACTTTTTGTCCAGAAAATTCGGCGTGAATTTAGGGGGAGGGTTCATTATGTGGGAAAGAATTGCAACAGATTTTTAAAAGTTGAAATTTTATATAATAAAGTTGCTAAGAGAAGCTCTGTCAGAGCCTTGCCATTTTTGTAAACGCTGTGTCTAAAGGTACGTCGGACGTACCCGCAAAATTTCTTAAAGATACGTCGGACGTACCCGCAATATTTCTTAAAGATACGTCGGACATACCCGCAAGGTTTCTTAAAGATACGTCAGAGGGCCCAGAGTGGCTCGAAGCGGCGTTGCTCGAAACTAGCGTGGTTATCTCGAACCATCGACGGCAAAACCATCACGCGTTTGCTGTATATAAGCCAAGAATCTAACGATGCCTAACCTGACGCAGAATGTATTTTTTTCCCCGTGTTCTCTGGTTGGACCTTATTTGAAGGGGCGGTTAGAGCCTTCGCTGAGGTCAGAGATCGAATGCGGACCACTACGGATTCTCGCAAGAGGGAAACGAAATCATGTGCGACGCGAGTATCTTTCTTTTTTTCCCCCTCACATGTTTCTGTTTAAAGCCCTAACCACATGTACGCGAAATCACGCGTCGCGCGAGCGTCGGCGTCATTCGGCGTCAACGCGCGGGCCCGCAGGAGACGGGCGAAGTCGTGCGCCAGTCGCTGCGTCGGCGGGCGTTGCTGGACACGTATGCCATCCTGTTGACGTCGTTTATGAGCAGTTATTGTCGCTTGTTGAACTGCAATTATCAAGAAAAAGATATCACTTGGCGTCTTTATTTATTGCTAAGTATGTTGGCGGGCAAATATTGAAATGCTGCGAAATGTATATCGAGCCATCACGGTCAAATCAGAACAAAATAAGGTAGAATGATAAACGAAGACGCACCTCGCACAACTGCTTTAGTTGCTACTTGATTTAACCTTCATGTTGCGTACCGACTGCACGTTCATGAATTCAAATTGTATGCAAAACAAATTTCAGCGCTACCTTAATACTGAGGTTACCGTTGAACGTCATTTGTAGGTTGAAAGGCAGGGTACTCTGGCACCCTGTCTGTACTCTGTAAAAAAAAAAAAAAAAACTGATCAAACCCTCGCTGCAAAAAAAAAAAAAAAAAATTGTCGTTTTTGCTAGGATTCGAACCACGGACTTCCAAAACAGAAGCCCGGCTCTCTACCACTCGACCACGCAAGGAGAGGAGGAGGTTTGAAGAATTTGGTGTACCAACTGAGGCTGCCCACAAATAGTGTCGGGTGTGCTTTCTTTTGGTCGTATTTGAGAGATTTGAGCAGTGGTAACGCTTGCTTCTTGCGCACCGATCTTGGAGCCGAGGAAAATCATGCTAGTGCTACAAGTGATGTCACCACAGCTCTCTTATTTGAGTCAAAAAAAGCTATCGCACATCCCCGGTCTCCCCTGCACAAGCCACGGGAGCTACGAATGGAATGGAATGCACCAGAATTCTGGCGTTGATAACGCTTGCTCGTCACGCACCAATCTTGCTGACAAGCCACATTATGCTAATACTGGATACGATGTAACCAGAGCTCCCTCATTTAACTCACACATAGCTATCGCAGATCTCTGATCTCCCCGATGAAAGCCGAACAAGCCACAAATGGATGAGCGCTTGCGAACAGAAATAGCTTGCAATTTGTCTCAAGGCAACCAATTACCGTAAGTAAAATGAAATTGATTGTTTTATGCTGAAAGGAACGACCCCAAACCACGCGAAGACGGATGCTGCCACTCGCTTTCCGATGCTCTCTTGCGCTGTGTCGACGCCGATATCTGGCGAGCGTAGACATCGGCGTCGCTCGAGTTTCAGCTCGCGTCGCCATGCATTTCTGGCGACGCGACGTCGACGCGAGAAAACGCTGAACGTACGCTGCATGTTTGGGCCGAGTGAAACCGAATACACCGACGTACTTAAAAAAGTTTCGCGGATACGTCCGACATATCTTTAAGAAATCTTGCGGGTACGTCCGACGTATCTTTGAGAAATTTTGTGGGTACGTCCGACCAACGCCGCCTGTATAAACATTGCCTAACGCGTGAGCGAAAAATGGCCAAACAGCCACTCTCCTGTTGCTCTCTCCTACCCTTCCCCGCTCCGTAGCCTTCCAGCGTGCTTTCGTGTCCGCCAGCCAGCGCCGCTTCTCGGAAACTATGCAAAATAGTGGAAAGTTTGTTTAGAGTTCCCGAGGCGGCGCTCCTACGCCTTCTTGTTTTTCACCATGCCTGTCTGTCTTGGTCTGTCACTGATGAAACTTCCTTTGTCACGAAGCAAAATCTACTCGGATCACAGGCCCTGAAATTTTCTGAGTGGGGCATCCCACCTCTATCCCCTCCGCATTTAGGTATTGTTTTGACCCCGCTGTTCGCACTCCGCATCGGTATACGCACTTCTAAAATTGATGACTGTACTGTAGAAGCGCCCGGACAGCGTGGCGGGATCCCAGCTGTTTATCCTTTTGTTTCCTATAATTTTCTGAAGTTTACAAGCACGTGATATTATTGGAAAGTAATCGTAGAAGTGAGTGCCTGAACAAAAAACGTGCACGCAATTTGTTGTTCTCTAAATACTCCAGAAAGAAAAATATCAGTAAAATAATGGCTGCCCCATCCGAAAATATCGTTTTTCTGTTAGCTATATGTCTACCCGACAATCAGTATGTTCTTACACTATTTCAGTCTGCCTCCGTCTTTATCTTTGGAAAAATGCAGCAAGTATGAAGCGAGCGACACGTTGAACGAGATCCCCACTGCGTGCGCCACAGAACTAGCGCCCCGTCACGGCTAAGATGTAAGCGAAACGGCCCTTGAAGCCCAACAGGCAAGCTGACAGACACACGTCGTAGAAGTGGGTGCAGCGTTCGCGACTCGCGAGCAGTGACGCAAGGCGAGATGTCCGCCAGCACGCGCCACATAGCGGATCAGTGCCTGAACTAAGCGTCCCTACCCTTCCCATTGAAAAGCGCACGACGCGTCAGGCAATGTTAATACAGGCGGCGTTGGTCCGACGTATCTTTAAGAAATGCTGCGGGTACGTCCGACGTACCTTTAGACACAGCGTTTTGTAAAACCACATAGGTAATTATGTGATCAAATTTATTTTTTACTCCCAACATGCTCGTGGCCCCCTACTTGCCGTGGAGGTGTCCTCCTTACTGAAGTTGCTTGCCGCCTCACATTTGTTGTCGGCCCACAGCGCACCGTCATCCGTGCCGTCAAGGCACTTCAAAACTTCTTTTCCCACAGCTGAAAACTTCCCTTCTTTGAACCCACAAAACACACGGCGATCCCTGTTCACCACCCAAAAACCTCATTTTCGCCCGTACCATACGCGCAGCGGGTCAACACTGAAGTGCCCCCCAGCCGCGCGGTTTCCATGTGTATCAATGCATGCTTCAGTTTTAATCTGCCTGTGTAGCTCATGTACTGGCCCATCATACGGCATGCACCAGGAGCACAAAAAAAAGGTTGGGACACAGCTGAACAAAACCACGGAGCGTAATGGCGAAGTCATGGAACAGCAAGAGCAGAGGAGTGCAAAGTACGTTTAGTGCTTTGTTTGTATGCTGCCAGAACCGCAGAGAGCAGGGAAGGAGTGCAGAGTACTTTTTGAGCTTTGTTCGCCCGCAGCAACTTTTTTGTGGCGCAAGAAGGTTTGTTTTAAGTTCAGCAGGTGGCGCTCTGCAAACGCGCAATTTTTAAATTGTGAACCACAGCATTCGAGCTCATGTCTCCTGCTACTGTTGAGATTTCTTTTTGTTAAAATGCGTTTTTAGAATTTCTGCGTGTACTGCAGCGTGATATCAAGTTACTGCGATGGTCTAGGGCATCAGCAACCATGCTGAGATAAAAACATATTCCCACTGCATTTTTTATTCGAAGTGACAAAAAAGTAAATTCTCAAGAAGACAAGTGGGGGGAGGCTTCATTATGCAAGTGGGTTCATTATGCAAGTAAATACAGTATACAGCACGCCCAACCAAGTTCGAAATAATATTTTCAAAGTACATGAAATGTCATGCACAAATTCAGCAATAGCTCAATATAGGTCGTTTATTCAATATATCTGTGTTGTGTGCAACAAGGTCCGATTGTATTGACTTCGTATTTGCTTCAAAGGCAAAATAACTGTTTGCACATGCCGAGCTAGTAGGCTGCAAACAGTAAATAGCATTTACACTTACTTTGGTGGACAAATTTTACGGCTTTCCACCTTCGTCTAACCATCCACAGAGTCAGTGAGCATTATCTAAATGATGAGCTTTTGGATGGGCACCCATGCTTGTTTGTTTGCAGTCATAAACTGCCACCGAAATTTCCCACTTACCACTGCAGGTTCATACTTGAGGCTGTTGCACTGTGTCGGTGTAATGTTAAACTGATGAGAAATTGAGTTTGCCTGAAACAAGTACCACGTGGAAGCTGACTACAGCATCAAATTCCCTGCAGGAAAGCGTTTCGTCCACATGCGGATGGAGATCTGGTCACCAGTGCTGGGAAGAATCCAGAAGATGAGCGGTAATTTCATCTTTTGTATTTGTGTCTGTTGTGATCATCTGCAGTGGTGGCTCAGTGACTAGGTCGTTGTGCTGCTGAGCGTGAAGAAGGTCTTGTGAGTTTATTTGTGCTCGCAGTGGCTGCTTCTCTGATGGAGGTGAAAAATGAAAATGTCTGTGCGTGATACTCCAGCCTAGTTTTAAGGGACCTTAGGCAGTCGAAGTTAATTCATAGCTGTCTGGTGTTGTGGCCCTCATACCCCAGGCATAGCTTCGGTTTATAAAACCTTTGATCTTTTTTTTGTCTGGTCTTTAAAAACCCCAATTTAAACCAACAACAGTCATGTCGTCTTTTTCCTGTCATGTGTAAAAGTTGTTCATCAGTACCGCATCTTCAGGTGGTGTACTGATGAGCAACTTTTTTTCTTGGCTACTGTATTGGGTTTCCCAACAACTGGACTGCCAGTGTACTGCATATCTTCTTTAGGACTGCACCCTCCTATCTAAGGTATCCATGAAACTCTGGAATTACTTGTTCCTTGCCACCTTGGTTTCACTGTCTCCAGAAGTACCGTATTTACTCGCATAATGATCGCACTCGAGTAATAATCGCACCCTTGAAGTTTGTCATCAAAATTCGATTTTTTTTTTTTTTTGTAATTTCCCGCGCAATAAACGCACCCTAAGCTTGCCGCAGCAGTATGTGGTATGTGTGCCAAGTCTAGCTGATGATGATCGTGCTTTCCTCTGTTTCATTCCCTTTCAAAGCGGACATGACTACGTTATTGCTGCAGACTTGCCGATATTAGCGATATCGGCAAGCATGCGTTCAATATTGATGAGGAAGAAACTCTCACTAAATGCACATAATGCACTCACAACACAAAGAAAAAAATGCGCTCAACTTGCTGCGTAAGCCCCCATGTCTGTTTTGATGTCCCGCACTGTGGCAGCGGCAGCCACTTACAGGTCGCCCTGTTGTCACCTCGCTGCAAACTCGTTTCGCCGCGTTCCGTAATTCATAAAAACAGTGCATTTGGCGTCACTTTCCAAAGCGGCTGGCGGCGGTGTGCGGAAGTTTATTATGTTCTTATTTACTATTTTTATTATGTTCATGAGACCTACCGTAAAAATTTTGACCCACAACTTGCTTGCCTTTTCTGTGCTAAAAAGTTTTTCGCGAAAAATTTACCCTGCGTAATGAACGCACCCCTAAACTTGCATCAAATGTTTTCGAAAAAAAAGTGCGATCATTACGCGAGTAAATACGGTAGTAAACCCTATGCAGATAGCTCTTAAATTTTGGCATGTGAGTCAGGGTGTGTGGAACTCAAGAAATGGGAGCAACAGAGGGCAGTGAACACAGGTGTTGGTAAATGGCGTCCGGAGCTATGTACTGCAGCAGCACAGGAGTTTTCCTTGAATGGAAGTTGCTCTGTGGGGCTACCTCCACAGGTCTCTTATCAGAAACACCTGTTCATCTGTTTGAAAGCCACCACCTGTCAGAATTGTTAAATTTTGTCATTACGTCAATGTATATGATGCTAAACAATGTCGTAATCTCTATGTAGATAGGTAGACTGCTAGTTGAAAACCAGGAAGCGCGCTGTGTTATGCAAAGGAATATTTTGGAGCATTACATTGGGTAATGTATTTTTAAACATTACTTTAGGTAATATGCAAGCCTGCCATGTACTGTTACTTGCTGTGTAGCTGAACAAGAGCGAAAGAGAGGAAAATTCGTCGTGAATACTCCCCCAAGGTCAAAAGTGTCATCCACACCGTAAAAAAATTTGTTTATTATGAATGTTTTGCTTGAGCACTTGTGGTATGACGTATATTTTGAACGAGTTAATGAGTGATCTTCATATTTTCTGTTCAAGAAACAAGTAAAAAACTGGAGGGGAAAAGATGCTAAAAAGTGGTTTGCAAGGAACGCAGCCAAATTTTGTGTTCATGCATTGTGGGATTTACTGCAGATCTAAGTACTTGCAAATATTACCGACTTTGCGGGTTGCTTTCAGAGCAGGCAATGCAGGTTAAGATGGAGAGAAATAATTACTCTTTGAGAAAGTCGAAGCGAAAGGAAGCAAAGCCTTAATTGTTAGCATCACAAGCATTTTCAATCTTGCTTCCAGTACAAGAAACAAGTGCTCCTACTGTGAGCATTTCCTCCTCAGTAAATTGAACTTTATCAGGACAGAACGAACTGTAACTGAACAATGGATATACAGTTGAACCCAACTGTATGCAGCCCGCTTACATCGAATTATCCTTTATACAGTTGAACCTCGATGTAACGAAGTCGGTAAAATTCGTAATTTACTTCGTTACATTGAAATTTCGCTACATTGAAATTCGCTGTTATAATGATGTGTTCATCCCGTGAAGCGTTTCCTGAAAAAGAAAACGTGGCGCGCATACACGGCCGGCGCACTGTTTCTGTTTCTATCGGTGCTTAATCGTATACGCGGGCATCAGCGTGATCCGCATGGAGCGTTTTCTTCCCGCAAAAACGCGCCCCGCACGCCACAGGCGCCCTGACGCAGCCGCGGAGACCACCCGCGCGATGCGGGTAGCTCCAGCGACCGATTCTAACAACCGCTCGCTGAAACGCAACTCGAGGGGAAAACGAGAGGGGTATGCGAGAAAAAAAGCGGATAACGTGGGCGAAATTTTCACTGTAAAACGTCATACGCGCTTACGAGAGCGCCCATCAGGCATCCCCGGCAGGCATCCCCGAGCGCTTCGAAGCTCCCGCCATAGGGTGCGGGCCTCCCCATTGGCGAAACCATGGCGAAACTGGTCAGGCTCCAGGCTCCTCCCACTGCCGCGCGCAGCGCGAGTCACTTCCCGCCGCCGGCACGCAATTGCGGACGCCGGTGAGAGAAAAAAAAAAAAAAAAAAAACCGCGCGTGCAAGGCTCATGAAGATTCACAAATGCTTGATGGGACGACAAAACCCAACAAGCATGAGCGAACTCGAACGAAGTGCAAAGCGGCGGCTTACAACCGCGGAGGATATTTGATGGGCGCTTTCGTAAGCGGCGCGTGCCACGTTTTACAATGAAAATTTCGCCCACATTATCCGCTTTTTTTCTCGCATGCCCCTCTCATATGCCCCTCGAGTTGCGTTTCAGTGGGAGGTTACAAGCGGTCGCAGGAGCTACCCGCATCGCGCGGGTGGTCTCCGTGGCTGCGTCAGCGCGCCTGTGGCTTGCGAGGCGCGTTTTGCGTTTTTGCAGGGAGAAAACGCTGCGTGCGGTTCACGCTGATGCCGATTTAGCCATGGACAATTAAGCTCCAACAGAAACAGTGCGCCAGCCGTGTATGCACGTCACGCAGTTTGTAGGCAAGGGACTTAAAGACTCCGTGGCTGGCTGCATCCGCGGCATTGGGCGGCCGTTCGCGTTTTATTGGGACCCCATTTCGGCGCTTGCGTCTCCCAAAATCTACTTCTACAACTTAAATATCGTGCCTCGTTCTCCATAAAACTTCGTTACATTGAAATTCCGGCAAACGGGACTTCGTTACACAGAGGGGGAAAATACATGGTGTGCATACACTTGAAGTTACAAAAAATTCCGTGGTTCGTTACATCGAGGGTTTCGTTACATCGAAGTTCGTTACATCGAGGTTTAACTGTATAGAACTATTTCTGGACAGGGTACATTTACAACGAAAATATATAGCAAAAGCTGCACTATATTGAACAAAACTACCAGCGACAACGGATATATCGAACGGCAAATGCCGCAGAATGCCCCCCCCCCCCCCCCAGTTGGCTTTCCCTTGGGGCGGAGGAGAAATTCCGCCCGCACACCCCTCAAAGTCCAGCCACTCATGGGCAGTGGGCAGCTCTTTCCTCTCCCTCACCTCGCTCTCCCTATAGTGACTGCACCATCGCGCCGTGTAGGGCGAGCCTTTCCTCCTTTCAAAAAATGATCCCCGCCCACCCGCCATGCTTTTTTGTTTGTTGGTTTTTCGTTCGTTGTGATTGTGTCGTTTGCGCTTTGTGGGATTTTTCAGAAGTGTAGTTATGGTGGCTAGTGCCAGTGTCACCAAATAAAGGCTTAGGTATTTATTAGCTGTAGCTAGCGCAAAGCGACAGAAAATACCTTTCGCAGTGCAGCTGGAAATCGTAAAGAGAGTTGAACTTGGTGAGGAGTCGGACGTCCCTGTCAGTCACAAAATTCCCTAGAACACCTTGTTAAAGTAGGTTCGGGGCAATTGCTTCAAATCTGCCGGCTTGTGCGTGCCGGTGATGACTGAAAATCCTGAGGAGTACAACAAAGCCGCCGCCGGTGTTATTGAAGTGTGGAGCGAGCTTTTGGAATTTCCGGATGCTGTTGCTGAATCAACGGTCGGCGAGTTTGTGAGTGTTGATGATGGCGCCATGACCATGGCAGAGTTTGGAATACTCCATTGCCTACATTGTACTGAGCGCAAGTGAAAGCGGGTGCAACGAGGAAAGCAACGACGATCCTTTTCCCACAACCTCCGAAGTGATTGGTGCACTCGCACTAGTCCGGCGCTTCTTCGCATATGTGAAAGGTTGCGGCCACAGCTGCTCAGGCCCTTTAGGCAATGTGGACAAGTGCATACTGTCTCGGGCAGTGAGGTTGTTCAAGCAGAAAATACGGGACTATTTCATGGGAAAGTAAGGCAGTTTCACCCATAATGTGTTTTTATAAATGCTATGTGCTTTTATGGCGTCCAATTCCTTAGCTTGCTTATATCAAATTATCCCCTGTATCAAACTGATGGGTGTTTTTTTGTGAATTCAATATAACCGGGTTTGACTGTAGCAAAAGTTGTCCGATTGCCGAGCTCTATGTGAAATAACATTTCCTAAAAATCTTGCATGCTAGAGCATTTCTGACTCCAAAATACAAAGTAAAATCCACTTTGTACTAGTAACAACTAGTAGTTAAGTAACTCGGGGGAGGAATTTCAAAGCATGCTTACAGCACTGGACAAACAGAGTAGAACCGTGGGCCTGAAAATTAATATGCAGAAAACTAAAGTAATGATCAATAACCTCAGGACAGCACAGCGGTTTGAGATACCCTAGGTGACGAGGCCGTGGAAGTGGTAAGTGAATATATCTACTTAGGCCAAGTTGTGACCCCGGATTCCAACCATGAGGCAGAGATAATTAGACGAATAAGAATGGGGTAGAGTGCATTCGGCAGGCATTGTCAGATAATGAATGGCAGCCTACTATTGTCCCTGAAGAAGAAAGTGCATGACTGCTGCATCTTACCGGTACTCACTTATGGGGCAGAAACTTGGAGGCTCACTAAGAGGGTTCAACTTAAATTGAGGACGACTCAGCCCGCAATGGAACGGAAGATGATAGGTGTAACATTAAAGGAGCACTGACACCAATTTTCGGCGTTAATATTATTGCACAGTTCGCTTCCTTCGCTCAACAGAATACCGTGGCTGAAATATGAGCGGCCTGCGACGCGAAGAACATAGTTCAATTGGATTGCATTTATCGCGCCGACGGAGCAGCGCGCGGAGCGGCACTCAGCAAATGGACATCAGCGTGACATCACTCCAGGAGAGGAAAAAGAAGTGACGTGACAGCGCTCGTCAAAAACTCGTGACGTCACTTCACGCGCGCGGCCCCACGAGCGGCGAGCAGGCGCAACACCCTCTCAAGCGGGCGCCGGTGACGTCCGCACAAAGCGGTGAGGTCAAACCGGGAGGCTGTCATATGCGCCGTTCGGGATGAAAGCGCTGGAATTTGAAACAAACGATTTTCCGGCCGTTCAATGTAATTAACTATCGCGCGCTGAAGTATTTGAAGGGCTGTTTCAGGTTCGCCAGACCATTAAGCGTCGATAAAAGCAATAAAAGTGTACCATAAAATTTTTGTGTCAGTGCTCCTTTAAGGGACAAGAAGAGAGCGGAGTGGATCAGGGAACAAATGCGTGCAGTGATGGAAGTGCTGCTCCAATTGCTCCAAACTGCTCCAAGATGAAACTTTTGCTCCATGCTGCTCCAAATGGTCATTTTAAAAGGGATTTTTGCTCCAAACGTGCGCTGAAGGGGCATTTCGAAAGCGTGTGGTAGCACTTCTAACTCTCTGGTGCAAAACCGAAACTGAAAATAAACTTGTATCCTTAAGAGGCATGTTCGCACCAGGCCAAGGGTCGGCTGATTCGGGGCTGTGCCCCCAAGGAAGTCTATGCTTATGGCAACACCAAGCGAAACCGGACCCGCTAGTGTCTAGTGTCACCTTTATTTAAACATCCAAGTCAAACCCGCTTGTAAACTGAGTTTGCTGCGATGTGTCTGCGCATCTGTAGACATAGCCTTCTTTATCTGTGATCGTTCATGGCTTTTTTCATGGCTTTACGGCCGTCCTGGGGCATTGCCATGTTTGTCACAAAGAACATATGAACGGTTCTTTGTGGCGTGTTAACATTGTAGAGTTTAGTATTATTCGGCTTTAATATTTTTCAAGACGTTTTTCTGCAATTATTTTCTATTACATGCTGCATCGGTCCAACTCCAACATTGTTGTGGTGTACCTGAACTACATATACAGACAAACCCGGAAGTTAAAATGTTCAATTTTTTTAAAACGTGACGTAAGGATGACTGTGGTTTTCTGGCTTTTGCTCTAATTGTGTTTACCCTGTTTTAGTTTTCGGCTGCAAGTGGAAATGTACATTTTAAAACTAGGGCAGGTTAGTGATGTACCTCAAGTATTTTTATCCGAAAGTTGAATTCAACAGAGGTCTTGTTCGGGTTTTTGAAATGATGTGCCTACGGCATTTGATCGTTGGTTTTTACATGCAGTATGGTGCGTAATAAATATTGGAAACTTTAACGGTTTTCTTGTGAATTATATCCTCCCTTATAACTGCATTGAAGCATATTTTGGCATCTGCTCCAAAGCAGCTCACGGCTGCTCCAAACTGGAATTTGGCCTGCTCCAACAGCTGCTCCGAGAAGTAAAATGCCACTTCCATCACTGCGCGTGTGAAGAACATATTAGAAGAAATTAAGAAGAAGAAATGGGCGTGGGCAGGGCATGTAATGCAAAGGCAAGATAACCGTTGGTCATTAAGGGTAACAGAGTGGATCCCTAGAGAAGGCAAGCATGGCAGGGGGCGGCAGAAAGTTAGATGGGCAGATGAAATCAAGAAGTTTGCGGGAATAAATTGGTCGCAGTTAGCACAGGACCGGGGTGATTGGAGATTAATGGGAGAGGCCTTTGCCCTGCAGTGGGCGTAGATAGGCTGGTGGTGGTGGTGGTGGTGGTGGTGGTGGTGGTGATGATGATGATGATGATGACGACGACGACGACGACGACGACTAGTAACAAATTTTATCCTTGGGAGGAATGATTAAAGGGGCCATAAAGGCAAAACACAAATTTGGTTCATTCAAAAGATTGCCTTGTTAGAATCATACTGACACCACTTTTAACCCACACTTCGCCCAAATAAGCTATATAATTAGGAATAAAGGGAATGGCCATGTGACCCCCTAGCTCATTTCCCGCAACAAAACCAATGATGCCATACCAGCCAGCACTGCGATTGGCAGAGGCCGGTGAAAGCAAACGCAAATTAGGCAGAGCTTATAAGCTTGCCGGACAAGCTATTTGTGCTTAAATTTAGGGCACATTCTTTTTATAGCAGTAAGAATGGGGGGATAAACAGTGTAAGTTATGAAAGCACACGTAAATGTAGAAGCACCGATGCAAACTGTTGTTGGTACTGCTCACACTATGCTTGTTTTAGCTGCACAGCAGTCCGCCACTTTCGAGTTGTCTTACACGCACTGGCCGATTGGCGTAAGCGACATGGTCTTACGTGACCCTGTTTGTCGAGGATATTCCATGTTTCACGAAATGATAACTTTCTACAGTAACAAAAACAAGCCAGGTGCAAATACGGTCAAAAAACAAGGCAACGGCAGGCAACTGTCCGCGCATGAGTATGGTAGCGCATCTGGGAACTCTGATGGCAAGCAGCGCTGCAGCCGAATCACGCAGTGCAAGTTCGTTTGTGTACGTGCGCTCATGACTTCATTGCTTATGTCCCAGAAACGCACGATTTGGCGGGAGAATCAAATTTTTAACCTAGATGAAATAATTTCTCAGTGAATACGGCATCATTTGCTGCCGGACAATCGCTAGGAACTCTATAAAACACGACATCTCTTGAATAAAACAAACTTGTATTTTGTCCTCATGGCCTTTTTAAGGGACGCGAAACGGTTGTTATGCACAGGTTACATCAGGTCAGCATAGCCGAATGCGTTCTAATTACTGACAGTGATCAGAGGCCCGGTGCAAACAACAAACACTGCCAGCTGCCAGCTGTGCTGCCAGCTGTGTTGCCAGCTGTGTTGACTGGCTGTGTAGGTCACGCATCTGGCAGTGCTGTGCTTTAGGTGAGAATGCACTGCACTTGTTTGATCACCCCTGGCACCATAAAAAGCAGGGGAACAAATGACAATTTCCAAATGTTGTTATAACTCAACCGGGAACTGAACACCCGTCGTTAGAGCTGTCAAACTTGGTATTTTTTTAACATGCGTCTATTAAAACACAAGCTACTACCATTTTCTGGGACAAACCAGATTACCTTGTGCTTTTAAAACTGGTTCAAAAAATTGTTGTAAAAAAGTGCAGGGGGGGATTGTGGGAGGTCAGGTTCATTGTGTATGCTTTGTGTGTAAATAGAGACTGGCTGCATTGCTTAGAAATTCCGGCTGTAGTAGCGTTTCCAGGTGGACTTTCACCATGTGCTGCATAAAGCACAGCTCTTCTGGCTCTATTTTCTGTCTGTAGAGCCCTGCAGACAGCATTATGTCATCACAATGATGATGTTCGTCTGTGCAAGTTGCTTACCCGGCCATATCGTGTACGTTGTGCAAAGATACTTTGCTAATTGTTTGCAACAACTGTGTGTTTCAGTTTTGCCTCCTTGGTTCGCACGGCGCAAGGATTCGGGGACTACGAGAAGCTGATACAGTCTCTGTTTGACAACTACGTCATCACCAACTTCAAAGATCCCCGCTTTGAACTGGTGAGTGCAGGAGGAGCCGTAAAAAGCCTACAGCCATTTGACTGAAGCGGTGTGCTGTGGGGAACTGTTCCTCTGAGTGGCTTCAGTTTATGCCACAAATCGGGCACAAATGGCAAGGCTTCAAGGAACTACGATAAAGTGGCACCAGAACTAAAGGGTTCAGCGCTGGTGTTTTTGATAGGCTGGATTACTAAATTTGCATCACCATGCTTTTCATCTTGCTGTATAGTGCGCAGTGGTGGTTAAATTTAAATAAAATCAGACTCGGGGGGAGAGGAACTCAAGCCCTGTTTATCATTATGTTAATTTTCTTCTCGCACAAAAGAGCAAAAAGAAAGTGAGAAGCAAAGATGAAGAAAAAGATTGAAATGTTTCGGTCAATTTACTTTATCGCAAAGGCTACTTCGAGATTTATCACAGCACACCTCAACGTAGTTGTAGTAATTTCATTTAAAAAAACAGGCATCAAACAAGACCTTTATTAATTCACACGAATTTAAGATTTCGAAAACTGGGATTTCCACACGCTGAGAAAAAGAAAACTGACCAAATGTCAGTGCGTTTAAAAAAAAAGGATGAAGGCAGCAGAAAAAATTTTTGTTTGTGTACTTTGCAGGCCAATTCAGCCAAGAGGTCCTAGAAATAGAGCAGCTAATGTGCAGAACTTTTTACATGAAAAAAGAATCTGCTTTTGGAAGTTAACTTTCGTGTTGGAACAGCTAATTAAGTTTTTTGGAACAGTCTTTACTAGTGGTGTGCAAATACTCGAAAATTTCAACTATCGAACTGAATAATGCAACATTCAATTTGGCTTCGAATTCTATGGCACTATTATAAAATTTGAAATCAGTTTTCAAGGGTGCATATTTTGAGATTCAAGAACATGCACCAGCACTCTCTGCTGCCAGCGATGGGCTTTCCCTCACTGCTCCGGTGACGTGCGGCTAAATGGCAAGAGAAAGGTGGAGCAAAAGGGAAATTTGGGCTAGTTGGTTTGGAATCATGATATAACAGCGCAGGGAACGAGACGAGGAGCAGAAAGACTTGGGACGAGCGCTGCAGAGAAAGGTGCTTTTGAGCAGTGCCTCTTATTTCCTTGGTGGAGGGGGGGGGGGGGGGGGGGGGGGGGGGGGGGGGGGGGGGGGGGGGGGGGGGGGGGCCTCAACTCCTCCATCCTTATAATGTGGTTGGGGCTCAAACTGCTCAATTTAACGCCCTCTAGATAAGAAAGCCCTGCTTTGTACTGTCATAGTCCCATAGTCCTTGGCTTTCGGATTGAATGAGGTGCAAATTGATCTTTTTTTAAACCTGTAACGTTCTTTTTTTTTTTTTTTTTTTCTGCATGAGGCATCAAAAGAAGGATAAATTTGTCTAGCTTCACTCTACTAGACAGTGAGTTAAAGCTTCCTTGACAAGCAAGCATTGACGCTGCGACACTTGGGAAGCTAATGTGCGGTGCACATTTGTCATCAGTTTATCATGCACTTCTACCAGTTTTGGTCTTCCCTTTTTGTAGTATTATATTAGGCATGACATGCGTTTCTCGGAACCCATATTTAGGGCTCTTGTGGGTGCGTGCATAGACGTGGGCAGCACAAGTGCTCTTTAAAGGAGTACTGACAAAAAATTTTGGAGGTGAAATAACTCTGGAGATAGATTGGTGTGAACACACATACATCATCTTCAAAATATCAATGGCAAATACAGCCTAGAGCACATTTAAAATCAATTTTAAAGTGTGCAAAACGCAACCAAGGAGCCACCAAAGGATCTTGCGCAATTTACATTCCCTGTATGTGGAGTAAATAAACAACATCTAAACACATCACGGGTTTGTGTTGGACGTTTCCGCACTGCCGGCATTTCTCGCCGGCTCGCTGCTCCGTTCAGAGGTCGGTGCTTTTGCTCTCGAGCAACGAACAATCCAATCGTTGGCGGCGGAGGCGCCAGGATTTCATTGGGTCATCAAGCAGCTGGCCGCGACCCTGGTCCTACAGCGATTCCAGGCACTATATTTTTATTGCCTTTTATTACACTCGACGTGAAAACGCACTGGGGACACGAGAAGTGCCCTGAGCAATCCGCATGGTCGCTGTGCAGGCAGCGGCCACGGCCGCGAAGTGGCGCAGGCGGGCACAGGTAGCTCGAGCGATAGCTTGCTACCGCTGCACAAAATGGGACTCTAGTCTCGAACAAGGCAGCGCATACGAGAAAGGAGTAATGATGTGATGGCGAATTGCATTAAAAATCGTCATCTGCACCGCTTACGAGAGCGGCAATTGAATATCCGCTGCAGTGTAGGCTGACCTGTAGGCAGACCGGCCGGTTGCTCCCAGCGCGCGTCTCTCCACCCACGGTCTCGAGCATCACGCATCGTTCTCTAGACGTGGCAGTAATTTGCACTCACGGCGCCTGCATCATGTCCACGATTGTTTTTTAATAGGGGTGTGCGAATATTCGAAACTTCGAATATTCGATTCGAATTTTTTGGTATTCGATTCGATTCGAACGGCACTTTTATTGTTCGACATATTCGAACCACCCAAAAAAAAAAAAAAAAAAACTAAATTCAGAGCGTGTCTCAGCAGCAAAGTCGCGAAGCATATACACGGCGAACGGTACATGCTTTCGCATACTGTATCGGTGTTTATTCGTAGCTACAGTGGACTCTCGATGGTACGATTCTGGGGGTGCGAATTTCGGGATGATACGAATTTCTGAAAAGTCCCGGCGAAATTGCATTGTTTGCAATGGGAAAAATTTCGGCTATTACGAACGGACCTGCGCGGCCCGGCGGAAGATACGAACGAGCCGGCGAGGCACCCGACTGCCGAACGAGCAAGTGACGGCTCTCGCTCCCCTGTTTGTCACTCTTTCTCCAGAAACGGCCGGGCTGTTGTTTTCTGCTCGCGAAAACGCTCTGCGCACGCCCAACGCGCGCTGACACCGCCGCGAAACCACTCCCACGCTGCGCGCGGCGCGGCCGGCGGCGTCAACATGGCGTCGGCTCCAGCCGCGAAGTGGCGCGGGCGCTCGAGCGACCGCTTCTTACCGCTCTTTAAAATGCGGCTCAATGGAGACACGAAGTTGATTGTGCGGTAAAGGAGCTGATAATGCATGCGAAAACGGTACTATAAAACATCATCCGCGCCGCTAGTGAAAGCGCCCATAAAATATTTGCCGGGGTGCTAAGCCTAACCATCTCCGGCGGAGCCAAGCCGGCTGTCTCGATCTCATCGCAAGTAGTTAGGCTTCTCCATTCTGCCGCGCGCGTCGTGCGTCATTTTCTGACCGAGGTAGGCGCTACCGCGGGCGCGAAATCGTCGATGCGGGCGTGAAAATACAGCGCTCGCCGAGCCGAGGCGAGCGAATCGCGTGCAACAACGCACCATGCGGTTCATGCTTGACTGTTGCGGTAGGGTCACTAGAACCCTAGTTGCGGCGTGTAGCGATCGAGCTTGGGCACAGCGAGTGAGGAGACGAGCGCGAAGCCACTCCAGAAAGGGCTGCTTTGCGACATGGAGGTTAAAAAACGCAGAAAAAAATCACGAATTTCTTCACGCGAAAGTAAGAAAAGAAATAAACGAAAACTTTTTTCAGCGCCCAATTTTTTGGTCTGTGTTAACGTTGGTTCATACGAATTTCGGATGATATGAATATTTTTCGCGGTCCCGCGAGATTAGTATCATCGAGATTTTGCTGTATCAGCGCGCGGCAATGTGCACGGGCTCGGGCATGCCTCGCTGCGCGTCGATGAATGCGCTAAATGAATGCACGTCGATGAATGCACTAAAAACATTTTTAATTAAAAAACCATCGCGCGCTGAAGCAAAGGAGGTATCTACACATGATAAATAGGTCATTTGCTATTTATCGCAACAAAAAAAAAAACAAGATGCAAAATTTTTGTGTCAGTGCCCCTTTAAAAGCGAAATTCATGGGTTGTTAGAACTAGGAAAGGGAGTGGCTGGCAAGTGCAAAGTGGTGATGATGCCACCACGCCATGAAGGCATGCACCAGAGGATTTATGGATCAGGCTAGTTTTTCATGCCTTGCGTTGCCCCATCTGCAGTTTTTTGTATATATATATATAGAGCTGACATAAAGGTCTATGAAACTGCCATTTCTATTTCTTGTTCATAAGGGAATTGTGCTAATCATATAGCTTGTAAAAGTATATAGTTAAGGCCTAATTACACTAATAAACTTAAAAACTTGTGGTTAAGTCACCGCAAGAGGTGAAAGCTTCCCCAATGTAAAATCTACAATCAATAAAGCTGAGAGCAGCAGGATAAGGGATAGCAGCAGCAGGATGGCAGCAGCAGGATGGGGTATGCTCATGCTAAGAGTACGTTTTGGCTTTTGCCTTTAGTGAACCATTCCTGCCCGACAATTTTGTCCACTTCTTGGCTAGTTGCTTCAATTTTAAACCTATATAATGAAGCGTATCTTAACTTTTCATGTGTGTGCTTAGGTTGCTGGGCGATCTAGACACCTTGCAGCGGACAGTTTCCCAAGCATACAGTCCGTAGTAGCGTTGCTTACAAGCTGGTGGCCAGATGGCCTGTGCCGACGTCTTATGCTTTCCTCAAGCTGACCCGTCTTCCCTGTGGCAGATTCACGAGGGCCCCGAGTGGCTGTGCTTCACGGACGAGCTGCTGGGCACGGTGCACCGGCTGCAGAACTACTCGCTGTACCCGTACCTGCCGTACGTGGCGCCAGCCTTCCACAAGGTCTTCTCCGTTGTTCCCTACACCAAGATGGTCTTCCAGAACTCCTTCCTCGAGGTATATGCTGGCTGCACCTTCTGTGTGCGTGTTGTCCTTGTTAGGAGCATGCCAGTAACTACTGAGCTTGACGTAGCGTGTCTTGCCGTGCACTCGCTCCCTTCACTGAGAAACACGTCAACCCTTCCAGGTGGGCCATAGCTACCGGCGAATGTCGCTTGTGTGCCACACGCAAGCCTGGTGTCTGTGCTGGAGGGCAAGGCTGTGTTGTCTGACCTGTGTGGCATGTGAAGCCCAGCCTTGGCCAGAGATGTGCGGGCTAAGATCATTCAGAACTATTTGCTCTATTTACTGTAATCCATGTGGAGCCACGCCACACAAGGCCAAGCGAGCCTGCCTTTTCGCTCAGTTAGACGGGCGGAGCGAGGGGATGCCGACACAGTCACTGTCGCCGGACAAACCGACGCAAGCGACGACGAAGACACTGAGGTCCACTATGCACACGTGTTCGACGTGCCAGCGTCGTTGCAGGCACTTGGTGTGGTTGACCTTCTACATTGTTTTTTCGGCGCCCATGCCGGCACTGAAAATGGCATTAACGCTGTGGCCATCGCTGAAAAGGAAGTTTTTCACTTGCGATATCCGAAACAAATGAGCATCTCGGAATGTTTTCCAGATATGCCTAGCAGATAATAAAATAGCCATTGTGCGCATTGAGGTAGCAAAATATTTGTCTTCTATTCAATTTCCATCGCTTGCACGGTCGCGTAGCGGTACAGTCGACCGCGAAGCAGTTTCCTTCTTCCCATGCTTATTGTTGTGTACCCAACTGAGCATACATTGCCGTAAACTGTTATAAGTGATATAACGAAGTAATTACGGCTCCTCTTCAACTTCGTTATAACGAGGTTTGAGTGTATACTTTTTCCAAGGCTTGGTGGCAATCAACATAAAACAACGAGGAACTGCGCAGGGCCACTTGTGGGCCAGCGTGCTGGTCTATGTAACTTTTACTTGGTTATTTTGCTTGCCAGGCATCCCACTCAGAGTGTGGGGTTGCCTGGAGCAGAGCATTACAAAGGTACAGAAACTTGAAGAGGAGAAGAACTTAGCAAAGGGAAAAATATATGGCACTGATGAGCCATTCAGAGCAGCACAGCTAAGCACGGTGAGACCCCGATTATCTTACGTTTTTGGGGCTGCGTGAAAAAGTTGTATGACCAGGGTGTCGTTTGATGGTTGTGAGTAAAAACTGCAGACACCAGTAGGAGAGACCGAGGCGTGAAAGAAACGGGGGGATAGAGCAGTTAAGGAGATGTGCATCATTGGTGAAAGAGAAGCACGGCGAAATGCCAGTTTCTCAACCACGATGATGCGTGAGCCGTAGTTCATACAATGGCTGTCGCAACACCGGTGTGGGTATAGTCGCACTCAAACGATGCTCCACACGTGGCTGCCGGGTCTACGGTGCCATCGTGGGAGGCGGGCAAGGCACAAAAGCGACCGACCCAAACCTCCAAAACCTCCAAGGGGGTTTATTCCCAAAACCACCCTAGTGCTCCCGTCTTCTATGTCCTCGATGGGCCCCGGGAGCGGTTTGAGTCGTTCAGCTCCGATGCTACCAGTGGACATCGGTCAGCCCGTGCTGGAAGGGTAGAGCCGCGTCGCTCCGTTGCCCGCACACCATGATGTCCGTAGCCATTCTCCGCTCGCCGCAGCCCTTCCCTTCGCACCTTCGTGCCAGCATATCACTCGAGCTCCCTGTTCTTGTGTGCTGAAGTGGTGGTGCCATCTCACAAGGTGCAAATGAACCCCACCGTCATTGCTGCTGAAGAGCCGTGCTGTCGTCTTGGAGCACCTCAGGCACATCATTTGCTCACCGCGCACCGAGTTTGGATTGCAGGTTTCCACAATTCCCACACTGGGGGACGTATACGTGTGGTTTCTCTGTACATGATGAGTTTTTACAAAAGGATTTGATATTAGTTTCAGTGTGGTGGCTATTTGCATAACAGGCACTTGGCATTCAGTAACTGATGATTAATCCTTTCACTGTTACTCCCCAGACACCTCGTGTAAAAAATGATTGTGGGCAGGTCATGCCATTTGTCGGAAGTCACATGAACGCACAGATCGTTTCTGGTTAATTTTAGACAACAGATGGCGTGCATGCTTCTTCGCTCGCGTCGCTTCGTCTTATCTCAGCAGCATGGCCACGTTGGCCGCGGCAAGTGAGATGCAATTAAAGCTGCGAAAGGAATGTCGCTATCTCCATTTTAGCTGCCAGCTGCCACTTTGGATGGTGCGTTGTTTGAAGAATATCATACTAAAAAGTTTTCCAGAAATCTGATTCTAATTAGCAGGTATTTATTTTTGTGATTAATCCATTGTTCATTTGTTTGTATTTTGTACAACTTTATTAGATAAAGTAAGCCTAAATAAAGTGCTTACATGTCCTGCAAAGCATCATAGTGCATTACTAGCATAAAATTTTCACCAATTGAACTTGAAAAAAAAAAATGGTAGGAAGTGAGGACCAGCCATAAAGAACTGTGCAGTGAAAGGGTTACGTAATAGAGCATGTGGTGTGGGTCACACTCGGGGAATGCTCCACACACGGCAGCTATGGCTACAGTGCCGAAATAAAAGGCAGGCAAGAAGCAAGGCCAACAGACGAAAATCCTCAAGGGGGTTTATTATCCAAACCACCCAGCACTTCCTTCTTCCAGGTGTCCCTTGTTGGTTCACGTCCAGAGCCGTTTGGCTGGGCCGCAATGGGTAGACGATGTTGGTCGAGGCTAGCTGAGAAGAGCCCATTTCCCTTCGCACCTGTTCCTCTGGCCGTCGCCTCATTGAGTCCCCGGCACTGGCTTCCCGCGTCAGTTTTCACCTCTTCGAGTGATATCATGTCACTTGCCCCATTGTCCCATTGGACGACTGGGTTTCCGCGTAACCCAGGACATGATCATGAATGCGCACCTGACTGCTGAGCGAGGGGGACAATGCCCCCTTGCCAGCTGCTCGCTGGTTTCCGCGATTCCCTCTCTCTGCAAGCATTGTCGCTGCTTCTATAAAACCTTGTTTACCGTGCTTACGTAACTTCTTTTCGTGGTTGTGTGCTAAGGTCCCTCTTTCTTGAAAGGCAGTAAATGGAGTCAGCAAAGTTGGCAGAAGTGGTAGTTTGAGGGGTTAAATTTCTTCTCACTCCCATCCTTCCCAGTCCTGTCTCGTTAATATGGACCCCGTTAATATGGACACCCTGCAATATGGATGAAATTTTCGGTGACCGGTCTTTCGCCATGCAGTTCTGCCCCATTAAAATGGAAACCCGCGGTCCGGACTATGGACGGCTAAGTTGGCTTCACTGCTATACACAAGTGCATTGCTAGTGCATTGTGTCTCAAGTTTTTGTTTTTATTTTTCCATTCTTCGTTATGAATTCTGGAGGTTCCAGTTGCATACACCTATATTATATAGGGATCAGATGTGTTAACTTGACCATTTATGCATTCATACTGCAGGTATAAGGTTTCACACTGTTTCAGTGGGGTGCCTGCCAAAGAATTCTTACGCATTAAAATGATTTGGCACTGGGGATGTTCCAGGGTGTCCATGCTTGCAGAGCTGCCATACTGGTGAATCCTGTGAGCATTGTTAGTGAGTGTTGGCCTTCCACGACTGGGAGCGGTTATGTTTGCTTGTTTTTCTGTTCCAGTGTTTCCTTATCCCACTTGCAAAACTAATGGTACAACCCCATTCCGCAGTTGTGTGCACCTGCCTGCTGGCTGTGTGTATAAACCGTGGCTGGGTGTTGTGCTCTGGTCATGTGCAGTAGTGAGACACTCGCTTGCCCGTGTGTCTGTGCGTGCAGGCACGGAGCAAGCAGATGCAGCTGTCCAACATCCTGTCCTCGCTGACTGCCGAGTGGCCAGCGCAGATGCGCTGCTTCCTGACAGAGACCACCCTGCTCAGAGACGTGCTGCCCTGGCTGCTGTGCATCGTGCAGCCCGTGTTACGGCCGGTAGGTGGCACGCTGTACGCCAGGGCAGCCGCATTTGCGTCTTTAAGCGGGCGGCACTGAATGGAGAGAGTTGCAAGCAGTGTCTAACTTGTTTAGGTGAAAACCTTAAGTGTCCCATTGTGTGAAAAAAAAAAAAACGTTTTTGTTGCTGCCCAGTACAGAGGATGACCACCACTGTAAAGAGTTAATAAAAAACACCCCTGAGTTCGTATGACAATCAAACCTATGTCTGCATAGCAAGCACCGAGTACATAATTACTGCACTACCGCAGCTTGTTGCCAGCAATGGAGCAATAGTTAGCTTAGTGTGTGTAGTACTGACGTTATATCGTGTGACAGGTAATGTGAGGCATGTGAGTAGAGCAGGTGCTCCCCAGCCAGAAAGAACGCTGGTTATGGGTGCCTGTCGAAGTGATTCGCGCCAAAAGATGAAGGAGCAGCAGTGAAAAGAAGGACACAAACAGGATGTAGCTGTAAAGAAGTTTCATAGGTATTGCCAGGGGGCGCCATAATGCTTTCGCCTTCAAAGCACATAAGCAGGGTGAAGTGCTTCGAGAAATTTTTTTCGTCCTAACATATTTGTTCAGAGTTCTGACTTACAAGGTGTGACCCGTGTTCTTTGGAGCCTCTGTTCTGAAGTTTTATACTAAGGCTTAGTAATTGAGTGCACAGAGTGGCTCAGAACGAGTGAACATTTAGAACATTTAGAAATTTGGAACATTTGCAAAAGGCAAGTACTGCTATTGGATGCGACATAAGTCATTTAGTAAGGAAATAGAGCTCATAGAAGTTCTCCACAGTGAGTATGTATTGTGTCAGGAAACTCTGGGTGTGGGCAGAAGGAAAAGTTTTAGTAGTACAGTGGAACCCCGATAATACGACTTTTAAAGGACCTCGCGGAAGCATCGTATGACCGTGGTGTCATATGATCTAGGTATGGGTAAATGTCACCCTAGTAGGCAGTCTCACACGACAAGTGGACTAAGGACCTATTTAAACTACTATATTCAGTGCGTTCTAGCGTAATTTGCTAACCTTAAGCTAAAATGCCTAGTTTCTAAAAAAAAAAAAAAACACTTTTTTTGTGTCCCCTCCCCTCCATGGTGTCCGCACTAGCCTGCCAGCCCTGCGCCTCGCGCATACGAGATAAGTTGGAAAGGCCGATGCAGTAGAGCAACTTGAGAGGGGAAATGGCAGGAGTGTGAAACTACCAAGGCCAAGTGAAATTAGCAATACAGTAGAATCTCGATGATACGATTCTGGGTGATACGAATTTCGGGATGATACGAATTTCTGAAAAGTCCCGGCAAAATTGCATTGTTTGCAATGGGAAAAATTTCGGCTGTTACGAACGGACCTGTGCGGCCCGGCGGATGATACGAACGAGCCAGCGAGGCGCCCGACTGCCAAACAAGCAAGTGACGGCTCTCTCTCCCCATTGGTCACTCTTTTTTCTCCAGAAACGGCCGGGCTGTTGTTTTCTGCTCGCGAAAACGCGCCCCGCACGCCCCATGCGCGCCGTGAAACCTCTCGCACGCTGCGCGCGCCGCGGCCGGCGGCGGCAACATGGCGGCGGCTTCGGCCGTGAAGTGGCACGGCCGCTTGAGCGACTGCTTCTAGCCGCTCTTTAAAATGCCGCTCAAGGCAGACACGAAGTTTCTTGTGCAGTAAAGGAGCTGATCACGTTGGCGAAAACGGTACTATAAAACACCATCCGCGCCGCTAGTGAAAGCGCCCATAAAATATCTGCCGGAGTGCTAAGCCTAAACATCTCGGGCGGAGCCAGCGGGCTGTCTCGAGCGTTTCGCAAGTCGTCAGCGTCTTTTTCTGACCGAGGTAGGAGATACCGCGGGCGCGAAATCGTCAATGCGGCCTTGAAAATACAGCGCGCGCAAAGCCGAGGCGTGCGAATCGCGTGCAAAAAAGCACCATGCGGTTCACGCTTGACTGTTGCGGCGTGTAGCGAGCTTGGACACTGGGAGTGAGGAGACAAGCGCGAAGCTAGGCGAAGCGTTACGCGCGCCAGAAAGGACTGCTTTGTGACGTGGGGGTTTAAAAAAAGCAGAAAAAATCACAGATTTGTTCACGCGAAAGTAAGAAAAGAAATAAACGAAAACTTTTTTCAGTGCTCAATTTTTTGGTCTGTGTTGGTTCATACGAATTTCGGATGATACGAATATTTTTTGCGGTCCCGCGAGATTCGTATCATCGAGATTCTACTGTAGTATGAGGCGGTGATGGAAAAAAAGGTAGGAGAGCAGGAAAAGCAGAAAGCAGAGGGGGGGGGAAGGGGGGGGGTTGAGGAGAGCTCCGTTAAAGGAAGAAACTTGGACCGAGTGGGCAAGGAAAGCGAGTGTTTGGTCGTCGCCGTGGAGTTGCGTTGTATGTGTTTTAACGTTCGTCGGCTCAATGGGAGCTTCGAATTCGTGGTCTGCCGGCCACCTGGACTTTGACTTCTTGCGGTTGGTGCATTGGCGTTCTGCTGCTGCGTGGGGCCGCCGAAGGCTAACTCTTGCCCCTCAATACCCGCCGGCTTGCTTGCATCTGTTCAGCTAGTGGTCTAGCCCGCCTACGGGCCTTTGCACCAGAAGCAGTGTCAAATGGGGGTTAAGAATAAAGAAAGGTCAGGATGAGGCAGCACAGCGATGTAAAAGGTGGGAAAAATACCAGTTTATCCTCATTAGGGTTTGACGTGTGAAGCGGACCGCGTGCACCCGAGCATTGTATAATTGGGGTTTTTAAGAGGAGTGTCAGTGTCAGTGCAGTGGCCTCATAACAAGTCCAGCACCAGCATCAACCAACAAGGGACGTAATCTTTATTCCCAAATTGCGCAAAGCCAGTCATCGACGAGGTGACTGTTCATCCAGGGATTATCTTCCGACCGCATAACAATCCCTGGTGGCAATGGTGTACTTGGTTGCCTCTGCCGCTTGAAGATAACATACGAACCGTCAGCCAAAGTGCACATTACTGTGTAGCGCAACTTGGTGTTTCCGCCAGTCAGCATGCTAACAGATTTTGAGCCCTTTTTTTTCGAGTCGTGTCCATAGGCATCTCGAAATACGCTTGTGTTTGGTCGGCATTTCCCACGTGAGAGAGCAAGTAGTTGTGCTGCTTCCTAAGCCTGATGACGTAACGTTGGAAGTTCAACCGTTTCTCTTCGTAGGCATTGGATAGCCACTGGCATATGGCAGTTCGCCGCCGCATTGAAAATCCATGCTTGGCCATGAACTGCTGGAACCATCCACAGCTCGCACAAAACTCGCGTGGGACATTCATCTCCCGGGCCAACCTAAGGGCTTCCGTCTAGTGCCATCTCTGTTGACACTGTGTGGCCACAACTTCGCCGCTCCTCAATGAATCTGGCAAGGTGCATCTCAAGAAGGGGCTACGCGGCGGCCTTCGGACTGCGAAATGCTCGCGTGTCCCTGTGCGTACTTTTGAGAGAGGCTTTTTTTCTTCCGCCAATCGTGAATGCAGGTCTCGTCGACGGCGTGCTTTCTCACAGCAACTCTGTTGCCAATTTCCTCTGCAGCGACTACAATATTAAGTTTCTCTTTCGCTGCAAAAGATTGCCACTGAGACCCTCTCATGGTGCCTAAACAACGCTGGCCAACTGTGCAAACTGGCCGCGCCTGACTTGAGGCCCAACAACATTGAACAAAGCGCACGCAAACCAAAGCAACAGGCACCATTAACCAGACAAAGCATGCAAGAAGCCTGAATGAACAGGTTATGGATGCGGATCTGTCTATGGCCTGTGTTGCCTCTTATTGGCTTTGCACCAGTCGATGTTGATGGGGATGCGGACTCTGCAACGCAGGTCGCGCGTTGCCGTGAAGCCAACCCCTGCTTCTAGAATATTTGCAGACAACTCGCACCCACACTTTTAAAACACATTTTTTTCAATTTGTGGTGCGGGTTATATGTGCCAAAATACAGTAAATTGAAAGGACAATGTGATGCGGATTCGTTCTACATTTGCGAAGAAGGCTCATTCGGTTAATTTGCGTCTATAAACCGGTGCAAGTGTATCTTGCTTGCTGTCTTTAACATGTGTGCATCAGACACTGTGTAATGTGCTGCTTATAAAGTGTTGCCAATTATGTTTCTGGGGGTGTGTGCTACTCTATGGGTATGGTACGCTGGGCTAGGCTTCAGAGTATGCCCACAAATTTCTTGTGGTCTAATTTATTGGGTGGTTGATCGATTGTTAGATGGAAATTGTCGATTGACCAAAATGACTGAGTTGATTAGATGTTTTATAAAGCGTTCTCCAACACACCGCCGCAGGTATATGTTGCTCTGTGAGTACTGTTGCGACGTTGTCATCCCACCGCTGACAACCCGTTGCTGCATACGGGAAGGCGTACCCAAGCCGAGCTCCGTCGCCTCCGACATGCGTGTGGTAGCGTGGTGAAGCGAGCGGCCAGCCAATGTTGCTGCCTCAACAAAGACCAGAAGCTGAAGGCAAACTTAACTCGTTTACTTCATGGCAAGAGATGGCCGAAGTCAGACAAGAACAATGCCCCAACGGGCGAGCTTACAGTACAGGACTCGAACAGAGTGACAGCATTGATTCACTGCTCAAACAGGAATGAACTACAGCACTTGGGGGGGTCTTATTTATACCCAAAGTGCTAACGGTCAAAATAAGCGTCCCCTCTAGATTGTTCACACGACACAAACGGCACAGACACACACAACACTCTTTCCAGAGTTCGTGAGCAGTTGGTAGTAGTGGTGCACGCTGAGTCCGAGAGAGGGGAGAGAGGAGGTCTCCGCAGCGGCTTCTGCGTCCTTTGGATAAGTCCCTGCGTGTTGCGTCGGCAGCCACCGAAGTTTGATCATGCCGATAGCGAGGCGCCTGCAATCCAGACGTGTAGCAGCTTGTTTGAATCGGTCAGGTGCAAGTGTGTGTCACCGACAGAAAGGGCCTGCTTGAAAGGTGCACGTAGTGGAGGCTTCGCCACACAGCCGAGGAGCGTTGAACAAAGCCCTGTGGCGGGCTGATTCGTAACAATATGTAACACTGTGCTAGGTTTCAGAGTATGCACACAGACTTCAGAGTGCTTGCACAAATTTCACGAAAAAAACACAAAAAAACAATGCCCTTGAGGGGAGCACACCCGGTGAACCTAATAAGAGCAGAACTCATTCATATGTGCCCTTATGTATTGTGATATCCAATATATGTTGTTGTAGGCTGCTGCCAAGTTCGGGGTTGCTCACTGTATTCCCTGCAAAGTTGTCTCTGTGCACCAAGTATAGACGCTTATGTGACACGCATTGTCACATGCTGTATTCTTCTGATCATGTTGCCACATAGCAGCGGACATCATAATGCCAGAACCCATATATGACATCAGTTTTGTTAGTTTTCAGATTTCACTGTGTCAGATTTGCAGGCATAGATTGTATGTGAATATGAGTGATTTTTCTTGCCAACCTTTGGCACGTTTCCTACCCACTTCTTTTTTCTCTTTTTTTCCCCCCCACTCTGCCACCTTTCAAAGATCAGCTGCACCTACCTATGAAAGGCAAAAAATGAAAAAAAAAAAAGAACTTCCAGGAGAATGACAGCTGTTAATTCGCCTTCCTTTTAGGAGGGACTGCACTTTTGTTCCTTTCTGATTTATCCTTCTTTGAGGTCGAAGTTGCGGCTCAAGAGTCTATGTAATTTGTTCTTGCTGCAGTTTGTGAATGCGAAATCAGCGTTTTTTAAGTTTTTATTTTGTCACAGGGCTCAAAATGTAACGACCAGAGGTGGTGTATGCTGAGGTTTGAAGCTTGAATAATAGGCATGTCCAGATAATTCGAGAGTTATTCGTATGATTAATTTTACACGGGGTTTACTTTTATTTCACTTTGTAGGGCTGTACTGTGAGCACTTCTATGAGACTGTCAATTATGTTTTCAGGCCCAGAAGTGGTTTCGTTAGTGTGTTGCTTGTCCTGGTTTAGCAATGTTGTGCTGCTGTTAATATTACCACCAACAGACAAGGATGTGGGAGGGATGGGACAGGCAGCAACTCCAAACTTTATTCAGATAACCTATGGGGTTTTAAATACAACAGCAGACCGAACAAAATGCACGAAGTTTGGAGGCACAAAACTCACCTACCGTATTTTCCGGTATAAGTTGCACCTTCATATACGTCGCACCCCCCTCAAAATGACAGTTTTTCCAAAAAAAACGTATATAAGTCGCACCGGTGTATAAGACGCACTGGTGTACAAGACGCACTTGTTAATTAGGTAAACTCATAATGAATCAGATCGTCAGAAAGTACGGCGAAAGTACACGGTTGCGGCGGCCGCCGCCTATGAACGCATCCCCGGTAAGGGGGATGCGTTCACGTTATATGCACGCGACACGTGCGTATACCGTCCAAAGTCTAGACAGAACTAACTTCTCAAAAATGGTTTATTGATACACCCAGATTGCATGTACCTACAGACGGCGTTTAGGCAAAACCATCGAAGTCTTCGTCCTCTGACTCGCTAACAAATAATTCGGCAACTTCAAGTGGGAGTTCCGCCGGCGTATCGCTGTCGTACTTCGACTCACTGATGTCTTCTTTGCCAACATCGTCACCACTGGGGGCCGCATCACTCCAGCCTTTATGAACCTGGCTACAACTGTTTTTGTAGAAATGGAGTCCCAAGAGTCGGAGGCCCATTTGGCCACCTCTCCAAACGCCGCGCGTCTATGGTGGCTACTAGCCACCATTGCGCGTCTCTTGCGTACTGTCGTAAATCAGTGCAATAAAGGTGTCACGGCGGACGGAAGTGACACGACGGAAGCGGCCCGAAAATCGAAACTTATCAGCAAGCTGTCATTTGAAATATTAGCGGCACATTTACCTTTTACCTCCTTCAGAGTAAATATCTGTAATAATTTATAAGCTGCATTTTGTTTTTGCAACTTAGTTTGATGTTACTTTGAATTTATTCTGAACGGTAGTTACTGTGCATGGCAGGAAGTGGCACGCGGTTGTCGCAGACCATTATCATTGTTTTTGACTAGAAAAAGCTGCAAATTCTTTGGTTTAACGTCCCCAAGCGACATATGGGCTATATGAGAAACGCCGTAGCGGTGGGCTTCGGATTCATTTACTGTGTCTCTTAACGTGCGCTGGCCACGCGCGGCCGCCGCGAACCGGATTTATTCCATATATAAGTCGCACCGGTAGACAAGACGCACCAACGAAAATTTCAGAAAAAAAACGCAACTTATACACCGGGAAATACTGTAATTGCTTTCTAAAAGCAACTTTAATTTTTCATGCAGAGATAGCAAGCTTTCTAGAAGTGATTAGGTAAATTTCATTCTCCAAAGCTCACACATTTTACGTGTCAGCTGTTGTATTTGAAAGCATGTAGGTTACCTCAATGAAATAGATGGCAGCTAGTGCCTGCCCTGGTACCATGTAGCCCAGTAATGTGTCTTTCTAAATTTTTAGCTTGGAGTTTCCTTTGCAGTTATTTCTTGCAGTTTGTGCAATGTATGTTACATAGTATTTGTTAATAACCTCTTCGCATTGCATTAACAAATTTTTTATTTCTAAGGGGTGCATTACCATGTTTTGCATGGGCTCCAAAAACTACCAGTGCTGCTACAAACTAGCATGTCTCCTGCCGCGAGACCTGCTGCAAAATGTGAAATGCCATCACTGAAAATGCTACAGTGTAAACTATTCTTACTGGCAGGAGTGTTTGACTCAGTAGATCACCTGTTTCATATCAGGAATATCCACCCAAGGTGCTGTGGGGAGAAAGAGGACAGTCATTGTAGCTGTTGCCTCCTCAAAACAAAAATCTGGCTACACCACTCGTGTCAACATCGAATACTACTACGGGTGCTTTCTTCAAAGGCTCGATTGTTTCCCACAGAGCAGCATCTTTACTGTTTCGAGAGTTGATTTTGCCAGCTTCTCATCAGTTCCACTGCTGGACAGCCATGCTTTTATATCATTTTTATGTTTGGCACATCAATGGCAGGATCAATCATTGAATGCATGAAAATTGCTGGAGAGCTCTTTTAAATGATTAGCAACAGACGACATTGCCTGCAATTAGTGGAGACTGTTCAGTAAAGTTTTAGTGAAAAGTTGCTTTCAAGAAAAAAAAAAAGCACCCCAACACACAGTGGTACTAATGACTTCGGCTCATTGGTTTGAATGGACTATCTAATAACGGTTTTTGAGAGTTCATAAATGCCTGTCGTGCTTCTGGTAGTTGGCATTGCAGGAATAATTGCCACTGGCACAATGATAATTGTGTTCCAGTTGATTTCGGCTGTAGCGGTAGTGTGTGCACGCTCTTCTCCAGGTGAATGCCCAGCTGTTCAGCAAGGAAGAGCGCCAGCAGTTGCAGCAGGTGATTGCAGTGATGTCCTTGTTTGCCATCACGTACCAGCAGACGAGAAACGCCGACGGTGTCTACCAGTACGCCCTCGAGCCGTGAGTGTCGTCATGGCGCTGTGGGGTCAAAAACTGAGGATCGTGATGTTAAGTCCACCAGCTTGCACAGCCACAATGCTTTGAAAAATGTGGGCGACAATTTCTGTGCATTACCTGGGGAAATTTTTTACGCTTTGAAGTCACATAGGGTACTTACTCACAGCTGCTGATCGAAGAAAGGTGTAAACAACTCCCAAGATATCAACTTGCACAGCGTTACCTGAATTGAACGTGACTGATGGTTCTAAGGAGGAGCCCCCTTCAATGCAGGAAAGTAATTCACCAAAATTTGTTTAGTTTTTCGTGGGTGCAGCAAAATTTTTGCCATGTTATTCAGCAGCAGACCACACAGGTAGATATTTCATTATTTTCCATGTGCAAGAAAATGATGAAACTAGCTTGTGCTCATGCATATTTGGGGACAACAAAGCATATTTGGCAGGTGTACCATTGCAGATATTTTGCGCCAACCTTAATACCTAGGGATTTATACAAATCAGGAATGTTCTTCTCCGGAAGTTTCCGGGAGAGGGCAGTTTATAGGCGTGTGGGGATTATATAGTGACATGACTTGTAGAGCAAAAAATGCAGTAGTTGAGCAGGATTTGTGATGTACAGGATGGAGTGTAGATGTATTGCAGCATAAAGGATAAATACCAAGTGAGACTGATATCCATTTGGAGGGACAACATCTTTGGAGAAGTGGGTAATGCCAGCTGAGGGCACACGGTTGGAGTGACTGGGTTACTGAAAAATACCTCCAAGCAGTTGTTGAAGGATGGTGGTAGGGGTGATAACAGGGCATTTGGTGTGTGTTCTACACCCCTAGGTAGCACCTCTTGTGGGAAGTTGAAGCTTTTTGCACGCAAAACCCAAAATTTGAACCGTTGCCTGTACGGAAAGCTTAATAGAGGCACCAATTAAGCATGGCAGCAGTTGGTTGCATCGCAAATATGCCAAGGAGAATATGAATTGCAGGTTTGTTTTGCCTTTACGACTTCCCTGCATTTCTGCTCTAGCTGTTTGGGATTTTCGAATTCATCAGCCACACACATAAGCATAAATAATGGTGAAAATTAATGTTGTCATTTATGTCTCTCGAAAGTTCATTTTTAGCCATGTATTTATTAAACGTCATTATTAAGGTTCTAGTAATGCTCTTCACATATTAAGAGTACTAGTACAGTGAAACCTCGATGTAAAAAACTCCAGTGTAATGAAACCCCCGATGTAATGAACCAGGTAATTTTTTTTAACTTCAAGTGTATGCACACCATGTATTTTCACCCTCTGTGTAATGAAGTCCCGTTTGCTGCAATTTCAATGTAAGGAAGTTTAATGGACAACTGGGCACAAAATTTTGGTTATAGAAGTAGATTTTCGGAGACACAAGCGCCGAAACGGGGTCTCGATAAAACAACGCGAACGGTGACACGGGCCGCCCAGTGCCGCGATGCAGCTAGACACAGAGTCTGTGAGCGAGCTGCTTGCCTACAAACTGCGTATGGCGCCGCCGCCGCCACATGCCCCCACTTTGTCCTTCGTTTGAGTTCACTCATGCTTGTTGGGTTCTATTGTTCCAACAAGTGCGCGGCAAAGCATCTGAGGGTCTTAAAGGGACACTGAAGTGAATTTGTCAAGCTCCCGTTTTTGCTTGCACTGTGTAGACTGGCTCAAATTAACCCACTATTCATCGTTTATCCGGTTGACAAATCGGTAATTATTTTACAAAGCGCGAAAGAAGAAAAACTACTATGCGCGGTTTGCGGCGGCCGCACCAACTAAAGGCGGTGATGTCAGGAGGGGGGGCACCGTGATTGGACGATGC
The DNA here is from genome assembly GCF_048455015.1 of Haemaphysalis longicornis. Taxonomy (NCBI): domain Eukaryota; kingdom Metazoa; phylum Arthropoda; class Arachnida; order Ixodida; family Ixodidae; genus Haemaphysalis; species Haemaphysalis longicornis. The sequence continues at coordinate 229,717,403 of NW_027526203.1, read as the reverse complement.
CCAAGGTTAGCAATCAAAAGTTGCGGTTTCGGTTTCGGTTCTGTAAAACAACATGCTTGACATCTGATGGCGTTGTTGGATGGGCATTCTCGATTTCTCAATTATCGCCGTACCGCGCTTCTGCCATGTTGTCGGCTGTCAAATGTCTAAGATAAACCTCCCAGGGCGGCTTGGAATCGTAGAAATCACTAGACGAGGCCTACGCAGTGGATGAACGCCCTCCGCGTCACCGCAGACTCTCAAATGCCATGCGCTTTTCCCGCATATTCGGAGCTTGCCTCACTCATGTCTGTTCGTAAAAAGCTAGTTCGCACCAGGCCAAGGGTGTGCTGATTCAGGCCTGGGCCCACTGCCCGCAAGCAGTCGGTGCTTGTGGCAACAGCACGCCAACGAGAACTCGCCAGCGTGTCATTGTCAGTATGCGCGCGTTCTGCGATCTCGCTCGTGGAGCAGTGAACGTTACGGCCCAAAAATGGTGAACTCAGTTCAGAAAACATCGGCCGCATACAAAAAAATCAACTTACAAAAAAAAAACATGTACCCTCGTGGATTCGAACTTGCGACTTTCAAAACAAATTCCAGCGCCTCAGACCGCTAGGCCACGAGCCGGCGCTGTCGGGTTTGGATTTATAAAGGTTTATAATGTATGACCAGTTTCCACTTTTATTTATCTTAAGCATTTTAAGTACTTTATGTGACTATTTGTTGTATATCACTGCTGCAGTAAATGTCCCCCAAACTTCCACAATATCTCACGTCTAGCAATTGCATTTCTTTGACGGAAAAGCGTTCGCAGATGTGCGGTCGTGCTGCTGACCGCTGTGCTTGTTTACCCAGCGCAAAAAGTGCTTCCTGCTCCCTAGTTTTGCGCTGTACGGTAAAAGTTTCAGGTGATTTTATTTTCTTAGTACCTATATTGACTTCGCTGACTCTTCTCCCGCCTTCAATTGGCCTTAGATTTTCCTACTAGCGTAAAGTCAGCGAAGCGTCGCATGTGCACTTGTGTGGAGCGACCCGGACTCTGAGTTTGACACAGTGTACAAACTAACAAAGTAAGGAAAGGCACATTCTTTCATTCACAAAGGTGTTGTGGCTTAGTTTCAATTGAGCGAGCGAATAGCGACGACTTGTCGGCGGCCGGCGGACGAAACGCTGGGCCGACTGACTCGATCGGGAGGTCGGCTGGTCGGCGAACCGTGCAGTAGCGCAGCCATTTTCCAGCTCATCTCCTGCTGACGTCACACGAAAACGCCACAGAAAATGGGCGAGCGTAAAGAGAGGAGGACAGCATTTTCGAATTGATTTTTCTACTAAATAAATTCGCGTAAACGCGGCCAGAGTGGTCGAAACAATGCCTACGGACTCCGAACTACAATTTGCGCTAGTAATCCCGCAATGTTTACAAATCACTTCAGTGTCCCTTTAAGAGCTTTGCGCGCGCATTTTTTCACGGCCGCGTCTGCGATTGCGCGCGGGTGATGGCTTCTGCCTCGGCTAGAAACAGACTCGCGCCGTGCACGACATTGGGAGGAGCCTGACAACTTGCACCAATGGGATGCACGCACCGTATGGTGGGAGCTTCGAAGCACTCGGGGATGCCTGCTGACCCCGCCAGAGACAATTAGGCTTACCACTGCGGAGGATATTTGATGGGTGCTTTCCTAAGCGGTGTGAATGCTGTTTTACAGTGCAAATCTCACCAACATTATTAGCTTCTTTACCGCTTCAACAACTTCCGTTTGCCGCTTATGCTGCGTTTCAGCGAGCGGTTAGAAGCGGTCGCTGGAGCTACCTGCACAGCGCAGGTGGTCTTCTCCGCGGCTGCATGAGCGCACCTGTGGCTCGCGAGACGCATTTTTGCGTGCAGAAAATGCTCCATGCGGTTCACGCTTATACCTGTGTAGACAATTAAGCTTCGGCAGAAACACAAACAGTGCGCCAGCTGTGTATGTGTGCCACGTTTTTGCTGGCAGAAACTGCTTCACACGGTTACCACTTAATTTTAACCGCGAATTTCAGTCAGTCTAGCTAAATTTCAATGTAACAAAGTAAATCACAAATTTTACCAACTTCGTTACATCGAGGTTTGGCTGTATATGTTTGCGAAAGCTTTAGAGCTGTGCTCAGTCTTCAGAAGGCATTTTGCAGGTGCAACACGGCCCTTCTGATAACGTGTAATTAGCATGTTTAGGTATTTTTGTAGCAAAGAATTGCCTGGTTTCGGAGGCAGGGTGCAAAAAAGGCTTCAAGATAAATATGCCCCGCCTGTGAATTCGTAACACATGCTGAAATTTTTGTAGAAAAGTCTTTTTTCTTTCTTTCTTTAACGCGGGCTGCCATTGAGATATGGCAATCACACTCTCAAAATTTAATTGGCATTCTCACATGATCCAACTGAGCATTTTGACAACTACACTTGTTTGGTGGGAACTGCTAGTCCCATAAACGCAGGATGGATTTCTTTCTTGTAAATAAGCATGTGTGCGTCATTTATTGGCACTGATCATTGGCAGCAGGGACAGTGCAACTTTTAACATTCTGAGCTACTGTGGGATTTCCAAGCAGTTTCACCACGCTTATTTATGTTTCTTCCACCCCCTTCCCCACCAAAAGTAAGAAAAAGAGATGAATGTTTTTAAACGTTATGTTGTCTGCAACGTCTATTCGGAGGTTATAATTTTGCTTGATTTGAATGTAGATGTGCGTCTTTTAGTTATTTTGTCTGATGCAACCTTGTTGAAACATTGCAGGAACATTGAAGAGGTTGTTCGTTTTCCTGGAATTACACCACACCAGCAGCTGACATATGCCACCAAGCAACTCATTGCTAGGGAGGTGAGTCTCTCTCTCTCTCTCTCTCTCTCTCTCTCTCTCTCTCTCTCTCTCTCTCTCTCTCTCTCTCTCTCTCTCTCTCTCTCTCTCTCTCTCTCTCTCTCTCTCTCTCTTCTTTCTTTCTTTCTTTCTTATGCCTAAAGGGTAAAATACGGGTTGGTTTTAATTTTCAACTACCGTAAAAACCCGCGTATAATACGGACCCGCGTATAATACGAGGTGTAATTCGGAGACAGCAAAATCAGAAAAAAAGTTCTCATCCGCATATAATGCAAGGTAAAGAGCACAGAAAACATTTATTTGCACTGCAGTTACCATTCAGTCATTCTCAGTTTTCGCTGGCACTGTCTCCCGACGTCCGTTCAGTCATCGTCAGGTTCGCTGCCGCTGCCTCCTGAAGTCGCCTTGTCGGAAATGTCTTCCCACAGAAAGTGGTCCTCAGTGCCATAAAGGGCGTTCGAGATGCCGCATTTCTTACAAGAGCGACTGACGAGCTACTCTTGGATTCTGGCCCACCCATCCGCGATCCAGCCACAAAGCACCGCCGGAGAAACCCGCGTCAGCCATTCGGTAGCTGTCAGTTACGGGTCTCCTGACCTCATTCACTCTTGGTAGCAGGTGCAAGTGCAAATTTTCGGCTGAAAACTTTTGGATCCACATATAATACGAGGCGCAAATTTTACATAGTAAAATTTGGAAAAAAACCTCGTATTATACGCGGGTTTTTACGGTACTTTAAGTTCCTTCGATAAACGTATTTATGTAGTAAATTTCCATTCTAAGCTTTCGGTTATTTATCTCGGTCATCAGGTCACTAGAAGCCATGTGAGACATGAGACAGACGTTGGCAAGCTTGAGCAACCCTCGACGAAAGTGTCCTTCCTGCTCAATTCAAAATCGGGAAGGTGGTCCCCCTACATAAGTCCGGTAACAAACATTCCCCGCTCAATTACAGGCCCATTTCACTAACCAGCATTCCGTGTAAAATCCTTGAGCATATCCTCTTTTCGAATCTCAGTAAATTCCTGGAGTCAAATTCATTTTTCTCTAAATCGCAGCATGGCTTTCGAAAGACCTATTCATGTGAAACACAGCTAATATCCTTTACACATAAGCTTAACCTCAGTCTCGACAACTACTCCGTTTCTGATTGTATTTTTTTAGACTTTTCTAAAGCTTTCGATAAAGTTTCTCACAAATTACGCTTACATAAACTGCGCTCGCTTAACCTATACTAACATGGCTAGAAGTTTTCCTTGCTAACCGCTCCCAGTTCGTTTCAGCTAACAATTATGACTCCGAGCCCAGCGGCGTTCACTCAGGTGTTCCCCAGGGCTCGGTATTGGGTCTTCTTCTTTTCCTAATTTATATTAACGATTTACCGTTTTGCGTTTCTTCCCACATTAATTTGTTCGCCGATGATTGTGTAATTTATCGACAAATAATCTCTGACAACGACGTCAAAACATTACAAGCAGATCTAAACGCTGTAACATCTTGGTGTAAAATCTGGTGCATGGAGCTAAACACTAACAAGTGCAAGTACATGCGTGTGTCCCGAACTCCTCAAGAGCTACCTTTGTACTCTATTAATAACTCCCTTCTAGAAAATGTGTCATGTTACAAATACCTAGGTGTTCACCTTTCAGCTGACCTTACATGGAACATTCACACGGATTATGTCGTCAACAACGCCAACCGGGCATTAGGATACCTTCGGCGTAATTTCTCAAGAGCACCTTCTTCACTAAAACTACTACTTTACAAGACGCTGGTTCGGCCGAAGCTTGAATATGCGGCATCACTCTGGGATTCAAGCCAAGTTAACCTGACTCAAAAAGTAGAATTAGTTCAGAATAACGCGGCCCGTTACATACTATCCGATTATAACCGTACCTCCAGTGTTACACACATGAAATTGAGGCTTAACCTACCATCTCTAGCGTCTCGTCGTAAAGTTCTTCGTCTGTGTCTTTTCCATAAAATATTCTATCACCCCGAACTACGCAGTGAATTCGTTGAAGCGTCTCATTACATTTCTGCTCAAGTAGACCACTCAAATAAAGTCAGGATACCCCATGCACGGACTAACGCTTTCTCACAGTCATTTTTCCCCCGGACAGCCACAGACTGGAACCACCTTCCCGACTCCAGTGCCTGTATACAAAATCCGGTATTGTTCAAAAACACCTTAGCTAACATTGTATACTAGGAATGTTTTTGTACTTACCTGCCTCTAATTACTGTTTACTGTACTTATTTGCTTTGTTACCTAGCTAACATTGTGTAATTAGGAAATGTTTTGTGCTTTATATTGCCTCTAATTTCACTCACCGTATTTCTGTATTACCCACTCCCCTCTGTAATGCCTTCGGGCCTTGAGGGTATAATAAATAAATAAATAAATAAATAAATAAATACCAGCTAGCAGAAAAACAGTTTAGACTAGTGAGACACAGCATAAACAGTTTACAAATACCCAGTTTGCTTTAAACATGGTTAGCTCTGCCTGTGCCACTTGCGTGCATTGTGAAAGCCTTGTTGAAATGGCAACTGCATTTTTTTGTCTGTTTGCCGATACTGTACAACGAAACGGCTATGCATAGTTTGTTTATCAAGGTTCCACATTTCCAAATACACGCACAGCACAATTTTTTTCAGAATCTTTCATGACCCTTTTAATTAAGCGAGGTGCTTGAACTTGACACACTCGGTTTTCTATGGGGCCCTGTGCATGCCCAGGCATTGCCGCAGACCGTTTCTTGTGTTTTATTAGCGCGACACACGTGCTATGTCCCACTAATAAAACACAAGGAGCGAATGCTTCTGTGAAAAAAACGCTTTGCAGTCACTTGGATTCAGGAACCAGCTTCCAACGGCTAAGCCTACACCGGCTTTGCTCTGTGTCGAACTGATATGTAGAAGGTGCTTTAAAGTTTAAAACTTCATTGTCTCTTTATGGGGCCACAAGCAGCAACACATTTTAAGTCTTAATCAGTTGAAGATTTTTCTTCTAGAAGCTTAGGATCACTGACTTGAATTGGCCTAGTAAGGCTATACGCGGCACTTTTAGTTGAGTTTTTGCTGATGTGTGCGTGTGTGTTGTGCTGTGCAGCTGGAAGTGGAGAAGATGAGGAGGAGCGACGTGTCGGAGACACCAGTTGTGAGATCCTCTTCAACAGGGGCACCAGCCACGAGCTGGTCACCCAAACCTGCAGCAGCCAAGATTGCTGAGCAGCCAGCAAGGGTAAGGCCTTCAGTGCTACGAACTACAGTTAAACCTGGATTAACGATCCTCTTTTGAATGAATTCCTGGATTTAACGAATTTCTTTTATTCCCCAATGCCGCCTCGATAAAAGCTCATGTATCCATGTTATAAAGGTGGCGTGGTGATTGACCTTGATGTAACGAAGTTCCAACCGCAATCCTTTAATATCTTCAGCTGCAGTTTTAGTAAAAATTTGTAAGCGTGAGGCATAAGATTTGTAATAAATAAAGGAAGTGTGTGCTTGAGAGAGGACCACATGTGACCGTAACAGAGGGAAGAGAAGGTTAGTATAGGTGCTGACGTCACGTATTGTGATCCTGCTGCCGCTGTGTCAAGAGATGCATAGGGTCAGTACCTTTTCCAGGCCTTCCCCATTCTATGTTCGGGAGCCAGGACGTTCTTTTTCAACCCGAAGAACACACTTTCAAATCTCATTCGCAGCAGTCCAGTTGGCGAACCACCATGAGGCGGTACTTCAGGAATCCAGAGTGGGCGCAATACGCGTTTGAAGGACGGTGTGCACCTGATTTGCTGCTGAACACGCTCTTTGCAGGCAGGAACAATATGGTGCGAAAACACGGCACAACTGCAGTCATGGATCACAACGAGGCTCATGCTCTGGCGGTTGTCAACTCAGAAGGCACACTTCTCACCTCCTTCATCACTCTCTCCACATTAACCACCACTGCTGAAGAAACTGCCATAGCCATCGCCGCTACCACTGGCTCCGAATATCTTATAATTATCACAGATTGCCAGCAAGCCTGCCATAACATTCAACGTGGACACATCTCAATTCCCGCCTTATGCATACTCGCATTAATCAATCCCCTCCGCGAGCTCTACATCATCTGGACTTCTGGCTCCTCGTCTCTCAAGGGAAATGCGGTGGCTCACACCGCTGCCCGCGCCCTTTCACGCCAGGCATTTCCCTCGGGGTCAGAACCGACAGCCCAGCCTTGTCCACCTCCCGCTGTTCCATCATGCTACCATGACGTCCTGCACCATTATCACAACCTTCGCGTCACCTTGCCCCAACCTCACCCTCAATGAAGCAAGGAGGAAGCAATCATCCAGCATTGATTACAAACACCTATTGCAACGCACCCATCCTCCACGCTATCTCCCCTGCCCAATACCTCCTCACCTGTCAATTCTGCCCGTCTCTAAATACTACCTACCACATGGTGTGGGCCTGTCATTCCCACCCCCAATCCCAATCCCTCCCCCGAGCAGTGGGAGGGCCTCATGACCAGCTCCCGTCACACTGGCCAGATCTTTCTGGTCAGCCGTGCCAGGACTGCAGCCAAGGCCTATGGCTACCTGGACTGAGCTGAACCCACCCCACCGAGTGACGGCTCAATGGCCACCGTTTGCTCTATTAAACATTTATTATTTCTTAGACCATCAAAAATCTGTCAATTTCCTCGCAGTTACAAAGGAGTTCAGTCTGCTTGGGAAATACAAGATTTTAGGCTCAAATTACACTTGAGGCAATTAGCTATTTTGGTCTAATAGCCTTTATCTGCCTCCTTTTTCCAGGCATTCCAGTAAGTGCAGTGCATACATCGCTGTGCATGAGCAAAAGTAGGTGTCAGAATTTTGTGCCACATGGTTTGGACGTAGGGACAGATTTGAGTACTGTGAGTCTCCTTTCAAGGAGCACCCAGTTTACCAGTGCAATTCAGCCCTTAATTCCTCCAACTCTTGGTGCGCAGGCGTGTGTGGACTTCTTTGGCCGCGTGATCCAGAAACCTGTGGTGGCACCAGTGGCAGGTGGGTTTCTTGTGTATTTTGTCCTCGGCACTATGGTCACTGCTGGCCTGGTGTGCATCTTTACCGTGTTCATGTATGGTGTGCCGAGACTTTGCTCAATGCACGTTTTCCCAGTTCACCCGGCTGGCCAGAATGGCCGCCTGAATTGGTGTCTTTTGCTTCGGGCGCTCCGCCAAATTACATTACACTCAAGTAGAGATGCCTATCCTAACAAAGTCTGCAATCGGCCCGCACCTGGCCTCGCAAAGACTACACGCAGCCTTGGGTAACCAAGATTAGCCTAACTTCTCCCCTTTTCGAAGAATCCGCCGTCGCCCAGCGGGAACCTCTCGTACGTTTAAGGCCACCCTGGGAGTAAGTTCTGCAGAACTCCTTGTAATCCTGCACCTTCGCCCCCAAGTCACTAGGTTACAAAGGCTCATCACTTCCCTCGGCCAGCGACCAGCTTGCATTGTAGGCCCTGTCCAAGCAATGGTTACAGAGGTTCGCTACGCCCCCGGTCTCAGGGTGGTGCACCCGCTGCTTTAGCAACGGAAACGATCTGTACGCGTAAGTGCAGTAGTTGCCATGCAACAACTGACACCCTGGCTCAGCCTCCATACACGCTAGATTACAGGGGCACACTGCCACCCCCAGACATTGGCCTCATCTTACTCTGGATTACAGGGGCACGTTACCTCCCCCAGCCATTGGGTGATCCCACTTGCCGTGCTTCCGCACGGGAAACAAGAGAGTCATAGTTACTAAATAAGTCATTGTTTCAATTAATATCTGAAACATTCAGGTTTGAGATTTGAATTGAAATTAATAACTGATCAAATAATTAGGTTCAAAGTTCGAATTCCCAATATTGAAATCCCCAAATAATTTTAAACATAGCAGCTTTTGCACAGTGTTGTCTGTGCTCACTTGATTGGTGCAAAGTCTACACGCACATAATTTGGCATCTGACCTTTGTTCCGAGCTCGAAGTCACATCTATGAAAAGCACGACAAGGCAGCTTGCTCAGTAGCTTGAGGGAAGCGTGGAAGTGTGACGATAGGCTGCCTACATCCTGCAAAGAAATAGTCGACAGAACATGAGCTTGGTTATATACAATGATACTTGTACAGTGGAACCTCGCTGATACTGTATTTTCGCACGTAAAACCCGCACCAAAATGGGAAAATTTCAGTGGCACAGTAGGGGTGTGGATAATACGCGGGGTTTTTTCTTTAGTGTAGCTTTGCGGCAGTGCGTGTTGTGCTGTGATGCTACTACGCTGTAACACTGACTAAGCCTTCCATGGCAGCGATCATGCAAAACATACAAGGACGAGGAAAAAAAAAAAAAAAAACAAGGACGACTGCACTCTGACAACTGAATTTTATTATTGAATTGTGACTTTCGCCTTGCAGCCAGTGTATTCTATTTGCTAAATATACGCTTTTTCTGTCTACATAGTATGCGATGTGTTGCTTGAGCAGTAGCTTTGGTGCAGGCTTTCCTGTATCGAATACTCGAGGATATTTTTTTTTCTTTTCCAGCGGGCTGAAAATGGGGGTGCGGATTATATGCAGGAACAGGTTATACGTGGGAAAACACGGTATGGCCTTTGGTATTATGACGACTGACTTCTTATGGCTGATCGCCGCTGTTCCGGCAAACTCCCCATAGAAACAATGCATTGAAAAACCAGATGATACGACGCTCTGGTTCACGTGGTCAGCTTCATACACCGGACCCATGCGGGGATTGACTGGTGTTTTTCCCATCTTTTACACTGCCGCGCCATCTCATCCTGACCTTTCTTTATTCTTAACCTTCGTTTGATGCTGTTTGGTGTGCGAAGGCCCGCAGGCGGGCCAGACCACTAGCTGAACAGCCGCAAGCAAGCAGGCGGGTATTGAGGGGCAGGAGTTAGCCTTCGGCGGCCTCACGCGGCATCAGAACGCCAATACGCCAGCCGCGAGAAGTCAAAGTCCAGACAAGTGGCACACGGAACTGCGAATTCGAATATACCATCAAGCCTATTAACATGAAAACACATACAACCCAACCCAACACCCACTTTCGCACCCGCTTAATTCAAGTTGCTTCCTTTCAAGACGGTCTCTCTCCTCCTCTCTGCTCTCTGCTTATCAGTGTCTTTCAAAGCCACATTATCGCTCCACTCCTTTCTTTGCCACCTTTTTTCCATCGCCACCTCGTGCTATCGTTCATTTCGCTTGGCCTTGGCAGTTTCACACTCTCGCCTTTTCCCCTCTCAGTTTGCTCGACCACGTCGGCCCAGTGATGTTACCTGAGGGGAATATTTTCCCTTTTTCAGGGAATTTTCGGTTGCAACTTTAGCTAAAAGGGAAAAAGGAAATAATGAATAGATCCAGGAAATCTTTAAGTCGTGGAATAAAAAAAAAAGCAATGTCAGAAAAGTGGACCTCGAATCATTTACTACTTTGTTTTCTTTTAAAAAGTTCCCTGAACACTTCGTAGGATTTATTTTCAGATATACGTAATCGTGTCCCCGCAGGCCACAAGCATCCGAGACTGCTTCCAATCCAGTCCATAAAACAGCTTCTTCCTTCCTTGAACAGAGAAGAACAGTGAAAGAGCTATGAAAGAGCAGTGAAAGAGCTAGTGGCTGAAGGGCTGAAGCCTGTTCGCATGTATTCCTGCGCAATATACAAAAATGTACCGTATTTATTCGAAAATAGGTCGAGCACGAATATAAGTCGACCCCCTAAAAATTGAACTCGCCGAAAAAAAAAATAATATATTCGATTATAGGTCGACCCATACTTCTAAGAAAAAACTTGAAGAAACTTTTTTAAAATCCCATTTATTTACAACGCGGTCACCTCACTGGTCGGAGCCACACACTGCGTCGTCGTCGGAACTTGCGCCGCATGCGCCGCAGTTCATTACCCACCCCCGCCCCCGACTGGCTTCGAAGGCTGAACGGCCAATCCTGCCTCGCAGCGCTAACTGTTGAGCTTTGGTCTGAATATCGCACGCTCCTCTTCCACGTGCAGCCGGAGTTTTTTCTCGAGAGCATCGTGCCTCCCAATTGTAGGGCCACGAAACGCACGACGCAGTCCCCTACAAGCAAAAAGTTCGTCCCACTGTTTCCGCCATCCCCTGATCAGCTTTTCATTAACGTCTAACTCTCGCTGAGTGGCGCAGTTGTTCAGCAAACAGGATCACCCGCCGCTTAAAGTCCGACGTGACATCGCGAAATGCGCACGAGAAAAACGTTGTGTGCGGAAATCACAACGAAGCAAACACAAAGAAAGCGCATGAAACGGATAGTAGAGACAGCGAGCGAAGCAGGCAATGCCGTTCCGTTCACGAGGTGGCTACGCTAGGTGGCGAAAGTCACCTTTACCCCCACCTCGCGCTAGCCGCTACCGCGGCTCCGAAGACACCAAGCCAAGCCAATCTGGCTCTCTAGCCAGTACGTCAGCTCGCTCGTGTGTGTCCGGTTCGGCCGCAGGTAATGCGCGATAGCCGGCAGTGACTGTGGGTGGTTTTCTTACGCTGATTGTTTTGTTATTTTTTCCTTTATTTTCTTGCCTGTCTTTGTTCTAGATGCTCCGCGCTGCCGCCTCAAATTGAGGAGCGCCGGGCGCGACGGAGAAAGGGATCGCTCGGTGCGCTCGCCATTTTTGATCACGACTATAGGTCGAGGTTCTTCGGTCACGATTATAGGTCGACCCTAAATTTTTAAGCACATTTTCGGAAAAAAAAGGTCGACCTATATTCGAATAAATACGGTAGTTCGGGTGTGCCTTATTCTGCGTGCTGTGAACAGGAGATAGGGCCAGCAGTCCCAGCACTGAGCTAAAATTACCTCAATTACCCAAAATTTTTTTTTTTCCTAACAGGCAGTTTTAACTTAGAGCTGTAGCATGCAAAGTAAGCATGCTGTTTGGTACAAAATGTGAAATACATAGTCAAATGCTACTGAGCGGCAGATGTGGAATTTACTTCATTCTGAAACTCCGATTCTCTGAACGGCGTCTGCGTTCAAAAGGCTATGTAAACTAGGCATAGGTGGCACTGGCTAACACACAAAGCCGAACAGGAGTCCACTTAAAGATCTATCAACTGAAGAAAAAAAAAAAATGCGGGGAAGTTTGTAGGGAATTTGTAAGAAAGGGGTAGGAAAGCTTTCTAAAAATAGGGAATTTCTGAATCTAGAAATAGGAATTTTTCTCCCCAGTATGAAACAGCACTACGTCAGCCTTATCTCGTGCACGCAAAAAGGCTATGTAAACAAGGCATAGGTGGCACTGGCTAACACACAAAGCCGAACAGGAGTCCACATAAAGATCTATCAACTGAAAAAAAAAAAAAAAGAGTGCGGGGAAATTGGTAGGGAATTCATAAGAAAAGTGTGGGAAAACTTTCTAAAAATAGGGAATTTCCGAATCTAGAAATAGGAATATTTCTCCCCGGTATGAAACATCACTACGTTAGCCTTATCTCGTGCACGCGAGGCACAGAGCCAGGAGGCTATAAATAGCGCCGTATGGCACAGGGGTCGCGTAGCGCATGGTGCATGGCTGGCGGGCTAGCGCAGACGGCATTGAGCGGACGGGGCAAGGTAGGCACTTTATTTTTAGAAACTTTAGATTTTAGTTAGGAGTTCACAAATTACGCGAGAACGCGCTAAATATAATAGCCTAAATAAGTTCTTAGCCCACCTGTTGCGTGAGACTGTCTACTAGGCCGGCATTTACCCGTACCCCGATCATATGGCACCCCAATCGTATGATGCTTTCGCGCGGTCCCTTGAAAGTCAAATTATCGGGGTCACACTGCAGTGCAGTGTAGCTATTACTTTAGTGGTGGTTTATGTTGGGGCCAGCTGCAACAGGAGGAGGTTTCTTCAGGTACTTGTAACGCAGTGCCCCCTATTTATAAATAAGCCCATCGAAAGTGTAGAAAAAAGAAATGCGGCTTTCACGTCGGTATCAGTTTAACCTGTGCGAATAATGATTTTTGCTTTCTAAGGGAATACAAAGGGAGTCATTCTTTTGTTGGAATAGCTTTGAATCGAGGCAAATATCAGGATTTTCAGTGTGGATGCTTAAATTTAGTAATTAGCTATAAATTTAGTAACGCTTCAGTAACTAGCTCATAAGAAGAAAAGGGTGAGGGGAGGGGTGCAGTTCCCAGCTTTTTTACTTTTTTTATGGCATAAAACAAGCAACAATGCTATCCTGCAGCTTTGAGCTTCATTGATAATATTAGAATTCATGTGGAGAAAACTTTTTTTTTGTCTCAAGTAACTTTAAGTTAAGTATAAGCATCACAGTTCTGGTGTAATCAGGGTGTAGATGGTATTTACCTAAAAATTTAGCGGGAGATTTCTTCTTTTGGCAACACTCAAAACCACCATGGCAGTGCCCGCAGTGTCTGCTCATGCGTCCACATTTTGCAGGCAAAAAAAAAAAAAAAAAAGCTCGCCCCGGCGTATGGCGTCTGCACATTGTTAATACCCGATTCTCAGCCGTGGCGTCAACAGACATGAATAATCGCATTGACATTGTGTCGTGATGCTCTACTTAACCTTGAGAACTCTGAATCAGCACCAAAGAAATGGAGCCACATTTGCAAAAGAAAGCAGCACGATGCACGAAATGCCTGCGCTGCAGCACAGTTGCCTGTGAACACTGATATCAACACAGGTGTGCTGCACTTTGCCCACAGCAGAGACGTTCAGTGTGAAAGTGAAACAATGCCTCTGAAGAAATTGTTAGCGTTCATGCACACAGCGATTGAGATACAATGGTAGCGCTGCAGTGAGCGCATTGTTAGCTGGGAGACTAGCGACATCTAGTGGCAAGTGGCCGAATGTACGACATCGCCTTAGCAAAAGGAATGCGAAGCCACTGGCATGGCGGCGCACACTCATGGTTGCCGGCATGCGTGCCATGCCAGTGTATACAACTTATAGGTATTCTGATGAAATATGAGCATTGCAACTTTCTAAACAAAAAAAAAACACTGAACTTTTATGTGAGTTCTGGGGAGGAAACTTGAAGTTTGGAGCAACACAAGACATAAACCACATGCCTGACTGAAAGAAAACCTTGTGGGCTTACCCACACCCCACACACGCCATCAACCCCAGTTTGCCAACCCCTGCTCATGGGACCCTGTCTAGGTGCTATGTATGCTGTGAGATTAAAAAAGTTGCTACAGCGCTCAAAGCCCGGTTAGCTTAGTCGGTAGAGCATGAGACCTTTAATCTCAGGGACGTGGGTTTGGCCGCCATGTTGGGTGCCAGTGTGGGGTAAATAAGGGTTTTCTATACCGTGAGATGCCAATGTGGGCCTAAAGGGTGTAGCTACGGTGCTGAAACCCCAGCTAGCTAGCTACGGTAGGCAACAGCATACTCCTAAATCCCCAAGAGTTCATGGCATCCAAGGAAGGCCACGATGGGTTTGACCCTCCAACAAAGCGACAACAGGCTCCAAAGGGCCAGGGCAAATCAGGGGCTTTATTAGCCAAGTGGTACAGTGCATTGTACCATTGGTCATTAAGGGTAACAGAGTGAATCCCTAGAGAAGGCAAGCGTTGCAAGGGGCGGCAGTAAGTTAGATGGGCAGATGAGATCAAGAAGTTTGCGGGGATAAATTGGTCACAGTTGGCACAGGACCGGGGTAATTGGAGAATAATGGGAGAGGCCTTTGCCCTGCAGTGGGCGTAGATAGGCTGGTGATGATGATGACAGCGCATTATGGTTACAACAGGGCTAAGAACTACAACTTGGAGAACAGCTCCATAAGAGCCGGCATTGCTGAGGCTAAATGCAGGCCATGAGCGGGGTGGCAAGGCGCTGGCAAGGTGGTGACGACCAGCGTTTCCCCTCATGATCTCCCCCACGTGAAGCACACGCCATGCTTAAAAAGGCACGGGGAAAGAAAGAACGGTCATGTAAAAATTGTTTGCAAACTTTTCATGTGGCATAAAACAAGCACAACAAAGCTATACTGCTGCCCTTATCTTTATTGATATTAGATTTTACATGGGAGCAGCTTTCACCTCTTGTGATGACTTCAACCACAAGTGCATCAGTGTGTTGGTGTAGTTATGCCATAGCTATATATTTTGACAAGCTATATGTGTAGGACAATTCCTTGTGAACAAGAAATGGAAACGGCAGTTTCATGGACCTTCATGTAAGCTCAAAAAAAAAAAAAAGAAGAGAGAAAGCCTGCAATGTATGGGGCAACGAAAGGTATGAAAAATTAACTTGACCCATAAACCCTCTGCCGCATGCCTTCATGGCGTGGTGGCATCATCTCCACTTTGCACTTGTTTGCCGCTACCTTTCCCAGTACTCACAACCCATGAATTTTGCTTTTAAAGAGCACTTGCGCTGCACATGTCTTTGCACGCACCCACCACGACCTTAAATACGGATTCCAAGAAACACTTGTCGTGCCTAATGTAATATTAACTTAGTATAAAAGGAGTTGATTGTAGTAGCGAATATGTGTAGATCCTTTCGGTCGCTGTCGTCGTTCAATAAACCCCACTACTCGTTCGAGTGCAAAGGAAAACAACAGGATTTCTTTATACAGAAGCACAGAAGGTTACAGCGTTCCGTCTTACATGCTTTCAACGAACCAACTGGCCCCCCGCTCCCCGCCGCCGCGGTCCCTTCTTTCGAGGGAGAGGGGGCCACGTTCCCCGGTGAAGCAAGAACCATATGTGACGCGCGCGCGGACCCTGCCGGTGGTCCCAGTTGACAGCCCCCGGCGGCGGCGGCGCGCACTTTGCTTCGTCCATTCTCCCGCTTCTGCGGGGTTTCTTTCTTCTTCGCGTTCTCAGACTGAATCCGTCGCAACATTGATATCAATGCCGTGCAAGTGTGTGGTGACATGTGCAGCAAACCAGCTTCATGAGTAGTGCAGTGTCAACACCTGCTTGTCAAGAAAGTTTTATTATGGTATCTAGGAGAGGTGAAGCTAGACAAATTCTTAGTTTTTCATATGTCCCATATAGAAAAACAAATGAACAACATTACTGGTTTTAAAGAAAATCAAAGAAAGAAGATCAATTTGATCATCATTTGATAAGAAAACCGGTGCTATGACTCTATGAAGCTGGGATTTCTTATATAGAGAGCATTGCCTGGGGAAGCTTGAGCGTGACCACGAAAAGAGGTGCACAAGAGCGAAGTTGGCTCAATCCGAAGGCGTTGCCCACATGGGCCTCTCTCTTGATACATAGCCACATGTCACTGTAGCTGTGTGGGAAAGCCCTCGCAGGCAGTGGAGGGCGCCAGTGCATGTTTCTGAACTTCGAAATACTTCGAAAATTTATTCGAAATTTTCTAATACTGCTATTTGATTCGAAGCCCAATTGAATATTGTCTTATAGTTCATACCACAAGCTACGTGCAGCACTGTGGAGGCTACATCGTTGCCAACAGTACGTCCACTGAGGGCACCTAATGCATCATGAAGGGGTCCCTGAAAGGGTATTTCCCTCCCCCCTCTCGGCGGGTGGAACCGCAAAGGCCCGGGCGCCTTTTGTCGATTCCACCGATATTCCAAATTTTCGAATATTTGCACATTACTTGCAATTAAATATGATTTCGTGAAGTCATCCTCAGATGAGGTTGCTCAAAATTGGGCTTGCACAGGGTTACAGACTAGGAGAGCGTGTAGCTACTATGCAACTCACCTGAGTGCAGCAATTTGGCTCCCTCTTTTCAAGAATTGTGGGCCTTTCATTGCACTCTTCGTAATTTCGGGCTGCTTTGACCTTGCCTTATGGGGAAGCCAAATTTCTTAGAGAGAGGAGGCCCAGATCCTCAGATGAGGTTGCTCAAAATTGGGCTTGCACAGTGTTACAGACTAGGAGAGCGTGTAGCTACTATGCAACTCACCTGAGTGCAGCAATTTGGCTCCCTCTTTTCAAGAATTGTGGGCCTTTCATTGCACTCTTCGTAATTTCGGGCTGCCTTGACCTTGCCTTATGGGGAAGCCAAATTTCTTAGAGAGAGGAGGCCCAGATCTTGTTGGTGTCACCTGCTGTCTAGCTAGGTTGACAGCCGCTATCAATGAGTTCACTACTGCATTTTTTTTTTTAAGAACTTCTGGTGCTGTACAAAAGGTAGCATTGGTATATGAGAGTAGTACTGCTGAGTTCACAGCCATGAAAAACGGTGGGTGGTCTTTGGTATATATTTTAGAAGCAGTGAGGGTTTAATTTTATAATTTTGAAGTTTGAACAGACAAGGCCCTGAATGTTAACAAATGCCAGCTTTCGTTTTTGAACATGGTTGCGGAAGCAACATTGGAGTGTTGGTATATGCTTTGTCAGTCTTGCATTACTCTTTCTTTCGGCGCATTTTGAAGTGATTTCATTCACTAAAAAAACGAACGATCTGTTCACGGTTGCCAAGAAACACTCAACTTCTGACGAACGTGGCTGCGTCAAGCAGCACCAGCTGATGCATTTTTCTCATTGGGTGTCACTTCTGTTTTGACTTAGTATGACTTTTCTTGGGGGATACTGTGTTTCTTATTGGCTATTGTAAAGTTTGTCTGACCTGCAAACTTGACTTGTTTCGTTACCTTTCAGCGCCATCAAGTACTACATGTGCTGCGAGGCCCCCATCGCAGGTCTGGTACCAATTCAAGGAGGGCTTCAGCAATGCTGTCCGAAGGACTGTGCGGATTAAAGATCTCCTGTAGCATTCACGTCACAAGCCTCATCGTGCATGTGCACGTAAATGTGTGTGATGAACGGAACCCACTGCTGAGGCAGCAGCTACAATGCCTCGCTTTGCTTTTTGTTTTTAATTTATATACACGACAGTGCGTATGGAAGATTAATAAACTTTTTTTAGTGAAAGTCCCACGTATTTTTGTTCAAGTAAAATATCAGGAACGTCTAGCACCTGAATTCACATGGTGATGCCATGTATAACCGCCGTGAAGCACAGCTAGGTACCACATAAGTGGAATACTGTAGAAACAAATGTCTCGGGGTGAGTGAAAAATAGTTGTATCAGTCCAAATTCGGATCATCGAAAACTCACTCAGCAAGCATGAAAACGCTAAGAAAAGGTGCATTGGTTTCCACTTATTGCACCTGTTACATGTTTGTGTCTTTTTCATAACTTTCAGATTGCTAAAAGGCTGATTTCTTCACTGTTGTGTTAGTTGCACAATAAATGCACTGTGCAAAGGTGAGTCTTCGCACTGCCTTTTTTTGATCCGCAGTGCCGATTATGTGAGGCATTCCACACACCAGGCCTGTCCTGACAGCAAGCCACTTACTGTCTTGCAAGTGGCCCGACCGATGTTGGTTTATGAATGAAAATTTTGTTTCTGGTTTGTGAATGTATGGTGTCCTTATTGTAAGCTTGCCATTGCTGCTAAAATGTCACACTTAGCTACAACAATGGCAATCAGATAAGGGATAATGTGCTAGCAGAAGTGGTAGAAAAAATGTGTTGTGTGTGGAGTGGGATGTCTTCCATAAAGAAGTGTTTTGGCTACGTTTTTTCGCAAAAAAAAAATAGGCGCTGTGTTTGTTATTTGAGGGTTTATAGGATTCACGCACGTACTCTTCGCCCTCATTCTGTGAAAACAAACAGGAAGAGCTACGGTCTCTTTGTGAAATGCGCCAGGAACTACCAGGAGGCCAGAGTCAGCCACTTGCCTAGGAACTGGTGAATTATTATGGGCTATGGCCACCCTTTTGCTGTATTTTGAGGTAAAGTGTAATCTCTAACTCCTCCTTTCCTCAGTGTCAGTCTCCGAGTAGATTGAGGACACCGCCTTCAAATGGGTGGTTCAGTTCGTTGGCGAGTCTGAGTGGTATTCTTGTGGACCTGAAGTGTAATTGAGGTCACGAGAACAGCTTTTTGTTACAAGCTCTTTCAGAGCAAAATCTATAGTAGTTCCCTTTTCCATAGTAGATGCAATCCTCCCAGACAGAAAAATTTTGCTGTTTGCTGCTCTGTCCCTAGACAAGGAGTTTTACTCACGAGAGAAAGGGAGCAACCAGAATAAGTTTGTGAACTTTTTCTTTTAGTTTATTTTCATCTTGTTTAAGTTTAATCTGTGCCACAGCAGGATAGAGCTCATTTTGGATACGAAATACAATCTGCGTACAAGTTTGCAGGGTGTTATCTTACCTATTTTCTTGCCACCTCTTTTCTAGGGGAATGTTGACGAGTTTTTCTTGTCACTGAAGCTTTATCTGACTTAGTTTCAGTTTGTGGATTTGGCTCATTTCGAAAAAAAAAAAAACACCTCATATATATACAGCACATACTGCGGACAATTTTTCGAATCCTCTAAAACAACTAAAGAGCTGGACATTGCCTGCCTTACATACATCTGGCAGTGAAAAATACAAGGCAATACAATTTGCCAAGTGCGGCTAGACCACGGAGCAAGAATTATTGAAGAGGCGCAACAGGGCTTGCTCCAGCGGTGTGATAAAGTCACGGCGCTGGGCACTAAGGTCCCTAAAATTTTTCAGGGACCTTACCGGGCACGGCACTGACGCGCCCTCTGTCGCGAGGCACCAAAGGGAAAAGGCTCGCCGGTTCAAGGCCAATCAGTGCATTGGCGGTGAGATGTTTGACAAGCGCCCCCAGGCTCTGACGTCGGCTTAGGGACTCGCGCTGCTGTCGTCTGCTACACTCTGCTTGTGAGGGCAGCAGTGCCTGTGCTAGAAATTGCCCGCTTTGATTTTAGTGCATTAAAAAGCGTATTTCTAGTAATTCACTTATTTTGCCAGCTTCTGACACATGTGAATAATTTCAAGCTGTATCCCGCACAAGTTTGCAACACACCAGGAGAAAGAGAACTTTCTTCAGAGCATCAGTCAGAACACCGCGGGTAATTCGTCCTTTCTAGCTTATTCGCAATGTTCAGTGCTAGAAGCTCTTCGATAAGTATTCAAAATGCGTAGGCTTCCCTACAGTATTTTTGAGACACTCTTATGAAGATTCAACAGTCTAATGCCACGTACCAAGCAGAGGGCCCCAACACGCGCATCGCACAGCAGGAAATAAAGCGGCTGTCTTTTATTTCTTTCGTTGTTGACTTGTATGAGATGAGTGTTTTTTTATCTGTGCCCAACGCATTAATTTTTCTGCACCATCACAGACGTCTTATAAGTAGTATTGGAAATGTTTTGGAGGCTCACAAAAATTGTGTGGATATTTTCTTCAGGCCGTATGGCATACATTCTCTTCTTCACAAATTGGATTTTGTTATGGCTGCGTGAAAGAAGGTGCATATCGGCAACACGTGTTGTTTATTCACATTTAAATACAATGACAAGGTTTGTGCTACGCCACCGCGATCGCACCCCAGACAAACGTAGTCCAGGGTACTCGAAGGCGGCTTTTGTGCTTCGAATTACTATCGTAACCATCATTATCTTAACGAACTGACTCTCAACCCTAACAATTATGACATGATTACGGTATTGAAGGCTTGATATACTCGCTAACAAACGCAATGTATAGTATATGTGCATATATTACAAGAATCGAGACCAATGAAAATTTCCAAGCAGCTCTTTATTCTTTCGAACCCTTCCAGGCGTAAAGAACAAATCCTGGTCCACTCGGGACGGCGTTCTGTGAATTGAAGAAAATTAATCTTACTATCTTGTCCTGGGCTGAGGACCCGGCCCAGTAATCAGGTCGATTTTTCTGTTTATTAAAGTTTTCTCCTGCTCCTACTACTCCTCCTCTTGTGTGCAGTTTTTCTATGGCGCATATCTGAATATTTTGAAGATATGGCTGTGGGAAATGTACCAAAATATCCCTCGAGGTCTGAACAAACATAGTGTTACTGTATCTTTACCGTAGACGTGACTCATTTTGCTCAATAACCCTCCATACTGGCTATAGAAGCCTGGTATAAAGCCAGCATGCTTTACACACAGTGGGTTATTCAGAACTCAACCTACAGTTTTGTAGCCAATAGGGAATGTCGACATAATTTTATGCCATTTCAACGTAAAGTGATGTGATACAATAGTTCCCAGCGTTCGGCAAGGTTGCAAAAACTGTTTTACCTTGCATATGATTGCCGGGAATCGTAATGCCCTCTGCCAAAGCCGACAGCCACGATGGCATGGAGTTTGTTTTGGTCTTGTATTTTCGCAGTTGTCGGCTACTAGCATCTGGCTGTTCCCTTTGTTCGAAAGATTGCTGAATGCAGAAGCTAACGCCTAGCTCCGCCTCTGGCTTCGCGAGGAATGAGTCGACCCGCCAGCAGTGTTTCTGCCGTAGCGGTATCCAAAACTATACTTTAACTCCCGCCTTGAGCTAGTGTATGCGATTTTCAGTCTATTATTATGGTAAAAAGTTACGCACACTTGAAATCTGGTGTGGACAAGCATCAGACGTGAACCGAGCGCAAAGAAACAGCAGGGAGAGCGAGCTCAAGTGAAGCAGACGACAAATGCGAGAATCCCTAACCCGACGTCATGGAGGCGCGCTTCAATGCGCCGCCCGTGGTCCCGCTCACCGGCAATAGCCGGCTTGCCGCTGTGGGCAGACGACGCCGACGAATCCCCCGCGCGACTGGACTTTCATTTGAGTCGGTTTGCGGCAAAAGAAATCATTGCGTTTCAAACATTTTTCGTATTTAACGAACACGAACCTACAATAAAAAAAAACTTCGGTGCCTTGCCTGTGCCATAGAGTTTCTCAATATCACCTAGTGAGAAACTCTATGGCCTGTGCAACATGAGAAGCGTGAGCAAATCTGAGAAGCCGCCCACGAGAGGCGAGAGCAGCAAGAGTGGACCACTCGTGGCGGAAAGGTGGCATCAGCAGACGTCGTCTGCTCCGGGATTCCTTCTAGTGCTTCTTTTCAAGCGTGGTACAGCTTGTAACTAGGGCAGTATTTATTAATAACTGCTGCTGAAATGCCCAGCACTTCTATTTATTTATTTTACAGAACAAAATCGGGCAATTTTCACAATATCTTCGATGATATTACGTTTTTTGTGCGTCGCGCCCGTAGAAGGACATGTAAATTGTGATAATGATGATGCTTAGTGGCTTCCCCTTTGTAACGGGGTGGCGTTGCACAGCGGCCTTAGTCGCAACGCCGCTGTACAATCACCTCACCAAAAAAAAATACAAACAAAATAAATGAAAAATAATGTCAAAGTAAGAAGCAAATACTTTTATGAAATTTTTGTGCTAGTCTGACTTCTTTGTTCGCATATATTTTCAGATTGTTCTCTGCTCTGTCCCCACCAACATTCTAACCTTCTTTTACTAACCTCTACTGCTGTCCAGTTCACTTTTCCACTAACCTTAAAGCCGAGGGCTTCCGGAAGCTGGATGGCTCCATCACTGAGGACTGGACGGATACTTTTGCACTCCGTTACAACATGTCGCATGGTTTCTGGCTCATTTCCGCAGCCTGCGCATAGTTTTTCCTGTACCGGCTCGCGGATAAGCGTTTTTGTCCGCAAGCAACCCGCCCGGGCTTCAAAAAGCAATGCACTCCCTTTGGTATTATCGAATAATTTTTCCCTTGTGATCTCCTGCTTCCCGATCCTGTAGATATCTAAGAACTTCTTTGCATCCATCCTCTTTTTCCAGGTCATTGTTTCTGTTTCTTTCACTTCATTATTTATTGCCTTGGTCGTTTCCCCTGCACTTCCAGGTTTCATATACTTTGTCCTGAGCCTTCTGGTTCTTTTCCTCCATTGTGTGTCCACGCTTTTCATGTAAAGATACCGTAACACTTTGGCCACCCATCTCTGATCATCCAGATTTCTAAGTCGTTCTTCAAAACATATTTTGCTCTGTGCTTCTCTCACTTCGAAGGACGCCCATCCCATGTCTCCCTGCACTGCCTCATTTGTTGTTTTACTGTGTGCTCCTAATGCAAATCGACCTACGGCCCTCTGATTTACTTCTAGCCCTGATTGAATCTCTGATTTGACACACACTACTGCGTTTGAAAAGATGAGCGCTGGTACCATTACTCCCTTCCAGATTCCTCTCACTACTTCGTATCTGTTATATCCCCACAGTGCTCTGTGCTTCATGATAGAGGCGTTTTTTCTGCCTTTCATTCTTAAATGCTCCTCATGAGTTTTTAGATACTCCTGGCCTTTGTTTAACCATATGCCCAGATATTTGTATTCCGTTACCCACGGTATTGCTGCTTTTTGAACGAATACCGATTCGTTACGGGCGTTGTCATTAAAAACTAGAACTCCCGACTTTGCTGTGCTAAACTCTAACCCCAGTTCAGTGGCTTCTTCCCCACAGATATCTGTGAGCTGTTGCAGACACTGTTTGCTATCTGCTAGTAGTACTTTGTCATCTGCATATATCAGTCCCGGGATATGTTGTTCCACTTCCTGTCCTTTGCGGCTATAGCATAGATTGAAACCTATTTTACTGCCTTCAAGCTTTCTTTCTACTCTAGCCATGTACAGCATGCATGAACAGCAATGGCGACAGGACAACCCTGCTTTAAACCTCTATTTGTGATTACCGGTTCCGTGCACTTTTGGTCCTCCCAGGTAATTTGCACCTCGCTCTCATTGTAAATTCCCTGCAACAGCTGTATAAAATCCTGGCCTAATCCCTCCCGCTCAAGTATGCTCC
Organism: Haemaphysalis longicornis; assembly: GCF_048455015.1. Lineage (NCBI taxonomy): Eukaryota > Metazoa > Arthropoda > Arachnida > Ixodida > Ixodidae > Haemaphysalis > Haemaphysalis longicornis. Next base: position 229,693,907 of record NW_027526203.1, on the reverse strand, counting down.
ATAGAAGTTCTCTATCTACGTTGTCGTAGGCTCCCTTTATATCGGGAAATGCTATCCATAGTGGTCCTGAGCCATTGACACCTCATGCATTGGGTTAGGACAAATAAATTGTCCTCTAAGCGTCTGTCTCGTCTGAAACCATTTTGTAGTTCTCCCAGTATGCTGTACCCCTCTATCCACGCCTATGGTAACTATGGCAACGTGCTCCATGAGCCATCTGTTGTGCTGCTCCGCAAGCTGCGTTTCCTCCTCGCCAGACAGCCTGCCCGCGCTGTCCCAGCCGGACTGAATCCCAGCTCAGCAGATTCCCCTCCTCAAATACTTCTTTCTCCGTGGGCACGGCCGACGTGGGTGCCGACCATGGAGGAAGAAAAAGTTGTGCCGATCGTTTCCGAGTGCTGCCAACGCTTCATGATTGCCTGCTTTATCCTTTTTTTTTTTTTTTTTTTGGCTTCCCTTTTTAAATGCAGAGCATTTCAGTAACTCACGATGTCACCCGCGTTGGCGTCCGTAGTCCGCATCGCTCCCCCTACACTATATAAAAAAATAATACTTACCGGCGCCAGGTTCCGAACCAACGACTCTGCGGGCGGAACGCAAGGTGCACGTCGCTCTAACCACTGCGCCACAAAGCCGACACAGAGTAGAAGGTTACGAACGCGCCTTATATCCTTGACTCATTCAACCGTCGGCCGCAGGTGCGCCCTCTCCCCTGCGTCCTCCTCGCCTTCTCTGCGCTCGCAACGCCCTCTCTCGCCGCGTTCGGTTCGGGCGCATAACAGGTGGGGACGTGCGCAACACCCTCTCTCGCCGCGTTGGGTTCGCGCTGATCAACAGTCGGTTCGCGCGCATGAGCAGGTGGGGGCGCTCGCATCGCGCTCTCTCGCCGCGGTCGGTTCGCGCTTAAACCACATATGTCGTTCGCGCGTGCTCCGGTTGCTAACATCTGTAGCGTGATCGTGACGTCAACATCACGCGTTCGTGTGGTGGCGCGATTTTGGCGCTATAACACTCTCTCGCGGGGGGCATTGGATTGGATTCGATTGGATTGGTTTGGATTGGATTAAAGTGGATTGTGTTGCGTCATAGCCGCGCCACGTTGCGTCATAGCCGCTCCACGTTGCGTCATAGCCGCGGCAGGGGGTTCACGGCACGTTTCACCAGCGACTTCATCGACAATGTCTACGCTGGAAGACAACAATTACAACAACAACCAATACGTAATCCATACGACTTGCAGGCGCGCCCCCCGCGGAAATGCTCTGCATTTGATCGTGCCCCTCGCGAGGGGGATGTTTTTGTAACTTCAATCCACCAAGCGGTTAGGATAGACACAGAAAAATATTTCGCAAGTTCAGATGGGACCTGTAGCTGGGCTAAAATGTCCTCAGAGTCCCCATTCCCAAAATATAGTTCTTATATATAGTGGTACCTCACATTAGCTGTCACAGTTAGTGTTAAGGTTACCTTAGTAGTGCCAGTGCTGACATTAAATTATATTTTGCATATGTGCCTAGCCTTACAGAGGTTTTCAGGTTGTTTTTTCAAAGGATTTATATAAGCGTTATACCGTTGAAAATTCGGGATGAAATGAACTGCATGCTGATGCTATATTAATTGGCTCAGTGTGCCTCAAATAAATGTTATGAGTAATAATTCATCATCATCATCATCAGCCTATCTACGCCCACTGCAGGGCAAATGCCTCTCCCATTATTCTCCAATTACCTCGGTCCTGTGCCAACTGGGACCAATGTATCCCCGCAAACTTCTTAATCTCATCTGCCCATCTAACTTTCTGCCGCCCCCTGCAGCGCTTGCCTTCTCTGTTACCATAAATGACCAACGGTTATCTTGCCTTCGCATTACATGCCCTGCCCACGTCCATTTCTTCTTCTTAATCTCTACTAATATGTCCTTAACACGTGTTTGTTCCCTGACGCACTCCGCTCTCTTCTTGTCCCTTAATGTTACACCTATCATTTTACGCTCCATTGCCCGCTGAGTCGTTCTCAATTTAGGTTGAACCCTCTTAGTGAGCCTCCAAGTTTCTGCCCCGTAGGTGAGTACCGGTAAGATGCAGCTGTCATACACTTTCTTCTTCAGCGACAATGGTAGGCTGCTATTCATTATCTGAGAATGCCTGCCATATGCACCCCGGCCACCCCATTCTGATCCTTCTAATTATCTCTGCCTCATGGTTGGGATCTGGGGTCACAACTTGGCCTCAGTAGATATATTCGCTTACAGGGTGTCTAGCGACCGGGAAAACCGGGAAAAGTCAGGGAATTTTTAGCCACCGGGAAAAGTCAGGAAATTGTCAGGGAATTTTTGAATCAAGTAGTACCAGTCAGGGAAAACCACTTTGGGGCCTGCCCACACAGTTTTAGGATAGGGGAAACCAGTCGAACGCAACGCGAACGCAAACCGAACGCTTCACGCGCTACGAAAGGGTGAACCGCATGAAACGTTTTCTGGTTTTTCTGCAAGGGAAAACGCGGCGCGTACGCCAGAGGCGCGCTGACGCCGCCGCGGAAACCACCGGCACGGTGCGTGCCGAGCGGTAGGCGGTGGCAACATGGCGGCAGCACCGGCCGCGGAGTAGTGCGGTAGCTCCAACGGCCGCTTCTAACCGCTCTTTAAAATGCTACTCAAAGCACAAACGCACTTGCTTGTGCAGGAAAGGAGCCACCGCAGGCACGAAATCGTCGACGCGGCCGTGAAAATACCGCGCACGACTCGCGTGCAGAAACTCGCCGTGCGGTTCACGCACCTGGCGTAGGTTGCTGGGTGCATTTGCGGCAGAGGGACGTCTAGGTGGTGCCCAAATCGCACGCAAAACGGGCCTTTTTTTCCAGCGAATTAAAAGGCAGCGTTTTTTGGGGGCTAATCTTGAAAGAACTTCCTTATGACACCAGGAGCCAGAATTACATAATCAAAAAGGAACATCGTTTAGCGCGAACCCAGTGAACCGCATGGGGTGTTTTCTGCTCGCTAAAACCGTCACCCCCGGGGGTGACGCTAAAACGCGCCGCGCACGTCACAGGCGCGCTCACGCTGCCGCGGAACTACCCGCACGCTGCGCGTGGTGCTGCAGGCGGCGGCAACATGGCGGCGGCTTCGACCGCGAAGTGGTGACGGGAGCTCGAGCGACCGCTTCTAAGCGCTCTCTAAAATGCCGCACAAGGCACGCACGAAGTTGCTTGTGAGGTAAAGGAGCTTAGAATGTGGGCGAAAAGAGTACAATAAAAAACATCATCCGCGCCGCTACTGAAAGGGAATATGCAATACCTGCCGGGGTGGTAAGCCTTAACATGTCTGGCGGAGCCAGCCGGCTGCCTCGAGAGGTTCGAAACTGCCGTCATGAGGCGCGCGGCTCCCATTGGCGCAAGTCGTCAGGGCCCTCCCACTGCCGCGCGCGACGTGCGTCATTTTCTGAGCGAGGCAGAAGCTGCCGCACGCGCGAATCGTCGACGCGGGCGTCAAAAAATCGCACGCGCAACGCACCATGCAGTTCACGTTGCATGTTGAGCGAGGACAATCAAGAAAAAAAGCAGAACGTGCTTGCTGAAGCGCAACTTCAAGTTTCTATCCCGCAAGAAGAAATAAACTCTCTGAAGCCGTAACTGAAGGCAAGAAAACCTCAAACTGAACAAACTGAAATTAATCAAAGTGCATTTTGAGAATTAGGGCACTTGCAACAAACGTGTTTTTCCGTATGATAGAATGTCTTTTCTCTACGCTTTTTATATGCTTCAGGGACCGTTTCCACAAAATGGCGCGTGTTGTATTGGTCAGGGAATTTAAACTAAAATGGTCATGGAAAACCTGGAAAAGTCAGGGAAATTGAATTAGGCAATTTGCTAGACACCCTGGCTTACCACTTCCACTGCCTCGCCACCTATCTCAAATCGCTGTGCTGTCCCGAGGTTATTGATCATTACTTTAGTTTTCTGCATATTAATTTTCAGGCCCACGGTTCTACTTTGTTCATCCAGTGCGGAAAGCATGCTTTGCATTTCGTCCCCGAGTTACTTAGCAAGGCAATGTCATCAGCAAATCTGAGGTTACTGAGGTATTCTCCATTAACCCTTACTCCCACCTGTTCCCAATCCAACGTTCTGAATACTTCTTGTAAACTTGTAATACTTCTTGTAAGTAATAATTAGAGCCCATTAAGTTTTCAGAAAACTGTACTTGGCATAATTAGACTAATTCTCTCCAATCAACTATTTTTATAGGAATATAAGTAGTATCAGCATGCATGGCAGGTCTTAAGCTACACATCCATACCATTTGTTTTTAAAAATTTTGAATAAAAAGCCCCTTAACGGCCCGTAAGAAATTACTTAATTAGGCTCCAGTATTTTCTTTGTAACTCAAAAAACACTTATGCCACATGAAAACTAATTATATATTTGAAATGAGGAAAACAAAACACATATGCACAGTGATTTTCATTATCATAGACCAATTAATAAAAATGTTCATTTCAAGACCCTCTTAAAGGCAGCTTCGGGGCGCCCGCTATTTGAGAACCTTCGTCTCCTCCGAACGCCAGCTGATTTTTTTTTTCCGCCTCCGCTGATGCGCCGCCACTTTCGTCCAAATGAATGAATGAATGAATTTATTGTTGACAAGGAAATGAAAGAGCACCAGCAGGCGTATAGTTTGTCTCACCTAAGGGTGGACACCTGAACGCCTGCTGGGGGGGGGGGGGGGGGGGGGGGGGAATGGGGAACACAGTTGTACAGGAAAGGGAGGAGAAAGAAAAGGGGGGATACATATATACAGGAATAACACGGACATATATGTACAATATATACAAGCTATAAACGGTAAAATGCGAAGGCAAAAAAAGCACACACACACACACACAAAAACAGCCACAGTTCAGTTTAGCTGAGGAGAAAGCGGAAAGCCTGGAAGGAGAGGCGTCCAGGTAGGACCCCAGGGCCTCATGGACTCTGTCCCTCTCTCTGGCACTGCCTGGCGGCCACAGAAATTCTTCGAGGGGCCGAGCCCCTCCCCCGAAGGCGGCCAACAGTTCGGTCCCCCATGCGGCACGGTCTGGACAGCCGCGTGGCAGTGCTGGCAGGACGGGCGGGACGGGTCGTCGACGAGGTCCAGGCGGTGTTTTCGCTCAGCCGTCCTCACGCACCCCACGCGGAGGAGCAGGACAGCCGAGCGTTGCTGTCGGGGCATCCGTGTGGCCGCACGGGTGGTGGGGCCTCTCCAGCGGCCAACGTCGGTGCAGGGTGCTGGGCCCGTACATGCCGCTGGATCAGCAGACGGGCGTCATCCGCAGCTGCCTGGACTGCCGTGGGTAAAGGCGACAGCTCGTGGGCGTGCGTGGCCAGCTCGTCTGCCCTCTCGTTGACCTCCAGCCCAGTGTGGCCTGGAACCCACTGCAGCCGTATGCGAGCTCCCCGCTGAGCCAGCCGTGCCACCTTGTCCAGCACGGCCCACGCCAGGAGGGAGCGCGGGTCGCCCTCCCGGATCCGAAGTATGGCTACTCGAGAATCGCACAGCAGGGCGCAGCGCTCGGGGGTTGGTTCCAGCTCCAGTAGAAGGTCCAGGCCAAGGCTTACGCCCACCATTTCGGCCGTGGCGGATGATGCGGTGTAGTGTAGCCGGGACTGCCTGGTGGCCTCCCCCAGCACTGCCGCCGCCGTGGCCGAACCCTGCCGCTTCCGCACGGAGCCATCCGTACATGTATACCGGGGTGTGGCCCTCCAGGTTGCCCCACACGACGCCCCGGGCCAGCTGCAGCTGCCCGCAGTGCGACGTCCGCCGCTTGCTGCGCAGGCCCGGGATGTCCATGTGCACCTCGGCCTCCAGGGCAGGGGGGGTGGCTGGAGGGGGGCCTGCTTTCACGGGTCCACCACCTCCTCGAACAGGGCCAACATGCGCCCCATGCGCAAGTGGCGATGTGTACGCAGCCGCTGCAGCAGGGGGCTGTCTCCCCCAGCCCGCCGCAGCCGGTCAATGTGGCCCAGGGCGCGCTGGTCCGCCGTCATTAGGAGCGTCCATGCCCCCGCCTCAGCCAGCGTCTTTGCACACTGGGAGTCTCGAGGCAGGCCCTGGCAGGTGCAAACACCCCTGCGGTGGTCGCCCTCCAGGTGCCGCCAGCTGGGCTTGCGCGGGGTGACCAGTGGTAGCCTGTACATTAGCAGTCCCACAGCCGCGGCATTGTAGAGCCGCAGGGCCGTTCGCTGCGAGCAGCCGCGGTCCCGGGCGTCCATCTTTCGCACGGCCGTAGTGGCCATCTGTGCCCTGGCTCGGAGCTCACTGGTTGCCTGCCGGAAGTTGATGCAGTGGTCCAGTGTGAGCACCAGGTAGCGCACACTGGTCTTCCAGCTGAGCTCCTCGCCATCGATGTGCAGGCACGTGGCCGTGCGACGGGCCCTGGGCATCCGGATGCACCAGCATCGCCTCCGTCTTGCTCGTGGACAGCTGTAGGCCAACTTTCACCAGCTTGACCCACACCGCGTCCAGGGCCGCCTGCAGCTGCAGCACGACGCTTCGGCAGCTCCCCTTGGGGCCCAGCACCCACAGAGCCACGTCGTCGGCGTACAGACATGTACACCCTCTGTGCCCCTCCTCTGGGCAGACTTGTGCGATTTTGAGCACTGCGGCTGTGGGAACTGCGGTTAGCGTGACCGAACTGAGGTGGCCAAGCTCAGTTTGCGTTAACCATGGTTACCGGGAAGGCGCGTAGCCAGGATTTTTTTTTCGGGGGGGGGGGGGGCTAAAGTTGTTCTCAAGCCCCCCACCCGACAGAACAAATATCTCTGTAGTTTGCAAGGGTCCCTGAGGGCTATGAAGAAAAAAACATGCTTGGTTCATTAAATAAACTCCATTGCCCGGATAGCAATGATACCAATATTGTCGCAAACTTCAAAGGAATAATCGAGATATTAAATAAAACATATGTGGCGAATCCCCAGCCACTTTCCGGCAATTCTCATCCTGTTGGTACGATTGGCGCCCAACGACCTAAGCCACCGCCCCCCCCCCAAAAAAAAACATGATCGCACGATTGTTGAAGGGCCTCTAGTTCTATTGATCTTATCATGTGAATTTTAATGTGCTGCTAACACACTCATACCTACGTCTTAGTGCTGGCCTAAACTACACCACTCCTGCCGATATTACGTCACTGCGGCGCGAAATTTGGAAATGTTTGATATTTGTTGCATTGCTTCGGTTAAAAAACGCCTTCTGTGACTGTAATGGAGCTGAGTAAGTTACTAAAGGCTAGTTCTTTCAAGTTCAGCGAGGTTGTATTTCCTCTTCAAATGGGATGTTTAAGGTCTCGCTCATGATATTGGTGTTGATTATGATGGTATTACAGTGCCAGGTGAACTTGTAAACCGTGAAAAAATCCGCAGACCACATGGTGCAAATCTGCTCCCGTGATACGGGACGTATACTGCACGCACGGGCACCTTGTGCAGACAATCACATAAAACTATGGTCATTCAATGACCATAGTTTTATGTGATTACTTGCTTTATTTTAACGTGTGCAGCATGGTGTGTGTGACATCTGCAATAAAATGACGTAGGCCGTAAGAATGAGTTTTTTTTTTGTTGCTGTTGTCCACAATGCAGTATAAATTTTTTGCTTATGAGCATTTTACGCCCGTACAGCAGCTTCCAGTGTAAGGCCAATGGAGCTTATTTTGTGCAGCCTACGTCGAATCTATGCAGTTACGTTATGTGTAGCGCAGATCTCATCTTAAAAAAAAAAAAAAAAACGACAGGCTATGAATTATGCGTACAAGCAGCGTTATATCACTACCAATAATTTCAGCAAATAATTTCAGCAAATAGGGGGGGGGGGGGGGGGGAGCACGGAAGTGTGCTGGCGTTCTTGAAAGGACCTGTGGTCTGTAGCCTGTTTTTTTAATTACTACATTCGTTCATCATGCTAAATCGATTGAGCATTGAAAGAACGATACTCTTGAGCCCACAAAACTTCAAAAAAAGGGCCAGAAAGAGGGAAAGGAAAATTCCGCTAGAAAGGCACGTTCGTTTCTTCGCCACCAGTACGAAGGTCCTTCACTTGCGCACACTGCTATGGTGATTTTAAAATTGGGTGTAACAGTGGATGCACGCGTCAGTATGTAACGGGGCCACAAAAGTCGCGATAACAGGCACACCATGAAACAGCGGCTACCTCACATGGAGTTGCGTGCCTGTAAATGAAGCAGACTACCAAAGCTGAAGCGAGAAAAAATATATTTTTAACTCTTCATGTACTTCATGGACAGCGGTAACTCTTCATGTCCCGAAACGCTCTGAGTAACCCTCGCCAACTTTGTCCATCATAGGATATTCAGGCATTTATATGAGTTGAATTTACGTTTTCTCTCGTTCAAAGTTACCTATCCGCTTCATCGTGGGCGCTCCTTTCAACAGCCAATTCAAACGCAAATATTGCATTTGAAATAAAGCGTGATACAAATTTTTTGGCTCGCAGACATAAAGGTGCTGTGAAATCGTGTAAATATTAGGAAGTGATAATTTAAATATTAAAAGGCTGCAGTGATCACGCAAGGATAAATCAGTGGTCAGGGGAAGAAAATGACCTACAATTGAGGTCTCTTTTGTGCGTTGGCACTTCCCAAACCAAGGGCGCTGCTGTCCTTGCGCCGTTCTTTCATATCGCCGTTCTTTCATATCGCCCAGGGAAAAAGCGACCGTGGACGCAATGGAGGGGCCATCGAAGATGGCCATCGGGTATTTGTTACTGTCGCGACCGCCGTCGGCAGAGCCGGTGACCATCGTGCCTTCGTGCCCTTTTTGTCAACTCGCTTTTCCCCAGTTGCCCAGGTTAGCGAAAAATACTGCCGAACGAATCTGCCTAATCGCGGAGGAGAAAATGACTGTCTGCAACACCGCTTTCAGAAGGGGACACGCAGTGCGCGCAAGCTAGACTAAGCAATTATTCCATGTCAACAGCCTCCAGGGCTCCACAGAAACGTGAAAACGAAAGTGAACACTCTTAACAAAAAAGCTCGTAAAAGGGTAGTAACGGCTGTATTTACTAACTCCTTACGGAGTTTACTACCCTCCAGAACGGTAGGTAGGCCCTACCACGAAGTGTGGAACCGAGACCGTGCACTTAGTAACTGCTGCTGGTTTGATACTAACATTCACTGAAGTAAGAAATTCTATGAATTATTGAACAGAATAACTACAGCACTTTTTCCAGACCAAATCACAATTAAAAAGTTTTTGCAAATCCACATGCTGTCTTGTATATTCTCACATTAAAATGCATAATTCTAAAATTATCGCCAAAATATTTTATTTTGACGACAAGCCCACCGACTCTCTCAGGGACTTTCCGCTGCTGGCTATTAAAGCAAGAAGAGCAGATGTATTTCTAAGGTAACTAAGTAATACTCGCTCTCCTCGTGCATCCCGTTGGCTTTCTTGCTCAATTCAGCTGTTGATTGTCCACGTGTGACATGTGCGTGATGAACGTGTCTATGTCGCGCTGCGCACTCAGCAGATCCACATTGTTGCGCGTAACTTTTTACTAGGTCATGCATGACCAGTTAGTAAAAGCAACTAGGTACCTAGTCAATACTGGGACAAGTAACTGGTTAGTGTTCAGTTAGTAAGTGCGCCGACCTTTTTTTTAAGAGTGAAGGGGGGATGCACGGAAGAGGGGCATACTTTGCCGCATTCAGCTAAAGCACACATTTCGCCCAATACGCAGACCCATCGCTTTCTTCAGTTAACTTGCAGGAGTATTGACTGTCTGCCACCGCCGCTTGCACGTGGTTCTGAAGATAGTCTTTTCCATTTACGGCCTTCATCGTACCAGTCTTCACCCATCAATGGTTTTCGTTCTTTACGCCTCCAGTTAGTGCGGACCACTCCTTGCTTCCCCGGCCATACCGCGACGAGTCAATCTCCTCTGATGAGAACGACTCAGCCGGCCAATTATTCTCTGTGTGGCGACATGTCACACAAAAGGGGCACAACGCAGTCCCATGGGCTGAGCTTACCAGAGGGCGCCATCGCTTTTGGAGCTGCACCCCTCCGGAATTATCTTGACCTGGGCGCTTCGTTTTGTGTAAGCACCAATGCGTTAGGACAGGCATTCAGTCGTGAATGTTTTTAATAGTGGCACGTACGATACCTGCAAACACGTCGGCGCGCCTGCCCGCACGGCACTGCAAGCGGCTCGAACCAGCCCAGACCACGCCAGCAACAGCTTATCGCCGCTCTTCGAAATCAATCTGATCGCGAGATCAGATGCGAGTAAGTGAATGTTAGTGCGGGGAAAAATTGTGCTATGGATTGTAATTCGCAGTGGTAGATATAGCGGTGGTCAAATATCCACCGCGATGCTAAGCCTGAAGTTCCCAACACCGAACAGACCTGAGCAAACCAAGCCGGTTGCGAGCTGTTGGGGTAGCCCCTCTCCTCGCCGCGCGCGAGTGCGCTGCGTTTGTGTCTGAAGCGACTGCTTTAACGATATCTCCTTTTGTCTACACTGCTTCTCTTTTGTTTTTATCGGGAAGTTAAAAGTGTGCTAATTTATTTTTGTTACGCTCACAACCAAGTGACCGCGGTCACCCCACTTGGAAATTCGCATGTAACAGCCAAAACCGCAGTTTGTGATAACCAGGGTTTAGTAACCAGGGTTAAACTTAACAGTGGTTATTTCCGCCGTGTAACTAGGATATGAGTCGTTTTGCCAGAGCACACGCCCTGCCTGCAAATGAGGCTAATCATTATTTATTCCTCATTCGCCGTGCTTCCTTGTAGCTATTTACTGACATATTGCTATTGTGTTTCGATGTTCCTGTGAGACGGAATAAATGATTTCCTTCTCATAATTTCATTCACCATGCCGATTGTATCACGCGTGAAGGAGCTTCCAAGTGCACTTCTAGTGCGAAGCAGATGGTACGATTGCTCTCCCTAACCACACAAATATCCGCCTTAATTGTATTACATAGGATGTTTGAAAGGGATAAAAAGCTTCTACCTAAAATAAATGGCGTTCGAATAAAGATTCACTCGGAAAAGTCAGGCCCGACCTCTAAAAGACGCCGAAAGAAAACGCACTGTGGTTTGTAGAACCCCGAAAGGCAACGGCAAAGGCAAAGGATTCCGGGTATAAACACCGAGTATATAGCAGAAAAAATGGGAATCGAGCAAAAGGTGTTCTTAAGATCATCATAATCATCATCATCACCATTATCCTCCTCAGCATCATCATCGTCATCATCATCGTTTTCGTCCTCACCGTCGATTGTGTTGAGCTCCCCTCGCTTTCAAGACACTTCCGAAACTTCTGGACTTACAACAGTGGAGAGGCAGGCGATCCGAATAGGTCATAGCAGCAATAAAATTGTGGTCATCGTTACTGCAGAGTGTACCAAATGCAATGGCGAGGTCAAACGTACAACCTCCTCAATTGGTAAAAAGAAAGATTGGGCGGGTTGGTACATCATTAAAGGGATAACCAGCACAAAACGACACACAAGGAGGGGGTTAGACAGTCGCGTCTGTAACCTGCTTGTGTGTCGTCGTTTCGCGCTTTTTATCCCTTTAACACTTTTATTGGAAGCGGAAATAAAATCGCCAGCAGGTGGATTCCTGCCTTTCATCACTGAATGGTCGACGAGTCAGAAGGTCTCGAGGAAATCTGCATGCTTTAAGTCTAATCAAAGCTCACTCCTGCATATGGTTTCTCACAGAATGCGATGCATGCTTTACTGCAGCGAAAAAACAATATCACGTTGTTTAACATTTTATTGCAAAGGTATTTGATTTGAAACGATTAATCACGATATTTACACTTTTGCACAATCATACAATAACGTCGAAAGCGCATAGTGTCGTAATGGTGATCACAAACACCGCTGCCTCCCCGCCACCTCAAGTGCAAGCAACGAGCGTTCAAGTTTGTCGCCGAAGCATCACGTGCGCTTTTTCGATGCCCACCGTCTCGGCGCCATTGCCGTCTTCGGAGGCAGATAGGTGCATAGTCGCACTCGGGAGAACGCAAGGTTCCAGCTGCTTGGGGCAGCGGTGCAGCAGCTTTCGAAAGCCTTTGGGCTGGTGTTCAACTGCTCGCTCTCGCCCAATAGGCAATACTCGACCATAAGTGGCGTGGTGTCTCCGACACTCCATTGCTGCCGTGACCTGAGGACGTTGTGGGCGGCGGACAATCCGCCAGCGACGTTCTCGAGGAACGACAAGCGCGGTTTGTCGGTGGGTGCGATGCAACGCCGCCGGGAGTTCTGAACGAGCAAGTGACGCGCGACGGCAGCGTAGGCTTCGAGCTTTGTGTCCAGCTTGGCGACGTCGATGACGCAACTGGTGTCCGCGGCGTCCAAACGCACTGTGGTCGGCACTCGCTTGTCCAATGCCCGGGCCAGTTGTACGCATTTCCCCTCAAGCGGTGACGAGGAGGACTGGCTGATGACAGTGGCGTCTCTGCTGGCCTCCGAGCGCACTTTTTCCGCGATCAGGAGCGGCAAATGCTTGCCTGCGGAGCTGAGCGACGTTTGGTAAACAATGTCGATATCGAGCCCCAAGTGGTGTGACACGCGGTGTCCCTCCTGTCGGCTGGTGGACCCGGGGCACTGGCTCCTTTTTGGTGACATGGACGCGTTCGTCGCCGCTCCCACCAAGAGCATGTCCATCACCTCGGGGAAAATTGACTGGCTGCAGCTAACTACCAGGAAGCCAATGGCTCTCATGGGGCTCTTGCACGGGCCCGGTCGGGACGTCGAGGTCGGCTGTGGCAGCAGGGCCTGCTGGACGGATCGATGGCGAAAGAGCAGGATAACGCTGACGTGGCTCCGAAGGGCCCTCGCGAAGAACGGACCCAGCCATTGCTTCTCCAGGTTGCCCTTGCTACCGACGGTCCGGCCGAGCCGAGGAGTCGTAACCTTGCACCCCGATGACGAAGGCTCCAGGGCAGCCCTGCTGCACATCGGCGGCTCGCCAAAGATCGTCTTCAGGCCGATGCTGGAAGACTGGTTGAGCTGTCCGTGGTGAGAGACCATGTTGTTGCAGGGGTCATCCACTACTGCTTCGATGACGTTCTACTTAACGTCGTTGGTCAGCGGGTATCCGACGGCGTGGTTCTGCTTCCCCTTTTGTTGTCCTCGGTGATATTCAGAAGCTTCTTCGAACGCTTTTTGTCCCCTGCCGGAGCGAAGCTTGCCCTTCTACTCTGCGATGGAATTCGGCGATGGAATTCGGCGAGCAAGTCTCGTGCTAGCTGAGCTTGCACCGCTGTCCGCTTTCTCTTCTTCCCTGCGTGAGCCAAGGAGGCGCGTGGAAGAGTCCGCTTCCTCGAAAATTGGTACTTGGTTTCTTTCTTACTCCTGTATAACCTATGACGTCAATCTGTATATTGTAGTTCTGTTGTGCAATTGCGTGGTCTTTCCTCCTTTTTAATTAACCTATGACGTCAATATGTATATTGTAATTCTATTGTGCAATTGCGTGGTCTTTCCTTCTCCTAAATTTGTACATGTTCATTTTATAGTGTTATGAAGCGGGCGAATAAGCCCTAAAAAGCTCCCCCGTTTCTTTCGCAATCCCCTATGCGTGAATGTTTCATAAGGGAAGGAAAAATTATTTTATGACAGAACTAAGTGAGAGCGCCAACCAGTCCTCATTATGACGATTGCAGTCCTGTTACCACATGGTGCACGGTGCCCTATGCGCTCTTTCTCCATTGCCGTGGATGTATGGATAGCTAGATCACCTTAGCTGGAAGTTAGATAGATAGATAGATAGATAGATAGATAGATAGATAGATAGATAGATAGAGAGAGAGAGAGAGAGAGAGAGAGAGAGAGAGAGAGAGAGAGAGAGAGAGAGAGAGAGAGAGAGAGAGAGAGAGAGAGAGAGAGAGAGAGAGAGGGCCGCAGCGACCTCCATGCCCTCGAGGAGAAGGGGAGAGTCTGAACAAACCTTTGGCAATATCCATGTGCAATTGATGTGCGTGCGGTCCGCTTTGTGGAGACCTCAAGATCTTGGTCATCTTCTTCCAATGCCCAGAGGGTGGTGGTAGCCACCCACAGATCGCCTGGTACTGCCCAATCCGCAGGTAAGACCCCAATACACGTGACCTGCCTTCAGGTCTTAGAGCTGGAGGCAAGGTTAGACATTTCAAGGAGTGCCTGAATGTTGCGTGTACGTCTCTATCGGTTGAACTTGGGAACGGAAAGACTTTCCTTGAGTGGTACAAACAAGCGAACATTTTGACCGAGGCTCTGTGGAATTACGCACGTCCAAACTTACAAAAGAAATAGAAGAAAATGATTTCCGAAGGACGACTTCTAGTACTAGGGGACGCGACGGTGGAAGGACGCCATCAAAAGGTCGTAAAGTAGTAAACAACTTGCGTGTTGTTAAGACAGATGAAGGATATATGTTCATGGTTTTGCGTCTTTGACAGTTGCGAAAAGCTTCGCTTAATCTAGGGTCAACGTTGAAAAGGTGAAAATGGCGTTGGAGCTTTTAAAAAAAAATGTAAACAAGAAAAAAGTGCTTCATATATTAAGAACGCAAAAGAGATGAAGCTGGAAGTGTTTTTCACCGCAAAAACGCATAAACAAAGCATTACGTTTAGGCACATTGTTTCTGAGCGCGGAGCATGGCAAGTGCTTGTTGCGGGGTTTCTGCAGAATATGTTGAATACTTTGACCGTACAAGATTCGTATGAGATGTCCAACTCTGACACTCTTGTAGAGTATTTGGCATCTGAAAGTGCTAAGAGTAGTTGTGGTACCAGCATTGATGTTGAAAATCTCTTATTCTCTGCCACATGACCATCTAATGCAGTGCGTTAGTGAGCTGTATAACCAAAGGGAACGATGAGGTTATGTTCCGAAACACTTGTGGAATAACGGTGGAGCCTTTTTGGAGTTGGCGCATTTCTACATTAATAACAACCACGTTGGCTTCTGTGATAAGACTTTCTTGACAAGAACAGGTCTGTGTATCGGTTCGAAGGTGGCTCCTGTCCTCAGCACCACTTTTCTAAGTACCTCGAAGGTGGCTCCTGTCCTCAGCACCACTTTTCTAAGTACAGTAGAATCTCGATAAACGGAAATCACTTAAACGGAATTGCCGCTTTAACGGAACAGTAGCCTGTAAGTTGGTTGGTTTTATATTCAGATAACGTAACAAAACTCTCGGTAATCGAAACTAAAATTTCCGCGTCACCGTGTAAACGGAACCAGAAGTGGAACTTCTTGTGAGACCCATTGGCATGGGAATCAGCTTTTTACGGTTCCGGCTGTTTCATTGTTTATTTCTTCCTGCATGTTTTTTTAGCCTGGTTGGCCTCGTAAGCCTCTTCTCGTGAGTGGTCAGCCGTACGTGTTAGCGCAACGAATGCAACATCGAAGTTCTTGTTCCAGTCGTTCGGCATCGATTCAAGACGCCGAGCTAGTTACAGGGCTCAGCTCCTGCCGCCTCGTTCGTGCCATCGTGGTGCTATTCGCGCTTCATTACCACCTTGCCGTCTTATAAATTCGGTGGCTCGTAAGCACTGGTGAAGTTGAGGTCTCTGGCCTCCGTGAAGATGCAGTTGCAAGGACTCAAACAAAAGTAATTGATGCATTTTGTAGTGCACAGCGACTCAGTATTGCCAAATCAACTTTGTGAATGCTGCGCCTAAACCTCTTGTAGTTCTCTTTCTTTCTGAAAAAAAAAACTATCAGCTACATTCACCTTCTAGTGCTTAGAGTTCCATGAGACAGTATTAAGAGTGTGTACGCACATAAATTTACACTGTCACGCATCTATCTCAGTAAACAAAGCTCCTGTTAAACGGAACTAATTTTTTCGGTCCCTTAAGTTCCGTTTATCGAGAGTCTACTGCAGTGTTGACAGAGAGCTGTCCAGAGATATAGATGGCGTAGTGTCCAAGGTATTCAGATATGTCGAGCCTTGGTGGATTCAGAGGGTGTGTCCGGATGTCCTACCCCCCTCCCCCTTAATATTTGAATTTATACCCCCAAGAAGGTACCAGAAAAGGTAGTAGACCCCTCAGGTAGTAGAAAAAGTCTAGTTGATGATGTTTTTCTATTTCTTTATTTTTAGTTTTCCGAAATTTTGTCTGTACAATCATTTGCGCCATATAGGCCTCCTGCGCTGCCCAGGGGGCGCTGCGCAAGCGGCTTCCGGGCAGTACTTCCGGGTAGTACAAAGCTGCGCGGGTCCCATAGGATCCCGTGTTGACAGAAGCAAAATGAGCTCGACGCTCCCGATTATTTTGCGACGTGGTCACCAGCTCATCCCCGACGCGTCAGATCTCTTTCAGCGATCAACTTGGCATTAGGGGAAAAAGCTTTGCAGCGCTAAACACGTTTACAGCGCCGACGAAAGTGCCGGGACCGTGATGGCGTCTGCTACTCGCAGGTTCACCGATCGATGGTCGTACGAAGTGAAATTTTAAGTAAAATTTCTAGTTTAAACTAATACTCTAGGTGACAAAGTCTTCTCAAAAACAGCCGATCAAAAAAGAAGAGTGACGCAATCGGCGATCATCGCGCTTTAAAAAGCCAGCGAGTCCGACGGACCGCAGGCTCGCCTGCTGCGGTGCGCCGCTCTTTTGCGTACCTGCACACTATGCGTGCGCTTTCATTAAACAGTGCTCGTTTGTGTCGCCGTTACGAATACATGGTGCAGCGTTAGCTTGCCGTTTTGTTGCGTGTCTCAGTGACAAAATGCCGCGACCGTCAGAAGCGTGAAATGTTTTCGATTCCGAAATTAGTGGTCGTAAAACAAAGTGGTCGGGCGAACTAAGAGGCCGCTCGCTTTCCTTGTTTGCTCTCACTTTACTTAATTACGCTCTTGCAGCATACATTCCCAGTTCGCACCTAATAGCCTAGAATCAGGGTCAGCAACGGCTGAGTTCCATGCAGCCTACACAGCCGAGGGGGGGGGGGGGGGGGGGAGGAGGAGGAGGAGGAGGAGGGGGGCTTTGAATGCAAAGAGAAAAAATTCGGCGAATTTCTAATAATATTTGACAATAATCTGGCGAAGTGTGAAGATGGGGAAGGGGGGGGGGGGGGCAATTCAACTGGAGGACGCCACTTCTCTGTTCTTGTCTCGCTGTCTAACTCCATTTGAAGTCATAACTGGCGTGTCGGCGTACGACCCCTGCACTAGAAAACCAACACAGTCAGTGATGATCGTATAGAAATATTCGGGGGCCCGCGCCGTGTATGCGGCTGTGTTATGTGATGTTATAGAAGTACACATCTCTGCAGGGCGTGTGATTTGGTGCGTGTTTTGCGTCCTTTAATAGCGCTTAATTTGTTTATTTAATTGGCGCTATTGCCCCACCTACTCGCTATGTACCCTGCCGTTCGTAAATCGTGCGGCGTAAAACGTTACGCAAGAATCATTTAGTTTGCGAAAATACGAAACAAAATTTCCACTCGTTTCAAAGGCGGTGCCAGGCCAGCAGTGTCAGCTGAGTCGGCTGCGCAATTCTTGCGTTCGCTTGCATGCTCCCGATGAAGCAACATTTGCGGTTACCTCACGATGTAAGATGATCAGCGTTCCGTGTTTATGCTACTCGTGAACTTTCCTTTGTCGACCGCACGCAAGAAGAAAAAACTAACTGTCGCCAAACAGTTAACCACCCGACCTGGCGATATACTGTCCCACGCCGCGACCACCGCGACAGCTCGCTCGAAAGCCGACAAATCGGCTTCTTTTTGCGGATATTATTTTGTTTAGCCTCTGCAGCTACTTTAGGGGCTATTTCATACAGTATGCAGTGATTTAAACACGCCACAAAGCGCCACAACCAACTTTCACTCTGGCTTGTAATTGAAAACACATGGAGGGCGGCGAGGGTCGTCTGCTTTTGTACTACCCAGAGGCGTCGGCCGCTAGGGGCGCTGCATGTCGCCAAAACTCCAGCGCAGGAGGCCTATAATGATTACATATGTTATTTCCGCAAATTTTGCATTTTTTAGGATATGCAAAGCGTTGCACTGTTGGCTCATTTCGGTATTTTTTTATCGTATTCGCAGCACTTTTTTAGAGATATTTTAGTTCAGGCTTAGGATTTGGGAGGAGGTAAGTAAGATGAATATTTTTAATTTCATCTGTACATTTTTGTTAAATTTCTACTATTTCTATTTCTTATTTCTTGGTTTCTCAAAATTTTGTCGGATTTCTATCTGCGCTGTAATACCGACTAAGTGTGTTACTGCCGCCAGTTCTGTATTTTTGGGCAAATGCAAGCGTTACACTGTCTCGAGTGGGGAAGGGGGGGGGGGGGGGGGAGTGGGCACTCGGCAAACAATGTGCGGTGGTTGCGGTGGAAAACATTTATTTCGCTATTTGCAAAAGAGAGATAGCGACGGCCTGAAGGGCCGACCCTGGCAACGACTGCGTCGGTATTTCTCAAAGAAAGCGCAAGCGTCGAGAACAAGAGCGCATACCCGCCATCTCGGGTAACCGAATCTGCGCAACCAGCGGCAGCGCTTGGGAAAGAAAACTCATACCAGCGCGAGTGCGAGAAGCGCCAATCCTCTACAAGAGACGTCTCTGTACATACTCCGCAAGAAGCAGTTGCTGAAACATTTTCATTCACCGCGCTTGTATTGAGGAGGGCGTAACAACTGCGCGAAAGGAGCGCGAAGTCCGGCCATGGGGCAGCGTGTCTCGGACGTCGATAAGAGTTGAGCGAAACGGGGGGAATGTTGTACCTTTAGAACTTCTTGTTATGCCGTGGGGCAATCTCTCGCCATTTAAAAAAAAAGAGAACCAAAACTTTACTACCACTATCGCATGGTGTTAGCTCAGGAAAGTAACAGAACCAGAAAATGAATCTTCCAAAGATGGCAATGACAATGAATCTTCCAGAAGAAGTTGACAATGAATCTTCCAAGCACCAAAGAGCACGTGGCACGTCAGCCGGTAAGTCCAATCATTTGGCTTGTTGAATGTCGCGTCAGCCATCTGCGTACATTGCTTAATGAGGTGAACTCGCTGTTTAGTATGCTGTAACCCTGCTAATTTTCACAATGACTTATTTTCACAAATTGTACTGAAAATTTGCACAATGGAAATGTTTATTGCACAAAGGAGCATTTCCGAGATCAGTCACGCATGTGCACCTGTTCGCCGTGAGAGAAAGATTTTAAGTAAATCGCTAGCAGAAAGCAACCACAAACGCGGCGGCAATATTTCATTCTATCTACTCTTTTAACAAAATTGCCGGTTCAGATGCCACAGCGCACACCATATGTAAATACAATGCTCGCTTGTGCATTGATGCTTGAATCACGGTGGTGCTTGGATAATGAACACCACATGTACAGTAGAGACACATAGGCAATAGGATTTGTACGTACTCATCTACGTGTCAGTTCTTTATATGTGCCATATAAAAACAGCATTTCAGCGATAAAAATAAAAGATCTCTATACTTTTCGATGCCGAACATTGTGCCGATACATCGACACAATGTTCGATGTGTTCTCGCTACCTATTTTATGTATTAAAATTTACTTAAATACGATATAATTTTCTTTTACAGCATACGTGGACGGAATCGGTAGCTCTGCAGGCCCGGATGACGGTGCCCAACCATGTCCCGATCAAGGTTCTGCAAGTGCCAGAGCTTCGGTGGGCCCTCCATCGAGTTGTGATGATCTTCCCACGCCCTTAGCGAGCCGAGATATTTGGTACATTGACGCCGGGACTATCTACCTCAAGGTACACCGTGATGATCAACGCTTGACATTTTTGAAAGATCCATTCGTTCCGCAAGAGCAAGCGCAACTGCTTACGCAAACGGTGATGAAAGGGACATCTAATCAACAAAAACGCTCAGATTTCAAAGAAACTGTCTTGAAAAGCACAGTTGGCTAGTTATAGCAAACACTTAAACGCTGGACTGTGCAAGGTCTGCATTCTATTTCCCCCAAAGAGGCTACACTCCTCCTACAACCCAAACATCTTCGTCAAGGTGGCGTTCATTAACTTGTCCAAGGCGTTTGGGAAAAAAGGGTCCCTTCAATCTCATGGCCATGGTGTAGCCCATAGAGATGTAGTGATGCAAGCAAGTGTCTTCAGATCTAGAAAATCCAACTTGAACTATCCCCTTTGTTGTTTCTAAAGAAAATCAAGCTCTTTTTGAAAGGAACTTGCACATCCTGAAAAGTATCATGGAAACAGTTCTCCTCTGGGCCAGGCAAACCATCGCCCTTCGAGGCAATCCCGACGACTTGTCGAATGATTCCGCAAGGAAGGGCAACTTGGCGATTTGACTCTTCTTTCTAAGCACGATCCTTTGTTAAAGCGGCATCTCGAGGAAGTGCCACGTAATGCTACGCTAACATCTAAGGGTACTCAAAACGAGGTGATCAGGATAAAGAAAGATTGATTCAATAAAAAAACTGCAGCGCAAATTCGAAACGGTCAGAGAGTTCTTTCTATCATGGCGGACGAGGTCACAGAGGCCTACTCCAATTATGGATTTTTCGTGCTTTGCTTGCGGTTTGTAGATTCCTCGGATGACATTTGAAAGGCTCGTTTTGATGTTGCGGAGTTGCAGCGCAAAACTGGAGCATCTACAGCTGAGGCAATAGTGGATTCCTTATCCATGCGTCAGCTAGATGTCACATCGGTTCGCGGACAATCGTACGACGGATCATCATCGATGTCTTCAGCGCGCGCCGGCACGCCGCTGTGCATTCGAGAGAAGTCATTTTGACACTGTACGTGCATTGTCACTCTCATAACTTGTGTGTTACTGCAGCATGTCGACTTTTATGCATCAGAGCTACCCTTGACACTATCAAGGAGGTGTTCGTATTTTTCGACGCTTCACCGAAACGGACCGCCTTTTTGGAGTTGATGATTTCCCAGTCAGGCAATGAAGTAACAAACAAGAGGCTAAAGGGCTTTGCAAAACAAGATGGGTGGAACGGCATACTGCTCTCGAAGCCTTTCATCCCCTTTTCTTGCCCCTTGTGGACTGCCTTGACGCGACAGCAACACAAGAGGCTCATGGCTTTGACAGGGACGTCTGGCAGTTTGACTCCAGCTCAGTTTCCAAAGCTTCGGTGTTATCTTGCAGGTTACGAACGGCCTACATGATTGTGAATTTTATAATCCTCAGGAATATACTGGACTTTATTCGACAAATTGTAACAAAACTTCAGAAACCAGATGGGGACATTGTCGACGCCTACAATATTATCAACGCAATTATTGTTCGTCTCAAGTCTGTTCGCGAACAAATCTACACCGAGTTATGAAGCTGGTTTCAGATGGCCGAAGAGCTTGCTAACTCTGTCGGCACAGAGCTCACGAAGCCACGAGTTGCGGGCTTTCAGTGAAACCGCGCGGACGTGCCATCGTTGGATACGAGCGAGCAATGCGGCCGTAACATTGCTATTCCCTTTCTAGATCATGTGATCCCAGAGATGAACACTCGCTTCCCAGAAAGCAACCGAGTGGGGTTGACGTTGCTCTGGCTTTTGCCCTCTGCAATTGGCTCAGCTGACTTAGAGCAGCTGAGAGATGACTTGATTTCGCGAAGTAAATCTGCCGTCCCCATCGTCGCTCAAGATGGAGCTGAAGGAAGGTACCACTTTTAGACGCGATATGAATGCACTGACAGGCAGTACAATATCGGCAGTCTGATCAAGTCCCCTGATGAAGAGGTGTTTCCGAACATTAAGACCCTCTTACGAATTGGCGGGACCCTACCGTGCACAAGCGTCCAGGCGGAGAGTAGCTTTTCTGCGTTGCCCCGCACTATGATTTTCACACGGTCGACGACGACATATGAACGGTTAGCGGGTCTCCTCCTGATCCACGTACACCGAAGAATGGTTATTGAACCAGAAGGAATCCCAAGCAAGTATATCACAAGAATCGCCGCAGGATGTTGGAGAAGATCTGATAAAGATCTGAAGAAACTGCCACTACCAGCGACACACATATTTGCAACTGTGTGAAACGTATCGTGGTGAAACCAAAGAAAACTGTTGAAAAAGTGACTTTTCCATCACTTTGTTTCAGTATTGGGCAGTGGGTGCTTCGCTTCTCGGCCAATCAGGCTGGAAGGCTTGGAAGACTGCTCAAGCCTTCTGGGTTATGGCTGTGTCCTCGATGATGTGACGCATCCAGGCACTCATTCGCCTTCGTGTACACATTTCATGTGTGTGTGTGTAATACATTACTTTAATCATTCTAGCAATTTCGTTCAGATATCACTCATTAGGCATTTTTTACAATAATAAAGTCACCGCGTGGACCTCCACGGTCCGGTATTCAGTGTATAGTAACGGCTTTGCGACGCAGTGAACCTTTGAGCTTTGTGTGAGTGCCCCATTTCAACGCTGAAACCATAAAGAACTTTTGTTGTGAGATACATATGTGTGTGTTGCCTACTGCTTCTTTTGATTTAGTACAATATGTAGGGGAACTAAGGAGCTTTATAAAACAGTCCATTTACGGATGTAATCTTCATGATGTAAGCATTTAAAAATACAAAGTTCAGGCAAGCTTGCTCTCACTCGCAAGACTTGAATGGCGAAGCTGGGTGATCATGGACGGACAGAAAGTTGAGTTTTATTTCGTTGTGTTGTCGTGGTTGGCGTCAGCGGCATGCAATTTTAATGACCTTAATGTTGAGCAAGGCCAGAGTGAGCTCGTAGTTTCGGTCGACGTTTTCGTACGCCACTCTGCAAGCTCGACTTATCGTCTGTAGTGGATCGATGCTTTGCACGCCGAACCTCTCGAAGCGCGGCCTCTCCTTCGGCCGTGCGACATATCCGCGGCCGAGCCATGTGGAGTCAGTTATCACCTACAGCAACTTCGACATGCAAGTCGCAGCTCTTCTACGGTACAGAGCGCATGCGCACGACGACACGAAGGCGAACGAACGAGGGACGCACGTTATGACGTGTCTTTCTCGTTCCGAGCAAGTGTTGGCACGATATGGCGAACGCTGGAGTTTTTATTTTTGGGCCAATGTTGGTCAATCTCCCTGAGTGGGTATGCTTGGCTTGACGAACGTGCGCTCGAGGCACGCGGCGAACGCTGGATTTTTTTTGGCCAATATTGCCCAATCTCCCTGAGTTGTTATGCTTAGCTTGACTAACGTGCGCTCGATGCATACGTGCACGAGCGCTCGGTTAAATCTGCGGACACCATACACAAACGTTTTGCTCAACAGCTTCGCTGTTAAAAAAGTATTGCCAGGCTTGGCCTATCTTGCAATAAATATGAGATTCAATTTAGGGACAGATTTCTTTCTTTTAGCACTTCAAAAGAAGAGATGTGTTCCCACTTTTGAAAAATAATCACATCGCCCTAGCGTAATCTATAAATTATGAACTGTATAACGACTACTATCGATAGTATGCCTCGGCAAAGTTTGACCGGCTCTACTCACTCACAACTTTATTTTTGGAATCACCTCTCACTGGTGTTCAAGTAGGTACATTGCTGAGCAACTTATCTACGCTTCCCTGAACTGTCACAGTGAGCCCAAAACACAGAACTCACTCGGGCTCCTCAGAACTCAAAATGGACTCAAAACTCAATAATGAACTCAGAACTCAAAATGGACTCAGAACTCACTCAGTTGATTGATTGATTGTATGGTTTAACGCGCCGACGCAACGCAGGCGATGAGGCGCGCTGTAGTTGAGAGCTCCGAATTAATTTTGACCACCTGGGAACCTTTAACGTGCGCCGAAATCTCGAATATTGTCGCTGCCCAGTTTCCCGTCTCACATACCAAGAAGAAAATAGGGGCTACCAAGATTGCAGATTGGCACTCCTTCCGTACCGCCAGAAATGACACCACATCTGAAATAGAATCCATTCAATATTGGATTGCCCAGATACACGCCGACGTAAAAACCCGCACCACAGAAGTTGCTTTAACTACACTCTTAGTCGCGTCCCGGATGGCGTCCTATTTATATGCGGTGGGCAGTCTCAATACCGTGATATAAGAGGCCCTGACAGACTTCTTTTCCGTGACAAAACCTCAGGTAGTTGCATCACGCTTATAAGCTGCGCCAACGGCCCGTGTCACGGCTATAAACTAGCAGACAGCCTGACGCCAGGAATAAAATAAAAAAGGGGGGCAATCGTGAAGCTTCGAGCGATATGTGTGGCTTGCGGCGCATGCGCGTATTCCTGCTCAATAAATAGCCCGCGAGCTTCTTTTGCGGTGGCCGACCACGCGCGCCCGACGGCGCGGCGAAAGCCGAAAAACATCCAAAAATATCTCGCGCGCACATGCGCAGTAGTAGTGGAAAAAAGTTCGCGCGCGGCGAGTTGTGATACGGCGATCTGTCTCTATCGCGTACGTGCGACAAATTTCACCGCGGAGCAAGTTGGTGGCCCGCGCTTTGACTCTTGCTCTGTGTAGTTCATACTTAGTTCCGAGCGTTCACACTTTCTTGACCACGTTCGCTTCCGCTGACATCAAATGTGTGCTTCGAGGTCAGTGTAACCGTGGAAATAACTGCAAATGCGATGGGTTTATTAGGGCCACCGGTCACACAAGCCAGGCGGCGGCGCCATGTCTAGCCGGCTGGTGTGTCTATTGCGGGCATAGCCCGGTTGAATACGAAAGGATAGGTAAGTCCCTGGATTTCTTTTTTTTTTTTTTTTTATCGAGGGGTGGAGGCGCAGACTGTAAGAATTTGTGTCTGCAGACAACTAGTAAAGGCCATGAAATTATGCCTTTTTCGTCGTTGTAAGAAGCCCGCGCCAAAACCGTTCTGCGATACCCGGGGCCGTACGGTAAATTTGACGTGATTTATATATAGAGGATTCGGTTTTCCTGTGCGGCGGCCGTTTTGGGATCCAGGCGAAAAATGAAAACGCTTGCACATGTCAGGTGCTTCCGTTGCCGTAATGAGTACCGTGGTTTCATAAAGAAATTGCATTTTTTCCACGCGTTTAATTGTACAGGTCAAGGCACATAAAACCCAGTTTCTCGCGCTTTGAGTAGTCTGTATTCTGTGGCGATTTGTAAACTTCATCACGGTGCGCTTAAGTGGTAAACTTTTCACATGAAGCAGCATTCATGACTAACACCAGCCCCCATCTTGCTGTGTACGCCACAGCTGTCGTCTGTCTGGAGTGTCAACTCGCGGTTTGCAGAAACATGATAGCATTGGCAGCGCAAACGCGGCGCGTCGCCGGCGTGAAGGTCGCTCAAAGCGGTGGCTTCTAATGTTGTTACAGATGCGCTGGCTGTTGCTCGGTGCGCGCAGTTTACCTATGCTTTAGCAAAAGATATTGCTAGCAATTTTGTTCCATCTTTAACAAAATAATTTGCGCCAGTCTATTGGTGGAACTTGTTTCATAAAAAGAAACTAGGGCACATTACCTTCCGCCTGTGACAGCGAACAGAGTTTCTTTTCGACGGGCAATTGATGTGTCTCCGTCAAATAAAATTATGGCAACGTTTTCTCGCACGCCTTTGCACTGAAAAAGCGCTCAGTCTTCCTATGTATATGAAGAAAACGTCCTTTTGAGAGCGTTTGAATCTACAAGCAGTAAGAAAGAAATAATTGCCTAAACTACAGCGATACACTTACCTGATTTATATTTTCACATATCTGCTAACGCGTTGGTGATACTTCTGCTGTGCCCCTTCAGGCTATACTGTTTTACTGCCGATAAATAACACCACCCTTTTTCACCTGGGCACTTATTCACCTGCCGTTTCTTTTCCTCACGCAGTGCCCACACAACAGATTGCTGCCCGTGACTCAACATTTTTGAAATGTTTATAATGGTGTTTCCAATACAGTGCGACGAAATTCCAGAAGCAGCAGCTGCCGGGCCAAAGATTGCTTGGGGCAATTCTACAAAGGCCATCTACATCATCGGAAGTGGTGTACCTGGACCATAATTGAAGCCCGGAGAATGTACTTTTTCTTTGTTTGGTAATATATTACATTAAGGACAGGAGATAACCGTCAGCTTTAAGCCAAACGTTGGGCTTTATACAGTCAGTAGCCAGCAAAAAATACGAGTTTCCTCCCTGTTTTGTAAGCAGAAAGCTGTTGAAAATTCTATAAATTAAAACAATAATTTTATCTGGACAGGTCATCATTTGCTCTATCACAAAAAATATTTTCATTTGTGTGTTCCATAACGGCAATCTGCTAATATTTGTATTTATTATTTCACTAAGTCTTTTGTGTTCACATTTGTATCTTGGATATCAAATAAAAAGAAAACATCGTTCCTTGGACATGGTGTCATTTATGTAATTTTCATCTCACACTTGTGCATGCTCATAAATTCGAGAATGACAAAATACTTAACATTTACATACCCAACTCAGTTCTCTGTTCCTCAGTGGCTAAGGCGTTGAACTGCTGAGCACGAGGTCGCGGGTTCGATTCCCGGCCGCGGCGGCCGCTTTTCTGATGGAGGCGAAAATCAAAAACGCCCGTGTGTACGCGATTTCGGCGCACGTTGATCCCCAGGTGGTGAAAATTAATCCGGAGCCCTCCACTACGGCGCGCCTCATCGCCTTCGTTGCGTCGGCGCGTTAAAACCCACAATCAATCAATCAATCAATCAGTTCTCTGTTCGTGTCCCAAGCTTGTATGAGTAGACTACCCCTTGAAGATCCGGATATGTTTACGGTATACAGATACTTGCTTTACAGCTTTGCTTGTAACATGGCATTATGAATGTAGTGAGTTTTTTATTTCGTGGTATGAGCATTGAGGCCTGATAAATCAGGTGACAAAACACCGAGATTATGAAGGTAGAACCTCATTGACTGAAAACTGAGGTCATGAAGATGTTCCAGAAGGGCACAAATTAAAAATGTTTTGGGGTAATTGCAGCCATTGTAACCCATTTATTTGTGGCATTGGTTTATATGGCCTAAACTTTCGACACAAGGGTGCGTTCATGCCCAAGTGCTATGGTTTTGGTGAAGTGCCTTGAAAATGTTGAAAATGCTGAACCGCGACCTTGCGCTTCTGCGTACAATAATAACTCGATAATAACGGAAGCGCGAATGAAACGAGACCACTTAAAAAAATTGCATAAATTCAGAGAAATGTCTATTAAAGCGCAGCATTCTTATAGCGCTCTTCTTGAGTGGGAGTCTTTCAGAGAAAATTTTCTTGGTTTTACTAAGTCCTGTCCGTTTAATTATCTCCATTTACCTTATTATAACGATCACAGGTGTTACTTGCGCCAAATCTGCATTTTTTTTTAAATGAAGGGCGTTACATGGCTTAACATTTTCCGTAATGTTATATTTTTCTTGTTCTTTAGTTGTTCAAAATTTTGTTCGACCAATTATCTCCATCTACGCTATGATAACGATTACAAGTGGAATTTCCGCAAAATCTGCATTATTGTGGAAATGCAGGGCATTATACGGTTCGCCATTTTCCGTCATTTTTTTATATTTGTCTTAATTTTTACTTGTTTTAAACGTTGTTTGACCAATGATCTTCATTTACGATATTATAACGATTAAAGGCGGAACTTCCGCGAAACCTGAATTTCCCTGGAAAGGCAGGGCGTTACAAGTTACACGGTCGAGCGCTTATCCGGTCTGCGCGAGAAAACGCTAAGAGATTCTTTGTGTGCTAGCGATCCATAAAAGAAAACGCATTATCTGGCCTTCCAACGGCTCTTTATCTCTTTACGCAGCAATTCTGCAGGCGTCGCGACACAATGGTAGGTAGGGTGAGTGATTTAATATTGGTTCATTACATCACCAGATCCGTATTTTACTACCGCCCCCCTATTACAAAAACAAAGGTCAAGGCATGTAACCACACCATCAGAAGAGCTACGACGAGCAGAAAAAATTCCGTAAACCATTTCAGGTTTGGTATACTTGCTACTCGTGACGAGACAGCTCTTACTTTCAGTGCAACAGTGCGCCTTACGTGTTAGTTAATTGCAAGTATTGTCATGGGGGCACTTTCCACCAATGGCCAAGAATACGTTCGGTAACAAGACAGAATAACTGTTATCAATTCCGTTTGCATCGATGGAACAAATCCCCGCACGGCGCATGTTGGAACGGGCACACAGCATGGCAAAAGGTTTCCGCTCGTACCAGTGTACTTAAATTCTCGCAAACCGTAGTATTATGCCTCTTTGGTAGAGTGAATCAAAAACGGTGGTCGTAAAGAAAGCCACTCACCGCCGATTGTGTTATTTAAGATTCCTGCTTGACGCGCCACAGCATGTAGAATACTTATAAGCCCATGTTTGCACTTCCGAGCAGCCCGTGGGTCGTGGTGCAGTGGTTATGATATCAGGCTTTTGATGTGTTGTAGTAGACCCAGGTTCGATTCTCCGTAGGGTTACGTTTATGTGCTTACATGTCTCGGATGATGTAACATGTGTTAGAGCATTCTTCACGGGGTGATGACGTTGACCTGTCATTGCGAGCGAAAAAAGAAAAAGTATGAAATCAATTCTGTCCACGCGGATTTTTTTCTTTTTTTGGTGAAAAGCAAAAAGGCCGCTCATTTGAGGGGCCGTATGATGTTGGAGCCGCTTCGTAAGCGGGAATAGATTAGCATAAGGGGCCGCGTAGAAAAATTACGGCCAGCAGCCCGCCGAACACACGGCCCGGCGTTTAGGTGGCCCTCTGGTTAGGCAGCCCTCAAGAGGGCCGCTTAAACGCCGGGCCACGTGTTCGGTGGGGTGAACTTGAGCCCAAATGAGTCTGAGTGAGTGGACTCATGAGTGTGTCCGCCAACCTCTGCTTAGGACACAGGCATCCAGCAATTACCTTTACGAACGTCCAGACACCTACACGAGCGCTTCACGAAAGAAGAATCTTTCACGGTTAGAAGGCTCGGGGCCATAAAATTTCATACGCTCGCCCAACTCGCCTCGATACTTTCGCGCACCAAATACCTGTCTCTCTCCCACCACTGACCTCAACCTCGTACCGCCCACCATATGGCGTAGTAGTGCTAGCGAACTCCAGACCTCACCTTAATCCCCTAGCCCTCGGGGGTCTTGTCTCGCCAGTTCTGATGCTGATGTCCCGTAACCCTTCGTTACGAGGGCGAGGACTTCCGACAGATGCCTATTTATGCCGGAGGAAGCAGGCCTTCCATGAAGCAAGTGCGTAGCAACACATCTTTGCACATTTAAATAAAAATTTTATTCAAGGCATCAATTCCCAGAAAGTTCTGGAAGATCGTGAACGAATATGAGGCTTCCCGAGTGATTGGTCCAAAGATAGCACTCAGGCTACTATTTGTTAATCATTTTGCTATCTTGAGTATCTTCGATGAGAATATAGTGACCAGCTTCATCAGACAGCTAAATTTTGGGGGGTCACCGATAGGCAGCCAGGTTCGAGGATAATCGTCAGTTATCCAGGGCCTCCGATGCTTAACGAGCTACCAATGGTGGCGCGTCGAACGAGTTGGGTGAGCCAGTGCTTGGGAGTGTGGCCACGGGCAGACAAGCAGGGCCATGAAGTTCACAGAGCTGGCTGCGATTTGAGCTCGAGAGGGATCCGGTTGTCGAGGTACACTGTCCTGGCAATTTGTTCGCATGTCTGGTTCCTTGGCACTGCCGGTGCTGTCTAGTGGCAGCTGTTCAGCTGGACCTGGATGTGCATGGAGGCAGCCTACATGAGAAGCTCTGAAAGAATGTCTTTCTCGTCCTGGAATGTCGAGGCGACAGTGCGTGATGAAAACTGGGCACCTTTTCTCACCGACCTTGTTCAGCAGAGCCACTGATCGACCTCGCGACCGTCCTTTTCGGGGAGTAGATCTTTTCTGTGGTTGGTGGAGAAGAATGCTACCGAAGACGACGAGGTCCACGACATGTAGCATAGTGTTCTTTTGGTCGTCTTCATGGACACCGGGACTTGGCAACAAGTTCCTCCTGGTAGTCGGGGCTTTTTGGTCTCGTCCTCGAAGAGAACACCTTCGCTGCTTTGGACGCTTGCGACTGGCGTTTTGGTCGAAAATCCGCAGGTGATCTCTTGTTCCTCTCCGACTTGTCGATGCCCACACTCATGTGCGAAGTGCATTGCGTACCTGCGGGTGCAGATCGTATTTTCTCGGAATGCTATATTGCATAACCACAAATATCGTGTCGGGTTTTTTCGAAGGGACAATGATGGGGATGATGATAGCGCGTGTGCACGCAACGGGATTTGCCATGCTCAATCATCCACTGCCCTGGATACGTAGCTGGGCACGGCTCAGATCCTTCTAAGTGAGCAGGTAGGCACTGAGAGTAGTTCATCAAAGTTCCCAATAATTTTAATAGCCCCTACAACGACAAATTAGATTCGTGAGGATCGTGCAAATTAAGCAAAACAAAAAGAAGAAATGGTGGAACGCAACGTTGGTGTAGGTTAATTTGTTTTCCTGAAGTTTATCGTTCGCCCAAAAGATGGTTGCTTGGGTCCGACAACGGTGCTACAAGAGTATATTTGCATTCCCGTACACAGCGGTGCAGCTTTATCTGTGTTATAGGTTGTATGGCGTCACTATCATTATCAGTATAAAGAAAGGGCGGCGTATCTGCTCCTTTCGTTGCAAAAAGTGTCGACAAAAAACGATACCCAACTGTAAACGCCTGCCTTCTCTTTCCCGCTCACCTCTCAAGGCCGACCTCCATGCAGCGAAATGTAGGCGAAAAGGCGGCGAACGTCGCCCGGCGGCGGCCGCTCCGCCGCCGGCGTCGAAAATACGGCTGTTCGTCGGCGATCTACGCGAGCTAGATGTCGAACGCGCGGCGGCGAACGCGACCGGAAGCGGCAAACTGCATTTTAAGGCCGCAGCCAATCACAGCCTCGTACTTCGTTGTACTTCCTGTCCTGTCTTCCATCGGCGGCGTTCGCCGGGTCACGTTGCATGGAGGTTGGGGTGGACGAAAACTGAGCGGCGCGTCAAACCACGGCGTCCGCCGCGCCAAGTTCGCCGAGAAACTTCGCTGCATGGAGGTCGGCCTTCATGCTGCTCCTCTGCCGTCTCGTTCCTCCCAAGGTAACACGCTAGATGTTTGCTCAAGTCAGTTTTAATTTACCGCGTTCTTCCTCCATGGCTCCAGGCCGGGTGCCTCGATGCCAGCGCTGCCGTACGGCGGAGGCGCCCGTGATTGGAGGCACCCTACCACAATGTTTACTGAACCACGTTTTACCCTGCTCCACGTGCATTCCATGCGGAACGTACGTGGAACCTTTGGTTACTGTTGCCGTTTGATTTCTGAAGATTCCGCCAGGAGCTAAAGGGGCGCGGGCAACAGCAGGCTAAAATTTTTTGCATTTGATTAGTAGTTCATTTTATATCGCAAAAACCAGGCATCCATGAATTTTTTTTATACAGGAACTCTGCAAATATCATTTATGCATTGATTTTCTGCCTCACATTTGCGTAATGTTTTGTTCTTGTTCAACAATGTTGACAAGTATGAAGATTGCCACTGGACTTAGATGTTTAGATTTGGCTGTGGGTATTTAAGACTATTGCGCAGATTCAGTTTCACTTTGGCTGGGTGGCTGAATCGAGTCACAGACAGACATACAGACATACAGACAGACCAAAATTTCTGCGTTTAAGTAGCCCAAGGAAGACTATCGTCTTTAAAAGGGGGGGGGGGCAAGGGGGTATTTAGTGGTGTCGTGTACTAGAAGCGTTGGCATATATAAATTGGGCTGGAGCTTAACCCCCGCCATAAACGAAATGAAATACGTATCCACATTGAGTTGCAGGAGGGGCCGGTATTGGGGGCCGTGCGTCCAGCGGCGAAGTTCAGGCGGTCCTGGGTTATACCCGAGGGTCCCCATGAAGCGAACTCGTGCTGACTGAAGACCCAGACATGTCCCTAAGAGGTTGTCCACAGTTGCCTCAGAGGAAGGGGCTGTACAAAAAGGACATGTTTCCGGGGGAACTTGCGTTGTCAAAGAGATCCTAATCGCCAGGGTCAAAGCAGCGCCCATGCGGATTCTCCGAAGCGCCGCCTCCTCTCGGCGGGTTAAACATCCAAAAAGGGCGGACGCACGCGGAGAAAGAAGGGCACGCGTGGAGCGCCGGAGAGACTCCTTTTGAATGAAGACGGTGTCACTCTTAGGTAACTGAAGCAGTGGTAGTGGTCTAGGCACCCTCTGGGGATGGAAGGCCGCGCGGCCAGGTGTCGAACGTCGATTCCACGGAACTCGCGTGGGTCACGGGAACGAGTTCACAATGCGATGCGCATCACAGGTCAGTCCAAAGACTTCGTTACGCGTCGGATTTGCCGAACTGCCTGAGTGGAATCTGTACACATATGTGAAGGCACGGAGGTGGGTTTATGCGGAGGCGAGGCTATAACACGGATAACCCATCCCGGATGGCTACAAGTTCTTCCACGATTGAAGGAAGAGGTGCCTAGGTGAGGTATGAGCATGTCTGTTGCCCTTCCGCATAAGTGGAGTTCACAAGGCTGGTGTTTAGGAGGTTTTGGGGGATTCCTGTGTCGACGTACACTTGCAGCGCAGAGGTGGTGCCGTAAGACTCCGAGGAAAGGGAGTTGGCGTGCAGTACCTGGTGTTGAAAGCGGCGTGTCCCGGCAAGTGGTCGGTTGTCCGTACATTGGCTTCGGTTCCACCGGGGAAAATCCTCCGATTTTGGCACTTTTACAGGTGACCGAGAATCGAAGTAGGGAGCCGAGGACGCAGCAGCGGCAACTGCTTACATTTTTAGGCGACGCGCATTCCACCTCTGTTCAACAATCTCCACGAGGGTGATAAGCTGCGCCTAATAGGGGTCATGCGAGTCAGGCACGTAACAAACTACAGCCTCTTGGTTCACAGATTATAGAAGGTCCCAGTCTTTTAGGGAGATGTCAGATTAATAAACACGTTGTTTGGCTTTCGACTAATTTGGCGTCGTGTTCCTCAGTCCTCAGGCATCGCGACTTCCTCGCAGCCTGCGTCCCAGGAAGTATATTTTACCGCACCCTACAAGATCCACGGTTGATTCGCATGGTATTTTGCTCAATGAGTCTGCCAAAAATGCAATGCCAAAAAGTCTGGCAAAAATGCAATGGGTCCAAATACAGCACAATTCTGAAGCCCCGCTCCATACACTTTTCGGATTTCACATTATGTTTATGAAATGCTCTCCCAACGCAGCTCCACACATTCTTTTCTTCGCCTCACGCAGACATTCATCAGCATGCGTTAATGTAACGGAATAAGCGGAACATCTGTCCAACCCAACAAAAACAGAGGTGCGCATTTCGGCACGTGTCAATAATTACTTTCCAGGGTATAATCATTATACCCAACTTCCGTCAACTCGTGGCAAGAGCAAAATCAACGCTCAGTCAAGAACATGGACGTAACTTGTATACATGTACCGGTGTTTTCACACTTTGAAGCTTCTGCCGCGGTGTGGCTGCACCCAGTGGCGGATTTGCGGGGGATTGTGGGAAAGGGGAAGGGGGGGGGGGGGGCGGCGCTTTCCCGTCCGGACGACCTGACATGCGTCGATGTGTGCATCCTTATTCGCTAAGTGAAGTAAGGAAATGCCCTTGCGCTTTCGTGATGGCACGCGCGGAAGGTCGGAAACGAAAGCCAAAAAAGAACGAATGTCCGTGATGCGAGCTACCTTAAAGCGGTAAATACAGCCTTCGAGGCTGGATAAACGGAGAGAAAGGCGTACCGTTCGGGCGGGTGGAACCGCTTCCTCCTCCTTTGGGAACATTTCTGCGGGCGCCGGGCCACGCTTACAGCGATCGCGGCAAAACCGCCCAAAATACATCTATACCAAGTCGGCCGTTGGCAGGGCCTTCGTTGGTAACTTACCTATTAAGCTAAAGGTACGTCAGTTTTACGAGTCGCGGCCTGTCATCGCTTAGCTTACAACTTGTGAGGATAAACCAGTGCAGTGCCTACTTCAGGTCTAAAAATCAAGGGATTGCAGCCAACGTTTGTGTGCGCATACACATGGTGACACCACAGAGCCCTCAGCTCCCAAATCAGAGCAGGGTTCACCCACTGTGCACGCAGTGGGTTCAGAGGATTAACCCCTGATGCGTGGGGGATGCGTGGGTCAGGCGATTAACCCCTGACCATGCAGGCACAACCCGGCAATTTTGAGTGGTCAGTTTGAGTCTGCCTTTTTTGTAGGTGAGTGAAGTGAAGGAGCAGGAACAGCTCGCCCACATCAATTGCTCCTGCTTCTCTCTCGGTTATTCTTCTTTTTTACGGAAAACGACTTTGATGCTGACAGCACGCAATAGAACGGTACGTTTGTTTTCGTGCATTTGTTTTTCTAGCGAGGTACGCGACTCGACTGAAAGCCACAGCGTTTTCGGCGCTTGCGTCGACATTAATCTTCGAAATGCACAGAGAAAGCTTTTAAAGCGAAAGCCTTACATCTCTATGTTTTTTATGCGCGAACATCATGAGGGACAGAAAATCGGGAGGTACAAGTAATACAAGCGTGAGCCGGCGATCGCTCTTTGGGAGAGAGAAACAGCCGTACCGGAGGAGTGCTTCTGAAAAAATTCCCCCGCATTTCCCCGAGGGGGAGAATGTGAAAGTGCGAACGCACGGTTGTCGGCCCGCTTGCGGCGCTTGCGCTCGGCCCCCGCAGCCCACCGCCTCGCCGCCTTCTCTTCCATCTCTTCCATCGGGTTTGTA
The DNA here is from genome assembly GCF_048455015.1 of Haemaphysalis longicornis. Taxonomy (NCBI): domain Eukaryota; kingdom Metazoa; phylum Arthropoda; class Arachnida; order Ixodida; family Ixodidae; genus Haemaphysalis; species Haemaphysalis longicornis. The sequence goes on along the minus strand of NW_027526203.1, from coordinate 229,659,239 downwards.
GTATCACGTGTACACCACGCAGTTATCAAGCCGCTATAACGCCGCTGAGTCGCCAACGCACGCCGCTGACGACGTAGTTTGAATGCGTTAAAGATATAAGGCGCGTCACTAACACTGATATCAGCGTCGCGTCCGTGGCTTGGTCGGTAGAGCGTCGCGCTGCGGCCGCAAAGTCCTCGAATCTAAACCTGGCGCCGGATGCTGTTTCTTTTTTAAATATTGGCCTCGAGGACATACCGTGGCGCCACCTACGAGTGACGTCACTTGTAGGATCGTGTTGTCGTCTGCAACAACACATTTCCCGTGCGTATGCGGAAGCGTGTTTTTTTATTGTGGCCACTGTCTCGCCCGCTCCTCGTGGATTTGATGCAAATTACCAAAAACGTTGTCTGGAAACCAAATAATTCGAGCAAGCAATCAGCGACTCGCTTGTTCCCGGCGACACCGCCGCGTTTAGGTAGTTGCTACCATCGCGACCCACAGCTCTTACATACGCAGCCAGCTAACGCCAAGGACGATGCAACTGATGCCGAGAAAAGTACGCTGTAAATTCATTATGAAATACTTGTGACGGGACATGTGCGTGCAAGCAAACACCTTGTAACAGCGACAGAAACGCGTCGCTCACTTACGATCTCACCGCGCGAACTGCTCGTATTGCCAGGCTGATAAATGAATGAAGCGAGAACGGTGATCAGATTGCTTCGCCGCACACGCTTAAAAGTGTTGTTATCGTCTGCAGTTTGTCTTAATCCGTGCCTATTTCCCCTACGATGTTTTTATAGTCATGCCCGGATTTGATTAACGATCACTGCCGTAGCCTGTACTCTGCACGGCTGATGTTTACTTTTCGCGACTTGTCCGCAATGTATGAACGGTATGAACGCGAGTTTTTAACGCCTTCGAGCGTGTTCGGACAAGGCTATATTTAGTTTTCATTAGGTGCTCGGTGTGGTAATTTATAATTGCAGCGTGTTTTGTATGTTTACAGTAAGCCGGCATTTCTCAAGCATCAATTTCGAAACTCACGACTGCTCACAGAAAGCGAGGCTGCGTACGAGGCGAAACACGTCGTTAATGATTTCGGGTAATGGGGATATTTAGAATAGGAGAACCGAGTGTTGGGGGCCCTCAAGAAGTTAGTGGAACCCAAACGCAACACACGCGTGCGCGACGGGAGGACCTTTGCCAACAGCTCGCAGCCGGATTCGGATGCGCGTAATCGGATGTTGGGATGTTAGGCTTGGCGTCGCAGCAGATATTTCATCGCCGTTAGAGTTGCGAGTGACAGTCCCTAACAGAACGTTTGACCGCGCTGGGAACTCTGTAAGCGCGGTGATTTCCGTTGAAGCGATCGACGATCAAGATACCTGCACGGCCTCGGCCGATTCTTGCGCGCAAGCATAGCCATCCTTCGGCCAATCGCCGCACCGTGCGTGAACGGACCGGCGCTGCCGGGACCGACCTCCGCGGCCGGTCGGCGTAAATCGCAGCAGATATTTGAGCATCGCTTTGAAAACCACAGCTGATGACACGACATATCAGAATTTTTCATCACACTAACATCCACTTTCACCAATCTGGAACTTCTTTTCCACGACTTGTGTGATTTTAAAAAGCGGCGACAACTTGTTGCTGCCGCGACCTGCGACAGTTCGAGCCGCACCGTCGGCTGTGCGGGCAGTCACGGCGGGTGCGTGTGCTTCTGCGAGCAGTTAACGGTTCACGATTTCCTGCTTTATACATTTCTTGCAAACAAGGGAAATTTAGAAACTTCACTCGGCGATCGTCTAGAACAAGCCGCTGCTTGTATACGCTTCGGTCGCATGCGTAATACACCACCACGCTCATGGTGTTTGCGGATAATCTACCACAGTTGATACGGTTAGTCACCATTAGGTCGAACTGCGCTTGACGCACTGAGAATTAACTTCAAACGAAGGAAATTAACACGAAAATACTTTTAGAACGCGCTTCCTAAGCGAAATGTCACACGCTGCAAGCCAACCACGCAGCAAGATAGGAACGGTGATCCTACAAGTGACGTCAAAACGATCGCAGCGCCGGCCTCTCCAGTGGTGGGCCTCGCGGCCAATAGAGGAGCACTGCGGACGCCGCCACCGCCGACGCCGCCGCCGCCGCCGCCGGCGGTGGATGGTTTGGGGTCGCTTATAAAGTGCATTCGCACTTAAAAAAGGCGACCGAGCGCAGCGGTGGGGCCCCTGCTTCACGTGCAATGCGAGCCGTCTTAAGAGGGGAAAATGCCGTCGGGGTCGAACAGAAGGCTCCCGGCGATGGCGAGCGAGCGGCACGAGCTTGGGAGGGCGCTATTCAAGTGTAGGCGGGCGCGACCGCTCTGATCAACACAAAGTTCGACAGCAGGCCAACAGAAGGTCACGCTTGGCTTTTGCCTTCTCTAGAAGATTTTGAGCATCCCCGCAGTGTTTAAATGCTGAAACATTTATGTGTAGACTCAACGATGAAATGCGTCTGTAACGCTCGACGTATCGTACTTTCGCCGCATATGTAAATGCTATTAATAAATGGCGCTAACGCCTTCATACTCCGGCGTCAGACTAACTTTACTGCCACCTAAAAAATCTCTTCTAGCAATGCGCTTGCGTATGGTAGTGAAGGCAACTTCAAAGGGGCTCGGTGTGTAGCGCTTTGCAGGGATGCGTCGGGTCTTAGGGGGTATTTAATTAAGGGCTCTTGGGCCTTTGCTATCGGACTGCTTATATGATGCTCAGCAATGCACGTGTGTGCAGTAGTTAAACCAACTTCGAAGGGGATCGGTGTATTGCAGAGCGGCTGAAACATTCATGCGGTGTCCGACAACTGCCACTTGAGAGTTTGCAAACTTTTTGTCTTCATCGTCATCATCATTAGAAAGACCCCCACCCCACTCACTCTACGGCGCGCGAATAAACTCGTTCCTGCAGTCTGCACCACATGTTTCGGAGGTGCAGCTTCTTCCCAAATCAGGCAACTGTTGAGCCATGAAGAGAAAATGCAAGTTGGTTTTATTCGAAAGATTTCGTGTTTTATAGTGCCCCCAGCGCTTGTCCGGATACAAACGGTGCTTTATTCACTGAGAAATTAAACAATTTAGGTTAAAATTTTGATTTTCCCGCTCAATCGTGCGTTTTCGTGGTCCCAAATGACATCACAGGAACCGACCGCTCTGCAGCCTAGAGTACCTTCATTCACGCATCCGCCGTACAGGGTAGAGACACGTATACGCTGGCGCCGCCATTTTCGGTTGCTCGCTCGCCGCCGAAGCAAGTCATTGTGTCAAAACCGCGCTAAAATTATCGCCGCAACGCGGTTTACTGAAGAAGTTTGAATCATATTGTCTGTTTCGCGTTGCTAGGTCTCGTGGGAAACGAAAAGAATAACGCGTTGAGCCCGTTGGCCCAATTGCGGCGGCACGGGACCGTTCAAAGGTTGTCTCCACCCTGTACAGCAGTGTTGGTTTGTTCCCGCGTTTCTTCACGTTCCGTAACCTAGATGGCGCCACCATACCGTGGCAAGCGTTTGGTTTGTTTTCGCCCGCATTTAAACCTGGCTTGTTTTTGTTCTGGGAGAAAATATTCGTTCCCTGAAACAGTGCTCGCTCGACAAATGGGGTCACGTAAGACACCGTTGCTTGCGTCAATCGGCCAGTGTCGTCTGAGACAACCCCAAGCCCCGTAGTGCTGTGCAGCTAAACCAAGCATGCTGTGCGCAGTACGAACAGCAGAACGCATCAGTACTTCTATGTTTACATGTGCTTTCGTAACTTCCACTGTTTGTCCCATCATTCTTATTGCTTTGTAAAGAATGTGCCCTAAATTTAAGCGCAAATCGCTCGTTCGTCTAGTTTGTAAGCTCTACCTAATTTGCGTCTGCTTCTTCCAGCCTCCGCCAATCGCAGAGCTTAGCTCATGTGACATCATAGGTTCTGTTGCGGGAAATGAGCTGGTGGGTCGCAAGACCATTCCCGTTTTTCCTAATTATGTAGCTTATTTGAGCGAAGTTTACGTTAAAAGTGGTGTCAGTATGATTCTAACGAGACAATCTTTTGAATGAACCAAATTTGTGTTTTCTCTTCATGGCTCCTTTAAGGCAGAAATGCAGAGTAAGAGAGACGGAACGGCATGCTTGGTTGAGGCGCTTGATCTCAGCGCTGTTAAGATTTTTTCACAATGAGTGCCGTGTATCGTGACCGGGGCGAGGGAAACGACGTGCTTGATTCCACAGTCATCGTGTTCTTTGTATTTTCCGCTTCGGAAGGCTCAGTGGCTACAGCGTTGCGCGAATGAGCACAAAATCGTGGGTTCAACTCCTGTCTGCAGCGGCCGTTTTTCTGACAGAGACGAAACACCAATAATTCAGTGTCCTTCCATTCTGTGAAGAAGGATGACCAGCGAAGTTGGTTGCAGTCCAGGGAGTGCACGAAAAAAAAAAAAAAGAAGACACACTACATTACCATCTCATCCCCTCCGTATCCCCTGAGCGCTGGAAATGCGCACTAACCACCTCACAGCCGGAGGACCAGTGGCGCTTGATCAGCCGGGCCACCCGGGCTGCCGCTGTAGCTCGCGGCTTCTTCAACTGAGGACGCCACCCACTTTTGTGTCTTTTTTTTTTTTGCTCAATAAAACATTTCCCTCCTCCTCCTACCTAAGTAGCTGAACGAAGTTTGGAAGGACTAGAGCTTTATTCTAGAAGACAAACGTGGGGCTGTTAATTTCCCTCCCTCGTCGTAGGCACCTCAACTTTGACGTGGTAAGTTGCCTACTTGAGAGAGAGAGAGAGAGAGAGAGAGAGAGAGAGAGAGAGAGAGAGAGAGAGAGAGAGAGAGATGGCCTTTAATGGTACTGGTGAGGTTAGCCTGGCAAAGGCACCTAGCATGCTACACTGGATGTATGAAGGGAAGTGAAATTGATGCATTGATGATGATGATGATTCGCTCACTAATGAAGCGTTATTTAAAGAGTCTGATCAAGACCTGTACTTCGCAAGAAAGTCAATAGAGCTTTTGTCACTCGGGATGCTCGTCTTGAGTTAGACCATAGGCCTAACACTTCTCTCAGCGTTAGTCCTCTAGAAAGAGGCTGACCCAGGGACACTTACGGGACGTCTTAGGTACTGTATACCGCGCAGATTCACATATTACCAGCGAAGCTGTGTAGGAAATTGTAATTGTTCGTGTACGCAGTTAAAGATACAAAAAAATTTCCGAGCGCGTGCACGTGAGCGCAGGCCTCGCGACGACCCAGCGTCACCTGCGCCCGTTCGTCCAGCCAAGCATACCTACTTAGGGAAATTAGACAGGATTGCGGCGACCTCCAGGCAGTTTAAAAACCAGGAAACATTCGAGCGCTCGTGTGTGCGTGACTTGCGGTGACCGCCCAGCGTCCCCGGCACGCGTTTGTCAAGCCAAACATACCCACTTAGGGAGATTGGTCATGATTGGCCAAAAACTCCAGCGCTCGCCGTTATCGCGGCAACACTTGCTCAGAACGAGAAAGACACGTCATAGCGTACACCCCTCCAAAGTGATGTCCGATGATAATCACTGCCAAAAAAATTAAAGAAGCTCGCACTTATAGCAACAATGATGGAGTAAAGACCGTTGCGGCACCGAAGAAGAAGCAAATCGGATGCAATCGTGTCCTTCGTGGTGGTCGTTAAGGTTGCGTACAGCTTCGCCACCTTTAAGTCTTGCGCGTTTGTGTGAGCTTCCTTCATTTTTTACGTGGTTCAAGTCCTCGCGCACGTCACAAAGAGTGCAAAGAGGAGAAGCGGCCTGTTTCAGCTTGAAGTGAAAATGATTTGTGTAAGCGACATTTAGCCGCACGCGGTGAAGAACCGCTTCGCTATGCTTTGAAAGTCCGTGAGTCATCCTAAAGATCCCACGCGGGTCAATGGAGTGAAACGGCTTATAATTTTGCGGCGCAACAGCGCAAGTAGGTCGCTGAAAACCCTAGGCAATCTTAGACACTAGAGCAGAATCATCTTGCTTGGAGAACGATATAGGACACTGGCCAGTGCAGGTCATGCGCGATCGATGCCGCAGGGTCCACCTTGATGTTCCCGGATGCCTGTGCGGAAAGATCCCTGCGTAGCACACCAGCGCAATCCGCTCATCACGGAGGACAGCAGACAGGTCGCATCGGGCCGTGAGACGTGTTCCAAACGCTTCGCTGCACAGCGCCCCCACGTGACATGTGGGATGTCACTGCGCGCTGTTCTATTGAGATCCTGCTTAAAGGAGCCCGCCGTTCGGGACATGTGGTTTCGAAAAATTTTGTAATCAACTTTTGTTAGTAAGATTGGTCGGTATGCTTTAACATTCCGTCATTTTTATGAAGGTTCCCGAGAATAGGTTACAAATGTTAATCCAGCAAATTGTCAGTCCACATCAGACGTGTGGCATCAGGGATCGTAACATATTTACGAATATCCACAAGGCGAGGTGCGGGTTGGAATGTTGCGATGCAAAGCACTCGGGCGTGGCGATTCTCCAGCTCGACCTGGAGAAAGCCTTTGACTGCGTATCTCACAAGATCCTGTTTATGTTTTAGAGCACATCGACCATGGTTCTGTCATTGGATGGGGAGTGGCGCTGGTGCACCGGAACTGCACTACATGGTTCATAGTGAATAAGGAGCGCTCATCGAAGTGCAACGTTCGGTGAGCCAGGGCTGACTCCTCGGCCCTTTATTGTTTTGGGTATACATTAAAACTCCGTGCCTGAGCATCATTCATAACACTAAAATAAGCGGATCTAAACTGCAGGAGACAGAAGTCAAACTTCTTGCCTATGCTAACGACATTGCCGTTGTTTGTTCGAACAAAGAAAGCGTGTTGTTCGCCGTGGAAACAGTGAAGCATTTTGGTGAGACCACGGGGAGTCTGGTGAATTGGGGAAAATGCCTGGCATTTTGGCACGGTGTATGGCTGTCAAAGCCAGCGACCTTTGCTAATGTAACTTGGGTCACCACCCCAGTAACGTACTTAGGAACCCCAAGGCCTCGAGCGCGGCCTGTAGGGGCGCCACTGAAATCCCCCTAGCGGCCCGTTTCGAAAGCAGGCGCGGGAGACCCCGGCCCGCTCCCCCCTGTCGCCGTTGCTTTTGGGGCTCGTTCAAGACAGCGATTTACCGTTTGTCCGCGTTCGAAATACCGAATAACGTGGAGCAGGCACTCTGTTTGCAAGCGTGGTATGTTCACGAGAGTATAAACGTTTATGACGCGATATTAGTGAGATCTATATGAGCGCCAGACGTGTGTCACAGGCCGGCGTCCCGAAGCCAGCATTTTCATGCAGCTGATTGCGATTCCGCTGCCCTGAAATTTAGTGACTGTCTCCGTAAGCAGTCTTTCCTCCGATGGTCATGTTGCGGCCATACACACTATGATGTAAATCGACTTTGTGCACTTACAAAATCTAGCGGAGCACTCATACCTGACAGCACGCAAGTTACGCCTGCCAATATCACATATCAGATATTGATCAGTACCATGAACAAGCTAATGCGGCATAAATTTCACAAACATTGTACCAAAGAAGTACGATGGATAATGCAAAATTACAATCCGGAGTCAGCACACGACGACAAATTTATTGCTGGGTCGTATTGTCCCGAGCGAGGTGAGCGCGCGCAAAGATTCATCTGTTACATTTATCCTCCACGAGAAGCGCGAAGATGGGTTTAAAGAGTAATCCGCGTCCGTGACCAAACTCTTCTTCAGAACACCGTCATATGAGTCATGACACAGGGAGACTGCAGAATCTAGCATAAACCGAAACCAGAGACCCTTATCAGACACTCTTCCAACGAGCCCGTGTGTACGAGATTTCGGCGCGCGTTAAGGCTCTAGGGGGTCAAAATTAATCCGGAGCCCTCCACTACGGCGTGCCTCATCGTCTCCGTTGCGTCGGCGCGTTAAACCCTGCAATCAATCAATCAACTCTTCCAACGACACCTCGTATCGCTTGTGAACTGCCTACCCAGTATTCTTCAAAAAATGAGTCCGCCGAGTGATCAGCCGTTTTTCAAGGCGAAAAACAAACGAAAAGTGAACACGCAGCTTGTGTGTGTGATTACTAAAACGTTCATTCGTTGATTTCGCTCCGCATTTGTAAAAAACGATAGTTGAGCGTCCTCCTCCTCATCCCCCCCCCCCCACCCGCCTATGTCTAGCGAAATATCAGTGCATTTCGCATCTAGTTGGTCTGGTGAATACTACCTTGCTCAAACAAACGTCTTTAGCATTTCAGAAGCTGCACTCGTTTTTTTTTTTATTCCCGTACTATTCTATTTATTCCTTACTTGCAGACCATTCATTTTCCCGTGGTTTCATTAACATATACCTTGGTTCTTACTATAAGGCATGAGTGGGCACATATCTGACTTAACATTTTCTTTTCCGTACTTAATATTTTCGCGTGGCTTATATTCCCATAAAAGGCACAAGTTTTTGTCAGCTATTGGGTTATCACATCCCCGAAATATATTTTTCTACGACGTACGTATTCGAAGCAAAGCCGCATTTGTTGTCCGCGCTGCAAAACGAACCAACCTTTTACAGTGCCAATATCAGGTCTAAACGAGGCGACAATAAATAGAATTCACTTGTGCTGACGTGTTCGAAGGTGACAGCGGTGATATGCTGCTGCCATCGCCGACGCCCGCAAGAGCGGCCAAGAAGCGCGCAAAACCGCCTCCCCGGGTAGCTCTTGTTGGCGTTAGAGCGCTCTACCAAGACGCAGATGTTTTTTTTAAGTGCCCTAAACGTGCAGTTAGCTTACAGACGTCATCATAACAAGTTGTTTAGAGCGCGAAAAGGCAAAGAGAAGCGAAAGAAAACCAAAACACTGCATGACCACCTATCAGCCACGCAGCGCTAATCCCGCTAACGCCGCGGAGAAGCGGCGGCAGGCGGCGCAGCGATCGCGAATCTCGAGGCGTATAGTGTTGCGACAGTGGGCCCTACTGGCGCGGGCAGGTGCAAGCACTGAAACAGAAGGCGGAAAAAGTGAAAGCAACCGGGCTGGCAGTGTTCGCGAGAGCCACGACTTGTAGTCTTCTCTTTGTGGCAAAGCTTTGGTTTGTGATGCAAGTACTGCATTGTTCACGTTTGAATGTCCAGAAGCTACATCGCGTATTTGCTGTTTTTGTGCGGGGGTCCACGTGGGAGTGGAGCAGTAGGACGAATTTGTTTCGGCGAATCCGTGACGGCGGTTCAGGGCTGACTCATCTGTTTCTACAGCAGCTCGTAAACCGATTTTTGTTTTTGCGCGATGTACAGGAACCTTTTCTGCGCACTGCAATGCAGTTCGGTTAACGCTTGCTTTGCCAGAATTTGTGGTTTCTTCTAACTGCATGCAAGGCGGTGTTTATGAATATTTTAAAGAAATTGTTTTGCCGTTCCGATTTTTGGCAACCCGTTTTTAATGCAATAGCTGGGCAATGTAACCAGGAACAAATTATATAAGGATGCTTGTGACGTAGTTTTCCCGTGGCACTGTACATAGCTCTATACAGGACAAGATGGGTTAAAACGAGTGGAGCGAATGGAAGTGTCACCTGGGGCAAAGTCTTTCTTCTTCAGGCGCAACCTTCAGGCGCAACCTGGATGAAGGAAAGGGGGCTCTCAGTGCCATGGGGAACCGACTGTCCTATTTGTAAACAAGCCGAAACTGTGGAGCACGTCTTTCTTCATTGTTGGGCCGCAGTGTTCCTTTGGGATGTTCTCCAACGGACACTTCGGAAAGATTTTCCATTTAGCCCACGCGGCATACGTTTTTTGTGCATTGATAAAGAGGACTGTGTGCCATTTGACAGTGTCATGTTGTTGGGCCTGCACAGCTTTTGGCGTTCGTGCATGGCTTGGCTGCATTGTAATGTAGACGCGCTACCAATGCGACAGCATTTTCGGGAAAGTGTTTCACGTTTTGTTGAAGTGTAGAGAGCGAAGAACTCTCCACCAGAACGGTTGTGAAAAATTGAACCCCTGACTGCGCTTAGGGAGTTTCAAATGACAACACCGGCCCTGGGGGGAATGGTGGCATTACTGTGATTTTTCTTTGTCACTGTACCTGGTATCTTGTGTTACTGTCGGAGATTGGCAATAAAGGTATGAAAGGGACCTGTGGTCTCGAGGTACAGTTTTGGGTACTTACGCTGACGGCCTGCGTTCGAGCCCCAGCGGGTCTATGCACTTCTTAAATTTTTATTGCAAAATTTCTGTGTAAACTCAATTCTACGCGTTGTTGTTATTATTAATGACAATTTGGTATGTTTTAGGTCTCTTTAGGTTGTGGGGGAGGGGGGGGGGCAGCCTATGACCACATTAATTAACGCTCTTCATCGCGTGAAGAGACATGTCACGTTGGGCGCTGTGCAGCGAAGCATTTGGAAATACGCGGCCGTGAGACGTCAACGCTGAAATCTCCCACCAGCACAACGGCCACGTCCTCGGTGAGCGCATGAATTCCTGCATGCGCGTGCTACCCCCCCCCCCCCCCCCCCCGTCCCCCTCCCGTGCACGCATAAACAGGCAACCGGTGATGTGCGCGTGCTTATAGACGGGAAAGACACAGGCCTAAACGTCGCTCTGAAAGCCCTCGAGGGCTTATGTCGGGACGGGAAGAACATCGGCCAGGACGTCACTCGAGTAGCCTTCAAGTAGGCAACACAAAACACTAGCCCTAAAGACGAAACGTTTCCGTTCTACGCCGATCTGTCCGCACACGCTGCAGGAAACCTAAACATATACAGCTTCGCTGTAAAATACCTGCGCGTTGAGAGCTAGGCGCACATTAAATAGTTAACTAATTCGTAGCCCGCAACTAAGGTGCGCCCAATGGTAGCTTGTGCCCGAATACCCCGAATTGAATTTTTGAGCGTGTGGGCTCCTTAGAGTTTATTTCAGCCCGTTGGGTTTGAATAATTTGGTTGAAAGCAAGCCATAATTTGGTTGAAAGCATGCCGGCGCCAAATTTTGAGGAGGAGGAGGAGGCAAAACGTTTTATTGAGCAAAAAAAAAAAAAAAAAAAAGAAGAAGAAGGTGGGTGGCGTCCTCAGTTCAGGAAGCCGCGCGCTTCCGCAGCCCGGGTGGCCCGGTTTATCAGGCGTTGCTGGTCCTCCGGGTGCAGGCTGGTCAGGGCGCGTTCCCACCGCTCAGGGAATGGGGAAGTGAGGGGATCGGGATGGTGCGGGCAGAACCATACAAGATGGGCTGTTGTGGCGGGGATGCTGCAGGAATGGCAGAAGTAGGAGAATGTGGTAGGGGAGATGTGCGACAGTACGATACAGTTGAAGTATGTGCCTGTCTGTAGCCAGCGCCACGTCCGGGCCTCTGCTGCAGTGAGCGACGGGTGGGGAGGGGGGTAGTGGAAACGAGTGTGGCGGTAGTGGGCAAGCAGGTCGGTGTATCTGAGCGGCAGAGGGTGGAGGGATGGTGCGGATGCCAAGTCGTCTGTCCTTGGACGGGAATACGATCGGAGGACCGTTCTGCCGGTAGGTGTCAGGGCCAGGCGGGAGAGTTGGTTTACCTGCTGTGCTTCCAGGAGTTCAGCGAGAGTGTTATGCACTCCTAACTGCAGTAGCTTCTGGGTGGGTGTGAAGGCAGGAAGACCGAGGCCGATTTTGTACGCCCGACGGATTTTGTACGCCCGACGGATCAATCTTGGAGTGTTCTTGAGGCTTTAGCTGTACATATGGGGTGCCGTACGTGATGCGACTGATGAGAATGGCTTGTATGAGGCGGCAGGTGTCTTAATCACGAAGACCGTGCTGGTGGGTGCAAATTCGCTTGATGAGATGAATAAGTTGTGTGACTGTACGGTGTAGTGGTGGTAAGAGGGCAGCACCAGAGCCGTCAGCCTGAAAGGGTACGCCCAGTATTCGGAGTGTCGAAACTTGAGGTACAGGAGTGCCTTGAATGAAAACGGTCGGATCTGGAGTAATTTTGCTATTTTTTAACAGCGAAACTGTTAGTGTCACTAAATTTCACCAGGAATTTTCGTGCCCGCCTTCGCCTTCGTAGACAGAAGGAAATTTAAAGCAAGAAGACCATTCAACGGAACCAGGGCAGTAGCTAGTGCAAACAAAACGCTTGCTTGAAGTAAAGAAAAAAAAAACGCCTTCAAATGCCTTGAGCGTATTCCGAGCCTCGTTTACAATTGCGATAATTGCGTAATGCAGGCCATGGGGCGATGCCAACTGCATAAACGGGAGCGCAGGAAGCTGGTGAATTGACGTCACTAGATAAAAACGCAGCAAAATAGAGCGCGTTGGCAAGTCCTTGTCGTGAAATAAAACAGCGTGCAGTCATTAACTGTTGAGATCCCAATCGGTGTTCGATGCGACATTTTAATGTCTTGCTGGGTACCTCTCGTTTCCTGTTGGGATTTAGCCGCATGTCACGTCCTAAGCCTACAACTACAATTCGAATATCAGTCAATTTTGATGCGTGTGGCGTTTTCATATTGACTACAATTCAGAGCGTCGCTCATTATAGTCAGCGCTACCTTGTTCCCATCAAGGTCGTCTCGCGGCTTCGCCGGGGAAAGATTCCATCGTAGATAAATGACAACGTAAACGCTGTTCTCGTTTTTTTTTTTTTACTTTTGAGCGTCTGTGACATGTAATAAGTTTCCGATAAAACGAGCCATGGTTAAGTTCGCGTTCGCTCTTTTTGGTATACACTGCTGTCAGTGCGCCGCTAAGTTAGAAACTCACACCGTTCGACACTATTTGCCATCTTGCCCTGCCCTGCTAACTGCATGAATAATTGTTTCATGTGTCTGTTTTTTTTTTTTTTGCTTCTATCGTGCATCTCAGTCCTCCGCCCTACTGTTTCAGACCGGATTTTTTTTTTCTGCACAGCTCAGTTGGAAGCCAGCGCTAATGACCCCTGTGGATAAATGCATGGATATAGTGTGCATAGTCGCCCAGAATGTTGGCCACGCCTGTAGGCAGCCTCTGCGTGACGAATAGTATATGGCTAACTAAAAACCAAACAGAAGGCGCTCAATGCGTGTGGGTGCATGTGTACGTTTGTGTGTGAGCGTGGAGAGAAGGACAGCGGTTAAATAAAGAAGAGAAAACTATTCGTAGAAACCAAAACAAATTGCAATCAACCCAGACAAAATTGCCCAGTAGGAACCAACACAAACTATGTGCATAGGGTACACTGGGCAAGAATACAGTACACAAGCATTCAGATACAGGCATGCAGGTGGCAAAAATATAGCCATGGTAAAATGCCGAGAAGATAGAAATAAAAATACAATGAAAACATGCACTATAGCTCCCGACAAAGCAACGAAGCAATGCGTATGCAAACAAACTGCGGCTCATGCCACGCTATAAAATGGTAATAACAGAATGATAAAAGTATACGTCGGCCTCAAGAGGGCAGGGAAACAGCATAACAACACGAGAATTCAAGAGTAAAAAATACTTTTGAAAGTACATGACAAGTATTTAGAGACAACAACGACATCCTGGTGCCGCCAAGAGCTCTGAATTAACGCTAGGTTAATGTTGTAAACGCTTTCAAAGCATTCATAAGCAAAGACTCGAGTCACCAAATTTGTGGAAACTATTGTTTTAACCGTCATGTTAACGTGAATATTTTGAGGCGCCCGTGCGAAATAAATCGAATAACCAGTCACTGAACCGACTAATGCATGAATTGAGAAGTAAACTTTCTAAACTGTTTCCCAACAAAACTAAAGAAGGCCGCCGCACGGGAGGGCGAAAAAGCAAAGGGGCGCGCTCGTCGCCGCGCTGGCCACCGGGCGCGTGAAATTGAGAGGAATGGCTGCTCGCTCAGAAACACGTACCCCACGGTGCCACGGGGGTCTCTCTGGGAGAGCTGTATGCCTCGTGCTGAGAGTCGCGACGAAGGACAAACCTAAGGCACTAGTCAGGAGCTGAAAGAAGGCTCACAGGCTTTATTCCGACGGAATGTATAGTAGTGACACTAATGTATACTACAGAGGAAACCCGGCGGCAAGGGAACCGTGGCGAACTTTGGAATGTCCCGGAGAATATTCTCCGCAAACCGTTTCTCGCTGTGGAATACCGGGACAAGAGGACCTTCGCAGCGGTGGCCATCGACGCCAAGACGGGCGCAACGGTCACCGCGGCGAGCAAACGGGCACGGGAGGCGCGCTGCGAAGAAGAGGTGGCGATCGCTCTAGCCATCTCGGACCCGAACTGTAGAACTATGTTGTGCGACTCCAAGGGAGCAGTGAGTAACTACGCCAGGAACAGAGTGTGTCGTGGAGCAGTGCGGGTGCTCGCCCCGCTGAACTTCGCGAATAGACACGTGACGGTGAAGATGTTCTCTGCACACGCCGGGGAGCGAAGTGTCGGAACGATACGCGAACCACAACGAGACGGCGAACTCGACCGCGCGAGAACTAACGGGTCGCGTGGCCGTAACGGACCGGTCTGCGGAATTGTGGAGAGAAACCAAGGACAGAATGGGGACGTATGACGAAATAACACGTTACTAGAGGCTAGGCAGGAGAATAATGGCGCCGCCTCACCCGAGACTGAACACATCAAAATACCTCTGAACGTGGAAGTCTTACGTAGGCCAAACGGGACAGTGCCTTGAACGTTTGTTTGCATGAACATGCAAATTATGTACGCCGCAGCATTGAGGGACCCTTAGCTGCGCATAGCAAAGATGGTGCTTCCAGTCCGTTATTTGACAAATGTGAGGTGCTCTTCAAATCGAGGGAAATAGTAGAAGCGGTAAATATTCACAGTGCGCAAGAAAGCTGTATCAGTGTGCCATCGTTGCATCATTCGGCCAGAGAAATTCTATTTTTTGGGTTTGCTGGTGCGCAGGCTTGACAGCGGGTGTGTCTGAGCGTGCGGAATTCATATCCTGTGACTACCCCTTTTTGGTTCTTTCCGTTTGCCTTTTTTGTAGAGTTTTATCTGTTCTTAGTGTTAAAAAGAGGGTGTCTGTGTACTAAAATTCAGTTATAGTACCACACTTTTCTCACGTCCTTTCACAGACCTTGTCCATTTTTTGCGCTCAACTGTGCAAACCATGGAGAACCCTACATATAAAATTAGTTTACATGAACAGCTAGAAAACTTCTTCCTGCTGCGGAATGTTTCTCCAGTTTCTGATTTTCTGGCAATATGTCGCTTAAATACGATTGCTTACCTTCCTGGTTTAATTGTGAACTCCTCAGGGTATCTCCTATGTATGCAGAATCAGTGCATTACTTACCACGCACAACGCCATGCAAATACTTCCCAAGGTGTCCGACATCTGGTTGTAACATCCAAACCCTGCTGTGATGAATTTGCAAGGATAGCCAAATTCTTGGATTCTGTGGCAATTTCACGCAAGTGTTAAGAGTAGTAGTATTGTGTTTTCTGTGCCCATCCTGTTTTTTTTCCTTCACCACCCTAACCCCACTCCCCAACCCTGAGCAGTGGGAGGCCGAGCTGGTCATTTCAGCACCAGAGCGATAGAAAGCCCCGGTGCAATGAATGAGCTCTGGACTCGGCTCGGGCTCGCGGCCTCCTGGACATGGGAAGCTGAACACACCCTCTTGTGCTCAATAAAAGTTTATTCCTCCTCCTCAGTGTATGTTTAAAGGGGCCATAAAGACAAAATACAAGTTTGGTTCATTAGAAAGACTGCTCTGCCGTGATAACAATGATACCGATTTCACCGCAAACTTCGGAAAAATAATGGAGATATTAAAGAAAACGCATCGAGGACTGGCGACTCGCTAGCCAGCTTCCGGCAACTTTTCTATGACGTCACAGAATCTTGTTTGGGCAATTGACGGCGGCCGAACTGATCAATCGCCAGGACACATGACTGGACGATTGTAGTGGGCCACTAGTTCCGTTTGATCGAATCACTTGAATGCTAACCTGCAGTTAAGACACTGAAAATTACGTTTTAGTGATGACGTCACTCGTGCCGATATGACGTCACTGATGACGTCACTCGTCATCACTAGTGATGACGTCACTCGTGCTTTAGTGATATGACGTCACTCGTGCCGATAACACGTCACTTTGGCGCGAAATTTGAAAGTTATTAAATGTGTTGTGCCACCAAATTTGTTGCTTGTGCATTCTTTGTTGCAAACATTTTATATTTCTTTAGAAAGCATAATACATGCTCTCACATGCACATATTCTGAGTGAAAAATTTATTATCGCACGATTCATGTGAACAGGATTCAGTTTCGGTTTCTGGGCGCCGATTCAAGCAGTGACGTCACAGTGTTACGAGGACGCTCTGCCACGTGTGTCTACCATGCGGCGCTGCGGTACGCTGCGACTTTACTGCGGCGTCTGCTCCCGCACACACGTGCTTCACCACGGGAGTAAACACGCCGACTCGTCCTGTCAAGCCGTGACAGCTCCATCACAGACTCTTTGTCTGCTTCCTCGGATGCAGACAAATGAAAACCATGGATGCGCAAACCATGGAAATGCAATTGGATATGCAAACCATGCCCCTTAAAAAACCGCTAAAAAAAAAATCTTCCCCCGCCGCCAATTGAACCCGCAATGTTGACCGAACGGGCGCGACGCGCGAAACCACTGCACCACCGGACAAATAGTACCCCTTTCACGAAATAGCCGGAGTAATAGATGGAGACCCATCCTTCGAGTCGTACGTCGGTGTTTACTAGCTAGTTTGCAGAATTCCTGGCTGGTAAACTGAAATTTTTTAAATAGCGCTTGCGCATCAAGGTTCCGCGAAGCCCCCGCAACAGCTTGTCGCCGACAACTCTGCTCCTTCGCGAAAGCGCTCGCAAAAATAAGTGTGCCGGGCTGCCACTGCGATTTTGCACTGTATACTATAGTGCTTGCCGTACTTCGGTTTTACGTTTTACGTGAAAAACCCTGGCTGATATTGATCTCTTATTACCCAAATTACCCTACGTAACTCTTCTTCTGCACAAAACTGACCTTATATTTTCTACAGGCGAGCCTATCGCACACGCATATGCAGTTTGCAGCTCCGGGGTAGCGGCGTTGCCGAAGAGCACGGCCGAAGCGTCGAACGCCAAATACGGATCGCATTAGCCCTAGTGTTGAGTTGTATGAGCTTCATGGACTTTACTGAGTTTATTACACTCCAGAAACTAACAAAATAGAGCCGCATTCATTGCGGCACGAATGTTGTCGGGGCGCAGTTTTCGCTTCTCGGTCGATTCCCGGCGACGCGTTGCGCGACCAGTCGGGCGACCGGTTTTGTTGGCGTCTTCGGTCGGCGAGTCAGTAAAACTACGGCGACTTTCCATCGGCCGACGTGTTTGTGTCACCGTCGGCGTAGTGTGATAACGCGGTCTGGCAATTCGGCAGTTGGGCGGTGGTTTGGCGACTCGTCGGTGTCGCCGTCCCGTTGTCGTCGCCGTCGTGTCGGCCTAGTGTCTGATACGACGACTACTACTACTACTAGGTGATTCGAGTGACAAGGAAAGGAAGTGCACTGGGGATATGTCTGATACGACCAAGCGACCAAACAAACTGTGGTAACTGGAGTTCACGTTGACGTCGCTCGAGTCGCTAACGTGGTGTGACGTCACAAACTTTGTTATGCTGGCAAAATACTGACGTCATGGTTAGTGGCGCTAGCGATGGGTCCTGATTTCCAGAAGAGCTTTAGGTACTTTTTAGAAGCGAATTAAAATATATATTAAGCGCTTGCTGTACCCGGCACTTCGTGTTGAGGGTCCTTGCATACAGAGAAAGCCTACAGAAGGGTTTTTACAGACTTAAAATTTGGTGGTACAACACCTTTAAGTATTTCTTGCGTTTTTATCGGTTAAAAAACGTTTTCGTGGCCGGAATGGAGCTGAGTGAGGTACTGAAGCCCAACTCTTTCAAGTTAACCAAAGTTGTATTTTGTCTTCATGGACCCTTTAAAGCTGCATTGTTTTCCAGTATGCATGAATACCAACTGTCCATCCTTCTGAATTTAATGTATCAGCTTTAAAGCTCTGCCTTTGCAAGTGAGCAAGCTTTACAAGCCGACTTCACTGCCTGGAATGGACAGGAATGGCTGTAGAATTTTTTTGCCATTGTACAAAAACAAATTAAAAGCAATAAAAATACTGGATGAAACAGTCAATGCTCATTTACAAGGAACATTTCACAAAACTTCTGGCTGTGTTAAGCATAAATCAGTTCTGTGGATACTTTACTGGAATAGGGAAATGATTAGCTACTCTCCAATTTTCGCACTCAAAAACACTGTGGCTAAAACTTCAGCATTCACTCACAGGCTTCAGAAATAAAAACGGCCCCACCCAATTTATTTTCTTTCATCGACTCCAATAAATATGCTTGTACAACAACCCTTGTTGTGGTTTTGTGTTGTGAAATGGTGCTTCAACATGTGAAATAGCAGCTACTAAACACTCTTGGGTGACGGAGCAGGGACAGCAGCAGAGTGACTCAATTCCGAGGATGCTGCAGCGGTAATGTCATCAGCATATTTTATTTCCTTAAAGACCCCAATAGAGGGTATTACGTAAGGGGTGCATATACAGGGTATAAAGAACATTTCCTACATAAGGGGTTTAAATATAGGACATCAAGAAAATTTGCTGCATAAGAGGCGGGTATACAAGGTATAAAAACGTTGCCACATTGCGGGTAACTATAGTGGGTATAAGAACATTGCCATAAGGGCTCACTGACAGAGATGACTGGTTACATTTTTAATGAAGGTTAATGGGCAGGTGATTGTGACGACGTGGTTTGGGAGGTGGTTCCACTCCTTCGCTGCACGGGGAAAGGAGGCAGAAGTTCTAGCGCGGTAACTGAAAACTTGGAGGCAGTGGCTGGTGCGGTGCGAAATGCATGTCGGGGGGGGGGATGATGTATTGCGGACGGTTGAGGAGCGAATGAAACAGAGAAAGGGTGGCTATGCAGCCTCGAAGGGAAAGTGGCTGCAATACAGATTGGGTTTTTTAAGGATGAAACATTATTCTCCTAAGAATTCTTAGGAGAATAATGTAACCAATGCATGAATCGGGCAGAGTAATTTTGAATTGACTCGAGGTCATTGATTAGGTAAGTTTGGCGGGATCCATATAGCTGACGCGTATTCCAGTTTTGGCCTGATGAGGAATGTGTATGCGAGCAGTTTTACGTGTTGTGGTGCGCAACGCAGATGAGGCTTCACGAAACCAAACGTTTGTTTGCGGATGGGATAACATTTGTAACATGCGCATTCCAAGTTAGATTAGTAGACAGTGTGACACCTAGACATTCGAAACACTGTGATATTGCTAACGGGGCATTATAGTGAATTGGTATGGGAATAGGAAAGGGTTTTCGCGACGAGTAAATGATAACTTTACATTTGTTGGGGTTAAGTTTGGCAAGCCAATTGCTGCACCATTTCTTGAATATTATTCAGATCGTGTAGTGGGGTTAGTTGATTGGAAGCATTAGCTATCGTACGGTAAATCACAATCGCCGGCGAACATGCGGATTTTGCAGGACACAGTTAGGGCAGGTCATTTTATGTAGATGAGAAATAACAGGGGGCCGAGGACACACCCTTGTGGTTCTCCTGACGTCACTTCGAAAGGTTCCAACCCCACAACATGATTTGAATAACATTCAAGAATGGTGTGACAGTTGGCTAGTCGGGATGTGTGCTCAGACTGCATCCACGGCCACCACTGTAACAGTGCAAGGAGACAGGGCAAAGCGTAGGCAAAGCAATGACACTAGTCAGGTCAGCATGTAGAGAGAGAGAGAGAAAGGAAAGACGGAAAGGCCGGGAGGTTAACCAGGTGTAGAGCCCGGTTTGCTACCCTGCACTGGGGGAATGGGGTTCAGGGATAAAATAGGGGCGGGAGAAAAGTAAGAGGTAGGAGTGGGAAGGGGCGCACTCAAGGCCCGTTTCGGGCACTACAGTCTTTCCTGCAAATTCGTTTCGCTCAGGAAACGTAGAAGGGCTTTCGCCGCCTTCTGTGAACTCGATGGTGGGGACCGATGACCTAGGATAGTCTCTACTGTAAGTGGTCGACTGTCCAATCTTCTGAGCGCGGTGGAAAGCACGCTCCTCTCCGAAGAGTATTCGGGGCAGCGACACAGCACATGCTCTATCGTCTCTTCCGCCCCACAGGCGTCACATTGAGCGCTGGTGGCCATCCCGATGAGGAAGGAGTAGGCTTTCGTGAAGGCCACTCCCAACCACAGTCTACAAAGTAAAGTCAACTGGGGTCGAGACAACCCATACGGAAGACGGCGCTGAAGAAAGGGGTCTTGAACATAGAGACGGTCATTCGAAAAGTCCGGTGTGTTCTATTGCTTCGTGGTGATTCTGCGAGCAAAGGAGCGAAGCGACCTCGCGGCATCGGTCCTTGAAAGCGGAAGCAGGATGGTGCGTTCGCTGTCGTGACCTGTTTGAGCAGCTTCATCCGCCAAGACGTTGCCGATGATTCCGCAGTGACCTGGAAGCCACTGGAATATTATGTCATGGCCGTTTGTGACGGCTTGATGAAATGTTTCTCTAATCTCTGCCACCAATTGGTGGAGGGGGCCGTAGCGCAGGGCTGCGCGTAAGCTGCTTTACAAAGCATGTAGAGACTGGACTGTAAACTGGAAGATGCTTCAATGAGAGGGCAAGGGAGCACAATTGGGCAGTTGAAAATAAAGCTGGTGGCCACCTATCTGATCACTGCAAACGATGCAAGTGTAGCCCCCTGCTAGATAGGACAAAGTTCTTGCGGAAAGCACGAGGAAGGCTTGAGCGCGAAATTATGGAAGCTCTTTTTATTAGACAGGCAGGGGATAACTGCGTGAGTACTCCGTCCTTATCGCTGACTGATAAAGAAGTGGCATTTTTAAACACGTGATGCATTTAGACGTGACAATTGCTTCTCGTTTTTAGTTTTTTAGTTTTGTGTATATAAGCAGCATCTTTTTCAATAAATTCTAGTTGGAAGTTCGGCACCGTGTTGTGAGTTACGTGTTCCTCTCGTCCCTGTTTTAGCGCCGATTAATTTTTAGCAGTATGTACCAACTCGCCCACATCAAGCTTTTGTTACATGTAGAGAAGTTTGCATGCCGTGTTAGCACGCGAATTGAGCATGTTTATTAAACAGAAAAACACAACCTCTGAGAAGGTTGTTGGCTCTATGTCAGACGGCCACTCCTGCTAAACCAACCAGAAAACAAAAACACACTAACTACACACAAAAAATCTAGAAACTCACTCGAATACACTTACAAAACACATACTCAAACTAAAAGGTTCGTATGCACAATTGAAGAATCGAACACAGATCAAGACCGACACAAATCAAAACATGTCGCGAGACGATTCCCTAGACAGACTTCGGCCGTGCGAACGCATACCAACCTTATGTTGCGACAATATGCCATGCTAGAAAGAAAAAGATTCGCCAGGCCACAGCCGCAACAAGTCCCCACAGATTTCAGGTCTGCGGTACGGAGCTGAGGGAAAAAGCAACAAGAAACCGCCTCGAGAACATGGTACAAAGCAAGCTTTGTACCTTTCAATTAAGGAACCAAGATAGCGAAAATGTAGTTTTAACGCAATTAATACCGATCGCGACAGCTCTTCAGTTTTCTCAATGCAAACATTTTTCTATAATCAAATGTCCAGGCAGCTAGTGGTCTAGTTCGTCTCGCTGGCCTCCTGCCTACGTAATGTGTGCTGCGTTCCCTTCGTTTGCATTCAGGCTAAGCAACCAGCTTGTTCGCGTAGCATTAAAGGCTGGCACTATTAACAGCAAGTGCCAACGGATTCCAGCAGTCATGAGAAGCTGCGGTAAATTTACGATGATCGTGCAAGGCCTCGCGACAACAGTCTCGGGGCGGGATAACTAAGAAGGAATCGTAGAGGTGTTAAAAACATTGGATCGTAACACACTGAAAGTACTCACCATCTGGCATCGCTGGCGATCGGTTGGTTAACCCGCCACTGCCGCTGCTGAAAACGACGACCGAACATATACGCTACAGCCAACTCTGTGCATTCGCGAAACGACTGAATGACGCCATTGCTCCCACGACAAAGAAAAAAAGAAAAGCGCACGCATGAAAGCGCACAGATCACCACTTACCAGCAGTCTGGTAGCGAGACTAGACAGCCCATGACATCACGTTGTTTTCTTTGTGTTCTCTTTGGAATGTCGCAGCGGTGAAGCTATCGTGCTTGGCCCAGCTTGATCGTTCATGGCGGACCGGAACAGGAAACGCAGGCCGGAACCGGACCCCCCTCGGCGGAGCCAATAGCAGCGCGCGTCGGCACATCAATCGTTGTCGCTACTTGGCTAAGCCGATGAAGGGGCTTTAGGCTGATCCTGAGGTCAAAACTGGTCAAAACTGCCTCCAATGTTTCAATGGAAGTAGAATGTGTGATGTTCTAGTTGTTCGACCGTGAGCATACCCCTTTATATGCCTAAGTTATGGAGAAGAGGGTAAATATTTCCACAAATTTATCGGAACTTTAAGTTAATCTCTGATGTTCCCACCCAACACCTTCTCCCACATTTATCGATGGATACTTTTGTTGGTTTATCCTCCACAGAGTTCGCAATTCTTCGACACTGAGACTCCCTTTTAGCATGGAGAAAGATCGCGTTTCTAGGCGTAGGATTACGAGACGTTAACTTTTTCTTTCTTGGGCTACGTTGGTCTTCTGTATGTCTGTTTGTCTGTCTGTCTGTGACTCGATTCAACCACCCGTCCAAATAGAAAGTGGATCAGCGCAATAGACTTATATACTGAGAGCAATCTTCATACTTGTCACCATTGTTGAACAAAGACAAAACATTTCGAAAATGTGAGACAGAAAATCAATTCATAACTGCTGTTTGCAGTGTTCCTTTATTAAAAAATTAATGCATGCTTGTTTTCTGCGATATCAAATTAAATACTACATCAACTGCAGAAAATTGTCGCCTGCTGTTGCCCGCGCCACTATAGCTTCTGGCGGAATTTTAAGAAATCGAATGGCAGCAGTAACGAAAGGTTCCACTAGATAGGTTTCGTGTTCCGCTTGGGATAAACGTTGAGCAGGGAAACGTGGTTCTATAAATATTGGAGTAGGGTGCCCTGAATCACGCGTGCCTCCGCCGTACGGCAGCGCTGGCATCGAGGCGCCCGGCCTGGAGCAGTAGAACGAGGTAAATTTAAGCAAACCTCTAAGCGTGTTATCTTGGGAGAAACGAGACGGGAAAGGAATGGCATGAGATGGAAGCGGGAAAGAGAAGGGAGGCGTTTACATGGCAGGGGCGCCAGTCGATTATCGTCTCTAGTCGGCATTTGCAACGAAATGAGCAGATACGCGGCCATTTTTTTTTCGGTTAGTGGAGTGCCGTAGTCGGGGTCGAAAGTAGCACGGTGTGTGAGTTCACGGACCTGTTGGTCGGTGCCTCGATCTCTTCAAATCCTTCTACCCGGATGTCCTAGCGACGTCCTTAACTTTATTCATTGTGAACTGGAGTATAGCTATTCGGCCTGAAGCGAGCAGTCTAATGCCCTTTGAGAGTCTATGATGATGTTACGCCTCTGTTTGCTACTTCGGCAATTGGTATTGTCAACAGGATGGCTCCAACGTCCGTTTCTTTGTTCCAGTAATTAGGGGAGTCATGCAGTCCCACAGGTGGCCCGAATAGCCACCTACGACAATTTCTGCCTTCTACCATAATAAATCCCACAGTCGGTGCATAGTTTGTTCTCATGATATTTGACTTTCCTTGAATTAACTTGATATTGTCACATTGCTTTTCCTTGCGTAGGTTTGAATCCATGTTTTTTGGTAGAAAGTTTTTTTAGCGGAGCCGCTGGATCGGCGACATGACCGTGATGGCGTGCAGTCCATAATAGCCATGGAGGGGGGGGGGGGGGGTCCTTTTTTCTATACGATGACCCTACCCGACTTCGTTTCCTGAGCCACGCCCTTGGTGCCAAGTAAACAGTTTGTCTGGTTTATTCATATATGTTTTCAAGACACAATTAGGGGACCTATTCCATGTTAACATCACCAACAAATCATTCAGGTCTATGCCAGGACGAGGGCCTCCACCCGCTCCTGTGCGGTGCTGCCCAAATTTTTATTTACCTCCGAATTTTCTTACTTCGTCCCTCCATTAAGCTAAAGGCCTTCCCCATGTTTTAGACTTGTCTTTGTCTGCCCATTCTGTTACGCTGCTGGCCCAACGGCTGTTAGTTTGACTCACGCTGAAAATTGCGAGGTGGAGGGCTGCCTTATATGCTGTCCTGATGTTGTTCACTAGATCTTCTTCGTGGCGGGTAAGTTACAATTGTACGGTAAGCTCAGTAGAATCCGCCTTGTGATCAAGGGCTTCATGAGTCTTATCGTTCTATCTCTCATTCTTGCTCTCCTCCTGGTTAGGCGTTTTGTAATGTGGGCAAATGGTTAAAAATTTATCTTTCTTTTTTTAGTGATTGTGAGACCAGCTCTGCCGCTTGACTCAAGCGCACGCCGAGCATTCTTACGTGACTGCTCTCTGGGAGGATATCCGTACCTATTTTCAGGGTGACTTTTAGCTTTGCCCCTTGGTGCCTTGTGTCGTTTGTCAAACACAGCTTGCGTCGGAAACAGAACAGCGGGAATATCGAAAACAGTCGGAAAGTTTATGTATTAGGCGCTATACAATGGGTTTTATTTCAGTTGGTTCCGGCTCATATTGTATGCTTTCTTTGATTTCTGAGTGACTGGCGTTAATCGTTTTCCTCCTGTTTTAGTTTGGTGACCCAATGCTGGGGCCGGCATCAGTTGCGGTAAAAGACACGCCGCGGTGGCTCAGTGGGTAAGGCATTGCGCTATTGAGCCCATGGACGAGGGTTCGATTCCTGGCCGCGGCAGCAGTTATCCTAATGGAAGCAGAAAATAAAAAATCGCGCCAATCCACCCGGTGAATGTGGTTGGAAAGCAAAGCTGTAAACGGCACGCCCAACGATTACCCATGCGACGTCACTTAAATTCACTCACATCGCTCTTCAAATAGTAAAACCATGACGTGAAATGCACTTAACCACACCATTTATTACTCCAAAGGGATATTCTTGGTAAGGTTAAATCAATGCATGATGCATAAATGTTGGTTGGTTGACTTGTATTGTTTTAGCACAAGAGAGGAAACTTTTTATAAATTAGAATAAGCTCCAACACTTTGTCAGACGATCTGACTTCTTCATCTCTGCGCCGCGGACGAAGGCAACGAGA
Source organism: Haemaphysalis longicornis (assembly GCF_048455015.1). NCBI lineage: Eukaryota > Metazoa > Arthropoda > Arachnida > Ixodida > Ixodidae > Haemaphysalis > Haemaphysalis longicornis. The sequence continues at coordinate 229,633,992 of NW_027526203.1, read as the reverse complement.
TTTGCGGCAAAGATTGAGGAGGAGGAGAGGAGGAAGAAATACTTCTGTTCAGACTTCTGAACGGCCCAGAGTGCAGCCCAGGGGAGTGATTCCTTCTTCTGTGGGACCCTTATGCAGTCCGCGGGGCCTCTGTTCTGTCCACCCGCTGAAGCTGGGTAGGTAGAGAGGGCCCGGACAGCAGCATCTCCCATTGCTCTTGTTGGGTAGTTGACGGAAAGAGAGGAGGGTGCGCAGGTGAAAGTCGCACACCCCGATTATGGGGTGGAGTGTTCCTACTTCTGAGCAAAATTTGCATTCAGCGTCGTAGCGATTCGGGTGCTTTAAGTGAAGACGCGTAGGCTGTGGGAAGGAGCCCGGATTGTATGAGCCGTAGGATAGTTTGTTGTTTTCTGGAGAGGTCAGGGTAAGACGAAGGTACGGTCTGTCTCAGAAGGCGATAATGCTGGGTTATCTCCCTGAACGTGACAAGCGGGTGACTGTCCTCGTCCAGCTCCATAGCACGGGAGGTAATAGCGCAGGCTTGTTGGGTGGGCGTATTCGTTGCCCTCCAGTGAAGCGTGAGGGGGTGTTTAGATGAGCCGAATGGAAACGTTTGGGGAGTGTTTTTCTAGCACGCGCAGTGCAGGTCAGGACACCCAACCCGACTGGTAATTCCAGTAGGTTTGCTGGGAATCGGTTACTAACCTCCGAACCCATGGTTGAGTGAGAGCCAAGGTGATGGCTGCCTCTTCTGCTGCCGTCATTTCTTGGGTCCTAAGCGAGGTACACGCAAGGAGGTTGGTTCTGGAGGTAGCCACGATGAATGCGTATTGCTGCCCTCGATGTTTGGAGGCGTCTGTGTGGATAACTGCATGATCCCCACCGAGGGTGATGTTTAACGCTTGAGCCCGTGCTTTTCGGTGACCCTCGTCATGCGAGGGGTTCATATTTTTAAGCGAAGCGAGCATCCTTAGTTTCAGCCGCCAAGAGTCTGGTAGTACGTCAAGCGGAGTGACATTCTTGGCTGCCAAGCCAATCTGGTGAAGCATGCGGTTACACACCCCAGTTCTGATTCGGACCTTCTGGTTAGAAAGATGACCTTATATCAGATCTTCCACCGTGTTTTAAAGCCCCGTGCTAAGCAGCCTCTGTGTGGACGCACTCATGAGAAGACCAATGGCCTGCTCGACCGCCTTTTTAATCATTAATTATATAAAGCAACTATATGTCCTCCTTGTCGACAAGAAGACAGGGGGTTGACGTAAGTGACTCTCGAGAAGACAAAAGCTCCAATTAAGCGAAAACTAGCGGATTCTTTTAGGCCTCGCTTCTTGGTGGCAACTCGCCTTATCATGTGTATGATTTGATTAATGCTGTTTTTGAGGCGCTGCAAGGAGACGTCACTCTTGGTGTTAGCCTGGAGATGTAGGCCCAGGATCTTGATGCTGGGGCTTGGAGTGATGGTCTGGCCATCAAGGAGTGTTTGAATGTATTCATTGATATAGCGGGAGGGCGGACGACAAGGAGCGGTGGTTTTTTACGTGAACACCGGAGGCCACAGTCTTTAGCACATTGGCGTACTAGAAGGGAGATGCCATGCATTGGTGTAAGCTTCCTTTAATTTTTGTAACTCTTAGCACATGCAATACCCAAGCTTTTGTTTCCAGCGTCACCAATCACCAGGGACAAGAACTCACCGCCGTTACGATTCGCACCTCACAGCCCACCACAGCGGAAGAAGTCGCCATTGCCCTCGCGTTACAAACCACAGGAGATTATATCACGATCCTAACAGACTCCCAATCAGCCTGCCGCAACTACCTCACCGGCCGCATCTCTCATCAAGCCCTGCGAATTTTACGTCAGAATCTCCGTCTGCCCCTCGCACATATCGTATGGACTCCAGGTCACATGGGATTAGAAGGCAATGAAGCGGCTCATGCCGCGGCCCGCGAACATGTACTCCGGGCCGTTGCCGACTGCCCTAATAACTCCCTCCCCTTCGCCCCGCCCCCAACGCTGTCCACGCCTCTCCTCACATACACCGACATCCTCGCCCACTATAGGCTACAACGACAGAAATACCCACCTCCTCACCATACTCTCTCCAGGACCGACGCAGTTACACTACGCAAGCTGCAGACAAACACGTTCCCCCACAATACACTGTACCACGCCATGTTCCCTACCCAATACCCAGCCACGTGTCACTTTTGTCCAAACATGGGAACTCTCTACCACATTACCGTAGAATGCCCCAACACCCCTACCCAACCGCCACTCCCCAACATCACCACACAGCAGTGGGTGGAGTTGCTGGCCAGCTCCGACCCCTCTACCCAGCGCATGCTGGTAGAGAGGGCAACGCGAGCAGGTCGCCTCCAAGGCATCCTGGACTGAGGACGCCTCTCACCGGGCGGGCGCCCTAACATCGCGCTTGCTGTTTTGAATAAAGTTTATTCAATCAATCAATTAATTAGCACATGAGCAAGGGGCGCACAGGGACGCTAGATGGGCGTGAGTGGTCGCGTGACGCTTTCACGTGGCATTCAGCGAGAACGCAGGGGGAAAACCCGTAGATGCGCATGGTGAGTACATCACCTGTCTTCCCCGTCCTCGCGTGGGCTCGTAGCTAAATCGATAAGACATCGGGCTTTCGCTTTGTTAGTCTATTAGTTCCAGGTTCGTATCCCGGCGGGGCAAGTAAATTGTTTTATTTGTTCGCTGGAGTTTTCCGGTGACACAAACGGTCGCGAAAGAACCCTTGGGAGTAGAGGTAAAAAAGCTTTGCTATAAAAACGAGAGTGTGCTGAGGTTTCGGTGCGCGTTAAAGATCCCCAGGTTGTCGAAATTAATTTGGAGCCCTCCACTACTGCGCACCTCGTAACCCCGGTGTGGCTTAGGCACGTGAATTACCGAAAATTTAAATTTTTATCTTCCGGTGGAGAGGTGCTTTGGTGTCATGGCGCCAGTTTCGGGCACGACTGGCTACTGTATCTGCCGCGCATGCTACCACCGACAGGCCGTAGAACGAACTTTACTGCGCAGGCGCGGCATCTGTTGGAAATGCGTGTCCTTCCTTCTATCTCCGCCGTAGTATTATTGTCCTCCTTTCCCCACTTCAGTTGCTGTTCTGTCATAATCCAGATTTAGGCCAACACTCGCATCTCGCTGCCTCAGTCGTAGCTTCCGGGTGGCAGCGATGGTGTACTTCCACGGACGCTTGATGGGCACGGCTGATAGCGTTCGGCTAGGAGGCCCGGGGAAATAAAAAAAATGAGCTTAATAACGCTATCGCGTCAATAATTGTAGAGTATAGATCGTGAGTGCAGTAGCTTCGTTCCAAAGCGCCTCCTCGAGCATGCTTTTGCGTCTCACACATTGAGACGTAGCGTAGGTGCCCTCTGCAATTTTCATGAGTGGATGACCTACTCGAAAGTAACGAGAAGAGGCCGCCAGTAGTTCACTAGTCATTTGTGGGTTCCATGACGCACAGGGACGGCAGTAGCATTGATCCCTGAACGGCTTCACGGCTCTTTTCAAGCCTCGGGTTACACGCGTAGACGGACGGTTCCTTCCCCATGACCTCTGCTGGAGCCGCATTCGTCGTGTTCAGTGCTCCCGTACGTTATTGGCGTCTCAATGCTTCCGGATTGTCCCTCCCACAAGCTCCTATGAAGCGGAAGCAATTGCTCTACATCGTCTATCCCTTTACATCCAAAATAATACGCCCTCAAACTCTGTATTTATCTATACCAACTGCTTTTCCCTACTTGCTCTTGAAAAGCCCCTGAACACCTCGGACACTATTCCCCAAATACAGACCAGCTGTCGATCATTGGTTTCCCCTATTGACGTCTTTCTGTTCCACGTTCCTGGTCACCAAGGGGTGTGGGGAAATGAGCTTGCGGACTTCGGTGCCGAAAGTGCGGCGACTATACTCGGTTACAACTCAGGAACGGCACCACCTCATGTAGTGTATCACTCCGCCAAAGCGCCGGACCCGTGACGTTAGTGCGCGCGCGTTTTGAAAGGGGTTTGCTATGAATGCGTGATATCGTCTGCCTTGTCTCACGCAGTTTGTTTGTCGTCACTGGAGTCGTTTATAAGCATATTAAGTCCAAAAAATCACGGGAACGGCTCACGCCATCTTCAAAATATTCCCAGTAACGCCCTACTTGCGCCGCGCGGAGAAACATCCGGCTACGGTGATAAGGCACAGCGGCAACTTCCGGTTAAATGGAGGGAAAAAATGGAAGCTAAAACGTCGTTAGAGATGTACAGGGCTGAGAAGATGAACATCAGAAAGGAAAATTTCTACGATAATTCCCAGGGCAGTGCTTTGCTTTTTGAGGCTAGAGCAGGTTGCCTGCGAACTAAGAGTTTTGTGGGGAAGTATTCAGAAAATGACGGGGTATGTGTGGTCTGCGGAAAAGAAACAGAAACTATGCGGCACATAGTGTTAGAATGTGAGGGTATCCATCCAAATCTACATGAAGGGAATATTGGGCTTTCAGAAGCCCTAGAATTTAAGGGTATCAGAGAGGAAGTTAACTTCAAGGGTGTCGAGGGGACGAAAAGAAGATTAGAATGCTGGTGGACGAAAAGCAGAGAGGGGAATATTGCCTAGGACAGTTACCACCTGTAACAGGGAAAAGAAAGTATTTCGGGCCTAATAAGCTTTAGGGCCTGCCATAAGCAGCGCTAGTATTAAACCAAGAGTGTAAAACATGGTTATATTAGTCCATTTTGGTAAGATGACATGTCATCACCCCGCTTCAAAGGGGAAACCAATAGGAATCATCATCATCATCATCGGTGCCGTTCTTAAGTTGTCACTGAGTGTAGGGGTGAAGAGGTGGGAGTGGCTGCTTCAAGGCGCATCGTCAGGGAGAGGCTCTTGTGGGCTGATCGGCTCGATCGTCTAGAGTGGCAGGGGCGATGGAACACCGACAACGCCGACACTGAGTTGCTTCGCTGTGTTCCCAGCATGCTCGATATACGGTACCACGCTGCTTTCCTCCTCCCAGGCGACTCGCCTACATCTTTACCGGACATGGCCATTTCCCACTTATTTTCACCGGATTTACTTGCTGTCCGACAACGGGTGTTTCTGTGGACGTAATGCCTCTTCAGTGAGCCATGACCTCCGTGATTACGCTGAGACAGCACCGATTAGAACTCTATTTCAGCATGTCGTCCGTTTGCCACTCAAACCTCCACATTTGCGACAAACTGAACATTGCTCGGGCCGTGCCGATCCTCGTCGAGCTCGTCCAGTTCGTGAGCAAGAACAAGCCGAACGTTTTTTAATTCTCGCTCATGATAAGGCTGTGAAGAGATGTGTGTAATGCGTGTCCCTGTGATCGTCGGTGCTAATTTGCGGCCTCTTCTAGTGAAATTTCGGGTGCTGTGTGGTTGCTTTCCTGGGACGACGTCGGCCGCCCTTTCTCATATTCAGTTCTGCACGGCGGGGGCGTGCGTCTGTGGAGACGGACTGTGCAGTGGAGACGGAATTCGCGTGAATTATGAATTACGGATACTGCCACTAGAAGCTGTGGGTGTCGGAGTTGAGGACCTCTTTCAGGCTGCAGTGTTGTTCCCCTGTGCTCTTCTCGTGTTGGGGTTCCCATCTATTTTTGGTGTTCTTATTTATATATATCTACTAATAGGCTTTTTTTTTTCTTAAATTTACATTTTGGGCGCTTGCCCCTGTTCATTTATATCTAATTCGCTGTAAACCTGCCACAGTTTTGCTGGTGCGGGTGCAGTTCACCACTTTTTCATGTTGTAGTTTTGGACGGGGGGAAAACCGAAAGGAATTGGAATTGGGTCACAGTTTCCTCGAGGTAGACCCAGTTAAATTTCAAAGGTGGATCGGTCGGCCTATGTCGATGCTCGAAGCGATGATCCGATGAAGCGACAAATGGCTGAACCGATGACTCGCTGGCTCGCTGGCCGACGGCACATAGTCGACGACGGCCTACTCGAAGCAAACTCAAAATGTACAATATGTGCACTTTATTTACACTACGTATTTACATCTCTCAAGGCTCATGATCGCATACAAGAAGACGGGCAAGGCCCGCGTCGAGGTGGGGCTCGCCGCTCTCCACCTCTTCTCTCAATCTGTCTGTTCCCTATTCAAAACATCAAACCACTCGGTTTTACCACTAAAACCCCGCCCACAAACGGGACGTCACAACTTGAGAGTGAGGATGTCTCATTCATTAGCCCACACTAGGCCACTGATTGGCCACCGTGACAAACAAAGCTAGCTGGGTTCAAAATAGTCACGTGGCTCACCTCTCTCACACTCATACAGAAACCCAAAGGTATTCCGCAAAACACAAATATAACAGAAATGAAAACCAATCAACTAAAAGCAGACCTAACGACGGGAATCGGCTCTCGGGCGGCACGTCTCAAAGTATTGTCATACCGTGGACGCCTATGTTTGTGCTTCGCGGTGCTAGAATTCCTTTCCTTTGTAAACACGTAAAGCGCCTAACAAAGCTTGGTCGCCAACCTATTGACGCATCCCAGCCGCCGAGTCGCCAGGTTCAGACGCGTGAGGAACAGAAACTTCACCCAGTAACTTTGGGCTGTGCAACTGTCACAGACAGGCCGTCGGTGACCTCTTCCTATGTTTGAACCAAAGTTTGACCCCTTGACCGACCTTCAGCTCCCGTCCGCTTCGGGGATTCTCGTGGCGGTAATCACGGTAGTTAAAATATCAACGGTCCCGCTCCATCGGCTTCTCAAACGAACGCAAGGAAATTCCCCTTCGAAAGCTTACATCCCTTTCAGCTATTATGGTGTGACCGACGCGTTTTTATGCGTCGTCTCCGGGCCCGCTCATCGGGTGGAGACAAAAGCGCGGTGAGTAACAAAGAAGCCTCCGCCGTTTCTCCTTACGCCCCTCACGCTCAAGTCAGCTCCGTTGGCGCGGCCGGCGTGAAAACAAACGCCATACAGGTAAGCAAGCTACCCCAGCAAAACATATCGAATTGCCGGGCGGTTTTAATTAATAAGTGAGGGGCCGGAACTTAACAGACCAACTCGTGGGCACACGGTGGGTCAATGCCGAGTCATCAGTGGTGACCCGATGACCGATGACTTATGGGTGATCCACGGGTGCGTCACTTGAGGGTGAGCACTGACCCACCAATCAGTGACCCACATCAGTCGCCAAGTTTGAGTGACCCTCTTGCGAGCATACCTACCAGCGAGCGAGGAATAGCTTTCGGAGCTGATTTTATGGCAGACGGGCAGACAGACAGACATCGAAAGAAAGACTATTTATTGTCTTTCAAGAAGAACTGCTGCGATTTTGAATGCGGAATCATGCTGCGTCAATTGATATGACCAGCAACCAACCGGTTTAGCGCCTTCTGCCCTGCGCCGCAGCGCGCAGCGGCATTAAAAAGCGTAATCTAGGTATCTAAATAAACGCTTATTTTTCCTTCTTGAGAATCTAAGGTATTCAGGGCATCTTACCGCTTCCTGGGGAATATCAGCGCCTGTTGGTCGACCTTCCTTGCGCTCGAGAATATTTTCGCTTCATTGCGATCCCGGAGCTGCGTTTAGAGGTATCAGCTTTGTCCGCAGCATGCTGGGTGAGTTGCCCTTCCGTGGCCAGCAATAAATGGGGTCTGGATTCATTCCACTTGCCACCATTCATTACGTTTGCGTTCCGGATAATTCGATCAATTTTTTTTCGTCCCGTTAGAGTCTCATTAACGGGAATCGACTGTATAATATTATTTGAAAACGTGGCTCGTATGTCGAAGAAAGGCCCACATGCTTTTTTTTGTCTTTGTCGTTTGAGAAATTTGCGCATCCTTATGCACACCATAAAACGCCTAAACATAGCCAAATTGTATCTACTATAAATTCTGCAACAGTATTTTGCCTATATGGGAAGAATAAGTCATGTTCTCACGATGGTGCCCAGAGAAAAATAAATTTAGGTTGAATCACGTTCAGTGTTGGTGATAATAAGATGACAGTGCACAAGAAGGTTAATTTCTCTTTTGAATGACTCGCTCAATTGCGGCTTCAGTTACGCTGTTCACGTTAGCGAGGAGTGGGATGTACCTCGGGGGGGGGGGGGGAAGGGGGGGGGGGGAAGGGGACACGTCTGGGACACGTCTCCGCCCTCCCTCTCATCGGCCCACTGACTCACCTCTGCTTCGCAAATTCGGGCTTAATTGGGAGCGCGCGCGTGTTTGTGTTTGTGTTTGCGTGTGTGTGTGTGTGTGTGAAAGAGAGAGAGAGAGAGAAGAGAGAGAGAGAGAGAGAGAGAGAGAGAGAGAGAGAGAGAGAGAGAGAGAGAGAGAGAGAGAGAGAGAGAGAGAGAGAGAGAGAGAGAGAGAGAGAGAGAGAGAGAGAGAGAGAGAGAGAGAGAGCATTTAGACTGCATATCCCAGATGGCTAACACTCAAGCTTCGAGCTCACGAATGTTTCGATAGTATACAGCAAAATGAAGCGAACGTGAATTTTCGATATGCAGGATATCGTGAGGTGTATCAAAAATGTCAAAACTGTTTTGTGAATGCGACCCCTTAACTGACCTCCATCCAACATGCGGCGGCTGTTAGGGTCATTGCATACATCAAGCGACCGTCGAAGAAGACAGATGGGCCATAAAGATGCAGCGAGCGTCAGGGCCGGAGCCCGACGGAGTGTTTCGGCGTCAGAACACCCCCAGAAATTTTAAGAGCGCTGCATTCTCACCACCCCTCTTACGGCCTTTTTTCGCCCATGCTATTTACACATCCCGTCGATATATCAAATGTAAAAACGAAGATGTAAAGAACTATGACGAAAACAAGAATGACAAAGGTATTGTTCGGACGCCGGCTTTTTTCCCTTTTCTGTTTTTCTGGCGGTATAACCGCCCCCCCCCCTTCCCCCCCACAGAAAGACCTGAATTTTTCGCACCGATTGTCCCGGGAAAAGTATACATACTGTATGAGCACCGCAGTAGAGGAGAACTGTGCGGCACTTCAGGGTTGCTTATCATGCCCCAAAGTTTTGTACCTAATAGAATTTTCGTCTTCCTCGTCTCTCAAAGAAATGCACTCGGTGACCTGCAATAAATGAAATCGGGATAACACGTAGAGAATGTTTGGCTGATGCGCCGAACACCGCATCGGATAAAAAAAGCAATTTGGGTGTTAAAAAAAGAACATAGCTCTTTTTACGTTAAGTCTTCAACTAGAGTCTTTCTTTTGAAATTAGCTTTACGCGGGCACACCGCGTATCCCGTCCATGCATGGCACAAAGCAAGCCAAGAGGCTCGCGGCAGTTGTATCATCGCGAACTGGGCGCTAGCGAAAGCAGTTGACGTCACGAGCGGAATGAACAACCAGGCACCTCCTTACACGAACGTTACAAGCCACGTCACCATGATGCCCTTTCTTCGGCGACCTGCTTCTTCGAAGAGGAAACCACGCAGCGGCCTTGAAAACAAGCCTTGGGATGCAACCAACAAAGAAAAAGAAATTGACGCGAAACATTTAGGCAAATAAGCGCAGCTAGCGATAAACGTACGCCGCTATCTTTTCGCTTGCAATAAATGAAGGTGCGCAGTGGGCTTCGGCTACCTCAATGACTTCGTAAACAAATTCCCGGTTTGTGTAGGGCGTTCTAAAGCGAGGTTTCGAGATATTAATAGTACACCCGCTGTCATGAGTAGCTGGTTGGAAGTTTATGTCCGTCTGTTATCGTACTACTACGACGCCCCTTGTCCCTTTTAGGATTCCAGCACGGCTGGCAAGTATACTCCGCAGTGGCTTAGTGACCAGGGCGTTGCGACATTGGGCACGAGCTCTTGAGTTTGATTCTAGGCCTGGGTGAAAGATTTGTTGACGGAAAGGAACAACAAAAAATCCATTTGCACCAGATTGGGGCGCTAGCTAAAGGTAGACAACCATAACGTATGAACTAGTCCTAAGGCCTCCCATGCGCCGCATTTCATAGCCCCGATGCGGCTTCGCTGCGTACTAACCCATATTTTAAACTTGAACGACGGGTTTGAAGTGTTGCCATGGCCAGAAGCCAGTTCCTGTACGACGCCGCTGTGTTCTTCGTGTACTGTGTACGATCCATTTAAACCAAAATCAATTTTCGGGGAGGCTGAAAAGGTATAGGGGCACTAACATAAAGTGTCTTGGTAGCCATCATCATCATTTAATCAACCCTTAAGGACCCCAGAGGGGTACATATGGGGCACAAGAAAAATACGTTTCGATACATGGTTTATTAGAAAATTTGTACAACAACAAAAGAATTAGGAAATTTTTACAGCAACCAAATTAATAATAAAATAGAAAAGGCAGCAGCGCAAAGTCGTGGGGGTGATTTGAAATTAAAGGCTAAGGTGAGATAATAATTTTTTGAATTTGGTCGGCTTGCATTCACGAACAACACAGTCTGGCAGCTTGTTCCATTCTTCGATGACACGTAGCAGGAATGGCATATTGAATGCGCGTTAGATGAACCATGCAATCGATGGATGCTCATGGAATCGAACAGACGGCGTGACTAACGGGATGGTGGGAGCAGGAGGGAAGTGCGGAGATGGGGAAAGTGGTGATACAGTTGGTGGAAGAGGCATATCTGTCCAATTTCATGTCTATAGTTGTCACCCCTTTGCTGGGGAGTTCTTTAATGTACGAACCAGACTCATTCGGTGTTCTTTAATTAATGTGTTTAGCGAGTGTGCGTCAATATCTCGTTCTTTTTCAGCCGTGAACTGTATCTTATTATCAAGCAAAGGTAACTGGTTTAGTACTAGCTTCATATGATAAAAGGTAATAATAAAGCAGACCGCACATTATTACCGCTCAAAAAATACACCCAAAAACAATTTTACAGCGAAGCTGTTAGCCTCTCGTTGATCGGAAAATTTTGTGTCATAAACAAAAAACCCAGGCGGGACCTAGCAATTCTCGCCCAAGACGCTGAACGCATGCGGCAGGCTAATCAGGCGTGCAGGCATAGAGCTCAGTATTCGAGTAAAGAAAAAAACCACAAAGCAAGCATCGAAACCGCATGACTGATGATAAGGCGCGGTGAACAATGGGACCCCCCCTCTCCCGGCAGCGTATTACCAAACCATATCCCGTAGGGGCCAGGCCGACCACACCCCCTTCAAACGGCGACGTCACAGCGTGACGTCACTTTCTCTTCGAGTGCGACTTCATGCGACGGGGATTTTTTTTTTTCTCTCGTTTTGGGCGGCGGCCGATGATTTCGCTCCGTGCGCGAGGCTGGGGCTGACACGCTGGGGAGCTGACGCACATTTAGTAGAAGTTAGAGGCCCAACCACATGCAGCGTACTTTCGGCGTTTTCTCACGTGGCGACGCGAGCTGACGCGCGAGCAACACTGATGCCTACGCTCGCCAGATATCGGCGTCGACGCAGCGCGAGGACGCAGCGGAAAGCTGGCAGTAGCGGTCGGGTTTCACGTCCTTCTCGTGCTTTGGGGCCATTCCTTTCAGCAGAAGAGAATCAATTTCTTTTTAACTTGCGGTTATCGGCTGCCCTGAGACAAACTGCAAGGTATTTCTGTTCGAAAGCGCTCATTCATTTGTGGCTTGTTTGGTTTTCATCGGGGAGATCGGGTATTTGAGATAGCTTTTTTTTTTAGTTAAAAAAGGGAGCTCTGGCTACGTCGCTTGTAGTATTAGCATGATGGGGCTTGGCTGCAAGATTGGTGCGTGACACGAGTCTGACGACCAAGCCTTATCAACGCCAGAATGCTAGCGGCGCATGCCATTCCATTCGTTGCTACCGTGGCTTGCGTATACGGAAGACCGAGGTTTTACGATAGCTTATCCTGACTCAAATAAGGGTGCTGTGTTTACATCACTTGTATACCTGCCCTCGGATCCAAGATGGGTGCGTAAGAAACAAGCGTTACCACGGCTCAAATCTCTCAAACATGACCAAAGCGAATCACTCGACAATATTCGTTGGCAGCCTCTGTTGGGATACAAAATTTTTGGGATCCGCATCTTCTCCTGGCATGGTCGAGCGGTTGCGCGCTTGCGTGCTGGCGTTTTGTTTAGAAAGTCCATGGTTGGAACCTTGGCGAAACCTCGTTTTTTTTTTTTGCAATGAGGGTTTCACCGCGGCTTTTCTTTTCTTTTTCAAGCTAAAAAAATGGGGCCAGAGTGCCTTGCCATTTAACCTACAAGTGACGTTCGACGGTACCCTCAGTATCAAGGGAGCCCCGAAATGCGCTTTCCTCACACTTTGAATACCCATGAAGCTGCAGTCGGTACATAACATCAAGGTTAAATCAAGTAGCAAGTAAAGTTGTGCTAAGTGCCTCTTCGTTCATCATCCTATCTTACTTTGTTCAGATTTGACGTTAATGACACAATTATAAAAACGGATCAACACGCTCGCTGATGTTAACAGCAGATGAGTGACCGACGTACGCGTGTGCTTTAGACCGATTGGGAGCAAACGTTCTGCGCTTCGGAACGGAATCCAAAAGACCACCCCAGATAAAAAAAAAAAAAAAAAAACATTTTCGTCTTCACTGTAATGATCGAGAGTGTCCGCTTCCAGGAACGTAAACAATGACCACATGTACGTGAACAAGCGTCCGCCTGCGCGAGCACTTAGAGCACCGCGCCCAGCTCTAGCTTAACTAGGAACAGGATGGAAGACGAGAGTCTGCAGGCTCGCAAGAGAGAGCGGAGAGTGAGAAGCGAGAACAGGTATGCTTGAAGCTTCCCAGCGGGTACGTCATGCTCGCGCACGGAGCGAAACCATCGACCGCCGCGAAGCAGCGCGACCACAAAAGAGCAAAGCAAATTTTTGTCTTTACTTTAATGAGAGTGCTTTCCGGAACGTATAGGTACGAAAAGTTTAAAGTCCTAACCACATGGACGCGAAATCACGCGTCGCGCGATCCTCGGCGTCGTTCGGCGGCAACGTGCAGACACGGGCACTTTCAATCGTGATTGAAGTGAATCGCGATCGAGGTTTCGAACGCACTCGACGCACTGCCGCTGCTAAACGGCACGTTTCAATCGCGCTCGAGAAGTTGCACCGGTTGCATTTGTGTACGCCAGATGGCGCCAGATGTCCCGCTTTCCGCTGTTTTCTCGCGCTGCGTCGACGCTGATATCTGGCGAGCGTAGACATTCGGCGGTGCTCGCGCGTCAGCTCGCGTCGCCACGCGAGAAAGCGCCGAAAGTACGCTGCATGTGGTTGGGCCTTTAACTTCTACTAAATGTGCGTCAGCTCCCCAGCTTCGCAGCCCCAGGTTCGCGCACGGAGCGAAGTCATCGGCCACCGCCCAAAACGAGAAAAAAAAAAAAAAAAAAAAATCCACGTCACACGAAGTCGCGCTCGAAGATAAAGTGACGTCACGCTGTGACGTCGCTGTTTGAAGGGGGTGTGGTCGGCCTGGGCCCGTGGGTTTGGGAATACGCCCCCCGGCAGGTGTTCTGGTAAAGATTAAATTTGCAGCTGCTCTCGAAAGGGGAGGGGGGTTGACGTCAATCGAAGGCTGGCGCATGCGTCAGGCTAGGCATGCAGATCCAGCAGTTCTCGCCCACAAAGCCGAGCGCATGTGTCAGGACCCAGCATTTGTCGCCAGAGAAGCAGAGTGCAAGCGAAAAACCCACCGACACGACGAGGAGCATTTCACACCCTCCCCCATCAGCATGTGCAGTGGTTTACAACAGCTGCGCTGGACATCCACTTTCGCAGGTCGGGATGACGTCCATTTTTTCGCTATTCCAGGGTTCTGAAGCTAGCAAAAATGTCATCGAAGGAGTAGGGGATGTCACCCCTGATTTTCTGGAAGCTTCATTAAAACACACTTTTTCCCGATCGGGAATTCACCAAATCTTGGTAATATCAACGATCAGGTAAACGGACAATGGAGACAAAACACAACTTTGTTTAATGTGAGAAAACTAACCTTTGGTAATTTACTCAACCATATTTCAACCCCAAAACATGCTCTTTAACCAGAAAGGCAAGAAATGGTGAAAAACTTTCAGATTTGGGGGTATATGGCTCCAGCAATGACGTAATGAAGGACATACTAGAAACGGCATCATCACTGTGTTAACTGACTGCTAGCATTCAAGCGATACATGCTAGAGGCACCAGTACATGCAGTGTCACAGTCAGGTTTCTTGGCAATGGCTTTGTCCGGCGGCAACCGTACGCACAGACAAGCCCCTGTGACGTCATAACGACCGGCTGAGGAAGCGGCTGGTGAGTCACCACTGCTTAACCCACCACGCTTAGTTGTGGAAAGCCATCGTTAAATTTGGTATCATTGTTGTTGGGTCAAAGCAGCCTTGAATAAACCAAAAATTTCTTTTTGAATTCGTTGTTTTAGGCGCTGTAGCGCGGCGACGTTAAAAAAAACACCTTCTGACTGACCCCGAGAGGTCAATTCCACCCTAAAGCCCCAATTCTCAAGTTTTTTTAGCGTGGTTCCTCTGGTGTTCTGCCTTCAAAAAATGTACGACGACGCTAACCTTTCGAAAAGTAGTGGCAGTTTTATAATTATTCCGTTCAGCGTTAGACGCGTTATCTCAGTGGAAGACCCTTTCCGAAAAAAAAAAATCAACTTATGAGTTCAAATTACGTGTTGTTTTTACCCAAAGCTCTGTCATTATTTTAGCGATTAGTTTACCGAAACCCTAAGACCTAAAATGGCGAAATATTGACCTGTAATTAGGTACGTCATTTTTCTCGCTGTCTTCACTTACTACACTGCCTTTGTACACGCGCGCTAGACACACACCGGCCAAAACGCAACATTGTTACACGCGTTCAAGAGCAGGGCTCATTCCTCCGAATGTGCGCTTCACCCGGGGTGTTGGTGTGCCTGTATGGTCGCATAGTCCGCTATTACGAATGGATAAAACACGAAGCAGGTTTAAGCGCTATGGTGGTTGGGGTAATTTATGATTTTCATGTAGCCGAATACGGGGTTTGTGAGCGCTGTTAACAATGCACATACACGATTATGTCTGAGGTCTGTCTGCGCAAAGGATTACCTCACACACTGTACGTTTCTTTCCTTCAAAGTGCCCGAAACAGCGCATGCAACGATGTAATCAGTTGTCCTTTCTCTACAGAGCACTTTGAAACTCGCGTGACTCGACAGAGGACAAAACATGAATTATTCAGACGTGTAGTTGGAATTTCCCATGGAATAATATATATATATATATAGTTTGGAAACATAAAAACTCACAGAGAGCGCGAAAAAATAAGGTAAGTAGAGACAGAGACACACGAGAAAGACATTAAAAATAAGAATAAAAGTTTACTGACGTTTCAGCAAGAGGACTTCTTTCTCGTTTGTCTCTGTCTCTAATTACCTTTATATACATATACATATATATATATATATATATGTATATATATATGTATATGTATATGTATATATATATATATATATATGTATATGTATATATACATACATACATACATACATACATACATACATACATACATACATACATATATATAGAACCGAGGCCCTCGCTAAGCTTTCGCGCTATAATAGGGTTTGGAAAGGAGGGGCTCGTTAGGAAATACAGAAAGAAATGCCGGCAGTCTACAACGCCAAAGAAGGCATAGGGGAAGGTTAGACAATTTTTTTACCGTTAGTGACGTTACATTATTATTAATTTTTTATTAATTACGTGAGAAAGAAAGAAAGAAAAACACGCGCCCAGAGTGGGGACCGAACCCACGCCTTTCGATTAGATCTCGAATGCCTTACCAATTCGGCTATCTGGGCGACTGTGTTCTGCTTCACTTTCTGGGGTATTTATATTTACTACAACTGTATCTGACGCTTGAGGTGGTAGCCAGCGCCACTGAGACTACACGGCAGGTTCTGGCAGCCTTGATGCCAAGGTAGCATAAGAGGGTTTCCCGCCAGTTGACCGCTCATGACAGGCTGTAGACGTTCGCGTCACGCCCCGGGGGTTGAAAAAGAAGGTCCCCTTCTCCCCGTGTAGTCTGAGTGGCGCTGGCTACCACCCTCAAGCGTCAGATACAGTTGTAGTAAATATAAATACCCCAGAAAGTGAAGCAGAACACAGTCGCCCAGATAGCCGAATTGGTAAGGCATTCGAGATCTAATTGAAAGGCGTGGGTTCGGTCCCCACTCTGGGCGCGTGTTTTTCTTTCTTTCTTTCTCACGTAATTAATAAAAAATTAATAATAATGTAACGTCACTAACGGTAAAAAAAGTGTCTAACCTTCCCCTATGCCTTCTTTGGCGTTGTAGACTGCCGGCATTTCTTTCTGTATTTCCTAACGAGCCCCTCATTTCCAAACCCTATTATAGCGCGAAAGCTTAGCGAGGGCCTCGGTTCTGGCAGCCTTGATGCCAAGGTAGCATAAGAGGGTTTCCCGCCAGTTGACCGCTCATGACAGGCTGTAGACGTTCGCGTCACGCCCCGGGGGTTGAAAAAGAAGGTCCCCTTCTCCCCGTGTAGTCTGAGTGGCGCTGGCTACCACCCTCAAGCGTCAGATACAGTTGTAGTAAATATAAATACCCCAGAAAGTGAAGCAGAACACAGTCGCCCAGATAGCCGAATTGGTAAGGCATTCGAGATCTAATCGAAAGGCGTGGGTTCGGTCCCCACTCTGGGCGCGTGTTTTTCTTTCTTTCTTTCTCACGTAATTAATAAAAAATTAATAATAATGTAACGTCACTAACGGTAAAAAAATTGTCTAACCTTCCCCTACCTTCCCCTATGCCTTCTTTGGCGTTGTAGACTGCCGGCATTTCTTTCTGTATATATATATATATATATATATATATATATATATATATATATATATATATATATATATATATGTAGAGAGAGAGAGAGAGAGAGAGAGAGAGAGAGAGGTCGAAACTTGGGTGCAGTCACTTGGAGAACACTGAACAAGGATTTTGTTGTTCCCAACAGTTTCAAAAGGAGGGCCTCCTTCGGGGGGTATCTTAGAATGGGCAGAAAAACGCTTATACACACTTTGCCTCCGACGGCTTCCCTTGCTCCTTACCCTCGCCAAGGAGAACCCTCGGGAGAGCCAAAGAGCGGAAAGTAACAATAACATGTCGTAACTACACTACAGAAGGTGGGGAAAAAGAAAAAAAAAAAGAAAACAAGAAAGGAGAGTTGGAAAAGAGAAGGAGGCACAGTTGCGACGTTGATAGAAAGAAAAAAGACGTATAAAGTTCAACCAATGCACGTCTACAGAAAAAACGGCGTGCTGCGTCTGGGTGCCGAGAGAGAGAGAGAGAGAGAGAGAGAGAGAGAGAGAGAGAGAGAGAGAGAGAGAGAGAGAGAGAGAGAGAGAGAGAGAGAGAGAGAGAGAGAGAGAGAGAGGGAGAGAGATAGAGAGAGAGAGAGAAGAGAGAGAGGGAGGGAGAGATACATAACCTTTGGATTGGAGAGTCGACGCTCGAAAGCCTGAACGAAAAGGCTCTGGATGGCAGAGAAGCATGTCTAGTGGTGATCAATGGTAAGAAAGAACGAAAAACAGCATTTGTTAATGGCGCTTTGATACTGTTGTTAGACAGAGACAAGTGTCACATGGCCCGCAGGTGGCCGAAGGAAGCTTATAGGAAAACGAAATATTCTTGGACAGCCTTGGAAAAAATGGTCAGTGATGCCCCAATGCGCGGAGGCTCGTACGGGTCCGTCTGAGTGTAATGGTCCGGAAAGTTTGCGTAGGAACCGATTTATGCCTCGTAAAGACAACAGGCGGAGATGGATTTATTACCTCACCGCCGCCGAATATATTCCTCCTCACAGACAAGGCAACGGAGTTTGTAGATTAAATTAGGGGTGTCTCAGTTGAGGTTGTCTTTTATTTAATATTTAAAGGTTGACCTGCTGGCCTGGGCAACATTAGTGGTCTCCATGTGGGGGCAAAGTTTACAGCGCGGCTTGCCGCACGGCCGGGGCTCACTCAGGGGCTTCCGTTTTTGCCCTGACTAAAAGGTCCTTCAAGTTTCTGGCCCGTCTGTGCACAGCACGGGGTGCCGCTGAAAAACAGCCGACAACCGCTCACTCTGCCTTATGATATTAAAATGTAGTCTCAAGATGTTGTTCACATGGGAAGTTTTGGACGAGTACGTAAGAACTAAGTTAGTCTCAAGGTGGGTTTCTTTTGGGGTTTCAGTCACAACGTCTTCTCTGTAAATTGCGGGCTCGGTTGATCGCATCGTCAATAATTTCTTCGGGTTATTTTTGACCAATCAGGGAGGTCTTGAGCCCCTCAGCATGTTTTTCGAAATCGTCCCATCCAGAGCATATCCTGCTGTACCGGTGTGCTTGTGAGCAAGGTATACTTGTTTTACAATGGCGGGGATGGCTGCTGTAGAAGTGAAGATATTGTTGGCGGTCAGTGGGCTTCCTGTACAATGTTGTTGCGACACTCCCTTGGCCCAATATGAGAGTGGCATCCAAAATATTTATGGTTTCAGTTGATATCTGATAGGTCAGTTTGATTGACGGATCCAGAGAGTTGATTTCTGAGATAAATTCCTGACGCTTGCCTCATTATTTTTCCAAATAAAAGAAGATGTAATCGAGGGATCGTTTATAAAGGATAGGTTTTAAACAGAATTTTGCAATAAACTCTGTTTCTAATGACAAACGTTCACTGAAATAAATGTTTACTGAAATAAAAGCCGGAGTGGTGTCTTCATCCAAGCGCTACGCGTTTTCCCGCGGCGACAGCTCTGTTCACCACCGTAAGATATACACACGCGAACTCGCGGCTTGAACCATATCTTACGTCAATAGAGAGTTTTAGTTTGGCGTTTTTACGCTACGCTCGGCTCCGGGTATCCCCGCTAAGCTGCAGCGGAGCGGCGAGAGGTTTTCTAGTTTTAGTTGCGCGTAATGCGCAGCGGACCGGTCCTTTCGGACTAGCAGCGCCGTCTGACCAAGTTTGGCGTAATGAAACAGAACCGAAAACCATTCCCCCACTTCAACAATGTAAAACCAGTACGTATAGCTTATTTGTTTATTACGTATTGACACGTGCAATCGTATTGCGTTACTGGTCAATTACAATGAATGATAATAAATTTTCGACTTGACGGTAGCCACACAATAGACAACAAAGTTGCGTTCCAGATCCAATCGAATCCTTTTCGACGGCAACGATCCAACGCGGCGTTTTGTCGCAGTGAACTTGAATAGTTCTGTGTAGTTTTTAAATCGGTTCGCAGTCGCCACTTCTCGCAGCAAGCACAAGCCCTCGTCGATGCAGAACCGCTTTCGCGGTTTGCGCGTCAAACAAGAGCCTGAAGCCGCGGCGCTCGTCGCAGGCGTGGCAGCCATCTTAGAATAGGCAAAGTCGTCGCACGCGCGCGAGAGGGCGCCCGCATCGCCCCGCCGCGCTAGCGGAGCGGGCCGCGACGGTCCGCTGAGGCTGCGTTTTAGCGGACCGTGCTTCTCGCTCCGCTAGCCCGCTTAGCCACTAAGCGGAGAGCGCATGCGCAGTCGCACTCCCGCTCCGCTTAGCTGCTGAGCGGAGCGTAAAAACGCCAAACTAAAACTCTCTAATACCTTCCGCGTAAGGCAAAATTCAGGCTGCCCTCAAATATCGTAATCGATAAACCAGCTTACCCATCGTTTTATCCCTTGTAAAGCAAAAAAAAAAAAAAAAAAAAAAAAAAAACGACCGCACTTTAACGTCCCTGCCGGCTCAGCGCCTTTTCTGCCCACGGCAATATGGCCGCCGACCGGTTCGCCAGGCTTCACCTCTCCGCGTTGCCCGCTATGGGCGGCCTCCACTCCATAAGTTTTATACAACCTCCTTGGATGACCCACACCTCACTGGATCAGCGGACTGCCCGCGACGATGTCAACCTCACTGGAAACCCCAGATCTACGCCCAGGCGGCCACTGCAGGCCACGACCAGCACGACGCCAACACCACCCAACAAGAACGCCCCAAGAGATCCGAGCACAACCAAACAAAAGAAACTGGAAACACGTGTAACCAGAACCGAGAGAGCTCGCAGCAACAGAAGAAAGCATCGAATGAACGATCCTCGAACAAGCAGCCGAGCAGCGGGAAGGTGAGCAGACCCAGTGCCTCCCCTCACTGCTCACGCCAGCGCTCAAATTTTCCCCTCCTTCCCTCCGGAGCTAGTTAAAAAGCTAGCTAACATGAAAGCGGAGTTAGCGCTTCTTGGATAAGACAACTCTACGCTGCGACAAGAAAATAAGGGGCTAAAATCACAGCTTGAAAACTGCTCCCAGGAAGACTCAGATAATACCCCTATGCCTCCAAGCGTAAAGCCGTAGATGACTGCCCAGAAAATAGGATGACAAAGTAGATAAAAGAATTACCATCCCAGAAAAGGGCGTAACTTCAGTAAGAAAGACCTTTCACGAACAAAAGAAGGAATTACAGTCAAACATGACCGCCATGCAGGCTAGCATAGAAGCTATCCGAAATGAGTTGTACACGTTCATAAGTAACGCCATGCAAAACATAAGCACACTGACAGGGCGCGTCCCCTAAACAGGACTTCAAGTAGGACTTCAACATGAACCCGCTACCCGATAATTAATCCAGCGTAGTTAGAATTTTGCAATGAACTGTAGAGGTTTCGCGAAGAAAAGATTCCGTCTCCAGTTACTGGTTCAATCAGCCGAAATTCCCCAGATGTCATAACTCTACAAGAAACGGGAAAAGCAGTCAAACTTTCAAACCGATAGCGATAAAAAAAAAAAAAAACAGCAGTACTTATTCAGCGTAAAAAAATGGCAGCATCTCCCCTCCGTGGATGATGGCGAGGGTGCGGAGTACGGAGACTCGAAATGATATCCAAGTTGCACCCGAGTGACATCCAATTTGCGCCCCGACCGTCATTCGATTTGAGCGGTGAGTTGCACCTTGATCGTTCCCTAAATGAAGCTGCAACTCACGGCTCAAATCGAATTTCGCTTGATTTTGCGCACGGGTGGACGCGGACGGACATTGGGAGGTCCTAAGGTACTCCGCACCGTTACAGGCGAGGGAGTAAGCCGCATGACTCTCGAGTACTAACTCACGGTCGTAGCCCAATATGTAAGACGACTGACACTAACTCTGTCTGGTCTATCAGACACAGGCTGGAATCCTGCCGGTGCCTGTGGGATATTTTGCGATTCTAAATGCTATGCGGACAGACGCGGACGGACATTGTGAGGTTTTAAGGTACTCCGCACCTAATATCCCACCAGCAGGACTCAATTCGACCAGGTTGAAATGTGTTAGGATTTCATAACGATTCTGCCCACCAGAAGTGTATCCACGAAGCTCTTCATTCTAAACGTGTACTGTAATCCCAAAGCGGAACACCATCGATTTAGCCTTCTCTACTCGCTAGCCATATGAGAGGCGGGTCCCCACACATTGGTCGTGCTAGGATATTTCAATGCACCACACACAGCATGGGGATACTCCAAATGCACGAAAAAAGGGAACGACCTCTGGGATCAGGCGCAAACTTTACAAACTGTATCACTTTACAATAAAAACAGAACCAAACACCACAAACAGGATAGGTAACTGCGTACAGAAAGATTTCACCCCAGACCTCACTTTCACTCTACACGCCAAACAGGTCAGGTGGAAAACCTCGGATGAATTACTTAAAATTGACTATTTTATTATACAAATAGACCTTGTGCTCACTCACGCCAAGAAAACGCCTCAACAACAGTGCCTCACCGACTGGCTCGAGTTCAGAAACGTCAGAGAATCATAGCGAGAGGAACAAAACACACGACACCCCCCGGATCTCCGCAACTGGACCAAACAACTGGTTAACGACGTGAAATCAGTCACTAAAACGACAGACCAAGAAATTCCCGCGGAAACTAACAGTGGACATGCACATTCAACACCTATGGGAAGCATTCAAAAGCCTTCAAAAATGTGGAAGAAAAACAAACACAGTCGAAAACTTCGCAAAAAACTCGCTGATTTAGATTGATTGATTGATTGTAGGGTTTAACGCGCCGACGCAACGCAGGCGATGAGGCGCGCCGTAGTGGAGGGCTCCGGATTAATTTTGACCACCTGGGGATCTTTATCGTGCGCCGAAATCTCGTACACACGGGCGTTTTTGCTTTTCGCCTCCATCAGAAAAGCGACCGCCGTGGCCGGGAATCGAACCCGCGACCTCCTCGCTCATTTAGAATCCGCCATCTAGAAACACAGGCTTCAATTATCACAGAACCAATGGGACGATATTTGTGACGGAATGCAAGAGAACTTAAGGATGAAACATACTTGACAACTACTCAAACACCTGTTGGACCTCAGCAAGTTGAAAACAGACCAGGTCCACCGACCCACACGCATCATACGAAACTTCCCTGGCTTGGACACAGGCTTATTGAGGGCGGGGCTTTCCACGCACAGAATTCTCCAAATCTTGCACGAAATCATAAGTCCCCTAGAAGCGACCTTGACACAGCAGCCATCCTAGCACTCAATCTAATAAAAGGATTCTACAACGTATCCCACTCAGCCATATGCGAGGACTTAGATCAGTAAACCCAGGGCATCGCACATACAATTACATACGGAGTTTTCTAACCGATAGAACCGCCATTTTGCAGATTGGAGGAGCTACGGCGGAGACGGTAGAACTCCATTCAAGAGGGACACCCCAAGGAGCAGTTTTGTCGCCCTTGCTATTCAATGTGGCAGTACTAGCTATCCCCCAACGACTTGACCAAGTTCCGAAACTTAGATATTGTTTATACGTCGATGACATCACCTTGTGTGTGGAAGGCCGAAGTGACGGACAAATAAAACAAACCATGCAGGAAGGAATACAAGCGGTGGTAACAGGAGCCGAGAAGGCAGGATTAACATGCTTTCCTAACAAATCCGAATTGCTTCTACTGACCCCCAAAACACGATGCAAGGTATCCACCAACATCAAACCCCACATAGGGGATGATCCAATACCAGAGGTCTCCACGCACAAAATTCTAGAAATGCTCATCCAAACAAACAGAGCAAATACCGAATATCTGGAAATAATTGAACGGCACGTCGCCCAAACGATAGGCCTTATCAGTCGAATCTCCAACCGACGAAAAGGCCTACGCGAAAGCGAAAAAATCCGGCTAATCCAATCATTCGACATTAGCAGAATCACGTACTCCCTACCATACTTGTAATACTCTAAAACCGAATTGCAAAAAGTCAATGTACTGATTAGAAATGCATTCAAATCGGAGCTTCAGCTCCCTCTAAGCCCTTCCACTACCAGGTTCGAGATCTTAGGGGTACACAACCCGGCCGAAAAGCTTATAAAAGCTCACATACCTAATCAAATAGCTCGTTTATACAAAATCCCAACTGGAAACCACGTTATCAAACAACTTAAAATAAAACAGACCAATAATACAGAAGACAGGTCCCCCTACCCCCTGAAATTCACAAAAAGCTGACTGTCAAGCCAATCCCCAGAAATATGCACCCTGTATACCACGTCAGACGTAAAAAGCAGAGGGCGAAGGCTCTACAGCAACGATTTCCCACCGAAGTCGAAACACTGAGGACGCGGCGTAATATTGACATCGAGCTGCATTCGCAATAGCAGTAACCAACGACACCCCCCCCCCCCCTTCCCCCCCCTTAACTCCTTAACTCTTCTGACCTGCAACTGCGGAAGAGGCGGATATAGCCCCAGCGCTCGTGCTAAGACCAACCCCACAACCATAATCTTCGATTCTAAGACGGCTATTCAAAATTTTGCCGCAGGCCTATTATCGCCGCAGCCAACCAAAATTATCCAACAGCAGCCACCAGAATCCCCAGTAGAACTCGTGCGGGCTCCGGCGCACGCTGGCCTGAAGGGTAATGAGGCCGGCCGCAGTATGGCTCGAGGTATTACTATCCCATCCGGGGCAAGCACGTTCCCATAGCAATGCATGGTGACAGATCCGCCAGCGACACAATGGCATCATATCAAGAAACAACCACGCACTACCGCCTCTCCCGCAGAGAACTCCCCTCAGCCAACGTGCTTCTCACACCCGCACAAGAACACACGTCGAAACTCCTCCAAAGAAACACCTTTCCGAACCCAGCCAAGCTCAACCTCATGCATTCTTCCCTTTACCCCTCACCAAACTGCAAAGCGTGCGGAGCCCTCGCTACCCTTCCCCACATCTTATGGAGATGCATCAAAGACCCTTTCCCCCCATTTCCTCCAATGAGTGGTGGGAGGAGGCACTGGTGAGATCAAACCAGGAGATCCAAATCTCCCTCGTCAGCAGAGCCGCCCACGTCGCTGCCTGTCATAAACCGGCAGCCACAACACGCTTCTAACCGCGCAAAGCTAAAATAAAGTGCTTTTACTCTCCTTGTCTCTCCCCATGAACACGCGCACAACCAGCCTCCTGGTGAAAAGATTTGGATTTAGGTTTCTTGCAGTATTATTAAAGAGGATAGTCTTTCATTGGCCAAAGGAACACAGAAGGCAACCAGCAAGACGTTTTCAAATGAAAGTCTGACCTTCACATATCCGTTTTAGCGTTCATAGTGGGCCGAAAGATGCCTTAATTGCCGTGAAATCGTTAATAAAACAACGCATTTCATTTCCTAATTTCCCTCGCAGCGATTCCACTGCGCAAACAGCTGATGCTGCAGCCGCTGATTGCGTCACGATAAACCGGAAGCAAGCGTTGTAATGCAGCTGTGCTGTATTACGGCATAGAAGCAACCGACTATACGACGCTACCGCGTACAGGGCGGCTTAGTGCTTTCCCGAAATCCCACGTCCTTTGCTGGTCCGGACCACAAAGCAAAGTGCTTCTTCATGGGACCCGCGATCAGCATTGAAGGCTTTGCTGAAGAAAAGCATATTGCACTTTTTAGTTAAGTTTAGTTAATTCAAGCTAAGCCTTCAGTAGGCTTGTGTGGCGACGCCATGCAGCAGCGATAGTTTCACAGACTGATTACGTACAACGTGCAGTTATAACACGCCA
The DNA here is from genome assembly GCF_048455015.1 of Haemaphysalis longicornis. Taxonomy (NCBI): domain Eukaryota; kingdom Metazoa; phylum Arthropoda; class Arachnida; order Ixodida; family Ixodidae; genus Haemaphysalis; species Haemaphysalis longicornis. The sequence goes on along the minus strand of NW_027526203.1, from coordinate 229,608,987 downwards.
GAGAAAGTACGAAACAAGAACATCGGCGGAAGATTTAGAGGGAATACAAATACAAAACACAGGAAGAGCAACAAACAAAAAGCAAATGTGCAACATAATGAAACATTGCTGAGCACTTGACCTCAGCCGTCCTCAAAAGGAAGTGTGGCTGCTCTCAGCTTACCTCGTGAAGTTATCCAAAACAGATCATCTGGAACCTCATTAAAATATGCTGGGACATACCAATATCGCATGGCTTTCCCGTAGTGTGCTTGAATTATTGGTACCACATAACGAGATACATGTCGTGGAGGTAATTATTTCGTGGTACAAACTTTGCAATCACTTTCCTCAAAATATTTTAGAATGACGCATTGTTTAGAGGTTGTCACAACTAAGCAACCGTGCTGATGTATAGACACTAATTGATTCACCTCAAGTAACATTATAAAAAAACACTTTTTGCAATATTTTCGCGAATTCAATTAAACTTGTTTTTCCGTGTTGAAGAACAATGGAAAAAAGCGCATGCAGCGACGGAGAATACTGTAACCTATAGAGCTTGGGCCAATAACTTGCTAAGTGAGAAGGGTAGAAATATCTTCGTATTGTGTACTTGACACGCAACGCTTCGTAATTTATTACAGATATACCCCATGTATGTGTTCCGGGACAGGTAAACACCCTGCCCCGGAACAGGTACCCGTGTTACAGGGCGGCAAGAACCAATTGTGTGTTTGAACGTGTGCAGACATAAACATAATCGATATTTGGTACGAACTCAGGGGGCGTTTCGAAAACATTAGTTTACTTTTTGGGGGGTTAAAGGGGTCCTGAAATACCTTCCGCCGACGCATGGATTTACATGTAACCAAATAAGACAATGTATTAACAATCTCCTCCCGCAAGAATTTTGTTAAAGCGATGATATTACCTGAGAAATCGTAAATCAAAAACCGCGCATTATCGTCGCGCCGCGTTTCCTCCTCTTTTCAACTGTTGACGGCGCGCGAGCACTCCCTCTCATGATGCTGCGCTAGTCAGCGGTGACGTACTTCCGCATTACGCTCCTCCGACTGCTGTCTGCTACGGGCAAGTTTTGTTGACACCATGAATTCCGCACTCCGCTCAAAGATGGATAAGCGAACGAAAAATCTGGCCGCATGTGTGCGGTGGCCTGGCCTTGCCCTTTCGCGGTGTGCGTTGCTGGAGTGCAGCACGTGACTTTTTAATCGGCGGCGAACTCGCAGCCGCTGGGGGAAGATCGTGCGCTCGTTCCCTTTCATGCACCGCGCACTGTTTATCCAAAAAGCACCGTATCAAATGTGGGCCCGCTGGTGCCGGGTCTTATTTTGCGGTGGTGGTAATTTCTGCCGGCGCCATGTGAAAAAGTCATTTTAAACCGATACAGAACCCGTGCACAAAACGCTTCAATCATGTGACCAGTTCAGCTTGGGGCGACGCGTGGTGGAGAGCGGCAACGTTGGCAAAACATGCTCCGGCGCGGCTCTGAGCTTTCTAGCGCTGGAGCGAGCGCCTTTCTTTGACGATCTCAAACATCGGTTGCCTTGGCAACAAGGCACAAACCGCCCCAGAGGTCAGTTACGGTTGCGTGATCCCGGTTCAGCTCGCGGCCCCACCTCGCGACATGTGGGCACTGCAGACGTACCACTCACTCTCATTAGGAAGTGTGAGATGCGTTTGGCATTACAGGAGGCGATGGTGTGTGTGTTGTGGACGCCTTTGTTTCGCGATGAAATGCGGCGTTGTGCTTCTGCGGGTGGATAGTGCTTCCCATGTTCTGGATTATCTTTCTCGAGCGACGTACGACTCAACCTCGCATGGGGTATGTGCAGTGTGCGTGGCTAAAAGCCATCTCGGCTTGCGCGCCAGAGTAAAGTGACTTGCTGTTCGTCCCCGCAAACCACGCGCGAGGTGAGTGCCGAATTTACGACGGGCAGGAGGAGGCAACCCATCGTCTGTCAATCGCGGTTCAGACTTGCAACGCATGTTGTGACGTTGTGTTCGTTCGAAACGCATCTCTGGATTGTTTTGAAGTGGAAAAAAATGTATCCGTCAAACCCGGGCATTCGGCTCAGGGCGTTCTCTGCGATTGCACGAAAGAAGTGTCACGGGGCTTCAACGCTTTCTTTATGGAACGTACTCCGGTAAGAGAATATCCATGTCGTGTTATGGCCGTGTTGCATTCAATACGAACGGTTAAGCGTTTGTTTACACTTGTTTCGTTTGTCGTTAAATGTCCAAGCACTCCGGCACTACGCTGGCAGATCAGCCGGCGAGTCGACGCTGAGCAGACGACTTATCTCTTTGCCGGAAGTGCGTGAAAAAGCCGCCCAATAGCAGGATGTCTAGCTCATGACGAACATCTGGGAATCGATGATGTAGACATGTGAAGATGGCGGCGTCGAAAAACACGAAGGAAAGGGTGAGAAAAAAGCGACAAACTTTGCAACAAAAATGTGAGCTTTCCGCTGCGCGTAAAAGAGTAATACTTGGCCCAGATGACCTTGACGACCCAATCTAACGATTGCGCTACTTCATTTAGTGTGCTCAAAATGCTTTTCAAGGCCCCTTTAACGTTATATAAGTTTCTTGTACGTTTGTAGCTCTGATTGATTGTTGGTTTTAACGCGCCGACGCAACGCAGGCGATGAGCCGCGCCGTAGGTCTCCGGATAAAGTATGACCACCTGGGAATGTTTAACGTGCGCCGAAATCTCGTACACACGGGCGTTTTAAAGCAAAGTTTTCTACCTCTACCCTCCAAGGGCTCTTTCGCGACTGTTGGCGTCAACAGAATACTCCACTGAACAAATAAAAGAATTTACTGGCACCACCGGGAATCGAACCTGGAACTAATAGGCTAACAAAACGAGGGCCCGTTGTCTTACCGATTACCGTTGTGTTACGGGGAATAAAGGTGGTCTAATCACCAAGCACATCTACGGGTTTACCCCCTGCATTCTCGCTGAATGCCACGTGAAAGCGTCACGCGACCCCTCGCGCCGCTGTGCGGTCCGCCCACGGCCCTTTTAGCGGCCCTGTGCGCGCCTTGCGCATGTGCTAAGAGTTACAAAAATCAAAGGAAGCTCACACCAATGCATGACAACTCACTTCTAGTACGCCAATGTACTAAAGCCTGTGGCCTCCAGTGTTCACGTAAAAAATCACAGCTCCTTGTCGTCCGCCCTCACGCTAAATCAAGGAACACATTAAAATACTCCTTGATGGCCAGGCCATCACTCCAAGCCCCAGCATAAAGATCCTGGGCCTACATCTCCAAACCAACACCAAGAGTGACGTATGCTTGCAGCGCCTCAAACACATCATTAATCAGTCGAGTTGCCACCAAGAAGCGAGGCCTCAAGTAATCCGATACCTTTCGATTAATTCAAGCTTTGGTCGTCTTCGAGAATAACTTACGTCAACCCCCTGTCTTCTTCTCAGCAAGGAGGATATAGAGATCCTTTTTATAATGATTAGAAAAGCATTTGAGCAGACCATTGGTCTTCCCATGAGTGCGTCCACGCAGAGGCTGCTTAGCACGCGGCTCCACAACACCATGGAAGAGCTGATAGAAGGCCATCTTTCTAAACAGAAGTTCCGACTCAGAACTGCGGTGGGTCGCCGCATGCTTCCCCAGATTGGCTGGGCAGCACAAAATGTCACTCCGCTTGATGTACTGCTGGACTCTTGGTGGCTAAAACTAAAGATGCTCCCTTTGCTTAAAAATATGAACCCCTCACACGACGACGGTCGCTGACAAGCACGGGCTCAAACGCTCAACACCACCCTCGGTGGGGATCATGCACTTATCTACACAGACGCCTCCCAACATCGAGGGTAGCAATACACTATCATCGTGGTTACCTCCAGAACCAACCTCCTTGCGTGTACCTCACTCAAGACCCAAGAATGACGGCAGCAGAAGAGGCAGCCATCACCTTGGCTCTCACTCAACCAGGGGTTCAGAAGGTAGTCACCGATTTTCAGCAAGCCCACCGGAATTAGCAGTTGGGTTGGGTGTCCCGACATGCACTGCGTGTGCTAAAAAAACCACTGTCCAAACGGTTCCATTCAGCTCATCTGGACACCCGCTCACGCCTCCACGGAGGGCAACGAATACGCCCACCAACATGCCTGCACTTTTACCCCCGGGCTATGGAGCTGCACGAGGACAGTCAACGGCTTGTCTCGTTTAGGGAGATAACCCAGCATTATCGCCTTCAGAGACAGGCCCTACCTTCGCCTTACCCTGACCTTGCTAGAGAACAACAAACTACCCTACGGCTTATAAAATCCGGCTCCTTCCCACACCCGACGCGTCTTCACTTAATGCACCCGAATCGCTACTACGCTGAATGTAAATTTTGCTCAGAAGTAAGAACACTCCGTCACATAATCGCGGTGTGCAACTTTAGCCCTGAGCACCCTCCTCTCTTTCCGTCAACTACCGAACAAGAGCAATGGGAGGTGCTGCTGTCCAGCCCCTCTCTGCCTACCCGGCTTCAGCTGGTGGAGAGAGCACAGGCGGCGCGGACTGAATATAGGCTACAGTGAAGAAGGAACAACTCCCCTGGGCCGAACCCTGCGCCGTTTAGAAATCTGAATAAAAGTATTTCCTCCTCTTCCTCCTGCCCCGTTTCTGGCGCAGATCTCGTCGCCTCCGTCCGCGGCGCAGAGACGGAGAAGTAAGATCGTCTAACACCGGGTTTGAGCTTCCTTTAACTTTGTAAAAAGAGTTTATACTCATGTGATACACCAATAGAACTCAACCAACCACCGTTCATGCATCATGCATTGATTTAAGCTTACCAAGAATATCTCATTGAAATAATAAAGGGTGTGGTTAAGAGCATTTCACTTCTCTTTGGTTTCACATTTGTAGAGCGACGTGAGTGTATTTAAGTGACGTCGCATGGGTAATCGTTGTGGGTGCTGTTTACAGCTTTGCTTTCCAACCGCATTCATTGGGTGGATTGGCGCGAATTTTTTGCTTTTCGCCTCCATTAGAAAAGCGGCCACCACGGCCGGGAATCGAACCCGCGTCCTCGTGCTCCATAGCACAACCCCTTAGCCACTGAGACACCGCGGCGGGTACGTTTCTAGCTTTCCTTTTGTTCTTCGACGTTCTAGCATGACACTAGAATAACTTTCAGTTAAATTTTTGTAAACTTCTGAAGCCGTATTGTTAAAAGGTGTGCTACGCAAGTTTAAGTTTTAACAACTTCGGGTGTAAGTTCCGGTATAGCCACAGGCGGCGACACCTGTCTTCACGTTTTCGTTATTTTCTACTTTATTTAAGAGGGGTATACAGTTAAAACCGCTTATAACGAACTCGGAAGTGCCGAGAAGAGTGGCCGTTATATCAGTAGTTCGTTGTGTGCGTGGACTCGCCCTTTAAAACGCGCGCAAATTAGCAAAGATATCGAACTACCCCTCCGGTGACAAGTTAAGTCTTTTCGCTTCATGAAGGGACGCCCGCGGCTTGCTTAATAAAGAAACTAAACAGTGTTTGCTTCGAACCGGCTGCTACCGGCACAATGCCCGCGACGAAATTTTTCCGGATGTTTTCAAAATCTCCACTCGCCGTAATGGCTTCGATAGCTAGAAGCCGTGCCAGGCTGACTGTGGCGGGAGCTGCGTCGCTTCGGCCGGAGAAGAGCGAAGTTCGAAAGTTTGAATGCCATCACGATTCGTTATCAGCAACTGTGCAAGCGAAATGTCGGGGCCGCATTCTACTGGGTTGCGGAAGACATCCGGAAGGGCGGCGGATATATCCGGCGGGGTTGATTTCCCGGGGGGTGTCACGCGAATGACGTAGAGCGAAAACGCCACCCATGTAAGGTGGCTAGAATGGGAAGGTGGGAGTACCGCGGCGCATTTCTTCGGCCGCGCGTGACTCCCTTGCGCACCGATGACACGAGGGAAAGTGTGGTGCTGCCCGTCGAGGCGCGGCAGAGCCTCTGAGGCGCGGTAGCCGCAGCCGGCCGCGCCGTCCTTCCCGCGCGTGCCCTGCCCTCGCCGCGGTCAGATTGGTCGTGCGTTGTGGACTGTCTCCCATTCTGTGCGCGATGCAGTCAACAGCAAAGACGACGGAGCAAACGGAGAAAACAAGCTAACTCGCTGATTCAGCTTAACACGTTTGCACGCTAAAGCGTTGGCAGAAATTCGCTGGTCAATGGGTGATGTGCCACAGATTGGCTGCCCAGAGCATTCTGCTGCCCTGACGGCGACTGTTGTACAGTTTCGTTGCCTTACGAGGACACACTTTCTACTTAAGGTGTTTACCAGACGGTAATGAGAAGAAACTGAATGCTGTGAAACCTTGCGTGATGTAAACTGAATTTCACAAATTTGTTTTTTTTTTTAATTCTTCAACTGTAAAAAATTTTCGGGAAGCTTGCATTCACGCGCAATACTCGAATGGCGAAGCTGTTGTAGGTGGGCATTGCTGGACACAGTTAAGTTTCAGTATCATTGCTTATTTGCATAGTTGCGGTGCCATAGTAGTCGTCGTCATATGCATCGAAGAAGTCGTCGCGAGTGGTGGATGCAAAGTCTTCCTGAGCATTGTACACTTCTACCGTGCTCCTCATCATCGACTCGAGGCAGCGGTGGCTGGATCTGCAAGTCGACTCAGGAAGGAGTGGCGCACTGGTAGCCGTTTCGCCAAATATCCATAATGACTTCTAGAGAATGCGGCTGCGGTGACCTCTCCCAAGCAGGATGTCTTTTCAACTTTAATAATAGCGCTGAAGTCTTTTTTTTTTACTAAAGCTACTGCGCGTGCCAAAGGCGCTCAGCGGTCGCATTTTCGTGGTATTTTTCGGCATTTCCGCATTTTTCCGCATTTTCGTGGTAGGGCTCGGCGTTTTCGTGGTATTTTTTTCTGCAACGGTGAACTCACGGCTTGTGCAACCGCTCCTTTGTTGGTACCTTTTTTTCTTTTTAACCTGTTCAGTCTTTGTTCAGAGTCTCTTCACCTGTAAATACTTTTTGTGGATTCATCACTTGTTAGTAGGTTGTTTTTCTCCACCTGTGAACATTTTTTTTGTTTTTATTCCACACTTCTTTTTGTTTTTTCAATGCAAACATTTTTTTTAATTTTCTCTTCGCCTGTAAATGCTTTTTCGTTTCTTCTTCGGCAGCAAAGAATTTTGTTTCTTTTAACCTGTAAATACTTCTTTATTTCTTCCCCTCTAAATAGTTTCTGTTTTCTTTTCACCTTTAAATGCTTTTATTTTGTTTCTTCACAACCTGTAAATTTGTTTCTTCTTCACCTGTAAATAAACCGTTTTTTTTTCAATTGTAAATAAACAATTTCATGACCAGACCAGATGTATTGATTCAGTGTCTGCTATCATTTCTGATGTGAGCGGGAAAACTACGTGCGGGCTACAGGTTTGTAAGAGGTAGCAGAAAGTGCTGTAAACGTCGAGACGCCTCCAGTTAATGACAGTTACCAGGCTGTACGGTAGTGCCGATCTCTAGGACAATGGCCGTATTTCGTGGGAGGCGAAACGCATGGCGTCCATGTACCGTGCGGTGTCAATGCACATTATACAACCCCAAGTTTTTTTTTAATATAACCCGGAGCCACTTTACGTAATGTGCAAACGCTTTTGAAACTGCAACGCGAACTCGGCCCGTAAAACTACATTTCACGGGTGTAATGAATGGGCAATAAAATTTTTTAGTGATAAATATTCGCTCTTTGACTGTTCCAGAAAGCGCACGATACCGCAACGGGTTCGTTTTCGCCTTGATGGTAAAAATGCAGCCGACGCGGTGCCGGCGGTGCGCTCATTCCAGCTGCGCCCCTTACCGCGCCTAACCGCGCCTTGGACAACAGCGCCGCTCGTGGCATCGGAGCGCTGTGGAGTCACGTTTCCGTCGCCGGTGCTCAACCCAGGTGCGTCACGCGAATGAGTGTTGACTATAATTCGGTGACGTCACGTAAACTCCGCGGGTCTCACGCGAATGACGTAGAGCGAAAACACCACCCAGCTGCGTCACGCGAATGAGTGTTGGCTATAATTCGGTGGCGTCACGTAGACCCTGCGGGAAATCAACCCCGCTAAATATCTTCCGGGACCCTTCGGCATGCCTTCCGGCACGTAGTAGAATACGGCCCTCGGCGAACCGCGATCTGTAGATGGCAGCTAAGTGACCACCGGCGCTTTTTTCAGTGCGGCCGCGTTCGCGTCGACTCAGGTGGCGTGAAGATCGACGCCGGCGATAGCAACGCTTGGGCGGCAGTTGATACGTAATGGCGTATAATGTTCGTTTATAGCATCTGGCATACGCTTAAAATTCTAAATCGTTCACACTTAATTACCTTTACGCGCACAAATTAGGGCTGGTAATTACCACAATAAAAACAAACTTAAGGACATCTAAAAAGAACAATGAGTACAGGACAAAATAATACCCCTGTCACACGGCAAATCTAATGTCATTCAAAGTGAATGACATTAGCTGTTAATGACATTCGGCTCGGCCGTGCGGGTCTACACGGCGAAACAAATGTCATTCGATTGCGATAGCGGTGACGATTAGCGAGCTCGCAAAAGCGCAAAAATTACATTTCAAGCGCATCTAGAATGTTTTTACACGTAATATTTAAAAAAAAACGTAACAAAGGATTATTTTTTTAAGTAAAAAAACAAGAAAACTATCGATTTAAGTGGCATCAGTAGACATCACAAGCCGAGACAAGTCTGCAAAAAATCCGGATTCGGCTAGCGCGCGCACTGGGGACGAGAGTTTCTTTTTTGTTAGTACTTGTTTATCTTTTTTTATTTGAAAAACAACACAAAGAAGCAAATATAAGTTTACCGACAGTTTTTAGAAATAATATTCTCTGGTTTATTACTGAATTTTTCTGTCTAGGGACGCGCTACTGCTGTCGAGGCTACTCATTCGGCCGCCAACTGAGGTCTAACTGAGGTCCGAGACCTCAGTTAGCCGGTAAATGTCATTCGCCTTGAATGTCATTCGGTATTCTCGTGTAGCGCCGAATTAATGACATTTAGAGCGAATGACATTTGCTGTAAATGTCATTAGATCTGCCGTGTGACAGGGGTATAAGTTTAGTTTTTACAATAAACACACTGATGGAATGTACGCCGAGATCTCTCTTGAAACAATTTCAAAGCCCAAAGGAATTTACTCACATGCCAGTCAGCGGGCAACTGCGTCGAAAGCGCTTGTGCGACTACGACGCGGATGTCCTCTGAAACTCTCACACTTCCTTGGACCCTGGCGAAATTGTGAGGAAGCAGTGCTGGGTACAAAAACGTACTGCTTACTTTTCTTGCGGAAACAGGGCTAGAAGAGGTTCTGTGAACTCTCTGAGCATGTACAATTTGTATATGTGTGCATTTCTCCTCCTACTCCTCTTTCTTTCTTTCCTTTTCTTTTTCTCTCTATTTTTCGCTGTCACCTCTCTGTATTCACCCCATCTGGAGTTTGCAGCAAGCCCTACCGTTAGTGGGGATGACCTCTTCAGCTTTCATTAAAGGCGTTCTCTCTTTCTCTCTCCCACGAAAAAAAGCCTTAAGGTGCATTGTCTCACTTTAAAGAACTGGGTGATAGATGCTTGATTATGCCCAGTGTTCGAACTTCTAATGACCTTTTCCATGTCCTCCATGTTATTGACATGCTCTTCTGGCAGTCCCCTCGATAATACAAGCTTCTTCAGCGCGGCTATCTACTCATTCGCCGTTGAGAGTCTATTCGCCCTGAGCTCGAACCCAGTCGGCCCCTGGCGGCGGCGGGACGAACCGCTCCTAGAGTCGATGACACTCTCGCGTCGTCTGCTCGTTCACGTTGCATGCGGCGCAAGGCGCGTGCTGCACACGATAAAACAACCAATATGTGTACTTGTTTGGCAGTAAGCAATCACATAGTTACCTCTGCATCCACATTTCCTCTAGAGACACAATAATCAGCGGCTGTTGCGGGTTAATGCGCTGATTTAATTCATCGGGACGTCTTCGCCGTGGTCACCGCTTGTGTGTGAAACGCGTTATGCTTCTACACATTGCACTTTTCGTATTGATGAGTGCAGTCGTCTGCCGATTCGGGGACGTCAAAAGGGGATTTCTGAAGGTGGTGTGATGGTTATTTAAAGGAAAAAAGTTTAATACATGAAACGGGAAAGAAGCGACAAAACCTGTGCAAACCCGTGCATTTGCCACACCCTTGTAAAATTGCGCTGTGTCCTTAAAAAAGAAGAAATAAACAAAGAGAATTACACTGCCCACGACCCGTGCGCTATTGATTGATTGATTGTAGGGTTTAACGCGCCGACGCAACGCAGGCGATGAGGCGCGCCGTAGTGGAGGGCTCCGGATTAATTTTGACCACCTGGGGATTTTTAACGTGCGCCGAAATCTCGTACACACGGGCGTTTTTGCTTTTCGCCTCCATCAGAAAAGCGGCCGCCGCGGCCGGGAATCGAACCCGCGACCTCGTGCTCAGCAGTGCAACGCCTTAGCCACTGAGCCACCGCGGCGGGTCCCCGTGCGCTATTGCCCATACATTACCGGGGACGTATTTTACACCCGCAAGCGCCTGTGTGATCGAATTCTGCCCGTACCTTTTCGAAAATAAATACCATTTTTGACCGTCGTGGCTTATACTATGTTGCTAATTTTACGTATCATTTTAAATACGTTTCTGTGGATGCGCAAGAGTATTCCGGGGGGATTTCTCGGCATAATTAAGCAGTTGTGAGTTTTCGCCTGCCCTGTGGCATTTCGTGTGTCATTTTTGTATATCCCATTGAATCCCGACTTGAATCCCGACTTGAATACCCGTGTCCAGAAATGTGTGTCACTCAGCATAACCAAATTCCTGATATGGTCACGTCTTAACCTCTTAAGGAGGACCTAAATTCAAAGAAGCAGGAAAAATCAAGTAATATAATGCACGGTGTTGCCCACATGTGTGGGATGTGTGTCCATGATTGGCTGGATTTTTAAAATTTTTGCCACAGTGCTCGCTTTCAATACAATGTTGAAAAAGGCGAGCCAGAATTCCTGGACAATCTCGGGCCGAAAGGGGGTTTAATTAGTTTTGAAAATACTGGCGTCTGCTTGTTGAAGTACTGCCTTTTCACCGCTACGGAACACGACGCCTAGCGTGCTTTCATTTGCAAGTAATACTGATAACCAACGTTTGGCTTTTTCGCAGTACACGCGTTCTCTTCTCGCTGCGCTTGCAACGTTGACAAAAGCCCCCCCTCAACCCCTCCCCCCCTTCCCCCCGAAAAAAAAAACTAAATGCACAGAAAACTTTTTATCCGTGCCTTTTTAAAGCAATCCTCAAGAATTAAATGTCAAGACAAAAGCGAAGTTCCGTTTACAACACAAAGTAGTCACCGGGAACCCGTTGCGCTGTTTCGTAACGAGAAATAAAAAGGAACGTTTTACTACACCTGCAACAGAGCAACTTCATTTGCCATCTTTATGGTTCGTAAGTGACATGAAGCAATAATGCTAACACATCTCACTGTTATAGGTACCTGTTAGATTTTAAAATGAACGCAAATGGTCAACAGTGCTGTGCTCACTGTGAGGTACCAGAAGCTTGGTTTACACACTGTAAACCTGCTTGTCACTTGGCAAGTTTAGCTAAACATGAGATGTTGATTGTTCTGTGCGCGGTAGCAATTTAATTCGCAAGTTCACTTGCGACGAAAACCTTTAATAAGTGATCCGACACCGTTATTCATCAAACCTGCCTTCAGAGTCGCTAAAATTAGACTTAATAAAGCTGCGCGCAAAAGACGTGTTACGACGGTTGCATTTATATCTCTGCGCAGGTTAAAATTCAGTATTTTTATGTTGCATTTCGAACACACACAAAATACCGTAAGCTTTTAGAAAAAAATGTCGTGGCAGTTAAGTGGGGTTACTATTTCAGGGCATCCCACAAATGCAAGAATGCGTCATTCTACCAGTGAAAGCGATTGAAACTGCTGTTGTAAACCGAATTCCAGAGATCGAAGCTTCCTGATTTGTTTCTATTTATGGTTTTATTGAAGGATCAAAGCCATAGTCTGGAAAGATCGAGCTTGCTACGAGCCACGGCGTACAAGCTCATTGTCATTATTGCGGTTGTTCTGAGATTGCCGATGGGTCGCCGCTTTTTTGGCGTACTAATGACAGCTTATTGCCGCTTCTAATCTATACATTGAACGTTGAGGAACCGAACTACAGCATACCACTCTTGTCTTCGCCTGTCGGGCGCACATACGGCGCGAGAAAGGCACGAAGCGCGCCCACAGTGTGAATTCTCCCGGGCTGCTCAGCGGAGCATCCACACTAGCAGCGCTAGGCTACGGCCACCTACATGTCGATCCCGCGGCGAATAGGTGCCGGCGGAGAAATGTCATCATCACTGTCCTCATACGAGGATGGCGGCTCAGGACAGGCTTCTGCTCGCCCTTCACGGACGATTGCGCTGTCGCAAAGTTCTAAGTCACTCACACAGCAATATCAACATAAAAAAAGTCGATGAGGTCATCTGCGTCACTCACGAGCCCAGCCTCAACGGCTTCCTTCCATGCTTGCCGTGCATCTTCTCGGGCATCGCGCGATCGAAAACGTCCTCGACTGATGCTGGCGAAACCCATGGACTGGCAAAGCCAGCTTTTTTGAAATACTTTTGCCTTGTTTCACGTGTCACATCCGTCCATCCTCCTTTGATTTCCGGTGTCCGCCCCCTATAGGCGAGACAATTTACGCCTGTTGGTGGATCTTCCTTTCCCTAAGAACAATAAATACATACATACATCCACAAGTAGATCTTGAGGGTCATCTCTTGGCAGATGAGGATGAGAAGACTCGCAATAACGCGGCGACGATAATTGATCTTGAAGTTCTGAATTATGCCCATGTCGAAGGGTTGTAGCCTTGCGGTGGCGTTGGGCGGCAAGTGCCATTGCAATGGCATTGGGGGACAAGCATTGGGCAGCAAATGCCTGGAAAGTGAGTGACCCCGGGCGGTGCCCGGGTGGTGGTCACCGATCTGGGGTATCTTCGTCGCGATTAAACTGAAGTGGTGAACGCACCAGCACGCCGCCTCTCTCCTGCTTTAATGATTGTTCTTACTTTGTTTTTCACTTCGCATGTGCCATATTTTTACCGTGACCCTGTCGGAAGTGTTCGTTGTAAAAGTAGGACGCTTTGAAAAGCGTTCGGTATACCTGGACGCAGTTTCAATGGGTAGCATAGGAAAGTCGTAAGTGCACCGAAATAGGGTAGTTCTAACCGATAGATCGTTGTATCTGGGATCGCTATAAGTGGGTTTGGTTCAATTTCAAGTTTCAAGTTTTGCGCCTGCCATCAACTGTACAGTATTCGACTGAACTTGTGCTCTCGTTCAGCTTGTATCTTTCGATCTAGGGCAACATGTATTTTGTGTTCAGTGTCGCGTCACATTAAACCCGAAAATTTTCGTCTGTATGTATGTATGTATGTATGTATGTATGTATGTATGTATGTACGTATGTACGTATGTGTGTGTATGTATGTATGTACGTGTGTGTGTACGTATGTACGTATGTATGTATGTATGTATGTATGTATGTATGTATGTATGTATGTATGTATGTATGTATGTATGTATGTATGTATGTATGTATGTATGTATGTATGTATGTATGTATGTGTGTGTACGTATGTATGTATGTATGTATGTATGCATGCATGCATGTATGTATGTATGTATGTATGTATGTATGTATGTATGTATGTATGTATGTATGTATGTATGTATGTATGTATGTATGTATGTATGTATGTATGTGTGTGTGTGTGTACGTATGTATGTATGTCCCTAGATTTAACCTTCTGGGCAAGAGTTAAAAGAATACATGAAAGAAAGATTTATATAAGCAAAGCTTTTTCGAACAACTGAATCTGGAAACACTTCGTACTTGTCGACATTGTTCCGCAGAAAGGGATATTTGAGGCAAATCAGCAATACGTAAGTGGTAGTTGCAGTGCTCGTTTAATTAAAAATGCATGGCTGCTTGATTCCCGCGATAGCAAATAAAACGACACGCTTTGGAAGCAAAGTTTTGACTATAATATACAAAAAGCGCTCGCGACGAGCCAACACCTCCTGGCGGCGTTCCAAGTAGTCCAACAGTAACGAAAGGTTCCAGTTGATGGCGCACGGGCAGTGGAACGCAGTAAAATTGACTTCACTAGAGCGCACCTCCACTGTGTTTATCGCGTGAGGAGCCAGACGGGAGGGAAACAAAGAGCTTGAGAGGTGGGCGGAAAGCAGAAGAGAGGTAGTTACGTGGCAGGGCCGGTAGAAGACTATCGTTATTCGACGACATTTGCATAGAAGCGAGCAGATACGCGGCGAAATTTTCAACCTTAAACGAACGTGCCTCCATGCGTGGATCGGCATTTTTTGAAGCTAATTTTTTGTTTTTCCTTCTCTTAAACCGAGCTTTTGCTTGAATGCGTTATCGTTCACTGCTATATTGAGGCTGTCCTGTGTATTGTGCTCCTTAAATTATTTCTCAACAAAGAGATAAATCGTGAAATTTTTTTCTGTACTAGTTTTATATTTGTTTCTATTCTACCAAAAATATGACGAACCAGTGTTTTTGTCCTTCACTAAGAGGAGAACAAGTAATTCTTATCTTTCTGGTTTTGTTTTGCCAGAATACTTTCGCTGCCGGACTCTTAGTCGGCTTGCTAATAAGGCTGTCCTTACTTACATGCCTTGAATTTTTGTCTGTGTGCATATTCTGCTACGAACGCCAATTCACGTGTTCGGAATGTGTTTACAACTAGCCGACGGCCGAAGACTTAGACATAGGGGCTTGTATTTTGTGTTGTGAAAGAGTTACAATGAGAAATTTCAATTTACAGCTAACACTGCTGTCATTGCTGCCTCCACAACAAAGCGTGCCCCGTGGTTGAACTCAACTAATGTACTCAGCCAGCTTCCTTGCTTTAGATGTTCTGCCAGCGTTGCTAAGGGCCTATTTTGTTTTATCGCTGCTGAGCACGACGTCGCGGGCTCGATTCCCGGCCGCGGCGGCCGCTTTTCTGATGGAGGCGAAAAGCAAAAACGCCCGTGTGTACGAGATTTCGGCGCACGATAAAGATCCCCAGGTGGTCAAAATTAATCCGGAGCCCTCCACTACGGCGTGCCTCATCGCCTGCGTTGCGTCGGCGCGTTAAACCCAACAATCAATCAAATCAATCAATATTTTGTTTTATCGTGTACGCCTATCCTGGAGTGTAACATATAGCTGTCGGATAACTGAAAGATGTTGGAGGGGACAAGGAACGCTTCTCAAGTGAAGAATGGGTTGGAACCAGGAGTAGAAAGATGATGCGACGTAATGAACAGGGCTGGGGAGAGAAGCAGTGCCGCCGAATAAGCGATGGAGGACACCGATTATGGACAGCCTACGTGTGGAAGCACGCGTGGTAAATTTGGGCAAGGCAACGTAACAAGGAGTTCTATAAGCTGAATTCGCACTTTTGCTTAGGCATGCCTTCAGTGCATTCCATGTCTTGTAACAGCGCGAGAGTATGACTTATGCTTAGCATTGATCATTGTGGCGTTTTTCTTATCACTCCATTTTTTTCGCGTAAAGCAATTTCCTTCCACGCAATCGATCTCCGGCGTCCCATGTGAGGCTATATCCGCGTGTGTCCTGTGATTCAACCCATCCCCCCTACCTGAAACTTTCATTTGCCCTCAAGGGCACGACGATTAGAGGAAATATGTGCGCTATTGCTTGTGTTGTTCCGCTTAAGGCGGAAGATTGTTGCCCCCTTGTTTGGAGATGTACGTACCGCATGAGGCCTAATTAGGAGCATTTTTCTTCCTATGTGCGTTCGGGCCGGCTGTACGCATACCATCGTCCTTGGCCGGCGCGCAAAGGTAAAGTTAGCAATTATGACTACCTCACTTATGCCTTTTTTCGCAGATAGGCTACAGCAGGAAATAGTCTAAGTCAATGCCTAGCGCATTTGAATCGCACCATGTCTAAACATGCCATGACGATGTGATCAGTGAAAAGTCAGACACTTCTCTTCACAGTTCTTGCCGGTGCACGAAACAATACTTTTATTCTGCAGTGAGTAACCTAGCAGTGTTGCCTACAACACGAAAAAGTTGGATTTATATGGGGCTGCGTTTAATGAGGCTGCTTCTGAGCGAGGCGGAAAGGAATGTTACGGAACAGGCTGTAATATAAGAGGAATGGATCTTCGGCGTGGTGGCGCCGCATCGCGTGAGGAGAAGGAGGAGGATACATTATAGGAAGTACCGCAGTGCAGGAAGACGAGAATTGCTGTTATTATCCGTGGTCACCAAAGGGGTCGTCCGCATCTTTATTACCATCATTATCATTATAATCATAACGTGTGAACTACCTCCCTAGGCCTATCTCAGAGATGGTGAAGATTTCTAGAGAACTTGGCAATGTTGACGCTTGGGTGAGTTGGTTTTCAATATTGTTGAATTCTCAGCTCCACTGGTATGCTAAAAGATTTCGGACGTTGTTGCCAATACGAATAAAACGGCAACTTTATTTTAGTACAGTGCATTCCCGTATACAATATTGTTTATTAGTCTGGGGGGTTACATCGAAGTATAACTTAGAACGACTATATATAATGCAGAAAACAGGTATACGATTAATTCAAAATCTATCTAGTCGTGATCATACATTCCCATACTTTTCCCAGAACCGGATCCTTCATATATAAATGTTGTATAAACAGCGTTTGCTGGAAATGATTTTTCTTGAATTCAAAGCAAATCGTGAGCTCTTCTTTGATACATATACAAATACGGAGACACCACATCATTTCAGAAATAAAAGTTTTGGAAAAATTAAAACGAGAACTAAATATGGCATGCAATTATTAAAATGGCAAATTCCGAACCTTCCATCATTTCTGGATACAGTAGAAAGTTCTCCCTCCTTGCTTGCCCTCAGAAAACTGAGTACAACCTATTTCCTCGAACGATCATCATTTTTCTGCACATTTTTGTTTTTTCCGTCCTAAAGAACATGTTCTTCCTTTGGCCTTAATGATTATGTGTCATTTTGGTGATATATCTGTTGACCACAAATTCTTTCATTTTCGTTCACCTATATTGCCGTATCGTGCTTGATACTCTGTATGTGGTTTTTATTGTATGCGCTTGATAATTTGCAATGCGTTTGGACATTTTATATTTTATTCGATGTAATGTTTGATATAGTGGGTTTTGATCGTTTGAGATCCAGCAATCTGGTTTGAAGTGTGTTGCGCTCATGTTGTCTGCTGCGTGTACCGTCTGGTGTCGAAGGCCCAGTCAGGTGGCTTTCAGTGCCGCCTCTTGCCTTGGCACCAAGACAGGCCGCTATAGAACATTGTTTTTGTCAATAAACAATAAACAAACAAAACAAAAACAAACGAGGACGAGAGGGGGATCGAGAAAGACAGGCGCCGACTCTCAAATGAAGTTTATTGCTGTGATGTCTGGCTTACACATATAGCACGTATCAAGGCAACAAAACGAGGAAAAGGAAACATAACAAGCGATAACAAAACAATGAATCCCGACATGCAAACACTGCCAGCATATGTTTACAGTGTTTCCTAGACTTTCCCTTTTTTTTTCTTTCTCCCATTGTGTTTTTAGTACCCCCTCTCTTCTTTGTCTCTCTTCACTCTATCAGCCTGTCATACCCTTCCCCCCCACCCAACACCAGCAGGTGTTCCGGTGTGCCCTCCTAGGTGTGACAAAAAACGCCTTCTGGTGGACTTCCCTTGCAAGTATATTATCAATAAGTCGATTAATACCTTCATTTATATGTTTACAAACTGCCAAGAGAAGGGATTTCTTTGGCCGGTATACGGCGACAAAAGGAAAGCTTAGATATTTTTTTCTGTGCTATTGTATGAGCTTCGATAACCTTCCTCGCTTAGTTTTGCTTATTCAATTTTGAGGTGCATTGAAGAAAGGATTGCACTGACCGTCTCTGCAGTGTGTGTCGGGATGGCCGCTGGTACACCTTCCTACGTTTTAACTGTGTTCTTTTAACTTACCACTTACGCATCCCCCAGTTTGTCCGATATATTCGCTTCCACATGATAAATGGATGCTGTCAACAATGTTTGCAACTCATGGAATGACCTGTCGACAATTGGTCGTAATAACGGCACTGTCATACACACTTAACGTAAGGAGCCCTTTTGGAGATGTTGAAGGGGGGTTCATTTTAGTGTTAACGTCGCCATTACAGCGAAATTTTGAAAATATTGTAAGCATAACATTTACATTGGCACTGCACTCTTTTTGAAGGGACACTGCAACACTTCCGATAATCGCTTTCATTTTTTTGGCGTCTGGAAGCACTGCGAAAGCTATAGTTATCGCCAACACGGAGCGGCACTGCGTCAAAAAAAAAAAAAAAAAAAAGAAAGTTCCTGCGTTTTTGCAGCCGCCCCTTTCCATAGGGGCGATTTCCCGTGCAAGCCGGGTGAACTTCCCAAGCGTTGTAGTCCCACACAAGGGTCGAGCGCCAGGCCGGGGAGTCGCTTGTACCTATTTTACCGGTAGGTGCCCGGCGCCACCAACGAACACGAATTCACATGGTGCCTTCCACAGCCACGATGGACGCTCAGCTCGCAACCACCTGTGGCAGGACATGCCGCCAGACTCTTTCACCCCCGGCAATGGCGCAACGCGGCATGATGGCCGGGGGCCCCGCCAGATGGGCAAGGGTCAGGGGCCCCTCGATAGTGTAAAGGCAGCTTTCCAGACGTAGATTCCCCTTTCAAGGGTCCGCACTCGACCAGGGACGCCTGTACCCATTAAAGAAACCGGTGGGTGCCCGGCGGCACCAGGATTCGAACCCAGTACCTTCCGCCTACGAGGCGAGTGCTGTACCTCTGAGCCACCGCTGCGGTTAACGCAGGAACTTTTTTTTTTTTTTGCTTGTCGCAGCAGATATGCCTTCCGCTTCTGTTTTACTTTTGTGGCTTCCTCTTTAAAGTGGCTATCGGATGAGTTCATTGCTTCAACCGAAGGAAAGCGGGCCAATAGACCGTACACCACTGTAATGACGTAATTCCAGCCGGTCCAAGAACGCCAACACCAGGAAAGAGAGAAGAACCTCTTGAGCAAGCTTCCAAGTTATCTGATGGGCATAAGCCGTGTTTACATGAATGCGACAAGTGGCGCATCGCATCGCATCGCATCAACTTTCTAGCACATCGAATCCATGTAAACGGGCCTAATGCGCTTGGAGAACGCGTCACATTAAGCGCCAGAAAGGGGTGGATTCAGACTCGTCAGTCGACTTTCGAAGTGCATGTAAACACCAGCGCATCGTATTAGGGATTACGGGAAGTGAATTTGCAGCGTAGGTTTGCAGTTAAAAAAATCTTAATCGTGTGTGAGACGCCAAGCCATGCGAGTCGAGAAAAAAAAATGCGAACCAGCCGCGCCGGAGGCACCGGAAGCACCAGAAACGCTGCTTTGCCTTCGATGTGCGACACCGTATGGCACAACCATCGCACCAGGAGTAATTCCCTACATGTAAACGCTAGCGCATTGCATTGCTCGTGATAAGCTACGAAATTTCACGCGCTACTGCCGCGTTCTGTCGCATTAATGTAAACGCGGCTATAGATGAGCAGTTTTTGTCTGAGGCACTTTGCGATCCCATAATCTAAGTACTGGATGTGTTGGTTGACTCCGTTCTGCAAGCACTTAAGATTTCAAATAAAGTTAAAAAAACTGTTGCAGGGTCCCTTGAAAGGAATTATTGGAAAGTGTAAGCGTGGAGAAACCCTTCGCAAATAAAACGCGATTCCTACTTCTCCCCCCTAAAATATTGTGCTCCTGCCCCGGGGGCGTTGCTTGTGTTACCGACGTTCCAAATGCATAATTCCGGCTCAATAAAGGGGGACACGTGGGTTTGTATCGATTCGTGTCATCGACGGCATGATATCTACATTCGACCAGACGAGGAGTAATTTCCTCGCCCCAGTACACCTCAAGGGAAAATGTCAGCAGATATGTAATTACGCCAACGCTGCGCTAGAAGCTGAGGAAAAAGGCAGTGTTATGCCGCTATGTACTGTCTGGTCCGAAGTTGTTATTGCGTATTTGGGAAAACTTCAAGCACCCTATTGAGCTGAACCTTAATTACTTTCGCGAACGGTTAAAAATTCACCAGCAATAGTACATTTCATTCTACTCTTGTATTCATTATTACCGCTAAAATATCCGTTCAGCTGGCACCTGCTAACTAAAATAGTAAAATAACGTTCATAGGCTATGTGCTTAGGCATGAATTGAAAGCAGACAAGAAAGACTTGAGACAGTTTGTGCCATGCTTTATTATCATGTGTTATATCTCGGGGCTCATCATTACAAACACAGGGCGCAGACATTCATTGAAGTCTTCAAATAAAAAAAAGGAATCTGGCTTCTTCCATGGCTATTTATAACGCCACGCCGTGTTGTGAAGTGGGCGACCTTTCCTGTACCGTCAATAAGCCTCGTGTTCACGAGACGCACGGAGGCCATTCATGCTTGTCGGAACCTTCAGGGCTTCCCTCTCCTGTTGAACTGCGGTAAACAGGTCTAACGGAGTAGGATAGGCGAAGATTTTTAAGGATTAGAGAAGCACCTTTACTGTTGACTACGGGGAATTTACAATTTAGCATGTAGTATATAGCAATACTTAGCAGGGGGTAACAATCCTAATGAGGTCCAAATTAACCACGACTCACCACGCGCCGCAAACAAAGTTTTGCTTAAGCTCGCTAAATCGCAACGTTTGAACAGTTTAGAAACATACCGTCCTAGTTAGGTTCCAGTGTTTTCCCTCCATCTTTTGCAATAATATCACATGGGTTCCACGCAGCATATACAGCCCTACTCCAATAGAGAGATAACAGCAGTTCTACACTAAATGCCTCCAGCAATGGAGGAAAGTAATCAGCTGTTAGCTCGGAAAGTTGTAACATTCTATAGGTTTTTAAAGTAAAAAAAGCTACTAACGTCGAATAAATGTTGATGAATAAAAGGTAAGTGGAAACAAAGCTTATTGTAAGTCACAAACCTTTGTTATAAGTAATGTAATTTGAAAAGCTCGCCAGTTCAGGTGAAGAAAAGCAAAATCATTGTTGCAGAAACCCCTACACTGGTCGTTTACGACATGCCGTGGCATCGTGTATTCTACTGGCAACGTAACGGTTTTTGATATTGACCAATATTCGTCCCTACTCTCGACGTCGTCTTCAATCGGTTAGAAATAACCGGACTCAAAGTTCTTTTTCTTGTAAATTTCAAATGAGCACTTTAAGATTTTATTCGGGCATGCATGCTTCCGATGGTGTTTTATCTTTATGGTTGATTGCTGGTATCGAGGTTAACGGTGTTTATGCAATCATGGACAGCATTGAGTAAAGTAGCATAGGTGCCTACCGGTGCCACCTGAGTATAACAGGCAACCATGGACAACACAGCGGGACTGCATCACATCCCTTCAAAACCAGATTCGATTGATCGCTTCGTAGCCTGGGCGAGAATATTGAGGGGTACATACTGCCGCTGCGTGTAAGCACAGCGTGGCTTTAGCTCCTCGCGCCCCAGCCAATCGGGTGCTGGAAGAGGGTGCGAATGTGAATGAGTACATACTGCCGCTCTGACCGTGCCCGCGGTTTCTCATTTTAGGAGGCCAGGTGAGCCAGTGGGTGTGTTGGGGTGAAGGCAGCTTAAGAAGGCTTCGCATTGGCCGGAAAAATAAAATGAAAATAAAGATCTATAGTAAAAGCCTGGTGAAACTCTTCTGGAACTATTTTGTTCCCATGACAGTCAATACGCACTGTTTGTATATATCTGTCTGTGCGTGTACGGTATGCGCTTGTATGTACTTTTAGTTTGTGAAATGTAGGCCCACAATGCGCTATATGCCTGGCTACAGCGAAAAATACGTTTTTACGAACGTCACAAAGTCCCTGCACCATAACTTCCTCCTTCTCGATGTGCCCTCCTGTTAAGGCGTAGCAACTGGGCCCCAAAAGCCACCGAAGACTGTTCAGGAACTGTGCTGCTGCAGAAGCTCTTTATTTACGCGAAGACATTAAGGGTCGCACTGTGCAGTACACCGCAGGTTGTCGTTGTGCCGTACGAAAATGACCGCAGCTGCAAAGACTAAAAAATTGGGCCAAGGCTTGTATGTGGATTGATTTCGACAAAGTAAATCAGTTAGCTTGAAAAGAAAATTAGGTCCAGTGCAGTTCGTGTGGGAATTGAACCAGGGTATTCTGAGAAGCAGCGGAAAACGTTAGCGAGATGCTGAATCAGCGTGTCGCCTGCGGCGGAGAAAGAGATCCCAGTGCGTGCGGAGCTGACTTGATATAGCGTGATTGCCGGAAGTGACGGCATGGGCACGTGACGGAATTAGCACTCGCAATAAAATACAGCGAACTGCCTCGCGCCTTCTTAGTAGGTTTGCAGCAGCGCGCTTGTGAGTGTGTATGATGGATCGTACAGCTCCCATGCTTCAGCGGCGCCACCCAAATGCTTTCGCATTAAATGTGAGGTACTCAAGGCAGCGGAGTTCATTCATCATCATCGCTTATAGTAGGTACGTTATTGGGGAGTAGGAATTCATCTTTGGACACGATATTTACCCCGGTTTTGAAGGAGAATCTTCTCCGCAAGAACGGGCGCGTGACGGCACATCGCTCTACACATCATCGTGGCTTCCTTCTCCCCAACAGAGAGGCGACGTCACCAATGTGAAGGCTTGGAACGGTGACCAAAATCAAGTTCGCGCCCTTAACAGGCAGTCATCCCATTCCTCACTAGTGCGGGGAAGGAGCGAGGGGCGGAATCCTCTTTTTCGCGAGAGGGATGCGCGCACTGTAGACTACAATGCCACCCCGCTTTCTCTCTTCAGAACGCTCTTATTGGGTGCTCCTACTCACCCAGGACCGCACTAAAGAAGTCCGTGCGTATGTATTTGCGTATGTGTGCGACTACACCTTTCGTCACGTATCCTATCAATTTCTTGGGAAAGATGTATTAACTCTCAATTTTTTTTTGCATATAGGAAGTAAACAGCCATGCGTACCCACTTATCGCTGAAATGATATCTGCTGCTTTTTTTATTCTTGGGAAACAGGGTTAAAGTTGCTGTCCTACTGCCGAAGCTACACCCGGGCTGTGAGGTGTGCCATAGAAATAACTTAGGTCACCTGGGGATCATTAAGACGCACCTAATCCCGACACACGAGCGTTTTTCTTCGTTTATCCGTCACAAAAGCGACCCTGCGGTCGCGAATAGAACACACGACCTAGCGCTCAGTAGCTATACGCATTGGCCGCTGAATAACTGGCGTGTTTATTCCCTTTAGGCAGCTGCCCATAACATCTTGGCAGATTTGCGAAGCTGTCGTAGGGCGGAAAACATAACTAGAGCATTTTGTTTAATTATTATTGCTCAGCGCGAATGTTCTGTATGTGTTTTGACCATAGTTATTATATGCAGTGCCCTGTAATAATTAAAAATACACTCATAAAACCTGTTTTTTTTTTAAATTAAATAAGTCATATGGATAACGTAGACTAGAAAACTACGAAGGCCATTTTTGCTCGCCTAGTTGTATTTGCACAACTACCTCACGTAGATGTAATCCATTCGGGTTTTGAAGGTCTAATAAATTACATAAAATTGTGTCGTGGGGGAAAGTTGACGTCGGAGTGGCAATATAAGATGCCAAGGGGCTACGCCAAATTTAAATATTGCAGGTTAAGCCAGCAACTTGGTCATTACAATAAATCGCCGGATGCTCGAGCTGCTGCATTCCAGCGAATGCTGCGCACATCTGCGATGCCCCTATCAGCTTCATGCCTGATGTCCGGATTTCGTCCCGATGGAACAGCCTGCCTCGTCACTCCGTGACAGCATGCGCTGTTTGCTGCTACCCGGACCGGCAGGCGGAGACACCATGCTATGCGGCTATAAGAAGAAGCCCGACAGACTTTTCGGCCACTGGGCAATTTGGCGGCACCAGCATGCGGATCACCCAGAATCCTTTCCTGTTTCTCGTACAGGTAGGAAAACGTTACGGAAAGTGTATCCGTTCAGACGATCCGTTTCTCTTGGTGCTGCCTTGCCCATGGTTGCGTTGTCTGCTTTGTTGCATTCAGAGTTTATTAAGAAAGTTGCTCTTACTAAGTGGTGATGTTGAAAGCAACCCGGGTCCTGACTTACAGGAAATATATAGGCAGGTTTGTGCTATTGCTACCGACATCAAAGAGATCAAGGAGAAGCGGCTACCTGACATCGATAAGAAATTAGATGCTTTATCCGCCCTTGAAGCTAAAGTGACCACCTGCCAGGACCAGCTTTGCTCGATGAATAAATTAATCGTCGTCCTTGAAAACAAGATTGACCAGCTCGAAAATCAGAGCAGACGGTCTAACCTAATCGTGTACGGTCTTGCTGAAGCAGAAAATGAGACAAGCGAAACGCTTGAACACCAGGTAAACAACGAAATTATCAAGAACATCTTGGAACTGAAGGAACCCATCGCTATTGAGCGTATACATCGATTGGGCAGACCAGAAGAAGGTAAAATTCGGCCAGTAATATTTAAGCTGCTCGATTGGAGGGACAAATCACTAATATTAAAAAACGGGTTCAAACTGAAAGACACGGTACTATCTATAGGCGAAGACTTCTCTCGTAGAATCCGTGAGGTTAGGAAAAATCTGTGGCAAAGATAAAAAATTCACCGTGATAAAGGCGAGAAGGTGTATTTGGCTTTTGATAAGCTGTACATTGACGGTCAAATGTACGTCTGGGACAACGAAGCAGGAGATATAAAACCAATTCAAAAAACCAGTGCTGCAAACAAAACTCGTCCCATGACAAGAAGTCAGACCCATCCGCCAAAGGGAAAAAAGTCTTCCTAAATCAGTCTACCCTTCCCACAGATAATGCAGGCTTGAAAAGTGCTCCCCTTCTTATCGACCACAAACATAGTCAAAGTGATAAAGGTTTAAGATTAGTTAATATAAATGCCCGGAGTGTCTGTAACAAAACTGATCTCTTGGAAATAGCCTTGCTGCAACACGACCCCCATATCACGGTTCTTACGGAGACATGGCTGCGTCCTGATATAAGTGATGATGATGTATTCCCTCCCTTATACACTGTATTTCGGAAGGACAGGGCTTCAAGGGGTGGCGGAGTAGCTGTCCTTGTGAAATCATCACTCCAGGCCACAATCATTCATGATTTTCAGGATATTGAGTGTATATGCATCAGGGTATCCGCTTGGAGCCATAATTTTATTTTATATGCACTTTATAGACCTCCTGATAGCGATACGTCCATCGAAGTGTTAAAACATCACATGTCCCAATTCAGGAACAGAAAAATTCTGTTAGTAGGCGATTTTAATCTGCCCGGAGTTAACTGGGAACGTTTTGTAACAGGCCCCTCAAACAAGATTGCTACTGAAATTATTTTTGATATCATGCTTACGCACAACCTCAAGCAAGTTGTTGATAAACCGACCAGAACGCATGAGTCAACTAGTACCCTTTTGGATCTAGTGTTCCTCAATCGCGAATATGAGGACTGCGCAATTTCTGTGGAGCAAGGGCTGTCCGATCACTCCCTGGTTATCATTTCAGTTCCCCTATCAAAGATTTCTAGTAAGAAAAAGTCATCACTACGTACCATCAAAAACTATTCGAGAGCCGACGACTTAGCTGTCATTGACTACATGGAAACATGCTTTGCTGCGTTTGGAAATAATGATGTCTGCACGTTATGGGAACAGTTTAAAGCCATTTGCGTTCACTGTATTGATAAATTTATCCCAAACAAGCAAAAGAAGATTAATAAACAAACACCTTGGATGACACGCGACATAATCCACCTTAAAAGGAAATTGAAACGGTTACGGAAGAATCATGCGCATTGTGGTGTTATGAACGACGTCAAGGCCAGCCTAGCCCAGGCCATTCGTAAGTCGAAAGACCGTTATTTTAAAGTAGTTCTGCCTGAATTTATAAGGACTGACCCAAACAAATTTTGGAAGTTTCTCGGTGAAAAAAGGAAACCGATCACTGAAATAAAAATTGATGGTTCAATTGTGACAGACCAGAAAATTATTGCTGACAATTTCAATTTGTACTTTCAAAGCGTTTTTTCCTGTACCGGTACTTGTAACAACGTTAATCAAGTGTTTGATCCACATGAAACCGTTTTTATATCCTATCCTGGTGTACTGTCTATGCTGTTAAAACTCAAAACCAAAGCATCTTGTGGTCCCGATGGCATACCTAACATCTTTCTCCAACGATACGCTGAACATATTGCAAAATTTCTTGTGATAATTTTTCGCTCCTCTTTGTTGGCGTCCACACTACCACCGGACTGGAAGGCCGCTCGCGTCACTCCCGTATTTAAAAAAGGTGACCGCTTGTCACCTCAAAATTATCGTCCTATTTCTATAACATCTTCATGCTGCAAGCTAATCGAACATATAATAGCAAACCAACTCTTCAACTTTTTAAGTGAACATTCAATCCTATCTGATAAACAACATGGCTTTAGAAAGGGATATTCCACAGTTACGCAATTAGTTACAGTTATTCACACTTTTGCCTTAAACTTTGATAACAGTGGACAAATTGATGCAATATTTCTAGATTTCAGTAAAGCCTTCGATAGGGTTCCACATGATAAACTAATAATAAAACTTCAACGCATTGGCCTTCCAGCCGTTTTGGTAAATTGGATCGCGGACTACTTGAGTAACCGGGAACAATATGTTTCTATAAATGATCACCAATCAGCATCTCTTCATGTTACATCTGGTGTACCCCAAGGAAGTGTCTTGGGTCCAATACTGTTCCTTGTCTACATCAATGACATCGTCAATATTATTGATTCTAGTGTGCAGATTAGACTGTTTGCTGACGACTGTGTTCTATTCAGGGAAATTAACTGTCCTGGTGATCAAACCGAACTTGATAACAACCTTGCAAATATTTCAAAATGGTGTAGTATGTGGGGAATGATGCTAAATACTGATAAATGTGTCTATATGCAGCTTACCCGTAAGGAACGTCCATTAAAGCATGCATACAAATTAGAACGTGATTTTTTAAAAGAGGTAACAAGCTACAAATACTTAGGACTACCGATTACTAACACCCTCTCTTGGAACTTGCACATTGAAAACGTATGTGCAGCCGCTATTCGTAAACTTGGTTTCTTAAGGCATAAACTGCGTAATTCTCCCTCAAAAGTAAAACTGATGTGCTATTTATCATATATAAGGCCTAAACTAGAATATGCCAGTGTCGTATGGGACCCGCACACGAAGGTTAATATTAATAAACTTGAACGTATACAAAGGAAGGCAATTCGATTTATCTACTCCAAATACTCACGAACTGATTCCCCAACCCAGCTAATGTTTGATAACGGCATCCACACGCTTGAATCACGCAGGCGTGATTTGCGACTTGATTTTCTTTTTTTGTTGCTGAACCGAAAACTGTCGGTAGACCCATCCCCGTACTTATCTTTTCTTCCAACCAGGCCAACTCGGCACTTCCATTCTAACTTACTAACCCCGTTTTTTGCCAGAACTGATACGTTTATGTATTCCTTTTTCCCACGGACCGTGTCTGACTGGAACACGTTAAGTGAACCGTATTCTGCGCACATTCCTTAGAGTAATCGCATGTCTTGTTGCCCTTGAGTTGTTATTTTTCTTGTACTTGTATATCTACCAAATGCCCGTCCTGCTTGGACCTACTGTGGTCTGCAGTATGTATGAAATAAATAAATAAAACACCATAACAAACCGTGAACACTTCCTGTCATTGGCTCGAGCTTTCTTTAGCCTCGCTCTGTCGACGAAAAGCGATAAAATAGAGACTCGCTATTGCCAAAGACACGAGATCCGGCTCATTACCTTGAGAAGCGGCTGAGAAAACCTGATAGGGAAATTTAAAACACTAGGCTACGCTCTGCCACATTTCCTTCCGCCTGTTAGGTCGCAACACGCAAAAATAGCCGACCGTTGCCACCAAAGGAACTAATACCACTAATACGCCGTTGGAGAGTTCCCGCGATGTGGTCTAATTGGAAATAGACATCTACGCAGTGGGTATTGTTTAAACAAATAACTTCGTTATTTTAGTAAGTGTTTGTTATAATAGTAGGAGTTTAAAGAAACATTACTTTGAATTTATTTAGTCATTCGCCGGGGTTGCCCTGTGAACAGGGGTTTGTCACTCATGTCCGTCGTGGCGAAGCCGACTTAAGGGAGGGCTTCAGGTGGCTATGCGATTTGAAAAAAAAAAGGGGGGGAGGGGTGAAATCGCGGCTAGACATGGGCATACATTTTCTCAATCAATGACCCCAAACCTTGAAAGGACCTTTTTAATGTTACGCCTGGAGAAACGGGGTGAAATTCCAAGTGGGTGCCTATTTTCGATGTCTCGTATTCCACTTGATCAGCGTTCGAGATGAAAGCTCAGCAGCGAATTCGTTTCGTCGTCCCTCACCCAAGAGCACGATTATGATTTCCAGTGTGTTTAAATGGTAACGCGTAAGTGAGAAGGGGGAAGCTGTGCGAGTGCTAGAGTGTATACACGTCTCTTTTTTCTCTTGCTTTCCCCAACCAACGCAAGGGCTAACCGCATTGGCGCGTGAAGAGACGGCGTTTGACCTCGACAGGGCGCGCACTGATCCTGAGACGAGGTCTGTGAACCGGAATGTACGAGGTAGAGCTCATTATGAGAACTTTGTGCACCACCGATGCTTACGACACTTCCTAATGATCCGTCGCGTCAGCCGCCCGCGCACCGATTGAGCCGTTTCTGCTGCTCTCTTTCAATGCGAGTCATTAGCCTGGCGCTGCCTGAGGTCATGACAAACTTGTGAATGTTCAGGACGAATCTAGACAACGGATTACTTTTCGTCGAAACCTTCTTCTGGCCTCTACAGAAGTTCTTTACTGATTCCTGGCTCTGTTTTTTACTCAGTGGGTTTAGTCTGCATGCAAGCTTCCGCCCTTCAACTCCACCGCCATCGTGTATCGTTCACGGGTCTTGTTCGCATGAGCTCCGATCTTTCTTTTTTTTTTTAGCGGGGGGGGGGGGGGGGGGAGGTGTAACTCTTTTTTTTTTCACCGAATATTTCTTTGCGGCTCCCCCAAGCGAGGGGGCAGGACATATAGGCAATTGTTACACGACATGAGCGCACATCTAGAAACGCCGCAGACTTCTGCGGTAAATCTGATGCGCTGCTCCCAGTTGCAGCTGATCCTGGAGGTCTTATCATGGGTTACACATCATGTATAGCACAGAGGAGGAGGAGAGAAACGTTTATTGGAGCGGAAAGTGCTGTTGTGGGTCACCTTCATAGTCCGGATAGCCGCGAGTCGTGGCAGCTGCTCTTGCCCGAAACACGAGGTTAACCTGCGTCTCGAGCAGGCAGCTGGTCAGCTCGCACTTCCACTGCTTCAGGGAGGGGGAAGGGATGGGATTTGGGTGGTAGGGGCTAGCCCAGACAAGGTGGTATGTGGTGTTGGGGGTTTTACAGGATGGGCATTCGTAGGGGATACATGGTTGGTGATATGTTGTGTTGTAGTATGTCTGGGTTTGTAGTCGTCGCCAAAGGCGTGCGTCGTTGGTGTTGAGAGATGGATGAGGAGGAGGGTAGACGAGGCGATTTCGACGGTAGTGGTACAAGATGTCTGTGTAACGACTCTGGGATTGGGAGGTGATTGAGGGATTCCGGTGGGTCTTCTCTGCCTTCAGGGAATGCCCGGGTAGTTAATTCGCGGGCAGCGGCATGTGCCGCCTCATTCCCTGGAAGGTTGGCGTGGCCTGGTGTCCACACGACGTAGATGGAGGGCAGCATGTGTATGAGTCTCAGTATGTTGAGGGCTTGAGGCGAGATACATCCTTTTTGATAGTGGCGGCATGCTTCCTGGGAGTCTGTGATGATGACAATGTAATCTGTCGTGGTTGTGGCTGCAGCTAGAGCTATGGCAGTTTCTTCTGCTGTCGTGGAGGGGGTAGTGGATAGCGTGGCGGATGTCAGAAGGGTTTCCTGGGTGTTGAGGGCTACAGGGGCGTGAGCGTGGCGGTTATGATATGCAGCTGCGTCGGTGTATCTAGTGCCGGGGTCCTTCGAATAGCGTCTCTGGAGATAGCGGACTCGCGCTGCTCGTCGGCCTTTGTTGTAAAAGGGGTCATATGGCGTGGAATGGGGGCTACTTTAATGTTGGCACGGATGTCGGGAGATATACGAGTGGGTGCTTCTGTCGGAGTTATGACGTGACGGCCAAGTGTCGCGAGAACAGTTCGGCCTGTAGGTGTTAGAAACAATCGCGTGAGTTGGTTGGCTTGTTGGGCTTCCAGTATTTCTGACAGTGTATTATGCAGGCCGAGTTTAAGGAGGTGCTCAGTCGGCGTGAAGGACGGAAGTCCGAGGGCTATTTTATATGTCTTACGTATTAGGGCGTCAAGTTTGGAATGCTCTTTTGGTTTCAACTGAACATAAGGTGTCCCGTATGCTATGCGGCTGGTCAGCAGTGCTTGGACGATACAGCACGTGTCTTGTTCCTTTAGGCCATGGCGCTGGGTGCAGATGCGTCGAATTAGATGAGTCAGTTGCGCACTCGTTTGGTGTAATTGTGGTAAAAGTGCCGCCCCCGATCCATCTGTGTGACAGGGGACTCCTAGAATTCGAATATTATAGATTAGGTAGAAGGACCTTTCCCCCCGCCAAACGCAGTTTGTCTAAAATGCAGGAAAACACATTAAGACGAATTCAAACAAACACGTTCCCAAATCGATTAAATCATCTATTCCCCACACAATACTCCCCGGAGTGTGCTTTTTGCGACAATTCAGGCACCCTCTACCACATCGTCTGGGAGTGCGACCGAAACCCCGACCTTCCCCCCCATTCCCAACCCTTCCCGTGAGCAGTGGGAGAGCATGTTGTCCAGCTCGAGCCTCGACGACCAGATGATCTTGGTTGACCGAGCGAACAGAGCCAGGACAGCCCATGGACTTCCTGACTAGAAAGCCACCCCACAATTTATTTTTGCTCATTAAAGTTTCTTCTCTATCTCTCCTAGAATTCGGAGGGTTTGGACTTGTGGTACGGGAGCAGTGGCGATGGTCACGGTTGGGTCCGGCGCCGGTTTTGGGGGTCGACCTCGTGTTCTAGCCCGGAGTACGAGAAGGGCGGATTTGTTAGGGGCGCAGGTGAGTCCTCGTTGCTCCAAGTATTCGAGCGTGTCGTTGATAGCTTGTTGGAGGTTGTCTTGCTGTTGTCCCGAGGAGCCGGTTTTCGTCCATATCGTTGAGTCATCGGCGTACAAGGCATGGTGCAGGTCAGGAATGTTGGAGAGTTTGGCTGGCAGTTCAAAAAGGGCGATAATAAATAGCAGAGGGGAGATTACAGATCCTTGTTATGTTCCTTTCGCGGGTGTGGGAAAAGTGTCAGAATGAATTGGTCCGAGACGTATGGTGGGTGTCCAGTTTGTGAAAAAAGCGCGAACGTAGTTGTAAATTGCCTGTCCACAGTTGGTTGCTTGAAGCCCCTGAAGAATGGCGCTATGTGTAACGTTGTCGAAGGCGCCTTGCACATCAAGGGTAAGTATGCAGCTGGGCTGTGTTTTGCTGAGGTTATCAATTACTTGCTCTTTTATTTGGAGAAGGACGTTTTGAGTGGATAGGTGGTTGCGGAAACCAAACATGGTGTGGGGATACAGGTCGTTGTCCTCCAGGTGCGCAGTCAGGCGGTAGTGTACCACGTGCTTTAAAAGCTTACCGACGCACGACGTCAAAAAAATAGGGCGGAGGTTGTCAGGAGTTGTCGGTTTGTGTGGCTTGGGTATAAGAGTTATTTCTGAATGCTTCCACTGGGGCGGAAGGGTTCCTGCTTCCCAGTGCTTGTTGTAGAGTGCGAGGAGAGAGGTGAGGGCCTGATTGTCGAGGTTGCGCAGGATCTTGTTCGTAATCTTGTCTTTGCCGGGCGTTGTGTTTCTCGTCAGACGGGCGAGCGCTTGTTCCAGTTCCTGAATTGTGAAGGGGGCGTCAAGGTTCGGATTCGGAAGCCCCAGGTATGTGGGGGGTACAGGGGGAAGAGACTGTAAAGATGGGCCAAAAATTTTTTCGCGGACTTCTTCTAAGAGCTGTTGCGGTGGATGCTTGTAGTTGTGGATAAGCCGTCGAAGTTGCTGCTAAGTAGCAGTTTGGGTCGGTTTGGAGCCGAGGAGAGTGCGAAGTATGGGCCAGTTGCGCTTCGTGGTTAGCGTGCCTCCTAGTTGGTCACAAAATGAGTGCCAGGTCTGGGTTTGAAGAGTTCTGGCGTAGCTGGCTGCTTGTTGTGTGATTTCGGCGATTCGTCGTCTGAGAGAACGATTATGTTTACGTGTCTTCCATCTGTTGACTAAGCCGCATCTTGCAGCCCACAGGTGGTCTAGGTGAGAGTCAACGGATGGGTTTTCCGGTGCCAGAGCTATGGTCTTGCTGTGTTTTTGTACCAGGGGTATGAGCTCCGTGGTCCATTGGTCGAGATCGGAGTCAGCTGGGGGGAGGGAGCGAAAGGGAGGAAATCGTTGGGTGTTGCTTGTCCAATTTGCCGGCGAAGAGGGAGTTGAGGTAGAGTAAAGGCAAGGATGTAGGGGTCACTTCCAAGTGTGTCTGGGAGGCGTGCCCATTGTAAGTGTGGTGCTTGTCGCGCGAACGTGAGGTTCGGGATGGTGTCTCTTGTAACGCTTGTTCCTTGTCTTGTCTGCATCACCAAGTCGTTGCAGAGAGTAAAAAGATGATGCTGGGTCGCGTGAAGCAGTGCTGTGCCTTTTTTGGAGGCAGTGGGATCCCCAGGAATGATGCGGGGCGTTGAAGTCCCCAAGCAGAATGAGTGGATTGGCGCCGGCGATCTTTATGGATTCACACAGAAGGGGGTCAATTTCACGGAGAGCGTGCTGTGGAGGGCTGTATACGTTCAATATGAACAGGCTGGGCTGTCCAGATTTTCGTGGGATCACTTCGATGAATGTATGAGCTATGGGTGATGAGATGTGATGCTGTTGCCGTTCGTGCTGTTAGAAATGCAGTCCTGTGTGTAGAGTCTTGGGTGTAGGTATCGTATCCTCGTAGTTCGGGTTTCGGTGTTTCGGTTTCTTGCAAGGCGATAATATCGGGAGGTGAGGTAGAGATGTAGTGCCACAGTTGGGCTTTTTTGCTTTTAAAGGACCGGCAATTCCACTGGTAGATAGTGACGGTGGAGGGGTCAACAGTCATCGTTGGGTATGTGGTCATCGGTCGGTGATGCTTTGTGTTTCTTTGGCTTGGGGGGACACGTCGTGCTGCTTGTTTGCTCAAGGGCGGCTATGCGACACGTGAGTGCCTCGGTGAGTTGTAGCAGCTTTTCGGTGGGGGATAAGATCATGTTGTGGAGCATCTCGGTGGTGGTTTTAATTTGATGGTCGATTTGGGGGAGGATTTTGATCTTCATTGGGTTGTTGATGAGAAATTCCGCGCGTTCGGCTGTTAAAGGGGCCGTAGGTGCTGTGGTTTATGCAACGGGTAGGGGCGCAGTGGGGGGTTGCGGGGGAGCTCTGTTGGCTCTGTAGAGGGCTTCTATTCTGGCGAGCATGGTAGCGTTTTGTTCCTTGATTTCTGTAAGAAGCTGTTGTAATGCAGTGGTTGGGAAGGGAGTTTCTGTAATGGGCGGGAAGTGGGAGTCGCATGCAGGTAGGAGGGGGGGGGGGGGGTGTTGGAGCAGTAGGAGCGCTCTTGGCTATTGCCGACCAGATTACCTGTGATGGGTACTTGAAGCTTGTAGATTGCGGGCCTGGAAGTTGTAGAGTTTGGCTTTTGGGGATCGTTGGTATGAGTCTTTTTGGGCAGTCCTTTCCTACAGTGGAATGAGGAAGCGCGCACAGTTTGCACGTGGGAGTGCCGTGGTGGTCCTGTGGAGGGTCTTTCAGTCCGCAGCCGAGGCATTTGGGGCGGTCGGGGTTGGGGCACACGTCCTGGCGGTGTCCGACTTCGCCGCACAGGTGGCACACCTGCACAGATCGTCTGAATGGGCGGCATCGGTAGAGTAGGCTACCAACCTTCACATAAAACGGCACGTGGGGTCGTTGAAAGGTAAGCAGGGCCAACGTGGTACGGCCCATCATGCGCGCATGTAGAAGTTGAGGCCTGTTAGCGTGCAGTAGTGCTTGCAGTGCTTCAGGGGTTGTTTCAGGGTCAAGTCCATGAATGACCCCTCGGCTGGTGTCGGGTGGTGGCTTCATGTACGGCGTCAGTTCTTGTTCTGGGGTGCCTAGGCGGATGGCTTGAATCGCGCTGAGCGTTATTGCGCATTCCGCTTGTGCGGTGCTGGCGACGATAAGATTCTGGGCAGTTTGTACTTGAACGACGACGTCATCATAGAATTCTTGTTGAGGTATGTCACTGGCTATTGCGATGCCTTCGGCCAGCGATCTGGGTGATCAGTTGGCTAGGTTGAGGCCTGAGCGTGGGCGGTACACAATTGTATAGTGATCGCTTGGTAGACGCGGCGAGGGGTTACGGGGGGGGGGGGGTTTCTTGTTTCAATGCAGGGGACTGTTTAGTCGGAGTTCGCAGAGGAGTACTGCCGGCTTGCTTTGGTGTCGTCGGCGCAGGGGTCTTGGGGCGAGATCGGATGATTGTGACCCAAGGATTCTCGGCAGGAATGGTGCGCCCACTTTGGGGGTCGAATTACATTGTGCTAGTAGTGCTAGTAGGCGTCAACATGGGCAGTCTGGCTGGCTCACTCGTCGTGGCGGCGAGGAATTCCGACGTGGTGGCTGTTCTGCATCTGCTAGGCCTACAAAGTAGGCCTAGCGTCGGCGTGGCGGGGCGAGATCTAGGACAGTTTTTCGTTGTTCTCTGGGTCCTAATGGCTCAC
This sequence comes from Haemaphysalis longicornis, assembly GCF_048455015.1. Taxonomy (NCBI): domain Eukaryota; kingdom Metazoa; phylum Arthropoda; class Arachnida; order Ixodida; family Ixodidae; genus Haemaphysalis; species Haemaphysalis longicornis. Next base: position 229,573,974 of record NW_027526203.1, on the reverse strand, counting down.
CTGGGTGTAGGGTGCTGCCGCGTGAGGTTAGGAGCCTTGTGGTTGTACAGGTTTGGCGCTTCTTGTGGTAGATCCGCTGATTTTTGGTCATGAAGCGGGAGCCGAGACGAGGTGCTCACGGCTGTATCAGCGCCCTAGCGGCGAATCGTATAGCACAGAATTACATTTTTTTTGTACACGCTCGCCATAGTGGCCGCCCATCCTATCATGCGGTTGGCGCCGCTTGGCAGCATCTGTCACTTGTCTCGGTCTTTGAACCTGCATGGTTGTCAGTAGAAAAAATACGTTGGTTTTCAGGTTTAAGTATCGCGACATGTTAGCGTCCCCATAAATTTCCCCAGGCAGCTCGCACGCCATCTTTACTGAACGTATAAGTGGCTGGATGCTCGCTGACCGAATAATTTCCTCAAGGCGCCGACTTCGAAGAGTCTTCCTTCCTCCTCAATTTCCCCTTGGCCCGGCTGAAGGCAAAATCACAAGCTCCACTACCGTCATTTGTTACTCAAGGTTATTTGCTACTCAAGGCTATCGCAACTGGCCTTGTGATTTCGTTTATTTCTTCTTCCTTTTCAGTCACGATCTTTTTGATTAAAAAAAGTATCACTTTTGTTACATTCTAGAGGAAAGTGTCATTTTTAGAGACCAGGTTAGGGAATGTGCTGCGTGCTTGGATTGGTCTTTTTGCACGGGCATTCATTCCAGAGGCACAAATCTGCCCGAAATGTGCTTGAAGTCATTTAGAGCTCAGATACTGTATGGTTGCTTTTACTTTCCCTTGTCTATGTTAATGACTAAGCTGTAGCATCTGTATCTCCATTAGACTATCTGTCGATGACTCGGTTATATACCACAATCGTTTCTACCGAAATGGCATTGGCTCGAACAAAACTGGGATAGATGGGGTTTTATCTTGGTGCTATTCCTGGCTCATACAACTTACCAAATGCAAACTTACAGAAACCACTCATAATTGATTACAAGTATCAGCTCTGTCACTTAGTAAAGCTCCTCTGAATGACGTTTTATATTTCTCAAGTATTTCGGCGTCAACTTCCCTGACAACCTCTCATGGTACACTCATGTCGGTTACATTATGTGCAAGCTAACCGCGTTCTCGTCTATTTACGTAGAAGTTTTTCCCGCGCCTTAAATGGAATATAAATTTTTCCACGGCTTAATTTACCCATAATTTGTCCTGCTCAAAACGTCCATTCTCATTTCGTTTTACTCGAGACAAGGCACAAATTTTGTCATGTCCGTGGAGATAAATTGAACTTGACCGATATTTCACAGGGACGTAAAATTTCGTGCTCATGTTTTTTTGCAAATATTCCATACAGATTTGACTGTCAGTGACTCTGTTTTTGCCACCAGCCTGCTCGTAATAAAGCAGGGACGTTCAGAGATGAAGTGCTGGAGTTTCGTTAAGCTGTGCCAACATGCACTTACTCGTTCGTTTCTATACAAGCACTCACTGAAATCCCCCTTCCGCGTCCATCGCAATCCCAACACCTTTCCCATTGACTTTTTAACCCCACACAGCGCTCACACTGCTCTCGGTGGTACTTTGTGCCACGAGAGTAAATAAATGAATGAAATAAAATTGCTCACCATGTTGTTGTCCATGCAAGACACCACAGTGCGCACCGCTGCTTTGGTTCACATTGAACGGACAGCCTCGTCACTCGTTGCAGTTGCGTCTTGGATAGCAGCGATTGATAATTTTAGTACTCCAGTACCTGACTTGTCGATACGTCAAACTGCAGGAGCGTCTCCGCGGGAGCGTCTTGAAGTGTATCGCGTTTAAACCTCTTGTCCCGCATTTTCGTATTGACGTTCATTTATGATTCTATTATCAAGCCTTATTTCAGCATCCACGGCTACTACAAGAATATGGACTGTAAAAAAAGACGGTATATTTCATTGATATCTCATTTGTTCGCTTTGAAAACTGCACAAATGCAACAAATGCGTAAGCGCAAACGAATGCACCTACGTAATGTAATCTGGCCACCATTCCTTTTCTTCCGGCATCATCAAGCCTCCTCTTTCCCTTAATTCCTAACCCTCTTCTTATTGGTGTAGGGGGTATTGATTGATTATGAGGTTTAACGCGCCGACGCTTCGCAGGCGATGAGGCGCGCCATAGTGGAGGGCTCCGGATTAATTTCGACCGCCTGGGGATCTTCAACGTGCGCCGATATCACCCGGGAGTTTTTGCTTTTCGACGGTATCAGTCGTGTAGGAAGTAATCTTCTCGATACAGGTGCAATACAAGACGGGACAAAGACTGTGAAAACCGCGACAAAAAGCGTTGCTTCTTGTCCTTTTTACGGTCTTTGCCCCCTTTTGCGCTGTTTCTATCATGGAATACCCAGGCGGTGGGTGCCCCAGCACCGTGAGAGTGATTGCCCTCAGCGATTAAGCGTCAGTGGGAAGTTCTAAAAAGATCAAACAAAATAAGTTGATGGCTTTGTAACTAGGGTCAATATTATTCATGTGCGCACAATATCGTAATCGGGTTGCCAACTCTGGTCTCCGTTAGCACGACGTGTAGGCGGTGCTTCTTGAGGTGAGAGACTGACTGCTTAGAGGTTGGAATTTAAGAATTTTTGGGGCGTTCCATAGCAGTTAGCGTAGTTTGAAGTGTGTTTTGGCGTTATTGGACTTCGTCAAAAGTGCAAGAAGGGCTGCAACCTTTTTATTGTTTGAATAAAAGTGTGTTTGCAGAGAACAGAAACGCGCCCCTATCACGCTACATCAATTACAGCCAGAGTCCAAGCCCATACTGCGACAACGGTGGCTCCCAGGAAAGCGTCCAACACGTCCTACTACTGATCCGCTTACACCAGGGCAAGATGCTGTTTACAGCAGATTCTGGAATGCCTCAACCCTGTAATAATTACGCTAAGCTTGATACTTGGACTATAGCGCCCTCCCTCGTCTCAGCGGAAAGTCCCGGACGTATTGTTCGACTACCTTGAGGATATTAGCGTCGCTGCGGCATTATGCGAACAGTTCAAGTTATATTCAATGCCCCTAAAAGTATCGTACCTCTTTGTTTCTAATTTCTTGCACACTACTCTTCTTCTGAATAAGCTACTACATTTTCCCTATTACCCTTACTGCAGAGAAGCATCTCGGTGATGGCATGTCAGAAAACATTTCTGCATGCTCTTTTTTTATTAAAGAGCTTCTCTCTTGGGTAGTTTTTGCTTATTACCGAGGCAGAAAGGGTTACAGGCTGAGAAACCTTAAAAAGCACTTGTCGTACTTATATTTGTATAGACACATTTTCTGAGGCCTCATTCTGGCATCTGCCATTGACAACGGAATTGCTAGCTATTTCAGATCCCTAATGGAGTAATAAGGAGGTGCCCGAATTCTGAGTCTTACACACCATTAATACCCTACGAACACGGCGAAATGTAGTGGAGAACCATACTGCTGGTTCGAAAGAAGGCCACGGTCAAAGTTTCTTTTAGAGCCAATAACTATAAAGCAAAAATAGAGAAAAAAAATACAGTGAAAACATCAACGTGTCCTCAGCCTATTGTAACGGCGTATTTTGGTCACATATCTGCCGCTACGGTAGCATGCCGATCGGAGTGAAGAAGTCGAGGCGTAGAAGAAAGGTTTAAGGTTAACTGGTTTAATTGACGGGTAACATTGATGTCATTTAGCACATAAGAATCAGAACGAATACACTGGTTACATAAATGAGAAAGACAGTCGAAAATTAGGAGTACTTAGCGGGACATGGCTGACTGGATCTCGGTCTCTCGGCGGGAGGGCACGACGACGGGCGGCAGAGTTTCTGAAGAGTCCTGGTGCCGGTCGCCCGCCGCCCCCCTCAATAGCCAGAGGGGCCGCGTTATATTCGCTTAAGCGGTCTGGTGGGGGATGTATTGGGGGAAAAAGGGCATCCTGGAGAGGGCGGACGCTAGGGAACAAGTCTAAGGCACACCCGCAGCCAATCAGGAAGACGCTTGTAAACACCAATGAGCCATGTTCCCGCCAAAGTGAAAAGGACCAAAAACACAGACACAAGGTTTCGACTCGAAAACGCGCGCTTGGAGAATTATGGGCGTAGAGCAAGTAGTTAGACAAAACGCACTAAGTAAAGAGTGGAAAAGACAGGAAGGTCGTCTGAAGGACCCGAAGCCCGAGAGCGACCAGCGCACACGCCACGGGGGGTCGGAGACGCCACGACGCGCGGTAACAAAAGATGCGACGATGGTCCCCCTCGAGAGCCGCGTCTCCCGGGTCGGCCGACAGGCCAACACACACTCCGCATGCGTTTCTTAGAAAAGCTGTGCCTCGGTGGCCGAAGAGGGATGCTAAAAAATTGAAAAAAAGCAAACGGAACGGAGGCTTCGCGACACCTTCCCCTCCGGAAAAAAGAGTGTCCCCACTCTTGCACAAAGTTTAAAACATGAGAAAAAATTTTCACAAACTGACAGTGACAACGAAATGGCATGGCATACGGACTCAAGGAGACAAAACACAGACTCAAACACAGGAGTAGACAAACTATCTCCGCCGAATCAATCAACGCACAAGCGGTCACCCAGTGGAGTTCCGTTTTCACTTCACGCGCGCACAGTCTCTTGTCCAGCACAGGCGAAAACATTCCATTTCCGTACAACACTAAGAAAATAACAACACATCCACCGTGAATAATCATAGAAATAATGCATACTCTAAAACTCACATCTTCTATCGTAAAACAGCTCCGTCATAGAGGACATACAGAAAGTTCTGAGGATCAAGGCGCGAAAGAATAGTCTGTCCTTAGACAACAGATCGCATAAACGTAACATTGAAGCTGTCCGCTAGCCAACTCAGCAAATAAGGACAAAAAACAAGCGCATTCTCGGCTATGGTCACTCAAGCAAATACTCAGTGCCTTACAGTTAGGCCCTCGGAGTAAAATCGGTTTGTAAGAAGGCACTCTAAGGCAGAAAAAAATACATACACAACGCTCACTCTATTTAAGTTTTATCTCACGCACAAGTGTAAACCTACGTGCACTCGCAATTGTTGCGCACTTAACGGGGCACATTTTTATACTCAACCCTACTTGTTCTAAAACCATCCTTCTCGTCCATTATGACAAGAGTACCTAAGGTAGACCGCAACGCTTCTTGAAACATCGACAAACAACTCAAAGGAGCGGCTAAGAAAATGAGCTACTTGAAAAACTGCAAAACATCGAAACATAAAAGCTACAAAATTCACAACTTGGCGGTCGTGCACTTGATACAAAAATGTTAGCGCCTGGCGAAGCTTGTAAGCACATTTCAGACGCGCTTCGTCAGTCAATACTCAGAAATAAACAATAAAACCGAACAAATATCTATACATACTTATCATGAGCGCGAGCGTTAGAAATGACAAAGGTAACACATGATCAAATAACAAAGAAGACTTGAAAAATACATATTAGTTACCCTACATGCTTACGGAAGAAGAAAAGATTGTCAAATCTCAGCATTGGTGAGAAACTTCCGCCAACCCGACGCATTCGCAGAACTGCACACCCGCTAGCTCCCCCCGTCCGCGGCATCGCGGGCACCCCTGCTGGTGTCTTTGTACTTCGAGCAGCGGCGTGCAGCGTAAACATCTCTTCTCAACTCCTCGTTTCCCTCGGACCCCCAACCCCGAAGTGGCTGCCGTATTTGCTTCAAGACAAAACATAACTTCGGTGGAAAGGAGCCGAGGAAACGGATATCAGCAATCTCTAATATAGCGAGATTTGCGCAAAAATCAGCCTTTTCATAGGCGCGTGGGGGTCTTCCTCTTCTTCGGGGCTCCTTCGCTGGGAGAGCCGAACGCTTGTGCCGTATAGATCCTGACTACAAAGTCGTCCAACTCCCGCGCGAAGAGCCCACATACCCCACGATAAAACGGCTGCACGCTCATAAATTGTTGCTTCAGCATCAACAGCGGCTGGTTACATAAGCAAGCTGGTGCTGATAAAGCAAGCGAACCAAAGACAACCAGTCAGTGGGCGCCCCGGATACACGGAGAAGGAAAGCCTACAGGCCTACAGTCATGCGGTGCGCCGAGAGGCAAAAATCTCTCACCTTACTGCGTGCGTTGACATTTGGCCGCCGCGATGGACATCGGCGGGCGCGGCAACGTTCCGCTCACGCCTGGGCCGGGGGCTCTTCTTCGTAGGAGCCGGTGTAGAGCATGACGGGGCCGGTTTGCCCCGGGCTGCTGGTAGCGGGGTGCAGGATGGGAGATCGAGAAGTCATTTCCACAGTCGCAGATGTTCTGGCTTGCCTGTGTACCCGCGATGAACAGACGGATGGCGCGAACTCAGAAGATTCTTGCCCGGGCAAGAAGAAGGAGAACTCGAAGATGAGCAGCAGGAAGCGGAGCCATGAGATGGGGGAGCCCATAATGGTAGAGGGGGGCTTCGCTACCACGCACCTACCACCACTTTTGTAACGGCGTATTTTGGTCACATATCTGCCGCTACGGTAGCATGCCGATCGGAGTGAAGAAGTCGATGCGTCGAAGAAAGGTTTAAGGTTAACTGGTTTAATTTACGGGTAACATTGATGTCATTTAGCACATAAGAATCAGAACGAATACACTGGTTACATAAATGAGAAAGACAGTCGATAATTAGGAGTACTTAGCGGGACATGGCTGACTGGATCTCGGTCTCTCGGCGGGAGGGCACGACGACGGGCGGCAGAGTTTCTGAAGAGAGTCCTGGTGCCGGTCGCCCGCCGCCTCCCTCAATAGCCACAGGGGCCGCGTTATATTCGCTTAAGCGGTCTGGTGGGGGATGTATTGGGGGAAAAAGTGCATCCTGGAGAGTGCGGACGCTAGGGAACAAGTCTAAGGCACACCCGCAGCCAATCAGGAAGACGCTTGTAAACACCAATCAGCCATGTTCCCGCCAAAGTGAAAAGGACCAAAAACACAGACACAAGGTTTCGACTCGAAAACGCGCGCTTGGAGAATTATGGGCGTAGAGCAAGTAGTTAGACAAAACGCACTAAGTAAAGAGTGGAAAAGACAGGAAGGTCGTCTGAAGGACCCGGAGCCCGAGAGCGACCAGCGCACACGCCACGGGGGGTCGGAGACGCCACGGCGCGCGGTAACACAAGATGCGACGATGGTCCCCCTCGAGAGCCGCGTCTCCCGGGTCGGTGGACGGGCCAACACACACTCCGCATGCGTTTCTTAGAAAAGCTGGGCCTCGGTGGCCGAAGAGGGATGCTAAAAAATTGAAAAAAAAAAAAGCAAACGGAACGGGGGCTTGGCGAAAATATCATAATTATTCCAGAAATGCGTGCATCACAATCGAGATGACGCTTCTGGGCGTTAACACGTATTTTTTCTTTTTTTACACTTCACGCCGAACTTGCTTAAAATTACTATTGAACAGCAAACTATGGGCATTGAGCGACGAAATGTTTCTACAGAAAAGGATTTTTATTTCTCTCCAATGCGAAACACAAGAACTGCAGGAAACACCACAGCCTACCTACCTTATTCCAGTAATTAAGTTAAATGTTACTTCTTTTCGCTAATGAACAGACCATGGTGTATAGCAACACTGAAGTACTTGCGGCCGGTAATGAGGCCAGCGTCTAGCATGTTCTTCAGTTTGTTCTTGGAAGCATTGCTTCAGTTTGTCAGATTTTTGAACTAGGCATGAGACCACACACCTTGTCTTTCACCCCTCGAGAAAGCGTAGACATTTCCCCATCGACGTGAGATATGACCGTTATTTGTGGTGTTCCAGATGTCGGGGATCCTGCTTCGGCAATAATCTATTTTTCACTCTTTAGCTGCGCCCATATACCTAGCCTCGTTTCCAAACTTAGCTCGTCTAGAAGTCCACTGTGACAGTATCCACAGCATGTGCAGTGATCCCTGCTCATTTGACCCTGCTGCACATTATTTCCCATAGCAATCGGCAACGGCAAGTCGCACACTCACCGGCGATAGTTCTTTAGATCAGCCTGCCATGGCATTTGCCCTCCTTCGCAATCATCCATTTCGGCATCGGCTTTCTCCGCAGAATCTCCGCAAGGCTTGCGGCAATTGCGCACGCCAGAAGGCCGGGAGTTACGCTACGATCCTCCTTCCCCTCCTTGTTTGGGGGTCCTTATGCGGCTGTATACATTAGCGGCGTCAGAAGCGGCTGAAATACGACCGCGCTGGAAGCCGGATTTCCCCACGCGAGTTCGGAGAGCCACGCGGGCTCGATACGAGGACAGCGTTCGAAGTTTACGGCGGTGTGTTGGGCGGGGGTAGCGTGCGGCTTATTAACGTCGGAGAAGTCGCCGCCCGCGGCTCCGCGGCACGTTCGCTGTAAAAACAACAGGTGCATGCGCGACCTTCGTGAATGTGCTCTCGGCTGGAGTACTTTCCGGCTTGCGCTTTCAGACGCTTCCTCGCCTGGAGGGTGGTCTTTGCGACCCAGGGGAGCCTAGAAGGCCAACAATTCAGCCACACGTCACGGATGACATTCTTCCTGGATGACGCCCCTCTTTAGCTCCCAATTATCTTGTAGTTCCGCTCTTAAAGGGACACTGAAGTGATATGTAAACATTGCGGGATTACTAGCGCAAATCGTAGTCCGGAGTTCCCAGGTCACGTTTCGACCACTCTGGGCGCGTTTACGCGATTTTATTTAGTAGAAAAATTAATTCGAAAATGCTGTCCTCCTCTCTTTACGCTCGCCCATTTTCTGTGGCGTTTTCGTGTGACGTCGGGAGGAGCCGAGCTCGCAATTGGCTGCGCTACTCCACGGCTCCCCGGCCTTCAGACAGAGTCATTCGGCCCAGCGTTTCGTCCGCCGGCCGCCGACGGGTCGTCGCAATTCGTTCGCTCAGTTGAAACGAAGCCAGGACACGTTTGTGAATGGAAGAATGTGCCTTTCTTTACTTGGTTAGTTTGTACACTGTATCTAGCTCCATGTCTTCCTCTCCTGGCGCTGATGGAATCACGTATTTAGCTTTACGCCACTTGGGTCCCAAGGCTCTCCAGCAGTTGCTGTCCCTCTACAACCAGTCCTGGCAGATCGGGCGTCTTGAGGCTTCCTGGAAGATTGCCCGGATCGTGGCGATTCTCAAACCAGGCAAACCGGCAACAGATATAGACTCTTATCGGCCAATTGCACTACTAAGTTGTATTGGCAAGGTAATGGAGAAGATGGTGCTGGAACGGATTGTTTGGGACCTGGAGAATCGAGACATTTATCCATTGCAAATGTCTGGGTTCAGGAGAGGACGTAGCAGCGTAGACAACATCCTCTCCTTGGTGTCAGATATTACCCGGCAGAAATCAGCCGGAAACATCACTATTACTGTCTTCTTTGACATCAAAGCGGCATTCGACAGCGTCGCGCACGAAGCCATCCGAAGAGAGATGGCATGCATAGGGCTTCGAGGACGCATGTTCCAGTGGCTATGTGACTACTTGCAAGACCGGTACGTCTACATGGCCACCAGTGATGGCGAAACGGCCAAACATCCCGTCACGCAAGGAGTTCCTCAAGGCGGCGTCTTGAGCCCGACGCTTTTTAGCATGTGTCTTATACGCCTCCCAACAGTCCTGCCCAAAGGGGTCAACATTTCACTTTATGCAGACGACATCTGTATCTGGGCTTCAGGCAGGAACCGTCGAAACATTCGCGCCACACTCCAGAAGGCAATTCTGAAGATGAGAAAATATCTCAGATGCTGCGGTCTCATATTTTCCCCGGAGAAGTGTGCTGCGATAGCATTCACGCGGCGCGATGTTTCACGTTATACGCTCACCGTAGAGGGCACTCCAATACCATGTGTCAAGTCGTACAAGTTTCTCGGTGTCACGTTTGACCGCTCAATGTCATGGGCCCCACATATTCGGCGACTGAAGGAGCGGCTTCTGTGCTTTGTGCGCATTCTGCGTATGCTCGGTGGGAGTTCGTGGGGCTGCCCTGTATCCTCACTCTTTTGCCTATATAAAGCCCTTTTTGTCGGCCTCTTGCGTTACAGCCTGCCGGCCCTACATCAGCTATCGCCTACAAGCCTGAAGGTAATAGACTCAGTGCTGGCAAAAGCTATGCGCACCTGCCTGGGTCTACCTAAATGCACATCGACGGTTGGAACCCTTTGCGAAGCTCGGTGCTTTTCCGCCACAGTGCTACAACGCCAAGAGGTGCTTCGAACGTCTTTGCGCCATTTGACTCGGTGTCATACGCATCCTTTGGCAGACCTCTCCACACAGTATGCAAGACACTTGCTTCCGGCGAATTTTCAACAGCCTCAAAAGTCGATAGTAGCCCCGTGGGTACTGGCACCATGGAAAATTTGCACGACTATACCCGGAATTAGCAAAAAGTCTGCCATGCCTGCGGCCGCGCTCAAGTTCTTCACACTCGAGTATATTTCCAGCACTTACAAAGGCTACACACATGTTTATGCGAATGGCTCGGTTCGCCCGGGCTCGTCCGCCATCGGCGTGTGGATCCCATCAGCCCGGTGCACTATCGAAAGAAAACTTAGCCATGAAACATCCTCGACTGCTACCGAGCTGGCAGCTGTGAGGGCTGCACTTCATTACATCAGCGGCCATCATGCCCAGCAATGGGTAATATTCCTCGACTCGCGCAGTGCCTTACAAGCGCTCCCAAAGCTTAACAACAACCGCAGTCAGCTTGTATGTGAAATTGCCGAAATTCACACAATGGCAGTGCGCGAAGGCCATGAAATCACTCTTCAGTGGGTACCTGGTCACTCGGACATACAAGGCAACATTAGATCCGACGCAGCCGCCAGCGCAGGCCACTTGCTGAGCAACACAACCCAGCTTCCTTTCTCCCGAGAGGACAGCAACGCCCTTATCCTCGCAAGTGGATGGGCTGCACAAAGGTCGGAGTGGCAGGACCCTCACCGCAGGTATCTGCCACTGCACGCTATTGACCCGCATTGTGACTTCCGATTTCCACGCGGCCTCAACAAGCGGTGTGAAGGAGTTCTGCACCGACTGCGCCTGAATGTGGCGTTTACTCGGAGTTTTAAGTTTAAGATTGGTTGGGAAGATTCCCCCCTGTGCCGGACTTGCGGTGTGCGCGAGACTGTAAATCACTTGCTCTGCGTCTGCCCTCGATACGCTGCTGCGCGAAAAACTGCAGCGAGCTCCCTCTCTCGTGTACGTCATGGAGGCAGCCTCGAACTTTTTCATTTTCTTGGGCCTTGGGCCAATAGTGCTGACAGTACCTTAGGTACAAAAGTACTGCTCCAGTTCCTACGAGAGACTGAACTGGACAAATCTCTCTAGATCAGAGACAGAGCAAGTGTGTCACGATATCTTCTCTTTCGCACTGTGGCGTTCATCTATTTATTTTTCTTGGGTTGGTGTTGTTACTTTTTTTCCCGTCGTTTACTTTTCATTTTGTTTGAGCGTTTCCATTAACGATTTTCTTTTCAATTGTATTTTTTTTGTCCGGACTCTGTTAGCAGCAATCTCTTGTTTTTCTTGTCCTTTTCTTTTTCATTTTTTTTAACGCTTCATGTTTGTCTTCTTCCTACTGTAACCCTGATGTCTGATATGCACCACTCATCAACGTAGTCACCCCCCATCTGGTGTAGCAAGCCTTTTCCCTAGCAGGGCTGACCTCACCAGTTCACATTAAAGAGCATTCTCTCTCTCTCTCTGTATCTAGCTCCAAGTCAAGGTCGCTTCACACAAGCGCTGCACAAGCGCACATGCGACGCTTCGCTGACTGGTACGCCAGTAGGAAAATATAAGGCCTCTTGAAGGCGGGAGAAGAGTCAGCGAAGTCAATCTAGGTACTAAGGAAATAAAATCAACTGATATTTTTACTGTACAGCGTAAAACTAGGGTGCGGGAAGCACTTTTTTGCGCTGGGCGAACAAGCACAGCGGCCAGCAGCACGACTACGCATCTGCGAACGCTTTTCCGTCTAAAAAATGCAATTGCTAGACGTGAGATATTGTGGAAACTGGGGGGATGCTTACTGCACGGGCGCTATACAACAAATAAGTACTTCAAATGATAAGACTAAATAAAAGTGTAAACTGGTTATACATTATATACCTTATATATCCAACCTCGGCATAGCCGGCCTGTGGTCGAGTTTTTTTTTTTCTTTAATGCATGGAAATGTTAGAAAACTTCAAAAGACGAGACACTTAACACACAATTTAAGCACTAACAGACAGTCGAACAAAGATCAAAACTCAGGCAAGTAAACGCACGCATCCAAAAGAGGCAGCCACTCTGGTGGATCACTCTGCGCAGCATAAACGCTCCGCACCAACGCCGCCTGTTCCCGAAAAATGCACTTGGTCGGCCTAGGGGGTTCCGCATGCCGATCAGTCATACGGCACTTCCACAAGCTAAACAATCCTACGAGAACGAAAACGTCATATGGCACCCGATTAACATCTTCAAATGGCAGGAAGCGAAGGGTGTACGGGGTGATGTCGATGTCCTTTTTTAGTGTCCGCTGCAAAACGTCCCAGAAGAACACAGCGTCCCGGCACAACACAAAACAATGATCAATTGTCTCTGGTTGATTACAGAGGCGACAATTGTCCGACCAAGGAATAGACATTCCTTTTTCGCGCAGCCATGTCTTAACTGGGAGTGTGGAAGAATGAAGCTTGAAGAAGCTTGAGTGGTTTGAGGCGCTAGATTGTCGTTTAGCAAGTCGCAAGTTCGAATCGCCGAGGTTAAGTCGTTTTTTTTTTGCCAGTTTATTTTTTCGTTTTCCGCCGATGTTTTCTAAACTGAGTTCACCATTTTTGGGCCGTAACGTTCACTGCTCCACGAGCGAGTTCGCAGAACGCGCGCAGACTGCCACTGACGCGCTAACGAGTTCTCGTTAGCGTGCTGTTGCCACAAGCACCGACTGCTTCCGGGCAGTGAGCGCAGGCCTGAATCAGCACACCCTTGCTTAGTCTGCATCGTGTCTTCCGCCGTCCTTCGTTTTCTTGGCCTGGTGCGAACACGCTTTTCACGATACAGGCATGAGTGAGGCAAGCTCCGAATATGCGGGAAAAGCGCATGGCATTTGAGCGTCAGCGGTGACGCGGAGGGCGTTCATCCACTGCGTAGGCCTCGGCGAGTGATTTCTACTATTCCAAACCGACCTGGGAGGCTTATCTCAGGCATTTTACAGCCGACAATATGGCAGAAGCGCGGTACAGCGATTACTGAGATATCGAGAATGCCCATCCAACGATGCCGTCGGATGTCATGCATGTTGTTTTACAGAACCGAAACCGAAACTTGTTTGAATGCTAACCTCGGACATCGTCCAATCACGGTGCCATCTCCTCGCGACGTCACAGCTCTAGTTGGTGCGGCCGCCACAGACCGCGCATGGTAGTTTTTCTTCTTTCCCGCTTTATAAAATAATTAACGACTTATCAACCGGATAAACGATGAAAAGTGTGGTAATTTGAGCCAGTCAACGCAGTGCAAGCAAAACCGGGTGCTTGACAAATTCACTTCAGTGTCCCTTTAAAGTAAATCCTTGTTTTGCCGCAGCCGCTCTTCGGTATTCCCCCCCCCCCCCCCTAAATATACAAGAAATTTCGTGCTAGAGGCAGTGCTTCTTCGGCTTCAGTAACGAAAACTACCGTATTGAATGATTTTAATGCGCCCCTGATTATAACGCGCAGGGAAGTTTTCACGGAAAATTAAAAAAAAAAAAACAATTTGACGCCGATTCTGCCGCGCAGATGGTAAAAACACAACAACACGTACCTGGCTGAAGACCTTTTGTTTGACGCACGAAACTTTGGCAACAAAAATTCCCTGTGGTTCATAAACTTGCTTATCCAGCTCCTGCTGGCATTAAAACTCGAACAGCGAACATTGAAAGTGGTTGTGTGCCTTTACAGTCGTAATTTTACACGTGACGGACCGTTAGTTCATTTGCTGCTAATTTATCGATTTCAGCTTTGAGTCTCCAAGTTTGCAAAAACGTCCTTGCTCAGGGTCGGTGATGCCTTGAATGAAAATATGGTTCTGCTTTGTTTACGTCAGTCGCGATCCGCTCCAACTTTCCCGGAAGACTGACTTCGAATATGTCCACTGTCGCTAAAGCGGAAGCTTAGCAGCAGTAGTGGAGATTGCTCACTCATTATGTCAATGCGTGCTAAGGTATAAAGAAGAAAATGCGCTGCTATAGCAAGGAAACGATTCCGCGGGAGTCACGTGCCAGAAGAGATGAGTCACTAGAGTTTTGTCAATGTTTATTTCCATTGTTTTGTGCAAAGCATGTTGCGGCAGTATTTGAGAAAATGCAGTCAAAAATTGTCCAATATAATTGATTTCCCCACTTAGCAGGTATAATTATTATTTGGGCGAAGATGCTGCCAGGCGTTGCGCTGCTGAGCACGAGGTCGCGGGTTCGATTCCCGGCCGCGGCGGCCGCTTTTCTGATGGAGGCGAAAAGCAAAAACGCCCGTGTGTGCGAGATTTCGGCGCACGTTAAAGATCCCCAGGTGGTCAAATATAATCCGGAGCCCTCCACTACGGCGCGCCTCATCGTCTGCGTTGCGTCGGCGCGTTAAACCCTACAATCAATCAATCAATCGAAGATGCTGCTGGTAAAGGCTACTGGCCTAAGGAGTTTTATCAGCTTTGAAAATTAAGCTCGAACCATAAAACATGGACAAAAAAGAAGGACACTGGTATATATTTAAACAACGTAGCACCAACTAGCTCGACTCTCAATTTTACTTGATTTTTGTCAGTAGAAACTCTATTGAGTTTCAATTAAACGAAGTCATTTGATATTCTGTTGAGTTTTGTCCATTGAAACCTTGTTGACTTTTTATTGACTGCACTCAATAGAAATGTCAATGTATAATAAAAAAACATAAAAGTAACCTAGTAGTCTTAATTCAGCAGACACAGTGGGCAGCGCTGAAAAAAATAGCCCTTCAAAGTGTATGTTTCAGCCTGATGAGTTTTGTCAATTGGTTCTCCAAAGAGTTTCAATAGACTGGTGTCAATTATTTTTGTATTGCGTTTTCTCAATACAAATCCTTTTGAGTTTCTACTGACACATCTCAATAGCCAATTGAGTTTGAATTAAGTTTCTGTTGATTCAATTAAAACTCAACAGGAAAAGAATTGAAACTCAAAATCCATTTTTGTAAGGGGAACTGCTTGATTGATGGTAGGGTCTAACGCGTCGACGCAACGCAGTTGATGAGGCGCGCCATCGTGGAGGGCTCCGGATTAGTTTTGACCACCTCGGGATCTTTAACGTGCGGCGAAATCTCGTACACACAGCCGTTTTTGCTTTTCGCCTCTATCAGAAAAGCGACCGCTGCGACCGGGAATCGAGCCCACGTCCTCGTGCTCAGCAGCACAACGCCTTAGCCGCTGAGCCACCGCGGCGGGTTCAATCGCGAACTCATGGCTCTGGGACGCCCACAGGGCATTATTATGCTCGGTTCCCTTCTCTGTCGGCGAGGAAAACTACCTGCTAGGCGTTACATGTTCGGAGCCATGACGACTGAAACGAAGTGCTAATTGCAGCTGCGTAAATATGTGCAGCAGCTGGCTAAGGTACGCCATTGAGGAATGGGTGCACCAAAATTTATTCACGTGATGTTGAAGGATTTTTTTTTTGATTGAATGGAGTGGGATTTTGGGAGGAGTTCGGGCTCATGGCAGTGCTGCTGGCCACTTTGAAGCCGATTTCTGTTTTGAATCCAATTGTAACGCGCACAAATTTGAAGGCATCTTTTAGCAAAAAATAGATGGGAGTTGGAATCGTGCAAATAGGGTTAATCTAGACCCCACAGAGCTCCTCGCACCCCCCGTTCGTACTCCAGTACACGCGGGAATCTTTCGTCTTCTTGCAGTTGCAGCTATCCAAAAAGTAAATTAAGGAAAATATTACTGGGTAATACAGGGCGCACGCGGACGTATTGTGATGGGTTCTCGCGCTTTTCAGGAGCCGTAAGCGAAGGCCTTGCTTTTCGGCCATTAAGTACAAATGCTCACAGTTGATGTAACACGGGGCTGGGATACTGAATAACGCCCTATACGTGGAGGTTTATGAGCTCTAATTACATTGTACAAGGAAGTATGGGAGGAGACGATAGAAAGAGGCCTCCATAATATCACTTACTTATTTGACTCTCATGTAAAACGTGTATTACTTTGACTACTTATGAGTCAATCATACGACACTGAAGAAGGCAGTGAGAACCCACAAAAAATTGTTAATTGGTCAAAATTTTGCACCGACAACTTGATATACAGGGTAGCGGTTATGTCCGTTTAAGATGATCAATCGATTAAAATTAGGAATCATATACGTTGAAGGTCGAATACACTACATGGAAGAACAGCGATCTGACGGGATTGGGGAAAGAAAATAGAACTTGCAGGGGAAAGTAGAAGAAATTAAGGATAAAAAAGAACCCAGAGTACATGAATGGCTGCTGACAATGATATCAGGCCCCTCAAGCTATGTGGCTTATGAAGTTCAGGGAAATGAAAAAAGCTGACGACAGATAGGGGGTCTTAGCTGCTAAAGTGTTTTTTTTCTTTATTTTCGTGTTTGTAAGCAGGATTCTTGGTAGCTTAGAACCAGCCATCATGGTCCCTTCCATGCACCGCTGTGGGTAAATTGGAATGGCACTAATGTGACTTCAAAATCACCATCAGCCTATTTGTGTCCAGTCTATATACTTGAAATGGCGCCTATTCAGGGCTACCGGAGTCCATCCTTTGCTCCAGAATTTTCTTATACTAGCCCTCCAATGAATTATCGGTCCTGCCTACTTCATTTCTGTCTTTCGGTAGCCATTCTGTTACCCGGATGGTGTTCTGTTAGTTTTCCGATTTACCGCCTTCATTCAATTATCCTTCTTTGATGATTTATGTCTTCTTTTATGCTATTTTAAACTTTAGCTTGGGCCTCTTCCATCCGACTTTGTTTCTGAATAAAAGACGCCTGTTTCCTATTTCTAAGCGTTTCTCGTAAAGTCCTTTTTTTCTGTGCCTCATGAAACCGAATTAACTTTTCTTTCAAGGTGTTCAGTAAGACACCAAGTCCCGGGCCCTAAGTCATTACCTGAAATACTCATCGGCTGTATATCAGTGTTTTTAGTGACAGAGGCACCCTATACGGGTGCCTCTGACACGTTGAGAGACAAGTTACCTTAGACAAGTTGAGAGTATTTGCCAAATGCACGCCAGCTGATACTAATCCGATGCCTTGCCTGATTGCTTTCTCCTCTTTTGTATGCGTACAGACGGCCTGTAAAAAATAATCAGTCATCCACCTATTTCATTACTTCCATCAAAATTGATTTCGACCCCTCCAGAAAGAGGGAGAAAAACTTTGGTCAGCCCCAATAACCGTAGGGTTTGTTACTTGTCACTCCAAAGTGTGTGTGTGTGTGTGTGTGAGAGAGAGAGAGAGAGAGAGAGAGAGAGAGAGAGAGAGAGAGAGAGAGAGAGAGAGAGAGAGAGAGAGAGAGAGAGAGAGGGAAAAGAACGAGTAAAACGTTGCGATATATAATGGTGATGCAAATGGCGGTACAGATGGCGATATAGTACACAATAATACGTCAATTGTAAATATCGCTACACAAAACATCTCCATGATGGGGAGACGTACTCATATTCAAAATGTATATGCTCAGAGGGTTCACAGGACCTCTTGCGGCCCTGATTCCACAAGAAAAGCAAAAACAGAGTTTTTATCCCCAGCACTGCCTCGCCATGATCGCGCCAGGGTCCAAGGAAGTAGGAAAATTCTTAGTGCATTTTTACGCATTGGCGTCGGCAGGATTATGTCTTGAGGGGGGTACACCTGCTGCATAGCGGAGAGAGAGGGAAGGGCGTTGGCGGGTGCGAGGGCTAGTGCGGTTTCGGGGTGGGCAAACGCCCCTTTTGCACCTCCTGCCGACGCCCATGCTTCCACGTCGGAGTGGCACAAATGCCTACGACGTTGTTGCCAGTTGCCTAGCGAATCGCGGGCAGCGACACATGAGGCGCCTAATTTCCTTAATCATACAGCCTACTGGACATAATGGCGGCTCTACCCAGCCCAGCTTAACCAAGAAGCTTCGGGCGTAATCAACGTTCAGTTGCACTTCTAACCCTACGACAGAGTTTTCTGGGTACAGCTCACGAAGCATTCTCTGCAGGCCGTCTCCTGTCTCACTGAACAAGACACTCTCATCCTAAAATCTCAGGTGGCTCAGATGTTCCCCGTTTGCTCACACCCCGGGCTCCTTCCACTCAAGTGACATCACTAGTCCCCACAGACAGGCTGTAAATAATTTCGGTGAAATCGTGCCCCCTTGTGTGATGCCCTACCACATAAGGAACTTCCCACTCTTGTAAAAAAAAATTGTTGAGCCCGTACGTTCCTTCATGTGACTCCGAAGATCCCCATGTATGTTTTTTTCTGCTCCATGTTCTCTGTTCGCTTCAATTACAGCGACAGTGTCGAATGAATCGAACGCCTTACCGTATTCTGTAAATTGCGGGAAAAAGGGTTTATTACATTTCCCGGATTCTTCAGTTTCCGCACCAGATAGATGGGATCAATTGTTGGGTAATAGCTCCTATAAAGCCAGCCTTCTCTCTCGGTTCTTGGAAAAGTACGGTGTCGCTTATGGAGATAACCCTTACTATGGTAAACGACTGATTAATAGCGAAGCGTAGGCTGGTGGGTCTGTAAGTCTGAAGCTCTGACATAGCCTTCCTATCGAAATAAATTAGGGTGGTGTTTTTTTCAGGCTTCAGACATTCTGAGATTAGTTTGTCAACGATTCCTAGTACAGCATTTCCTCCATATTATAGTGCGTCTACGCTTATCCTGTCGTGTCCTTCAGCTTCACCTCTGTTCATTCCCTTGAGCGCATTTTCCATCTCGCCTTTAATTACTGTTAGCACCTCACAAACCGAGGAAGTCGTTTGAGTTCTGCTTCCCGGTCTAACGTTCCTGGCGCACAAATATGCGTACAACTTTCCCTCTACTCTCCTCATCTCGTCCGTGTTGCTCGTCATCCGAGTGTGTAAGTGGTATCTCTGCCAATGGCAAGCTCCTGCATCGTCGACCTTAAAGTTCCTCTTCCCTTTAATGTTTCTGAAATGTTTGTCATGCTCTTGGCACAGGGGCCTCTAACCTTGCTTCGGTTAATCAATTAACACGCCCATATCTGAATCTTGGTCAATAATATTCCGGGGTATATTGGCCTTCACTCGTGTGAATTACTGATTGTTTTTTCTTTCAAAAGCGACCTGGAGAGGTCGAGCCTCCTTCCTGCCTTGGATAAGGGCTTTCCTAAACACGTCGTGCCTTTTTTTTTCTGTGAGGGTGCGCCCTTTCTTATTTTTATCTGTGCCTGGCCCGGCTTTAAAAATAGAAGACCATACAGTAGAAGACCATTAGATGATTTTCAGAACATTTCAGCCTTAGGACGGGACCAATTTATAGGGCCTACTGGGAGTTTTGTGTCGTTGACAATAGAAAATCACCAGGGCGTTAAGAGGTGCACGCTTCAGAAGATTGACAGCGCGGCATTAAGAAGCGTTTAAAAGCATTATGACTTACTCTTACACAAAATTCTCTTGCACCATACCGAGCCCAACGGCGACTGCAAAGAAATATCTTAAATCTATGTAGCCTTCCAAAGTCCGTGCGATAGTTTGCGGTTTTTTTGCTTAGACATTCCTCATGTGAGCTGCTTTTCAATTTAGCCCTATCTGTAGAGTGTAACCATTATCCAGTACATACTACCATATATGAAAAAAGGGGGGAACACTTTTGTCTCCTTGATTCTTTATTATTATCCTTAATTTATATGTCATAATCGTTGAAATGTATATTATTGAAAGCAAGAAGTATATTAGTCGTGTCCACGACGATCCCGCTATTTTAGAAATAGTCACCCAGTATGCCCTTAAAACGCGGTCTTTACAAATTGGTGTAGCGGTCGGGCCGACTTTCCGGGAGTTGCCCTATCTATCCACATTCAATGTCTACAGTGTAAATCGTGCATATTTAGTGACACTGACTGAATAAACAGTGCGCCCTTTTTAAATAGGACCCCAAGACTAGAACTGTGCCCATTTTGTGAATTGTGACCCTCCCTCATCCCCCCATCCTTAATTCTCCCAGTGTGTTACGGCCGCACGTTTCAATAAAGTGTTTTAGTCACTAAAAAAGAACAAAACAAAAAATATAGCGAATTGTAACGAAAAGTAGCTCAACTTAGCTATTGATAGCCTAACATGGCAACCACCGGCCGTCTCTGGAAAATAAAACAAGTACATACAAACTGAAAATGAAATAAAGAAATCGCCACGGTCTGCCAAATCCAGCGACTTAATTCCACTGTATGAACTAAAAAAGGCACAAAACGAAAAAACAATACCCGCAAAATCACAAGGGTGTGTCTATTCCTGCGTCCTCATGCCATTAACTTGAAAAAAAAAGCCCCAAAAAACGAAGAAAACGACGGTGTGTGAGTTCGTATGGTCCTTAAAAACACCATGCAAACAAACTAATTTGTTTTTTTCGAAAGATTTGGGGTTTCATGGTCCCGCCAGCACTTGTCCGGCAGCAAGTGATGCTTTATTCACGTAGAAATTAATAATTTAAATAAAAATTTTGATTCTCCCACCAAATCGTGTGTTTCGTGATGTCTGCCCTGACGGCAGAAGGAAAAGTCTTCCAGAGAAATTCAAGTGCGCTGTTCAGTCTGCAGAGGACTGCGGAGGCTTGTTTACCGTCAGTCCTCCTAGATGGCACCATCATATACTGCTCTGCACCACTGTCCCCTTTGCATTGTTTTGACCGTATTTGCACCTGGCTTGCTTTTGTCACGGTAGGTAGTAATCGTTTCACAGGATGGCAAGTTGGGCGAGTTGGTGTTGATTCATGTTGAAAACAGGCGCTGAATTACATTGGCTAAGAAGCGCGTCACCCTGTGTATTTCTCTTCTTAGTCAACGTAATTCCGCGCCTGTTTTCAAGAAGGGTAATCGTTTCGTGAAACGTGGGTTATGTTCGATAAAAAGGGTTGCTTAAGACAATGGCGCTTACGCCAGTCGGCCAGTGCCGTATGAGACAACCACAAAGCGCCGCACTCTGTGCAGCTATAACAAGCATAGTGTGCGCAGTACCAACAGCAGTACGCACTGGTAATTATATGTTTACGTGCACTTTCATAACTTCCATTGTTTACCCCACCATTCTTACTGCTATAAAATAAGTATGCATTACACCTAAGGAAAAATAGCTCGTTCTTCAAGCTTATAAGCGCTGTGTTACCTGCGTTGGCTTTTGCCGGCCTCAGCCAATCGCATGGCTGTGCACATCACGCCATATGTTCTAGTGCGGGAAATGAGCTAGTGAGTCGCATGGCCATTCCCTTTTTTCCTAATTATATAGCTTATTTGAGCGAAGTTTACGTTAAAAGTAGTGTCAGTATGATTATAACGAGGCAATCTTCCAAATGAACCAAACTTGTGTTTTGTCTGCATGTTCCCTTCATATTCCAACAAGGAAACGTAAGGTTGGTGAAACAGAGAAGCAGCGTGAAGTTTTTTGCGCATTAGTCGGCAATTCTCAAAATTTGTGCACTTTTTACTATCACGATTTATTGTCTTCGGCAACAATACAACAGACGCTAAAAATTACATGCAGATCAAATTTGTTAGTTCGGTGACTTAAAATGGGAGCCATGGTATCAGGGCATGCGAACAAAAGGAATAAACATGACGTGGTTTGCGAATTCAATAAAATGCGAAGTTATGTATGCCTACGATGAGAACCATAGTGATCTTCAATGCTTACGAAGAGAACCATAGTGATCTTCAGCATACCTTCTTCAGCCACTGCTACCGAACCGTAGCGTCAGAAATCTTGTTAAAGGAAGCTCGTTTTGGCGTGCTGCTGCTGTTATTGCACACCGGTGTGCATCAATAAACAATCGCATACGATGATGCGCACACTGAAACGGCGGCATAGCAAAAAAATCATGATCCCCTCCGCCTACCGACGACGATGGTTGAACGCGAACCCTTCTCGTGGTGGATTGTTTGGTTGGCTAATCCCACACTGCGAGTATGTGCTACTCTGGAGGTACGCAGCACTTTTCTACAATACCCACAGCAACTCTCGGGTGTGGACTACGTAGGACTAACGTTTGGGTTTGGGGTGTACGACACGAATCAGTACCTGCTGCTTGGCGTTCAGTGAGCAATTTTTTGAGTGGGTGCCTGTTTGAGGTGGTAAACCCCAAAATGTGACGTTAGGCCTAACGTCATAAACCTCAAACTGGGAAGTTAGTCCTAAGGTATTGTGGCTAACAGCCTTACGGCACGCAGAGCAACGCCATTCTTCTCGTGACGGATTCTTTGGTTGTCGTCCGAGTTTTCCAAACCGCTTCGACAATGTCGAAATTTAGCAATCGGATAGACGCTGGTTTCATAAGGTGAGGAATCCATGGGCTGGATTCCGGCCACAGGAAGCGTTTTAACAGCGAAGTTGTTAAGCCAATCATAATTTTTCGTGTCGGCAGTTAAAAGTACCAAGAAATTGCAGAGCGGGCGCATGTGAGCACGCGCACGCGAGCGCGAGCCTGGCGGCGACCGCGGGCAGTTAACAAAACCAAGAAAATGCCTAGAGCTTGTGTGCGCATTCCTCGCGACGACAGCCTATAGCGTCCCCTGCGCACATTCGTCAAGCCAAGCATACCCACTTTGGGAGATTGGCAAAGATTGCGGCGATCGCCCGGCTGTTAAAAAACCAAGACATTGCCGAGCACTCGTGTGTGCGTGCCTCGCGGCGACCGCACGGCATCCCCGGCGCCGGTTTGTCAAGCCAAGCATACCCACATAGAAAGATTGGCCGAGATTGCCCCCCCCCCCCCCTCAAAAAAAAAAAAAAAACTCCAGCGTTCACCGTAATCGTGGAAACACTTGCTCGGAACGAGAAATAATCCCGCGTTCGCCGTAATCATGGCAACACTTGATCGGAAAGAGAAAGACAAGTCAGTGTTCGCCCCTCCAAGGTGATGTCCAATGATTATCACTTCAAAGAAAAAAAAAACGAAGGAAACTCACAGTTATAACGACAATGATGGAGTAAAAGTCATTGCGGCAGCGAAGATGCAAATCGGCTGCAATCATGGACTTGAATCTTCGTGACGGTAGTGAAGGTTGAGCACAGTTTTGCTACCTTCAAGTCTCACGCGTGAGCTTCCTCCATTTTTTTTTCTTTCACTTCACCCACGATCATTCATCATCGCAGTCAGAGAAAGTTGGCTTTTCTGCAGGGCGTATTGGCGTACAACGGCGTCAGTATGGACACTAAAGCCTCGCTTTAAAAAAGTCTTCGTTTCGGGTTCGCATGAGGGGTTCGCATTCCTTCACTATCTATTTTTCTATTGTCTGCAGTTGCTCCGAGTTTGAGTTGGGAAATGAGAAGTACCAAAAAATAGAGTTATCTTAGTTATCAGTTACGGCTTCGGGCAATTGCTTTAGGGAATTTTTACGGCTATTATTCAAATGAGAACAAATAAAATCTTATTTTCCTTGTACAATGTACAGGTGGGACAACTGCGTAGAACTGCACTTCTGAGGCTTGAAGTAATAGTAGGAAAGACCTTTATTGGGGAGGGGAGGCCAGTTGGCGAGAGGGGAAAGATGGGAATAGCAGGGAGGGAGGAATAACATTTCTTGAATCTTCAAGGGTCGTGTACGCTGCTTCCCATGGAGATATAATTGTCGAATTTGAGGTACCGAGTGGGTTGTAGGTCCTGGCTCACACTACTTGTGCAAGACCGCCTCCAAGGGAAAAAGCGCCTTGCGTGGCGAGGAATGGAGGTCTTGGTATGGGGGTTACCTGGTGAAGAACCATTGGGGAGCACACTTTCGAGAATATAGCGATGGTCTAGGAATTAAATGGTCTGAGCCATATTAAATGGTTAAGTCAGCGATAGAGGTCGTTGAACAGTGCGGAAAACGTGGGGGTGGTGACTTGTCAGGGTGAATCCATTTCGATATGATGTGAGGGGTGAGAGAAGCATTGGCAAGAGTATTGTTCATGAAAATTTCGGCTGAGCGTGGTTGAGAGGAGACGCCGTTGAAATAGCCAACCGGCTGGTGTGCTTGATGCTAGGCGGAATCGGCGCGCGTGACGAGCGTGGTCTAGTTGCAGGCGAGAGGAGATAGGCAAGAAAGTAGCAGGTGGCTGGTCATCCAGCGGAGGGGTTACGAGGAAGCTCTCCCTAGCCGTGGAGTGAGAGGAATGGTTGCCATGTACCTGCATCATGTATTCCGGTAGTCATGCTAGGCGAGTTGTAGTGCTATTCTGGGAGAGTAAGTAGGATGCTCGGAGAAAGCCTTGTTGAAATTCTCAACAGCAGTTTTTGAGTCTGTGAGGATACGATTGCGGGAAGGTAGTAGAGAAGAGACGTTGTAGGCAAGATGGTCTAGTGAACGGAGCATGACACTAGTGAATGGAGCATGACACGCAGTTAAGCTCAGCTACAGTGGCAGACGGAGGGAGTATATGTTTTATAACGGAACTGTCAAATTCGGGTCGAACTTGTGGGCCTGCTCTCTACGGCCGTCCAGAAATGAGGCACACTGCGGTTGAGTACAATGAGAAACTCTTTACTCACATCCTCGTCCGGGCATGCACACGCACACCAGCCAAGAACACTCTGTCCCCCAAGTCCAAATCCCCGCGCGCGGTTCTTCCTCCACCGCCCGCTGTGTCCACCAGCGCCATCTCTCGGGCCCCGACGTCCCCAGGTCCCGCGGCCCGGTAGCCGCACGGCAGGCGAGAAGGGCAAGGGAAGGGAGCCCATGGTGAGGGGCTCCAGCAACACCCTCTAGGCCAGCAGGTGTCATGCCAAGGGGCTCCCCACATCTCTCCCCCCCTCAAACACGGGATGCGGGTCCATCATTGAAGATCGTCCTCGGGGTCCCAGTGCACGAGGAGCCGCCGGTCGGCGCCTGGGGCCGCCCTGTGTGGCTGTGGGTGGGCTGGCACCCGCCGAAGTGTGGCAGCATGCCGCTCTGTCGCCATCGTCACCGCGTAGGCGTCCGCAGGAGCGCATTCTCGGGTGCCCGGCGCAGGGTTCCACGGAACGGCCAGGCTCCTCTCGACAGCGCCCCGGTGTCCCGATCTCCGCTGCTCGGCGCCGGAACCGGAGGCGCCGCGATGAGCCCAGGGCAAACCCGGTTGACGGGCGCTCGTAGAGGCTCGAAGCCCCAGAGCGAGCTGCAGGCTCTGCGCCCACCGGCGCCTCCACGCCAGGGCTACAGCTCCGCGATGAGCTCAGCAGGCCTCCAACCCATGAACACGACTCCGCCGTGGACCAGGAGGCGAACCGCAGCCGCCTCACATCTCCGAAGGGCAGCAGGACCCCCGGACCATGGCAACAGCTCCCGGGTCGATCCAGGAAGGCCCTCTGCTCGGCAGGCCCGGGCCGGACTCGCAACGCCCAGGCACGAACGTTTCGCACCGCACCACCAGGCCGGTGGCGCGAAGCTCCCGGGTCGCACCGGGAGGGCCCGCTGTCGGCAGGCCCAGGCTGGCATCGTAACGGCCAGGCACAAAACCACGCCTCGCACCACCACACACGTGGCGCGATGAAACTTGAAGCGGTGACTGTGTTGCGCTGCGGGTTGCTCCGTGGTAGAACCACGTGAGACCCGGACCCGTGGGGGGTAGACACTACCACACCCTCAGGTCGTAACAATGGGTGCGAACCCTACCGCCGGCCGTTCTGTCATTAGAAGCGTGACTCCCAGCTTCTGGTTCCGCTACCACCTGTTCGTCATCGCCAGTGCGAACGTGATAGGCCTTGAGATCGCTAACGTGCACAGGACCCACCAGCTCGTCGCTTTCAAGCGACTGCATCTCATACGTGAGCAGAGTCGTCTGCGCCGTAATTCTGTATGGCCCTTGCCATTTGTGTGCAAGCGCTGCACTGAAACCGCGTGCAGCGTTGCTGAGTGGGTGTGTTCTCCTTAGCACTAGGTCACCGATGTTGTACACAAGGTGACGACGGCCTTTGTTATACTGCTCGGCTTGCTCCATGCGCGCCACGTCGAGGTTTTCCCGAGCCGTGCGTTGCGCTGACCAAAAGCGTTCCCGGAGCCTAGCCGCGTACTGCGACAGAGAAGGGGCGTTACCCGCCGCCGCGTACAGCAGTGTATTTTCCATTGGGAAAGCGATCTCTCTACCGAAATTTAGGTAACCTGGTGTCAAACCTGTTTACCTATTTACGGTAGTCCTAGTCGCGAAAGCCAGCTCAGGCAAACGCGCGTCCCAGTCCTTATGCTCCTTGGTTGTCGCAACCAGCATGCACTTCAGGTTCCTGTTCACCCTCTCAGTGATGTTGCTCTGAGCATGATAAGGACTCGTTTTCATGTGCCGAATGTGCAGCGCTCGACAACAGTCTGAAAAGACTTTGCTTGTGAAATACGAAGCATTGTCAGTGATCAGGTCGGAGGGGAAGCCGAAACGAGTGAATGTCTCCAACAGCTTCTCTACGATTCGCTCCGACGCTAGCTTTCTAAGGGGAAACAACTCCACCCACTTAGAAAAGTGGTCCGTGGTAACCAGAATGAACTGGTTTCCTCACGTGGATCTTGGGAGGGGTCCCATTACGTCACACGCTACAATCTGCCACGGGTAGCTGCTTTCCACCGGCTTCATGAAACCCAAGGGCTTCCCAGCGCGCGGCTTCGCTACCTGGCAAAGAGGGGAAGCGCGGGAATAGCTCAGCACGTCTCTCCTCATGCCTGGCCACGTCGCGACACGGCATAACTTGTCGTAAGTCTTACTGCCGCTGCCATGTCCTGCCAGCGCTGAGTCATGAAAGAACCGCATGAACCGTTTCCGCAACTTCCTTGGGACCACGACTCGAAAGGGGGATGAAACCGCCTCTTCGTCGTCCAGTTGGGGAATGTAGCGAAGTAATAAGCCATCGTCGCCCAGCAGATACGCGTCAAACCCCTCAGCGTTACCGGTGTAAGCTACACCACTCGCTAGCCTTTTCAGCACCCGCTGGCACAGACCGTCTGCTTTCTGGGCCTCAATGAGCTCTTCCTTACTCACTACCTCCCCCCAAGACAGATTCCTTTCTGCCTCTGTTCTCGGGGGGCGAGAAATCGCCGCTGCGAGATGCCGCTTTTCTTTCTCTTTGCGGCCGGCCTCGACACCTCCGGCCGGCCCTTTCCTCCCCCTCTCGAGGTGGCGCGCGCCGCCCATGAAACCACTGCACTCGGCGCGCGCGCTTCCGCCACCCCCTTCCGATAAGGGGAGCAAACTTCCCGCCAACATTCGGCGCTGATCATCGGATCCTGAAAAAGATTCGACGACCGCTTCAACATCAGTGCTCATCTTTCCTGACGCCTCTCCCTGGCCTTCCGCAGCGCAGTAGAGTTTATTTGCCCCGTGCGGTTGTAACCGTGCATGGGCGCGTCCGCGAAAGGAAAGAAAGGGGGTTGCGGCCCGTACTGATAGCCGTTCCTCCCCATGTCGAGCACAACACCCTCCCTCGAGAGGAAATCTCTGCCCAGCATGACCGAGGTAGACAAGCCAGGCAAGTAAACAAAACGCTGCCTGCGCTTCTTGCCTTCCAAAGTGAGCGTAAGTCTAACGGCTCCCTCTGCTTTCGATGACCCTGCTGCTAAGCTCAAGGGTGTCCCAGCGGACCTGACCCGGATTCTTCTTTTCCGGCAGGCTTCGAAGATTTCGTCCCCGATGAGAGAAACCGTCGAGCCTGTGTCGACAGGTGTAGCCCGAAAGAACCCATTCCCGTTTGACCCCTTCCCATTTGAACCCATTCCCGAAACGCCCTTCCCGCTTCACCCGTCCCGTTTGCGCCCGTTCCCGAAACTACCTGCCCGCATGGGCGCTTCCTGTTTCAGCCCGTTCCCAAAACGCCCTTCCCGTTACAACCCGCTCCCAAAGCGCCCTTCTCGTTTGAACCCGCATCGTTCCAACCCATTTGTATTTCTGAAAATATGCGTTACCGTTTTCGAAACTGTTCTCCAAAATGTGATTGATTGATTGATTGATTGTGGGGTTTAACGCGCCGACGCAATGAAGGCGATGAGGCGCGCCGTAGTGGAGGGCTCCGGATTAATTTTGACCACCTGGGGATCTTTATCGTGCGCCGAAATCTCGTACACACGGGCGTTTTTGCTTTTCGCCTCCATCAGAAAAGCGGCCGCCGTTCTCCAAAATGTGCTTACAAGCAACGGGTCATGCACTGAAAACTTTTATGCAGGAAATTTTCCGGAATTGACCGATATTTCCGGCCGATAAAAGTTTCTGAATGCCTTAGGCCGATACTGCCCTTTTGACACAAAATTTGTAGCGGCGAAAGTGTACTAGAAAGATACCCAATATCTTGAGTAATGCACGCATTGGAGTTTTCTGCAGTTGGTGTTCGTACGTGCGGCAGAAATTTATTTACCAGCCGCTCGTATGCTCATTGTTTGTAGCGTAGCTTTGTCTTCGGGTTCGAGAGATCTAGATCAAAGATGTCCGTAGGAGAGACTTTAAAAAAGGCAAAAACATGTGCATAAATCTGAGAATTGGCTATTAATGCCTTTCCTGCGGGAGTAATGGGCAGATTTTTTATTTATTTACCGATACTTTACGGCCTGGTCGGGCTCATGCAGGAGTGAACATAAAATACATCAGTATTGGTTGGCGTAGTTTAAAAACGCCCAACACAAATAAGTAAAAGACATAAATATGTAATAGACGCAAAGAGGTCGGAACGCAAAAGGGTCCGAACAACGATATGCATTCGTAATGTATTCCAATTTTAAAACACCACGATTCAACCAGAACACACATTTCCAATACGTGGGGAAAATTCTTCTAACGATACCGAGTTCACTGTTCGTTCAGTTAACTTATGCCAGTAAGAAATTGCGCGAGGAAACAAGAGAACTTTCGAATAGCAATTCAGCTGATTGGCTGCCTAATATTCGTACTATGATGTCTTCTCGCTGAACGTGTGAAAGGCCCTTGGAGGTAGTATTCCCGCGACAATTTTAAGTTTCTGTAGTAAAAAAAAATTACGCTAGAGACGACCCAGCGCTGCTGAAGTTTCTGAAGGTTTGCCCTATTATGCAAATTGAGTACGTTAGAGTGACGGGAATAAACAGAATCCATAAAACGCAAAGCTAAGTTTATAATTTTCGCCGCTTCTCATGACTGCGATTTTTATAGCCAGATGTGACATATGTATCCAGATACATAGGGTTACTTTATTTTTATACATCTTTTTTATCTTTTATAGTTTTCATCTGTTTCTTTTCGACATTGATGTACACTTGCGCTATTATAACGATTAAATGTGTTAGTCCGCCAAATACGATTTCTTTCAAAGTGAGGGTGTTTTGCGATTTTTTTATTTGTGCTTCCGCGGCGCTTTTCTGGGCTTTTTTATTTTATCATTTTTGGTAACGGAGTATCAGATAGTTTTGATTTATTTAGTTCACTTTTAACATTTGTTGTCTTTTCTGGAGGGGGGGGGGTTTCAAATATTTGTTTTTGTTAGTTATTTACTCGTTCTTTGAGGAATATCTTGAAGCTTGAGTGTGGAGTTAGCTCTAGAGTGTGGATAAAATATATGTTTGTGTATAAACCTTTGGTTGATCGTGTGTGTTAGTAGTTTCTCCTCACACTCTTTCGGGACATGACCATGATGGCGTCGTTTTAATGCAATAAAACTTAAGGGCCTGGTGTTTTGGGGTGGATCTAAAGAAGCTAGAGACGAGAGTCAGTCGACCGAACAAGTGCAAACGAGGGCAGACGCAGGGCGACCCTCGCGACCTAAATACATTTAGTTAAGTGCATTTAGGCATTTTGCTGTTTTCGTTTTCATAAGCAACGTGTTTGTTAATTTGTTGTTAATTTGTTAATTGGTGTGTTAATTTAAAAGATTTGTTTGCTAATTTAAAAGATTTGTTTGTTAATTTGTTAACTGTTAATTTGTTTGTTAGGCTTTGTTAATTTAAAAGATTAAAATATTTGTTAATTTGTATGACTTGAATTGTAACAAATGAAAAACAATATGAAAATGTTTTTATAACGTTTCATAAACTGGGTGCGTTATTCCGGGAACGGACTAAATAGGAAAATACGAAACGGGAAGGTTCTTTCGCCCCGGGTTGAAATGGGGAGGAACAAACGGGAAGGTTGAAATGGTAATGGGTTCAAACGGGAACGGGCCAAGTGGGAAAGGGCGAAATGGGAATGGGTTCAAACGGGAACCTCCCGTGTCGACCAGTGCAAAAAGTTCTTGACCGACTAATTGCACTCGCATGAATGGGGCAGACGAAGAGGGGTCTCCCTGCGCCCTGCATGCGGAGGGGGCCAGTTGCCCGTCGACGCCAGCTTCGGGGTGCCCTGGGGGCTCCCTCGCGCCCCCTCTGTCTGGCCCCCTCTTCTCGCTTCCCGCCGGCGACGACGAGCCACCGCCCTTCACCGTCGCCGGCGATCCGAGTTTCCCTGCGTGCTACGCATTTTCTCGGGGCATTGACGGGAAAAGTGGCCAGGCTTGTGACAAAACCAGCACAAACGGGCCGTTTCGTCCTGCTGCCCCCTTCCTACGCCCGCGTTGTTTCTTTCAGAGGAGTTTGGGTGGCCGCCATTCGCTCCCCCTTGTCCTCGAAAGCCGTTGTTTTGCCGAGGGGCCGATCGGCGGTCTTCCAGCCCCGAACGGCGCCTTTGTAAGAGTACGGGTCTAGCGCCCTGAGAGTGGCGGAGTTCCCCACTGCAGTCTCTTGCCTCACGGTCATTCTTTCGGCCTGATGGGCGCTAGGCACCGGCGCTCCTGACCAAGCGCAACCCGGTTCGAGCGATTCCCCGGGCCTCGGCGGCAGCCTGTAGCGCAGCTCGGCGAGCAGATCCGCCTGAACTATGCGCGCTTCCTGTGCGAGGGCCTCGAGGTTAGGAAAACTCCGACCCCGCAAGTGCGGTCTAAAACGCGGGTGGCATTGCCTGCATGCCCGTGCTACTTTGTCCGCGTCGGCTGCCGCTGGGTCGGCCCGTTCGTAGAGCTCCTGCATCGCCCGCACGTACTCGAGGAGGCTCTCCTCAGGGTGCTGCGTGCGAAGTGCAAGCTCGTCCCTCATACGGTGTTCGTAATCGGGTGGTAGGAACTCCGCGCGGAATCGGTCCTTGAAATCTGCCATCGACGTGAACGCTGGCTGGCAGCGCCTCCACCGCTCAGCGGTTCCCACCAGTGCTACGGGCAGGACTTGCCTCAGCACATCCTCCTCCGATGCGCCCAGCGCCGTTCGGTAGGAATCGAGTTGTTGAAGGAACGCGTACACCGATTTCGCGTCACCGTAGCCGGAGTACGAGGGGACCTCAACGTTAAGGCGCGGCCGCGAACCTGACGCTACTGGGGCCGCGGCGGGGGCCACCGGCGCCGAACCGAGCGTTCGGATAATCTCCGCGAACATCGCGGTCATCTGCCTCATCATGGAGGCGAGATCTGCGGGCTGCAACTGCTCATGAGCAGCCTCCCGCACCACGGCGTCCGCCGCCGCGTCTTCCCCCGAGCCCTGCGGGCTCTCCTTTTGTCCCATCTCACTCCTTGTGGTCGGGGCCATCGCGAGCGAACTATGTCTACAACGCCAAACTGCACACACACCGGTACAAAACACTCCGCGCTAGCTACGTACGAAACGCGACAAACAAACCAAATTCGGAAATCTACAACGGGAACAGAGGCATCCAGACAATATATGACGAAAAACTCAAGCAAACACACATCAAAATACGAAAAAACTGCAATAGGCGCGCATCAGAATACATGAACGACTTCTTCTCAAGCGCTACATACCTTCCTAGAAGCCTACAAGACGCTACGTATATATACCCACGATGTAATGTAGTCACTTAAGCCGTTCCACAAACACAGAACGAAGAACGCAAAAAACTTCAGGCTTTCGCAGCTACCGTGAAAACTAAACTAAGAAACCAAAACACCGCCATCCAACTGATTTACCATACATGCATCTATACGGCGGAAATGTCCATGAAGCCTAGTGCCCAAAATGGCGCTTCCTTTCCGGAACAAAGGAATGCCGGCTCAAACCGCAGTGGGCCCCTTCCCGGCCGCCGCAGAGAGCAAATGTCCACTGTTTGGCTTTAAATCAGCCCCACGTTCGGGCACCAGATGTGGGCCTGCTCTCTATGGCCATCCAGAAATGAGGCACAGTGCGGTTGAGTACAATGAGAAACTCTTTACTCACATCCTCGTCCGAGCATACACACGCACACCAGCCAAGAACGCTCTGTCCCCCGAGTCCGAATCCCCGCGCGCGGTTCTTCCTCCACCGCCCGCTGTGTCCACCAGCGCCATCTCTCGGGCCCCGACGTCCCCAGGTCCCGCGGCCCGGTAGCCGCACGGCAGGCGAGGAGAGCAAGGGAAGGGAGCCCATGGCGAGGGGCTCCAGCAACACCCTCTAGGCCAGAAAGTGTCGTGCCAAGGCGCTCCCCACAAACTGGACAATGCCACGCGAGGCCCATCCAGTGTTGGTTCAGGCTGGCATCGGTGAAGATGTCAATTTCATCTGGGAGCTTCGTGTCCAGGATGCGGCGAAGGGCCGTTTGGCGTGGACGTACCCTTGCTCTGGCAATGCCAGGTCGCTCATGTGGGGTTATGCCGTCGTCACCGGCAGCTTCTCATATTTTCATGCATTTGAGAGCCTTTTTAACTTCCTCGGTAGGTACTAATGGTACATCGCAAGCTGAGCTTGTATTCTCAGTAGTTTCCTCTGGCCTAACGTCGCTGGCATACATCCTGGTGTAGAATCGCCCGGCTACCTTTATTATCTCGTCTAAATTGGGATGTTACCCTGCTCGTCTCTGAGCACGTACATCCAGTCTTTGATAGAAGAAGGCAAAGCATAATGGCCTTCCCTTTCTTAATGGCCTTCTCTTTCTTAGATTGTTAATGGCCTTCCCCTTCTTCTAGGGTCTAGAAGGGGAATGCCATTAACCCGATAGAGGGATGAAATAAAGGAATTTCGGGGTAACTGTGGGCTCGGGCAGCGCAGGGCAGGAGTGGTTAGAGTTCAGTGGAAGAGGCCTTCATCCTGCAGTGGACTTGAGTAGTCTGATGATGATGATAATGATGATGTGGGGATGTCAGAAGTGGCCTTTCTCATGGGGGAGGCGGTGCTTGATGTTTGACTTAGTGGTGGTTTGCCCGGTAGCGGAATAAATGGTCCCGGAACAAATGGCCCCGGAACTTATGGTCCCGGAACTAATGGTCCTGGAACAAATGGTCACAACTTCAAAGTAGGAAGAAATGGTCCCACCACTACTACGCCTGAGCGCCTGCATGAGGGAAGGAGGGGGGTCAGTGTATTTATATTTATGTTGGTATTTGTGCACACTGTATTTTGCATCTGTTTGTACACAGTATATTTGCTAATGCTGAGTTTGCTTGAGCTCAATGCTGTATACAATTTTTTTTATTGCACGTGTACGATCTCCCGTGCTTGCTTTGCTCATCTTTTTTTGTTATTCCGAGTGCCAGGCAAACTAAGAGTAAACTTTTCAATAAAAAATCTGTGTGTACTGGGCCACCCTCGGCCGGCGTTTAATGCGAATACAATAATGGGCTACCGTAATCTTCTTCGTGAATGCAGTTTTCTTATATGAAGTCCAGCAACACAACTGTTTAAATTAACATGGCTGACGCGCAATACTCGCAAAAAATATACAAAATTTTGTTAATGCTTGAGAAGTGAGTCCGACTTCATCCAGTGCGTTGAGCCTATTTACAGTGACGGTAATATTTAGGTTATGTAAAGTATCAAAAATGTGAGTGGGACGGTACTGCTGACCGCCAGTCAACATAGACATGTACTGGTGCATTGCGTTCGCCGTTTCGTCGCTATTTCAAAAAGGAACTTTACTCGATGACGGTTTATTGGGTTAGCTAAGCTGGGTTACTGTGCTCACCACCTGAAATACTTCGATATCTGCAGTTTGAATTGAAATATCGGCAGTTGGAATTTGTGATAAACTTAACCAATAAAAATAACAACCTCGACGCCCGATAATAACTGCAAAAATGTTAAATAATATTACAATCAAGGAAATGAATTTATTTTCCGAGGCCATACAAATTATGTATATTTTATCACTGGGCAGCTGACGTAGTATGTAGGCCTATAGAAATACAGCGTTCTCAACTGGATGTCCTAATCGTCTTCTTTGTATTCATTAGGGCCCCAAGGATGCAGCTAGCCCCGGGCCGCGAAATTTCTTGATCCGTCACTGGCCGCTAGCTTAACGTATGACGAGCGCTTGTGACATTATTTGGCCGAGTTAGGAAGCCTCGTTTCCCCTCCTATATTGTTCTTGCTCCGTAGCCCCGCGTAAGGGTTAACGGTAGTTTAGGCCCGAATAAATAAGGGATTTATATATAGGTAGATTAATTATAATAGTTATCTGACATCTTATGCGTCCTACTATACGCGTAATTTGAGCCTGTTTTATTACTCTGCCTCGTTCAATTCCAGGTCTGCATTTAGGTCTTGGTTCCTCTGTTAGCTCCCCATTGACGCGACTGCTGCTGCAATTGAAATTGTTTGTTTGCAATAGTTTGTTGTATCCGCGTTGGTTGCAATGCCTACAAACGTTGAGCTTGCTAAAGGTCTTGGCTAGCTTGAAGGTCTATTCCAAGGGACAATCGCCGAGGTTTTAAAAGATGTAACAAGCAAGATGAAAGCTAGCCTAATGGCGGACCTTGGCGTAGTAGACGAAGAGCTAAAAAAGGAAATCGAAGAATTTCGCCGCAGTGTGACGTTTATGGACGAAACCGGGGAAACGTTGACAAACGAACGTGATCAACTAAGATCAGCAAACAACGCCATGGCTCTGCGGAATGAGGAGCTCGAAAGGCGAGGGTCAGAACTTGAGCAGTGCTCTCGGAAGAACAACATCGAAGTGAAAGGCATTCCATGCACTACAGGTGAAAATTGCCTCACGATAATTCAAGACATCGGGAACAAAATCGAGTGCCCCATCAACGAGACCGACATTGACATCGTTCACCGCGTACCCTCGTCCTCAGACGCAAAACATATAATCTCTAGAATTCGCTCACGCGCAAAAAAGCAGAGATCGTTTCTAAGACCCGCAAAGCACGACTTTAGGCCAACAACATTGGCTCCCAGACAAACGACGAATTACCCGGGTATGTTAACGAGCACCTCCCCCAGGCAAACAAAAGGCTGTTCGCAAAATCACTCTCGCTGAAAAGGGAAAACAAGTGGCTGTTCCTGTGGATTGATGACTGCATAATCAAAGCGCGGAAGACAACTAATAGAAAGGTGTTCAGGATTCGTAACGAGTCGGATCTCCCCGTCTTCACTGGTCAATGCTAGAAAATTTACATCCACGTGCCACTATGTCGTACGTCAGCACACAGGAACAGCCGTATCTGCTTTCTTATCGTCATACTGCTATACACCTCAACGCACGCAGTCTCAGAAAGCATTATGATGAACTTCACCCTGTCTTGTCGTTAACTAGTGACCCCTTTTTTATTATTTGCATCCGAAAGTTAGCTTAAAAACTCGGACAAAAATCTTTACTGTTTCCCATCATACTGCGGGGAATATTGTCACCGTGCAACCTCAGTTATGGTTGTTCGGCTATTTTAATTTTCTCAGAAGTCAGGTACAGAGGCCGACACGACCTTTCGCTCAATGTTGCTGACTGTGAATCAGTATGGATTGACATTGATGTCTAGTTTTGGCAGTGATGGCAGAAACACCATACTTTGTAGTATTTATCGGTCCCCTAGCTCTTCATAGCCTAATTTCTGCAGCGAACTGAATAATGTATTACATTCCGCTACATCCGAGAACAAAAATATTGTTGTAACTGGAGACATCAATATCAACATCATCGATACCAATTCTTCAAGCCAACATGAATATCTCAATTGTTTTAACGGTTATGGTTTTGAATCGTTAATTGACTTACCTACCCGTTGCCCGTCCGATGGTCCAGGAACTCTTATCGATCACACGTTTACTAATCTCTTGTCCACGCCGGACGCATTTATCCTACGTACCGACATCACCGACCACTATACTATTGCTCTTCGTTTCAACTGTGTCCTCAATAAAGAACATATGCACCGTTCATGAAATCTCTGTTCGACAAGGTTAGTTTTTCTGAACAAATTGCTAACGCAAATTTGTCCTCGGTTTACTCATGTGAAGATGATCAAATTTCTTACACTAAATTTTCTTCAGTAGTCGGCAAATGCATATCGGCTTCAACGACGGTGGTATACTTAAAAAAAATGCCTCACCCCAGTCCCCTTAGATAACGCAAAGTCTACTTGAATGTTTAAGGAAAAAATCTAACCTCTACCAAAAAACCAAAATACAGCCTTATAATGCTTCATTAAAAGAGCTTTACGAAAGACACTCTAACATGCTATCTCGTTTACTGCGTAAAGCAAAAAGAAACTACTTCGAAAAACAGATCATCCTAGCCGGTAACAATTGTGCTAAGCAGTGGCGGATGATCAATTCCTTTCTTAACAAAAACACCAACAACAATAGCATTCCTGAAGTACATGATGATGGTAAAGTTTTCTATGACCTAGTCGACATAGCGAATGCTTTCAGTTCCTACTTCTCTCGACCACCCCCTGTACCAACCACGCAGCGCTTAAATAACCCGCGACAAGTGTCACAGTCATTTTTTTCTTTTTATTCATGCAAGCTGCATCAAAGAAAACGCCCTAATAATATCTGAAGTATTTTCTGTTATTGTTAACCTAATCTTTAAGACCGGAAATTTTCCTCGGGAGATAAAAAGTAGTAATGTAACACCTGTGTTTAAGAAGGGCGATAGGAGGAAATTAGCCAACTACCGTCCAATTTAAATCTTGCCCTTTTTCAGTAAGGTGGTAGAAAAACTAATTGAATAATGCCTTTACAAATATTTTCTAAAATAGAATTTGCTCACTCTAAGACAATTAGGTTTTTGTCGCGGTTATTCTAACCTTGCTCTAATCACTGTAGTAGATAAAACTAAAAAAGAAATTGACGAAGGTAAATATGTGGGCTCAGTATTTATTGATTTTACTAAAGCATTTGGCTCTATTAACAACGATATTTAGTAAGCTTAGTTCATATGAAATATTAGGCCCAGCAATAAAGACAATCCAAAGGTATTTAAAGGATCGCGAACAAACCGTAAGTATATCGGGAGTAAATTCCACTAGAAAAACTAATAACATCGGTGTCCCACAAGGCTCAATTCTTGGACCTCTTTTATTTTTAGTTTATATTAATGACCTTCCAACCTGTCTTAGTCCAACAACTTATTGCCTTTTGTACGCTGATGACACAACTGTCTTCCCCGCGAAAAAGCAAATCAACCTGTTAACTAAACAATGAAATTATGACCTGAAGCAAATTGTAGCCTGGTGTAATGATAACCACTTAGCCATTGATCCTTAATCCATCTAAAACCAAGTTTATGATCTTTAGCTCAAAGCCGAAGGAAACAAGTACTATCCTACCGATTTACATTTCTTCTCACACCATTTTTCCCAGTAGCCATTGCACTTTCTTGGGTGTTGAACTGGATAGTTTTCTGAAATTCGATATTCACACTAATTCATTAGCGAAAAAGACTGCGTATGGCATTAGAATACTTCTTAAGGCCGTTCATACTTTGGTACTTCTACTTTAATTACTGTGTACTATGCTTTTATCTATAGTCAGATAAACTACGTATAACTTCATGGGGACTTACATATACCGTAATTACCCGATTCTAACGCGCACTTTTTTTCCGGAAAAATAGGTCGAAAAATCGCATGCGCGTTAGAATCGGATACGAAACCGAAACTGCCGAAACAACGGAAATTTCGTCCCGCCCATCGCCATCGCCATCTCAAAATGGCGCCAAAGCTTATAGCAACGATTTGCCGGACGCGGTCGGACGCAGGAAGCATAGGCGCCTAGGCTTTTCTATCGTCGTACACACAAACCGTCAAATCGTTCCACTTGCGCGCTTGATAACAGCAATGGCAGCAGCGGCTCTCACGCGTTCAAAACGAGCGGTCGGCTGAAGCGTGCGCCTCTGGAGAAGCTCGCAGGGTGGGCGTGCGAAGCGTGGGCCACGATCCCATCGACCATGGCTGAACGTCCGTTATGAAGTGCGGCATCGCGAACGCGCTTGACGGCACGAAAGACGAGATGTTGTGGTCAGCGGAGAGCGACGAGGAGTGAGATGAGTGAGATTACTTCGAGAAATAAATCGCCCGTTTCTCTCGCATTCGTTTTTCTTCCTCACAAAGTTCCGTGCGCGTTACAATCGGAGGTGCAAGTTTTTTCGTTTTTTTTTTGCCGGGAAAATCGGGTGTGCGTTAGAATCGGGTAATTACGGTAGTTCTCATCTTGCCTCGTTGCAGCACGTTCAAAGTCAAGCTGTACGTATCATTACGCACAGCCCCTATAACTCCCACGTTACCCCACTTTATAGACAACTTAATTTCCTGCTGTTACTCAGTCTTCTAAAGTACAATATAGGAATTATGGCCCACCATGTTATAAACAACCCCAGCTTCATATATATTCCAGGCCGGACGTTCCTTTCGAACCCCAACAAAACACGTTTTGCGCATCAAAAGAACTTCTTGCTCCCCAAAATACGCACCAACTAGGGAAAACTAACTGCCGAATTCAGTGCAATTAAATTTTGGAATGAATTACCGGTATCAATCAAATCAACCTCATCATTTCCTGCTTTTAGGCGTCTACTTCGTTCATATTGTGTAAATAACTGCTGAGAACTGCCTGGCATTTTTTCAATTATTTTGTGTTCACTGTAGTTACCTTCCCTGATTCCTAACTGATGTTGCGTTAAGGAAATACTGTTATACTTATTCTGCTTAAAATGTTCTTGCGCTTGTTTTTGTTATTGTGGTGATCTTATCAATGAAGTAATTGAGTATTGGTAATTGGTATAGTCATGTGTTTTTCTCATCGATGTTTCTGTGCTATAAAGTATTCACTATTGCGTCAAACGTTTCTTTTTATTTTTATTTTTTGCTTCCTTTCTTTATTTCCTTTCTTTTTTGTCTTCTAATAACCTGAACAATGAATTAAACGCTGGTTTGTAATAGTGTATAAATTAATATTGTTTGGGTGTATGTCTGCCGGTTTGGCACGGTTGTTTCTAAATTGTACGCTTGTAATAAGGCTAAATCGCTAATTTTAATCACTTGTCATACATTCAATAATAAGAGGTCTCCTCGGGAGTGCTTCACTTTGGGACCTCTTTCGGTACTACTCCAATGTATTTGTGCACTATCATAAAATTAATAAAGTTTGATTTGATTTGGTTTGATTTGATTGGATTAAGCAAGGTATGTGATTTTGCGAAGACATGTTGGAAGACAAAATGACGCCGAGGCACTTATATTTCCACAAAGGTTAATATTACCAAAGATGGGAACATTACGTTGGTGTGGTGGGGCTACCTGGTTATTCTTTTTTTACCTAGATATTTTGGCTACTTTAGTTCCTCTTCCGTTAACCGACGTGCAGCCCGAAGCAAACCATTCGTGCAGTGATTGCTATTAGTATCATTATAAAGCGATATAATATCATCAAAATTCGTCCCACAAAAAAAAAAAAACTATGCTGGCATCCCCGTCATAGAAGATTAATTTTGGTTTAGAATCATGTTGACGGTTCGAAATAATTAATACTGTATTGTTTTAGAACTCAGCTTTTAAGCGTCCGCTCCTGTACTTTCGCGTCGCCCCTCGCCGTAGAGCCAAGAGGAAAGCGGA
The DNA here is from genome assembly GCF_048455015.1 of Haemaphysalis longicornis. Taxonomy (NCBI): domain Eukaryota; kingdom Metazoa; phylum Arthropoda; class Arachnida; order Ixodida; family Ixodidae; genus Haemaphysalis; species Haemaphysalis longicornis. Next base: position 229,534,091 of record NW_027526203.1, on the reverse strand, counting down.
CGAGGAGAGTATGACGAAAGTGTCACGAGGAAGCGGTGTGCCGCGTGTGCCTCGCGAGGCGAGCTCCTCCGCGGGGACCTGCTACGGGTGCCCGCGCCATCGTGCGTTCACCGATGGTGCGATCACTTCCTGAGGCGAAGGAAGTACTCCTTCTGCCACTGCAGCTGGACGAGCTGCCCGATCAGAGGTTCAGCGCCGCCGACGACAGAATCCAGAGGTGCGCTATGCGCCGTCGCCTATGCGCCGTCGCTATGCACCGTCACCAAGAAGACTGTTCCCGGTGCGCTCAAATTTTGCATTGGGGAGTATCGTTATTGCCAGCCTTTTTTTTTTTTTGTTCCCACGATCATAGAGTTTCTTAGTAAGTATACTGAGAGGAAACTGCACCTGGTAATCCATGTCGTCGTGGGGGTTATGGGAAGACCCCCCTTTTTGGCTTGGGCTTGGCATGACAATTGGATTCTTAAGCAGTTTTGGGGATTTTCTTTCTTCACTATGCATTAACACGTCTACGAGCTACGGGGAAGCCGAAGTCCTTCCTATTCTGTGGTAGCCGTGTTCAGTGAAACAGCAGGCAGTGCGTGATCGCACCTGACGTTGGTCATGCCGCAGTCGAAGGACGTATGACTGAGTGAGTAATATGCCGCCGCGAAATTTGTAGCCGACGAAAAGAAGAAACAAAAGGTACTTCGACGATGACAAGATGCGACAGATACGGGCGCCTGAATCCGTCCTATCTTGTCATTGTACACGACTGTTCAACGCTACGTTTTATTTTTTCTTGTTAAACTGCAGCTTGAAATTCAGGGAGTATGTTCCTATCATGCTGTAAAAGCTCTACATGTCTGAATTAAAAAAAATCCTCCTGAGAGACTGAAAAGAATTAAAATATTTTTGTTGAGGAATTCCTAATTTTATCACAGGCCAGTTCACATATCCAGCTGGTTTTTTGCTGAGATCGGAACGTAAGTAGCACGTACTTAAGTCTAAAGCAGTCCTACAAGGTGTCCCCCTAACCAATCGCTTGTAGAGAAAATCAGGATTTGGGGTAAATTGCGTACTAATACGGATTTTAGTACCCCCCACCCCCCTTTCGCTTACCTTCCTACTTTCTTCTCTCTTCCTTTTTTTTAAACCTCCTTTTTATGTATATGCCGTGCGGCAAAAACACGAGGAGAGAAAAAAATTACGTATTCCTACTGATTTCTCAATAAGTATTCAGCCTGTTAATTAATACTATTGGTTTTTACTTATAAATGTTACCCATACAAATCTGGCAAAAAAATAGGATTTTGATTAAAAAAAAATGTGTAAAATGGAGATCGGGATTTATGGAATCAAACTTTTCACGAAATGAAAACGGTTGAGGAGTGATATAAACGTGAAGTGATAGACGTGGATAATCGAGAATTTATCGGTGCATTCCTACTATGCCGTAAGAACTCATTTAGACTCCATTTTTTGTTGCAGCCATAAGGAAGTGAAAAAAAATGGCTGCGGCTTAGCTCAGCTAACCCTAAATATGCAAAGTGAAACTTAGAATAGCCTGGCTACGTTTTGGTTTCACTTGGTTGACTTTTGTGTTGTGTTGTGTTCTGCTGTGTTGGGTTTTATGGCGCATAAGCGACTAAGGCCATCATGCGCCAAACAAAAGTTTGTGTGTTTACTTGTGTGTGTTAACTTTTATTTAGGACATTTAAAGCTTGTTTAGGAGCTTTGGTTCTTTTAGAAAACCAAACACGGAGGAAATTTCCACAAAGGCGTTGTCTTCCAGAAGTAAACTGGGGTGAAAGGGGATGTGTTCGTAGTCGAACTGCCTAAAATGTTTTTTCTCAAGACCTCAAATTTCGCACATTTGATTAAAATGTGGGTTACTGTTAGACCTCGGTCACATTCTTCAAATATCGGTTTATCTTGTTTCATTAGGAGAAAGTCATGTGTCAGATGTGTGTGTCCTATGAGAAGGCGGCATAGAATGACTTCTGTGAGGCGATCTTCATGTCTGCTCGTTTGGCAATCTGATATAGTGGGTTTAACTGTGTGCAGTTTGTTGTTAGTTTGGGTATCCCATGAGGACTGCCATTTGGCTGCGAGTTTACTTCGTATAAAGTTCATGCAGTCGCGGTGAGGAATGTTTACGTTATTTATGGTTCCATTGCTGGCCTGTGCGGCACATGTATCAGCTCTCTCGTTTCCATTAATTCCCACGTGGCGAGGAACCCAGAAGAATATAATTTTGTGTCCGACAGCTTCGGCTGTTACTACATAGTGTATTATGTCTCCTACTATAGGCTGGGCCGCATTTCTGTAACTAAGTGCTGTGATGGCGCTTAGCGAGTCTGTGTAGATAATACTGTTTTTCATTTTTTAATTTTTTTTACAGCCAGAACAATGGCGTAAGATTCCGCTGTGAAAATCGAGGCACATTGAGGTAGCCTGATCACCTCCTCCCATTTTCTTTGAACTACTGCAGTACCAACGTAGTGTGATGTTTTTGACTTGGTTGACCTTCGATTTAGATGTAATTATACTATTCGTCCAAAGCCTGCCTTTGTCTACGGTTATGGTCCCGCTTCCAGCGTTGTCCGAGCCGAACGGCTCACCGGGGGGCATTCGCGGGGTTGTCAGACGCCGTTTTCCGAGGACGGCTCAAAACCTCCAGCTCCCGCGCAGCGCTCAGAAAAGACGGCTAGGTCTCGCTCACATTCATGTCCAAGCTCGCATGCATGCGGCGAGTCACGTGGTGAGGCGCGGACCAGCTGCGGAGAGCGCATGCGCCAAGCTGGCAGCGGCGGCGTAGGCGGCGAATGCGGTAAACGTGACCGTCAGCGGAGCTCGGTCCGGCACGTCACGTGATGCGTTGTCAAGGATACGGTACTGCTACGCTCAAACGAATTTCAAACTTACTGCGGCGGCGAAACCGCTCGACGAAATTAGTAAAGCTTTCCTTTAAAGGGCCACAATATCTTGCTTGGTAGCCAAAGTCATCGAAATACGACTTTTTTTTAGCCGCCCCTGCCACGTAATTACCTCCTCTTTCTCCCACTCCAACAACTGGTACTCTTCCCCTCTACTCTCCAAACTCCCATACTGAATTAAAAGAAGATTTTTTTCTATTCAATTCAATTTCCTGTGTTCGCATAGCTCGTGTGCCACCTGCTGACGCAACGTACGTCTCTTCGGTTCTGCTTTTTACCCGTCGTTTTGCGGTCGTAAAAGCCAGTCCAACGTAAATCACCCCTACAGAAATAGAAAATAAGAAAGGATAACAGTGTCATCCTCGCAGACAAAGATGCGTCTGTTTGTTCCACGGCGGCTTTGTGACGCTGCTGCAACGACTTAGAGGCGGTGGCGTCGGGTTATTTCTTACAAAAAACTGGCGAAGCTGCACTAAGTCGCGCAAGGCTTGAACCATAGCGAAGCTGCATGATTTCGTCCTACGTGAACACTGAAGGACACGTCACCAGGCATCTGTACAGTTTTAAAATTGTTTATTTACATGCTCCGTCGTCGCTTTTACACTATGCTAATAGTAGGGATTGCCATATGCATCAATATCGTCGTGTTTCTCATGCCAGGCATTACATGCACGGTAGCACTTGCCGACAGCTGGGGCGCAGCGGCAGCACGTAGGTGCACTACGCATGCGCGGCATTCTGGAGTCGCGCCGAGGGTCTGTGGAGCCCGTGTTGCGCCAGCTGTGGCGTTGTTGGTTGCTAGGCAACTGAGGCGCTACTCAAGGTTTTCGCCAGTTTCTTTTTTCTTTTTAGCTAAAGCCATTGCGCAAGCCGGGGACGCTCGGCGGTTGTCGTGAGGCACGCGCTTACAAGCGCTCGGAATTTTCTTGGTATTTTAACGCGTTACGCGCCAGACATTACGGCCAGCTACAACAGCTCCGCCGTTAAAATCTGCCTGATTGTCATCTTGGACACCGGCTCCGATAAAACTTCTCACGGATTTGTATTCACTTCAGCAGATCAACGTGGCACGATTTGTTTCCGGATAGTTCCAATAAAACACGAATTCTAGCCGTTTTCTCTTTATTGACGGGAGACGCGAATTCAAAATTCCTTATACAATTCCGCGCGAATTAATTAGGTATGACAAGCAACGAGCAATTCAAGGTCAGTTATACCAATCGATATGCAGTACTGGCACACCCGGGCATTGCGGGTACTTTCGCTATCCTCTTATAAAACGTGTCAAGATCACGTTGGTTGCCATCACAATTTTTCGTTACCAGTTCCGAAAAGTAATTTCAGGACCAATTAGTGCCTACACGATAACGAGGAATAACGTTCGGATGGGAGCGAAAATGTCCATGAACGCAAACGCAACTCCCTCACGAGTGCAGGTGAAGTGAAGCTGTAAGGACTCTGCAAGTTTTTCGTGCGGAAGAAGGCATGTGCTTCTGAGAGTAGCGGCGTGTTCTTTGGCTGCTCATAGACTCCAATAGTGATGTAAGGAAGCTGGATTGTTAGCTTACTTAGGAAAGTAGCGATTAGGCACTCTCCTCGCAAGGTGTTGCATGAACAATGGTACCCAGGGGAACGGTAACGGACGGGCTCGCTCCTCGAATTATGCTGCGTATACGTGATGAGCGGAATTTTAATCCCGCCAGTCGTCCTTGAAGGAAACGAGTCCGCAGGCCAAACTTGTTCGCCTGCTACCTCGAAGAAGCTTCTAGCATCTATAGAGTGTGCAACAGCGTTCCCAGCGGACCTTCTGAGATGTGTTGTCCGTTCTAAACTACGTTGATGGGCATCGTGCACTTAAAAGCCGTTATATTCGGTTATGTGCCTGATGGTCGCGCTCAACTTGTGGTGGATGTAAGACACCCCGTTATACCTGGTCACTGAGCCAGGTTCTTGTAAGTGTAGCCTCGGGGCTTACCCGAAAGTTTCCGGATATCTCGATCCCAACAGCAGTTTGCGTAAGCAGTTCCGACTCAAAGTGTGACCGCACGTTGGTAGTGGGAATCCCAGTTTCCGCCTTTGGAGAAGTTCGTTGGCCGCTGTCCAAACGAGTATGTCCGGATAAAAAGAAAATATACGTTCGCCGCGAAGTCAACCTGCGGGTAATGCCGCTGTCCTGGGGCCGAAATGAGGCTGCAAGACCATGTGGAAATGTCCATTGGGGCTTTTACTTTTCGCGGAATGCTGAGTACGACGGTGTGCTATAAAAGCACGTGAGACAAAATGATCGAGTGATTGGTGCCCTAATGGTCCGCTAATATGCAGCCTCGTTTACCGGGCTAAAGAAGCACAAAACGTAGTAAGCCAGTTATTACATGCATGGTTTGCTCAGCTCTGCGTCAGGAGTGAAAAGTCAACAATATGTGACTACGTGACCAATGTCACGTAGCCAAAGACGACGCAGCTGTCTTGAAGAAAAAAACAAGTTTATTGGAGCGAACTTGTGCTCCCCTAGCAACTCAAAGAATACAGGCGGCGAAGCAGTAGTCGACAAAGTGACGTGCGAAGGCGAGCGCGACGATTCGAATTAAAGCCGCGGGGTCTGCTCTGCAGGCTTTTATCTTTAGGCGCGAGTGTTTCTCGAACCGTCGATTTACACCCAGAACAAAGAAGAAGATTATTCTAGGCCGTTAACGTTAGTTCGGAACGCTCTTCCTATCAGAAGGGATAACACATGCGGCGTAGAAAGAAAGAATGTAACACGCGCTTCCCTTGGCACACAAGATAACACAGGCCGGCGCAGTCAGGCGGTAAAAGCAAAACATAAATAAACAAACCCAATGCATGGTTCGCGGCATTACCCCCCCTCTAAGAGTGCATCGACCCAATGCTAACAAAAGCGACAGTCCGAACAAATAAAAAATTCGAGTCAAACCCTGCCGTAACCGGCATGTAGTAAGTGAAACAATCCTGGCCAATCCCCCAAGTGGGTATGCGCCACAAACTGCGCTGGAGGCCGCCTGGTTCTTGCTGCGGCAGGAAACTAAACATCCCCCTCGCGAGGGGCACGATCAAATGCAAAGCATTTCCGGGGGCGCACGACGTTAAGTAGTTTGCGTTACGTTAATGTTGTTGCACTTGTTGCTGTTGGTTGTTGTATTGTAATTAAATGAGGAGACGTAATTACGTGGTCACGTGACATCATTTATTAGCAGGTGGGTATGACATCATTTATTAGCAGGTGGGTATGATTATTGTGGCGCAGTGGGAAGAACACCATGTACCTCGCGTTCCGCCCACAGATAGTGAATGCGTTGTATCAGCAGCGTCTTGACGTAGTTTGAATGAGTCAAGGATATAAGGCGCTTTCGTAGTCCTCCATTCTGTGTCGGCTTTGTGGCGCCGTGGGTAGAGCACCATGTAGCTTGCGTTCCGCCCGCAGGGTCGTGGGATCGAAACCAGGCGCCGGTAAGTATTATTTTTTTTATATAGTTTAGGAGGAGGGGTGCGGACTACGATGGACAACTAGAACGGGTGACATCGTGAGTTAAATAAATGCTCTGCATTTAAAATAAAAGTCCGATATCGTGCGTAGAAAGGTTTTAAGCGAACCACGTGGACGACTTCGGATCGCGTGCGTCGTCGTGATGTGCCGGAATCACCATCGGGGATCACTTCGTAGGTAAGTTGGCCAACACGTAGTAGAATCTGGTAGGGTCCTAAATACCGTCGTAGAAGCTTCTCACTCCGTCCGCATCGTCGGATGGAAGTCCCAACCCACACACGATCACCTGGGTGGTACTCGGCGTCTCGCCGTCGGAGGTTGTAGCGGCCGGCATCCACCAGCTGCTGGTCCGTTGTACAACCACCGCACGCTGAAGGTATCCTTGGACGTCGGCGTTGAGGTCGTCGTCTTCTACGTGCTGAAGCATGGCGTCAAGCATCGTAGTCGGCCGCCTTCCGTAGACAAGCTCGAACGGTGTCATCTGCGTAGTTTCTTGGGTAGCCGTGTTGTATGCAAACGTGACATATGGGAGCACTTCGTCCCAGGTCTTATATTCAATTTCGACGTACATGGACAGCATATTCGCAATAGTCTTGTTCAAACTTTCCGTTAGTCCATTCGTTTGGGGGTGGTAGGCCGTCGTTCTTCGGTGACCCGCCGTGGTGGCTCAGTGGCTAAGGCGTTGCGCTGCTGAGCACGAGGTCGCGGGTTCGATTCCCGGCCGCGGCGGCCGCTTTTCTGATGGAGGCGAAAAGCAAAAACTCCCGTGTGTACGAGATTTCGGCGCACGTTAAAGATCCCCAGGTGGTCAAAATTAATCCGGAGCCCTCCACTACGGCGCGCCTCATCGCCTGCGTTGCGTCGGCGCGTTAAACCCTACAAACAACAACAACGTTCTTCGGTGATCTGTGTTGCTGTAGCGTAAGATTCCTTGCATCAGCTCCGCAGTAAAGGCCGTTCCGTGGTCCGTGATTAGAACTTCAGGGCTCCATGTCGCAGCACAACTTGACTTATGAAGAACTTTGCGACTTCTTGGAAGAGATAACACATGCGGCATATAAAGAAAGATTGTAACACGCGCTTCCCTTGGCACACAAGATAACACAGACCGGCGCAGCCGGGCGGTAAAAGCAAAACATAAATAAACAAACCCAATGCATGGTTCGCGACAATATAAAGGAAAATATTACGCCCAAGCTACATTAAAAAAAATATGCAGCCTTGTTTACCGGGCTAAAGAAACCCAACACGTAGTAAGCCAGTTATTACATGCATGGTTTGCTCAGCTCTTCTTCTGGAGTGAAAAGTCGGCAATATAAAGAAAAATGTTACGTCCAAGCCTAAAAAATTAAAAAATAAATATAACAATGGTTCCGGTGTTTACCCATGCCAAAACATGGTATCAATTTTTATTTTAGCTTCTTTGAAAAAAACCCGAAGACTTGGGACTGCTTCCACAGACACCGAAGACATAACAATACCACGGGGAACATGCGCAAGACATGTTTGCAGTACGACTTCCAAAAACTGAAGTTGAATATGTCGAAAGTAGAATGAGCTAGAAAAAAGGTACCAAAAAAAAAAAAGGGTGAACAAGCCCAATTCCCCTTCGCACAACCGGAAGAAAAAGGTTATTGCGACGCATAGGCTCACTATGTGCGCACCAAATGGAGGTTGCGAAAATCCAGTGAGAAGCGTGTATCCGGAGGCGAGAGCAATGCAACCCCTGTAGGAGATAAAGAAGGCGGGTGACAAGAAGCGTGTTGCACGTCAGAGTAAAGAAAAGATGGACGGCACTTGACGGTGTACCTTCATCGCGTGTTTAGACCAATACGAGTCAGTATTACGTAACTGTTAGAGGAATACTCCTAAATATGTCACGCCACTATTCCAATTGATTCCCGCGAAACGATCTGGTGTCGTTCCCCATTTTCACAACCTAAAGCCACAGCTTTTCTCGAAGTTCAGGGCCGCACCTGAAACCTCGCAAAATTCTTGTGTAATGGCAAGAACATTCAACACGCTTGCCTTGTCAGTACAACAGAAAGCTACATCGTCAGTATACGCTAAGATTGTGCCCTCCAACGACGACAGCGTAAACCCTCGCACATTATTTATTTTATTTTATTTTATTTTATTTTATTTTATTTTATTTTATTTTATTTTATTTTATTTGTAAATACTGCAGTCTCTCTCGAGACTTTTTCAGGGTGGGTACAGGTAAGTAAATGCAAATACATAATAAGGCAACAAACAATAGAACATGAAATGCATTACAATAAAAATACTTATCTTATTACAAACACTTTTCAAATGAAGTCAATGACTGCTGTGTTACCGCTTCGTTAGTGAGATCGTTCCATTGAACAATTGTTCAACAATTATTGTCCTGTATTATGCCCATACATAATGGTTCCAGGTATCAGAAAAACACAAGTGGTGATAAAGGGCGCCCTTGACGAACCAATGAAAGAAGCTGAATTATTTGGGTTAGGCGATTGTTGACGATCACTCGTGTAGCGCCATTGGCATAGAGCGAGATGTGAAAGCCTTCGGACGGAACGATTCGGGCCTGCCGGTCATGGAGAACTTCCAGCGGTAAGTTCGGAAATAAATGTGACGTGTGTACGCAGCGCTTCCGCTGGATGACGCCACCGATCTACTGGATGACGCCACCGAGCTGCTCCAGGTGCGATCATGTAACGCGAGCAGGCGAGCGGAAGCCGCGCCCGCGCACCGCCGCGTCGGAGAGCAAGAGCACTGCACGGGCCTGATTTTAAGGCCCGAGCCCGGCCCGAGCCCGCTTTGTGAAGTCCAAGCCCGACCCGGGCCCGTAACACCGAGCCCGGGCCCGGCCCGGGCCCGGGCATTTATTAGTGAGCCTAGCCCGGGCCCGGCCCGGGCCCATCGTCTCAAGCCCAGGCCCGGCCCGGGCCCGTCGTCTCAAGCCCAGGCCCGGCCCGGGCCCGTCGTCTCAAGCCCACGCCCAGCCCGGGCACGGTCTTTTTTTTTTTTTTTTTTTGAGCCTACGGAGGGCCCGCATGTGTGTGATCAGGCCTGGTCTTAGACGTTGAAGAAAATTACTTTATTATATTTGGTCGAGTGTCTTCTTAGCCGGAAATCAGACGGAGCATCTAGCTAGTCTGTACAAGCACGCCCTGAATTGTAACGCAAAAAAAGGGGTTTAAAAGTACACGTGGTTTAGCTCACACCGTCTGCAGTTCACGCCACATGGGCGTAATAATAGCTCGTATTCTTACACGAGAGACACCATCACCTTTGATGACCAGACTCTTGGCAACTTCCTGGGGTTGTTTCGGTCACAAGTTGGTATTAATGAAATTTCTTGCTCGCCATTTGAATCCACGAGTATGTGCGTGCGTTGAAATATTTTCCCTGGAGTGGTTGTTAAGCGGTGGCGCTTGTCTAGCACGCGAGTTTGATTTCCAGCCACAGAAGCCGCATTTAGATTGGTTCGACATCTAAAACACACGTACATACATAGACATAGGTGCACAGCTCAAGGGTGGCTTAATTAATTCCTTCCCCTCTAGGGCATTCCTTGTAACCGTATCTTTGATATGTTATACACCCAAATATAAAATCTTGATGCAGTACATGAAATGTCATTAAAGTTACAGTATAGTGACTATCAGCCCAAGCAAAACACGTTTTTAAAACAATGTGTACAACTAACAGCAAGAAGCGCGTAAAAGTAAACTCAGAATATTCAATTTTATGCTCTTTTCTACACTTCACGTCGGAACTATTAACGGCCGGGCCTATGAATTCCTGCCCGAGCCCGGCCCGGGCCCGTGGCGTTGAACCCGAGCCCGGCCCGGGCCCGCGGCACAGAGCCCGGGCCCGGCCCGGGCCCGCCGATAATCGACGTCGGGCGGCCCGGCCCGGCCCTCGGGCCGGGTCGGGCCCGGGCTTTCGGGCCGGCCCGGGCCCGTGCAGTGCTCTAGAGCAAGCAATATAGATAACAGGTGCAGCAGCGGGGTCTCCGACGAATCGAGAGGGGCCGCCAGATCTGCTGTTTCTACAGCCTGGCACCACTAGTGCAAAAAGCGCTAATTTTATCAAACTAAGGACCGTTCCAGTCCCTCTGTTATGTGTTTTTATATCCCCTCGCGTATTGCCAACCTCTCACAACGGCTGTAGCCCAGTGCCTGCAGGCCAGCCTTACGAACTCCTTATCTCTTTCTTTCTCTCCCTCCTTCTCTGTACCACTTTGTTCTCATTTATCCCCTTTCATTCCCCCTCTTCCCTTCCCCGGGCTGAGTTTTACGCTGTTGAACTCCCAAATGAGTTCGAAATATCCCCAGTCCACTTCTTTTCCACTTTCTATATAAATAAAGCAGTCCCACACACACACACACACACACACACACCCACACACACACACACACGCACACACGCACACACGCACGCACGCACGCACGCACGCACGCAATTTCCTTGAAAAGTTATACAGCAAGCCTGGTGAGCATCTTGTTGCTAACATCGATTACACTTCAACTAATTTACGCGGACATATATGGTGAATATGCGTCGATTTCACTGCGAAAAGTCAACCTGCTGGAGACCACGCAAAGCACCACTAACGCAAAGCGGTGTGGTCTTCAGCGTATCACATAACGGGTGCGAAATGGGCTCAGTTATCGTACAGCACGTGTGCAGTCATGTTCTACAGGAATATCTCCTCTTCCAAGTATAAAATTGGCTACCTGGGTCGACTGTTTGAAAACTGCAGAGCAAATTTAGTGCCTAGCACTGAGCTTTTAAACGACAAAAATAATTGACACAGCCCTGAAATAAATGTTGTGTCTGGTAATTATGATTTTGAGAAGTGTGACAGTGCCCGATGAGCTCAGAATGTAATTAACAAGAAATGATAATGCCGCTCCGTACGCGCGAATACGCACAGAATAAGTTCTGTGTTATATTGTGTTATCTCGAACGGGACGAAGTTTGGTTTGAGCGCGTGCGTCAAGCTAGGCAGGACCCACGAGTTATCGCCGAAGACGCCGGGCGTATGCGTCAGGACCCAGAATTTGGTGCCAGAAAATCCAAGTGCAAGCGACAAGCCCGCCGAGACTACGAGCAACATTTCACACACTTCTCCATCAGCATGTGGAGGGCTTTACAACAGCTGCGGTGGACATCCACTTCGCGGGGCGGGATAGCATGCATTTTTTATTTAGTCTTTTTTTCCCTTATTTATTTATTTTCTCACTCCCTCCATCACTCACTCACTTACGCACTCACTCACGCACCTTATTTACTTCCTACCTTACTTTACCTACTTCCTTTACTTAATTAATGACTTGCTTTCTTGCTTACTTACTTTTCGGGTTTTTCCGTGGCGGAATTCAATTTGTTACGGCTCCCTTCTTACTAATCGTTAACCATCGGACGTCACTGAGAAGCCTCACTTGCGCAGGTTCTGTCTTTTCATGCCTTAATTGGGCCCGGCGAGAAGGGACGCCCCTCAGTCCACGCATGGGGTTTCTTGCTACAACGAGCTCGTCGAAAACCAACACACGCGCACTGCGTTTCCGCCTGCTTGGACGGTAGGGGTCACGATTCGCATACGGGTACAAAAACCGTTAATTGGTTGTGGCAGTCCACCAGTCTGACACGTTCTGTGCGCAGCCGCGGAATATGGTTAGTGGGAAAGGTATTTAGAACTAAATAAATAAAAAAACGCGCACAAAATTGTGACGGTGGAGTAAAATGCTCCTTTCTACGACTCCCCACTGCTATACTTCGCTTGTTGAGCTAAAAATGCGCCCTAGCAAATAGCACCAACTTGCCCAACGGCAACTTGCGTTGTTGAGCCCCTCGTAACCATCGCATTCTCTGGTTCCTGGAGACGCACGATATCCAGTCCAACACGAGCGGTGGCACGCTGCTGAGGCGGTAGCTGGTGTGTCCGCGGTGGCACTACCTGAACACAAAGAGTAAGGGGGTTACAAAAATAGGTGTGCGTCATGCGGTTTCAATGAAAGTGTTATGCAATGCGTTGTTTATAGGCCTTTTTTTCCCCAAGAAGTTTGCATCCGTGACACGACTGTCAACTGTCTACGCTGGAACCGGTGGTTACATTAGGACGCATATCTGCATATACTTCTTGTCTGCCTTCAATTGAGTACATTGACCAAGTGCGAATAAACCGAGCACCCTTGCATCTACCATTGGCGCACTTCCAAGCATAAGGGCGGTAAGAACGAACATCTGCTGAGCTGGCCCAAGAAAGGTCGTTCGGAAGGCCAGAGGAAGTGTTGGCAATAATTGCAGCCTAAAGAATCTTCCGTGTGTAAGCGGCGGGATTTGAGCAAGAAAAGAAAATGGGGCCAAACCTGCGGTTGAAAACAGTCTTTGCAGAAAGAAAATGAGAGACCCTACAGAAGCTCTGTGGAGCAACTTACGCTTTAGTAACAACCCCTGCCACACGAGTCAGAAAAAGTACCGCACAAATAAATCGGTGTTCTTCAGTTTACTTGAAGATAAGGCAATTACCACAGCCCATCGCAAATGATATCCTAGCAATTAGACAGGTATTGTGTGGTGATCGGGAGCAGCGACCGGGAAATTGGAAATTGGGAATATTACGCGCTAAATCTTTACCCTGAAATAGAGGGCCTCAACTGTGTGGCGATTGACGCTGTTGTATGAATACTTCGGCAGCATCGTTGGGAGAATTGATTGATTTCACAAAATGTATACAGGGTGTTTCAGGGGACACTTTCAAAAATTCCTGAAGGTAGGCTTTCAAGAAAAATAGGAGTTCTCTTAAGGAACAAGCTATTAGGTTCGGCGGACGTCAGCAGTTGTGAGAAACATGCGAATTAAGTAGTTAATTAACTAAAACTGTCTAATGAACTTTTTAATTGGCGAAGTTTGGTGGTTATTGCCAATGGCGAGTTTGTAGCCCCGTAGACGACGATAACCGATCAGTTTTTAAAGCAAAGGAAAATACACTCTGTAGAGCCCTGCAGCCCGCGAAAATCAACTATTTTTCCCCCATGAAACCGAAACGCAGCGCACATGGTGCGCGAGAAGTCTAGTGCAAACGCAACATCCGCTGATGACATGTTGCAGTGACTATGCCGCCCAATTCAAGAAGGCTCTGGTGATTCCCAGAGCCTACCAGACGTGCTACCAGACGTGCAAGATGTAAAACGTCACCATCCGTTCATTTTTTTTTTCGTGAGGTTTATCTGCTGTTCGTTTATAATCGCTGCGTGTTAGAAAGCGCATCAGACAAAGGAAATGTTTGTTTGCTGGGCGAGGAGGGCTTTCGCGGCTGTGGCTGCATGCTGAGGCTTCCTAACTAGGGAAAATTGAACTTACATTTGGAATTGGCCGCCACATTCATTGAAACACGTCACCAGCCGACGTTGCGTTCGCTCAAGACTTCCAGCGCTCTTCGAGCGCCGAGTTTCCTTTTTGAGCGAAAAACAACGGCAGGTTTCCTCGCGCTACAGGGCTTTAAACACCGACTTTTTCGTTGTTTTAAAAACCGATATGAAATCGTCTTCTCCGGGGCTACAAAATCGCCATTTACAATAACCACCAAACTTCGGTAATTAAGAAGTTCATTAGTAGAGTTTAATTACCCACCTAACTAATGTGCACATCCTTGATACTATCTGGCGTCCGCCGCAGCCAGCAATCTCCTTCTGAAGAGGGTTTCTTTTTTTCTCGAAGAGCCTATTTTTAAGAATTTTTGAAAGTGTTCGCTGAAACACCCTGTATATTGCAACGGGCTATCAGCCGCAGCAGTCTACGGGACATCATGCACAGCCAATAGCTATGAGCTTAGCGCCTCATATGGTGATGGGCCGTCTATCTTTATGCGACTGTTTCTAAGGCAGCATAATAACCTGTCCCACTCACTACGCGCGTGATTGGGAGTGGTTGTATAGCACTAATCATTGCTCGTGGTTGATTGCTGTCGGAGCTTCAAAATCTTTGGCTTCTTTATTATTATTATTATTATTATTATTATTATTATTATTATTATTATTATTATTATTATTATTATTATTATTATTATTATTATTATTATTATTATCTTGAATCAATCAGTTTTCGCGTTCCACAAAAAGCTACAAGGCTCGCCCACCCTTTTAAAGCAGCTGGAGCTCTCAGCACACGTTCTCCTCTTCAAAGGATGCAGCATCTGCATAATGTTCACTCCGAGAAGCTCGATATCTTTCAGCGTCCTCTTCGGGAGTTTTTGGCCGGGTTGTCAGCTCTGACACACTAGGTTCATCTTGGCAGTGCTCTTTTTCTTCACTTATCGTCCTGACGTGTGCATTGACTTCACCGAGCTTGTTCTTGTTCCTGGTTATTCGTGTATTGGGCTGATACTGCGACTGTAATTATCGTAGAATTTTTCTTTTTCTGCCGTTTTTATCATTAAAAGTTGCCATATTCACTTCATGCGTCCATTTGAAACTGAAAATGTACGCTACCCGAATCCTGTAAAAACTTTCTTCTTTTCCCTCACCCTTCCGTATAGTTACGCTTATTGTAAGATGTCTTCTTGCAACTGACCAGACATTGCAGTTTCTATTGATTGTGTAATGTTGCCTAAAATTACACTATGGTATTTTTATTCTTCTTTGAAGTTGTAGTTTCTTCTTATTTTTTGCTCACTCACTGTTCTTTTGCCAGCTGTTGATGCATTTCATTGCTGTCTTATACCTTTTCTGTGCGCCAGCACGACTTGATTGTGTAAAGTCGGTTGGATTGCACTATTTTATTTCTAATCTTCTTTGCCGTTTTTTGTAGGTTTTTTTTTTTTTTTTTTTTGCTCACTGAGTGTTTATTAGCAAATTGTTGATGTACTACAGTGCTGCATTTTCCCCTCTGAGTGCTCCAGCACGAAGGCCTCCGCTGTTCCTGGGCACTATAATAAACGTTGATTGATTGATTGATTGATTGATTGATTGATTGATTGATTGATTGATTGATTGATTGATTATTATTATTATTTCTAAAGAACTTCGAAGTTCGCTTAAACTTAAGGACAGCGCCCACAAAAAGGCCAAGCGTCCTGGGCTTGACAAGTGGAAAGCGGAGTTTAGTCGGTATCGCTCACTTTGTAAAATCCTCTACCGGCGTGACCACCAGCTCTATATAGAATCGTTAGAGGCTGCTGCGTCTCAGAAACCGGCTGAATTCTGGAGGTATGTACGCGGCCGTTCTAAGGCGTCTAAAGAACACGTTAGCCTGCTTAATTCCGATGGTGAAGTGGTTGAGGATGTTGCCACCAGTTTTGCTCAGTACTTTCATTCTGTCTTTCAACTGCCAGATGGCAACGCGAACGCCTATCGTTTAATAACTCTAATTTTAACAAACTTATGTCCGATGAAAAAATTGTCAATGATAGCCTTCAATGGATGAAACCATCATTTTCCTGTGGTGCAGATGTAATTCCAGCAGCCCCCATGAAGGCTTACGGCAACATTTTTGTGCCTGTCTTAACTTCCATTTATAATAACTGCTTACTTTTAGGTAAATTTCCTCGTGCATGGAAGATCGCTAGAATTTTTCCAATATTTAAGTCTGGTGATAAGTCAGCCGTTTCTAACTATTGCCGGATCTCACTCCTTTGTGTCGCCTCAAAACCCTTTGAGTCAGCTCTGCACAAAGTTCTTGCTGCCTGCGTCAAGAACGTTGTGATACCAAATCAGCACGGCTTTTTCTCAGGTCGATGGACGGTCACAAATCTTGCAAGCTTTATGACACAGGCTTCGGCTGCAGTTTGTGAAAACGGCCAGTTGGACGTTATTTATTTTGACCTCAGTGAGGCGTTTGATGTGGTGAACCATCAGTTATTAATTAACAAGCTTGATAAGTCCGGTGTAGACGCAAGCCTTGTTGCCTTGTTGTCCAACTATCTCCTTGACCGGTCCTTTTATGTAGATGTTAACTACAAAAAGTCTAGTGTTTACTCTGCAACAAGTGGTGTACCCCAGGGTTCCGTGCTGGGTCCATTATTGTTTTCTTCTTTATCAATGATGTGTCAACAGGGTTAACTAACTCTTTTTTTCTTCTCTATGCTGATGATGTCAAACTATTTAGGCACATTAGCGGTGTTCAGGACTGCTGTGCCTTGCAGAGGGATGTGTCGGAATTATCGGTCTGGTGCAGGAAAAACTGCATAATTTTAAACCCCACTAAAACAAAGGTTGTTACCTACAGCCGGAAAACCCACCGTCTGCTGTTTTCCTACAGTATTGAGGGAGCTCCTCTGCAAAGGGTTGAGGAGATTAGGGACCTAGGGGTGCTTTTCGACAGTACCCTCTCTTTTTCTCCTCATATTAGGCTCATCACCCGGCGAGCACTCCGAGGTCTTGGAAATGTGTGGGATTACAAAGGAATTCTCTTCTCCAGATCCATTTCTAATGCTATACAATGCAATATGCATACCACAGTTAGAATATGCTTCTGTTGCCTGGAACGGCATCTCCAAATCTAGTAGTGAATTAATAGAACGTGTGCAGAAGAAGTTTTTATCCATATTTAAGCACCGTCATCACAATCACAGTTTTCATCCTGATTCTGACTTACCCATAGTCCCTTCCATCCCTTCCTTGAACTGCAGACGTATGCGTGCAGACCTTACATTTCTTCACAAAATTGTTCATGGTGACCTTTCTTGCGCAGATCTGCTGAACTGTTTAGAGTTTAGTGTACCACAAAGGCCCACCAGGTCGCATCGCCCGTTCTTGACCGCTGCGCGCAACTCCAATCATTCTCCTGTGCGCAGAATACAGAATTATTACAACCACTTCTTTGAACGCCTTGACATCTTTCAGAAATCCTTTACAATTTACCGTACAGCGCTGTTGAATACAGTATGTTAAACACCTATGATATGTCTGTCGTTCTTTTTTTTTCTGGAATTTGGTTTCTCTGCGGTTGTGTCTATCCAACAGATAGTTGCCTATTTTTGAAGCTGTTTACTGTCATTTGTTCGTCTTATCACTTCTCTCTACACTCTTGCCGTTGTTTTTGTTGTATTACTGTCAAACTTTGTTGCTCTGCCTGTCGTGTGGCCTTTACGACAGGCAGAGCAACATAGGCATCTTCTTTTTTTATTTTTTACCTGTACCCAGGCTCCGCCTGTGCTTTATTTCTGTCATTTTCACTACTTCAATTTGTGTGCGTCTTGTCGTTTGTTTGTTTCTTGCTATATGTTTCTTGCATGTTGTTTTCATGTAACTATCCGTGCGCCAGCACTCAGGCCTCTGGCTGTTCCTGGGCACGTAAATAAACATGATTGATTGATTGATTGATTGATTATTATTATTGCAAATTTCTTCGTTACATATCTGTAGGCTTTGATGCCAAAGGCCGTCGAACGCGGTCGGGGCGCCACGGAAAGCCCCTTCAAGGTGGTTTCCGAAAGCAGTCAGGGAGTGCTCCGCCCGCTTTCTTATGGTGCATCCACAGTTGCCGAAGCGAACGGCTCCAATTTCGTGGTAGCGTAAGTTGGAAGTAATTATTTCTGTACTGATCATGTCCGGTAATCACGGTATTCACAAGCTGTTTCAAATGTCTTGTATTCGTCGTCCGTGAGCTGGTAGCTCTTGTCTCGTCTTTGCCTAGTCCTTCGTTCTTCCTGCGCTGTGTATACGTTGTGAAAACTATGAACCGATACGCCCAATCTTCTTCCATTGCGGTAGCTGTTTGTACCAAGAACACGATCGTCCTAAGTCTGCAAGGTTTTACTGAAGGCCGCTGAACGACAACGAACCTTATTAGCATTATAATCCACCCACTGAGGGTAATAAGAAGCGAATTCAGCTCGACGCGATTTCACGTGACCTCATTAAGGCATATGATGTAGCTTGCCATGCGTGCTACTTCCAAAGCTGAGTCAGGCGTTCCTGCATCGGTTCTAACGTTAGCGCAGGTTATACCTCCCTAATAGATGCCGCTTTGTAGGTGCCAACGTCAACTCCTCTTGTGTATGTGCGTTATCATTAGGAGTGAATGCCAGGGCTGGGACCTGGGCGCGCTTTTATTCTATATCTTCGTAAATAACATTTGATGTTCAGTGATAAGAAACTCGCCATCCCTTCTTTATGGAGATGACATAAAACCTTTAAGGAAATTTACAGCATCTAGGAGTGCACGCGTCTACTGAGCGATGTAACTGCCTTTCCTAAGGGGTACATTCGGAATAAGCTCGTTCTAAGCAGCGCGACAACTCAAACTAGTGTCGTCTACCCGGAAAACTAGCGACATCTGTTTCGCGCACCACATCCGTGAAGATAGACATCTTGTAACTAGTGCACGCTGTTTCTGACCTTGGAATACTTTATGATCGCTCGGCGAGCTTAACGGAACATGCACAAGTCAAAACAAGATGGCCAGCCTTGTAAAAACTGGGCAGGGCATGTTGTTTCATAAGGGACTTCGACCGAGCGGACTGCATCCTCAAACTTGCCAGTCGCTCTATCTCATGCCGCTCGACTATGCCTCAGTTGCCTCCAACGGTACGCGCAGGACGAACAGAGGCAGGATATACATTGTGCAGCAAAGAGTTTTGTCCAACTTGAAGCATCGCTGCTTTGTTAATACTTCCGTGCGGCGAACGCCACACTGCCGTTCTTAGCCTCTGGAGCGTATGCGCGAACAGTAATCAAAGCTGATTTAATTCACTGTGAAAGCTTGAACAAATAAAAAAAAAAAAAAAAAAATTGGCGGATTTTGCACTAGTGGTGCAAGGCTGGAGAAACAGCAGATATAGCGGACCCTCTCCCTTCGTAGGAGACCCGGTTGTTGCACCTCACATTTATTTCCGAACTTGCCGCTTAAAGTTCTCCATGACTGGCAGGCCCGGACCGTTTCGTCCGCAAGCTTTCACATATCTCCCGAAGTGGACCACGTTAGCACGCGCTAGAACCCATGTTCAAGTCCAAAGCTAACGCCTGGGCTACCAACCAAAAACCACCACCTCCCCTCGCGGGAACCCCTGTGTAGATGCGACGCATAGGGGGTTCACGTTGCAGCGTTGGACAGCGGAGGAACGGCGCTGGAACGATGGAGCGGAGCGGTGCAGGCACCGCGTTTTATAGCGCGCATAACGGTGAGGGGACGCGCCGGCGCCAGTGCGTCTGCCGCGGCTACGACGCAATACAATCCAACACAATCCACTTTAATCCAATCCAATCCAAATCCCATCCAAGCCAAGCTAAGCCAAGCCAAGCCAAGCCAAGCCAAGCCAAGCCAATCAAATCGAATCCAATCCAATGCCCCTCGCGAGAGAGTGTTCGCTATCGGAGAGGAGAGGGGGTGAGCGGCGGAGAGTGCAGCTGGCGCGGCGAGGAGAATGGGGGAGGGGTGGACGCCGACAACGCCGGATGGATGCAGGGACAAGGCGAGTGAATGAGATGCGTTCGCATCTAAAAGGAAATACTATGTGCCCGGAATGCGATGGCGTCAAGGCCAGCTTATTCATTTAATGCGGGGTTGGAAGCTTGATGTATATTGGCCATTCAAGAAACCAAAATTGAGTCGGGCGAAGGGACTGCGGAAGGTCTAGCTCCTTTTCAAAGTACGAAGTGTGCGTTAGCCACGTGAAAGGGTTTTCTGCTGGGTGCATGCTCTTTCTGAACAAGCGCCTCCAATGCGGTGTAGAATTTGTATCCACTGACCGGGAGGGACGCCTAATTGTATGTGACCTAGTAATCGCGGGCCATCCATGAAGGTTTCTTGTCGTTTGTGCACCATCTCAACCTCGTGAACGGGAAGAATATTTCTTGTCATTACAGACTCATCTGGGTACTGAGCGGTGTAACCCGAGTGACAGGTCACGTGAGCACCAACGATCGGACTTTAGTGCAATAACATGGGAAAACATTGCTCGTGACTTTCACCTTTGTGACATTGGAGAAAATGTCCGACTGCAAAATCGTTTTACAAATTTTCAGGTAACCTCTCATGCTAAGCTATACACCGTATTTATGTTTCCTTAGATACCGTACCGTGTGTCCATAGCTACTCTGTGCATCCTGTATATTTAGCGACAATTGCCTTGTATCTTCTGCGCATGGTAGCCAACAGTGTCGGAGTCGTCGGCTGCACTGGGAATTGTGGAAATATACTAATTATTTACTATGCCATCAGCCTTTTAAATTGAGCCAAAAATTATGCGAAATGCGAGAAATCGCTATGATCTGCCTATACTCGAACGGGGGGAATGCTTTAGGCAAGAAGTGAAAGTCACTGCTATTGAAGAGGCTACAGTGATGGCGTTTGAAAAGAAAAACAACATAAATCACTTAAATAAATTGTTGAGAGAACTTTATAAACTTTAAAGCCGATTTCCTGGTCAATATATGGATGACATTCGGAATGTAAAGGCGCAGCAACAGGCGTTTGATGTTGAGAAATACCGGGGAGCACTATAGTGCGGGCGAGATCACAGCGCTTTGCTAAAGTGCAACCGTGCGGCGGCCGGTATCTAGGTGATGAGCGTCGTCATTCTTTGTCTAAACAAGTACTTGATATTGAGTATCAAGGGAAAATTACTGATGAATCTGCTTTGATAATAATACCCTTTACCGATTACTATAGAACTCTATTTCAAGCTCCCCAAAAAAGCGGCGAGCGAGGACTCTATTGACGAATTCATTAGTTTGCTGCCAAAATTAAACCAGGATGAGTGTGAATTGATTGATCAGGAGATTGGCACTCAAGAATTGGGGTCTAGAATTGGATCATTGGCGAAAGGAAAAACCCCAGGGCCTGATGGTCTCTCTGAAGAATTTTACCAGGCATTCTGTTCTTTGCTGGGTCCATTTTTACTTGAGCTTTACCGTGAGGCTTACAAGACTGGAAATCTTCCACCTACACTGTACGAAGGCCACACTGTTCTAGTCCTGAAAAGTAATGATCCTGACAAACTGCGTAAACTAGAAGGCTATTGTCCCATTTCCTTATGTAATGTAGATTATAAACTATCACTAAGATTTTGTTTGGCCAACCGTCTTGAAAATGTAATTGAGCTCCTAGTTGGTGACCATCAGACATGTGGAATTCGTGGATGATTTATTCCAACTAACATTCACATAGCGAGGTCTATACTTGAGTGTGTTTCGGGTACTTCAGCCCAAGTAGCCTTAGTACAACTAGGTTTGGCAAAGGCATTCGGTCGTGTCAGTCACCAATTTCTGTTTCGTGCTCTACAGCATGTGAACGCAGGATCTTGGCGTAGCGAAGGTATTCAAATATATTGTGCCAATGGCTCGACAAGAGTGATAGTCAACAGTGGACTAATCCAACCAATTTACCTTCTTTCATCGGTTCGTCAAGGGTGCCGTTTATCACAACTGCTGTTTTGCTTATACCTGGAACCATTATGTGCGCGCATAATGCCGGACATTAGTGGTAGAGGGTTTACGTTTACGCTATCGTCCTTCGAAGTGAAAATTTTAGCATATGCCGATGATGTCACTTTATTTTTCGACTGACAAGGAAAGCATAGAGAATGCTCTTGCCATTACACAGTAATTTTGTGAGGTTTCAAGTGCGGCCCTGAATTTTGAGAAAAGCTATAGATTTTGGTAGGGAGAATGGGGAACGACACCCGATTGCTCCGCCGGAATTAATTGGAATAGTGACCTATGATGATGATGTTGATGACTTCTATTGGTTTCCCCTTTGTAGCGGGGTGATGACGTGTCGTCTAACCGAAAAGGACTAATATACCTATGTTTTATATTCTTGGTTTAATACTAGCGCTGCTTAGGGCAGGCACAAAAAAACTTATGAGGCACCAAATACTTAGGCACCAAACACCAAATTAAGCACCAAATACCAAATACGAGAGGAGTACCCGGTCTCGCCGTTTCGCAACACTTGTTCGCATTGGTCGGAGTAGGCGGTGAACGTACAGCGCCAAATGAATGACTGGCGGCGACGGCAGCTGTCTATCGTTTCTCGTGCTCGGGCGTGTAACACGTTTCTTGTGGCCCGACTTATTTATTGCCTACAGGTGATACATTGCTCTCAACTCAGGATACAGGCTTTTCACCGGATTTTTTGCAACCTCCGTTTGGTGTTCGCGTAGTGAGCCACTGCGTCATGATAACCTTTTTCTTCCGGTTGTGCGAGGAGGACTTGGGTTTCTTTTTGTTTGGAAGCTTGTTACTCGTTTATTCGATTTTCGAGATGTTCAACATCCTTTTTTGAAAGCTGTACTGCAAACACGTCTTGCACATTTTCTCCCTAATATTGTGGTGCCTTCGCTGTCTGTGGAAGCAGTCTGAAACCAGCGGGGCTTCCTCGAAGAAGTGGTTGACACGTTTCGCTTGTTACAGGCTGGATTTAGCCTTCAGTACATATTTAATGCTTAGCGCGATCCTATTTCCGATGGCCTGGTTTCTGGGCTTTTCCCCATATACCTTTATATCGTGTTCCGTACCTCCAGTGTCCGTACCAGGATGTCATCAACAGAGTATGTAAAATGTGTGTTCCGCCAGGTGTTAAAACATCTTTCTTTAAATTACACACTGGCACGCTCCCTGTTAAAGCTTGCATGAAAAACCGGGGTCTGTTTGTAGCTTGGTCGACAGACTGTCAGCTCTGTTCTCGACCAGAGACAATTGATCCCTGTTTTATAGATTGCAGAGATGCTGTCTTTTTCTGGGGCATTTTACAGCGAACGCCCAGAAAAGACATGGATATTACGCATTTCTCTATCCGGTTTTCGCTATTCGACTATTTTGGTGAGCCCCCCTATGACATGTTTGTGTTGATTGTTTTGTACAGTATGTGGCGATACCGCTTATGTGATAGTAATGCTGAGCCACCAAGATCAACTAAGTTATATTTCCGAGAAACTGTGGCATTTGTACATAGTGCGTATAATTCGCTTGACCAACCACCTGGCATGGTTCCCTCTTTTGAACGTTTGTGTGTGTTTGCCCGAATTTTGATATATTTGTGCTTCTCCTAACTTCAGTGTATTCTTTGGCTTGCTTGACTATGTAGTCGTCGTACTGGCACGTCTGAGTGTATCCTCCTATGTAATAAAGAAAAAAAAAATGGCGCAATCGGTTAGACCCCGGCTTCATAACGCGAGGCATCCAGGTTCGATTCCAACCACCGGAAGCGGTTTTTTTTCTTTCCAATTGGCTGCGCATGTTATTGTTCCCCGCCGCTGCCAACGCTGTACCCCTCTGGCCTTCGGGGTGGTCCAGTGGTTCGGTTGCCGGTTTCACGGCGTAATGGCGCCGAGTTCGATTCGCGGGACCTCCCTAACCGTACTTTTTATTGAGGCGCTCACTGACAACACCTGCTCGTGCACTCTTTGCCTCCTCACACTTGAAAATTTCTTGCTGCGACGGGCGGAAATTGCTCGACATAAACAGCTCCGCTGTTCGAACTAATTGTTGCTCAAGGTTGCACAAGGGCATCCAAGACACCTCCTCGCACCCGTCTTAAACACTAGAAATTCTTAGCCTCTGGACGTACTCATCAACTAATCTGCAGCTTTCTTTTGCGGCCAGTACAATTTACCATGTTGGGCCGTTTTCACACAGTGCGCTGTATTTCTTTTGTCTTTACCATGGTCCTTAATTTTCTATGTTGGGTATATAATAATGTCTACATTACACCGTGTTACAGAACATAACTGACACTTATCTTTTGTATCAGTGTTCCCGCACCAAGTCCTGGTTGTTCCTAAGCACACCGAATAAACTCCATCAATTTATTGATTGGTTGTTTTGCGGTTGCTTTAACGTTTTCTTCGTTGCTAAACTACACAACTCGCTTTACGTTACGGACTTTTGATTTCTATCTGTACCATTTTAATTTTGTAACATCTTGTTTCTCAGCGTTAACGTGCCTTAGCAGACTCTTAGTACAGATCTCCGTTCGTTTTCTCGTGCATTCGCCATATTCTGTGTGTTTTGTTGTATACGTCTCTTTCTTTTATTTGTGCGCCGTGGCGTGTTGTCGAAGTGTGTGGCCTGGTTTACCATGTGCTCTTCAACTTGCGTTCATCTGTGTATCAGCTGTAAGGCCTCGCGGCTGTTCATAAGTACAGCAATAAATATGGTTGCACTGATATAATAATAGAAATTATGGTTATTGATAATATAGCTATACATTCCGGAAATAAAAAAAAAACTCACAAAGTGCGCGAGAAAATAAGGTAAGTAAAGACACAGACACACGAGAACAGAAAAAATTGTTTACTGACATTTCAGGAAGAGGACTTCCTTTCTTCAAAGTACAGCGCAAGCTGAGTTGACAGCGTTATATATACCAAGTGTAGTAAGGGAAAGGGCAGGGTAAGAGAAGGGAGTACAGCGCAAGCTGAGTTGACAGCGTTATATATACCAAGTGTAGTAAGGGAAAGGGCAGGGTAAGAGAAGGGAGCGTGTTCGTACAATCTGGTCGTGGTTGGAGGACAGCAAAAAAGGAGAGAAGTGGAAGAGAAAGAGAGAGAGAGAGAAAAAAATCAGACATTTTCAATGTCACGCGGTTCAAACATGAGAGGGGGGGATGATGAAGATGAACAAACGTTTATTATAGAGCAAAGGGTAAGGGAAGGGGGTGCGCTCAGCCTCCTATATCCAGGAGACGCGAGAGGACGCCACCATCAGCGCCCGGTCGACCAGCATAGCTTGATCTTTACGGGCGAAGCTGGTCAGCAACCTCTCCCACTGCTCACGGGAAGGGGTAGGGGTCAGTCAGTGAGGTAGGGGTGGAGAGTGCGGGCATTCAATGACAAGATGGAAAGTGTCTAGTGGGGTATTACGTGGTTGACAGGTTTTCGGGTAGAGCGTTGGAGTAATGTCGTGAAGTCGTGTACAGTTGTAGTAAGTATCTGTTTGTAGGCGTCGCCAGGTGTGTGCTTGGGCGTGCGTGAGTGAGGGGTGCGGTGGAGGATGTTTGTAGCGGAGGTGGCTGTAGTGGGTGAGAATGGCTTCAGTGGTGGTTAGGGAGCAGAGGGAAAAAATCAACTTTGCAACCTTTGCAACCATTGCAACCTCATTTTCCTCTAACGATTTCAGATTTACAATCCGTTTTTTTAGCTCGAGAAGGCGCGAATCAAGCGGCCGTCCACTAGCGGTCTGGTCTGTACAAGCCATGGAGGGGAAATTGGAAAACCTGATTGGCTCTTTCGGTTTGCCGCTTAGCAGCCGCTCCACCGCCGACAAACTTTTCTGACCCAGCTACATCGACGGCGGAAGAGGTTTTTTCCGCCGCCGGGCGTCGGGCGCGCGCCGCCGGACATTGTTCATCGTCTTTTCGTCGGATATTCGCTCCATGTACTCTGGTCTTCGCGCGACAAGAATACGAAGAAAATTCGTAACTTCGTGGAGCGCACAAAAAAAAAAAAAAAACGGACAAGGACAGATGGAGGCGACGGGCACAAGTGCAAACTTCCAACTTAGCTTTATTTAACAAATGCTCGAATTTAAACATGGAAGCGGCCATTATCATAAACAAACGAAGAAAAGAATAGAACACGACCAATTGGGCCTCATAGAATTTGCATACAAAATTATTCGCACAACGATGTGACGTCGACAAAAGGCAGCACAAGGCATTGACTAAGGAGGCACCCCCCCCCCCCCCCATTTGTATAGCCAATCTCCTTATCAGACAAGGCCACGGACGGTGCGGGCGCACGCAACGATATCCCAGGCGTGCTATTTCGGCCCCCTCAATTATTTCCCTGGTCTACTGGTTGGCGTGTCGAGGAATGACGGCACAACTCTCAAAGAGGGGCGTACAACCGCAATCGCGGCAATGAATGCCCAAGTGACCCTTGACAACTTTATGAACGTTGCAGTCGTGCTCTCGGAGCCGGAACTTTACACAACGACCGGTTTTCCCGACATATACTTTACTGCATTTCAGGGGAAAGGCGTACACAATGTTTCCTACGCATGAAGCGCGTTACAGGAAGTTATGGATTACCGCTACCAACTAGCCCAAGCCCAAACTCTGCTAAACCGAGAAAATGCCGAGCGCTCGTGAGCTCGTGCCTCACGACGACCGCCGAGCGTTCCCGGCTCGCGTAGTGGGTTTAGCAAAAAAAAAAAAAAATCTGGCGAAAACCTTCACGAGCGCATCGCGTTGCCTAGCGACCAACAACGCCACAGATGGCGCAACACCTGCTCCGCGGAACCTCCACGCGACTCCAGCAACGCCGCGAACGCGTCGGTCACGCACGTTCCGCCGCTGCGCCCCAGCTGTCGTTAAGGGCTACCGCGCTTGTAGGGCTTGGCATGAGGAACACTACGATATCGATGTATATGACGATGACTACTACCAGCACAGTACAAAACGACAACGGAACATGCAAATAAACAAGTTCACACTAGTACAAATGCGTGGCGATGTGTCCTTCAGTGCTCACGTAGAAAGAAATCCTGCAGCTTCGCTATGGTTTAAGCCTTGCGCGACTTAGTGCAAGTTTCGCCAGTTTTTTGTTGGCCCACAAGCATGGCTTCTCCACTCAAAGTCACGGCGGCTCTAATTTATCTTGAGTAGGTTTATCATCTCGAATGATAAAGATTCAGAATTACTTCAGGTGGCCTCGACTTGCTTTTTGAAACTGTTCGCCGAATGATTTCTTGCTTCTACTGCTTGCGAACGCCATAATAGGAATGCTGAGCAAGTTTAACCGGAAGCTTTAAACGCAAAATTAGGCAACCGAAGCGGCTCTTCCTTTTGCTTAAAAACTACAATTATTAGAAATTCGCCTTTGTGCCCCTCAATTGATTTTTTTCGTTTGCAAACTTCAGAGTATTTGTTGGGGACCTCACTGTGTTCATAACAGTTTAAAAATCCCTCTTTGCTGCTTCTTCTTACGTTTATATGAGCGGCGTGTTTTTGCTTTTCTTAAAGCACGTGAGGTCAGAAGTATCTACTTCTATGCTTTGTCCCGATTTAATTCTCACTGCACTATACATCTTAATGGTGGTTCACACATTTCAAATTCTGAATTGTGCAATCCTGGTTTGATGAACATTTTTTAACAACTGGTATTTAATTTACCTACACAGAAGGTATGGCGGTTTCTAGGCATTTTATAAACATCGACTGATTCCTTTGTTGATTACTATTATGACTGCGGTCATTAGTATTATTATTGCTTGTCTAAAAATACAGAAATAGAGAGCAGACCCCTCTATCAATGTGACAGGCTCCCAACGTTGAGAAAATGCGAGCGCTCTGCCCCTGCCATCTAGGCGGCCCGACGGGGAGGGCGTAAAATGAACAAACAATCAAACAATTTCATTAATGGTATCCGGCTTGGCAACGCATACGTGGTCGGAATCCTTTGGATGTGGTCGGAATCCTTTCTAGATCCGGAGCGGCTTCTTGTGGCGATTCTCGATCCATAACGTCCACCCAGGCAAATATCATCGGGATGCTCGAGTGGACGAAAGCTCGCTAAAATCAGGAACAAGGTCACACGGAACCTCAACGAGGGTTCTGTCGAACGGCTCACAGAGTTCTCGTTGTTACTGGGACAATGTCATCATTCGGGCGGAATCGAAACACGCCGATGTCAAGAGCATACATAAGCCGAATAAACCACTAGGATTGAAGACCTTATCGGAATTTGATGTTACTCAGATTTTCCATGGGAAACTTTACGAAAATGTAGTACTAAATCACCTTCAACCGTACATTCAGAAGCTACAATTAATCCCGCAGTCCTTCTTCGTATACTTAGTAAATTTCTGAGCCCGGGATGTTATTCTTCAGTTTAAAGAAAAGGCGATCCTGAGCGAATCGCGAAAACAAACAAGAGCAATTCTTGCTCTCTATCCCCGAGACCCGTTCGGTAATGTAAGCCACCAACGCATACTACACAATTAGCTCAACCAGCTGCGGTGTCAAGACCTACAAATAAATATATAAATCATTTCTCACGGACCAGACAGCCATAATTGCGATCGGGTCTCTTGCAACTGACAAGATGAGCTTATATCAACAGTGGTAGAGCACTAGGCAGGTGAGAGATACAGCACGGATGCACGGCACCGGCCGTGAGAGGTACCTGCTCCGCACAGCAGGCGCTGTGGATAATGAGTATTGTGGAGCGGTAGCGATGATGGTGACGGGCGCTGCCCTAGTGAGGATGATCATGCCGCTATAATTAAAAAAAAAACGTACGCTCCAACACGTTTCTTCACCGAAAAAAGATATTAGTAGCTACCTATCTCAGTTACTCTAACAAATAAAACAAATCAAACGGCTGGGGGAAAGCACGCGAATGAAACTCGCCAAGCTTATAACTTTTCGTTGTTGTTTTTAATGTTCTTGTTTGACAAAATGATAGGTTACAAAACAGAATGGTAGAAAAACAAGGATATGTTGATAGTTCTCGGGCTAAAATACTATAAGCTATGGCTTAAAAAGAACGCCAGATTTCAACTTCAAGTAAGGCATGGTCACTAAGTACAAAAGTCCGAGTGTTTCGTTTTTCCTTTTACAGGTGTAGTTTACTTCAGTGTCACAAGGGTATTAATTCCGAGAAAAAATAAAAAAGAAATGAATGTGAAACCAATATATCTGCAGTCAGGGACTAACAAGAAAAGAACTCCACTTTCACTTGCGCTAGCTCCATTCACGGAACCACTGTACCTAATTGCGAACCATGTACTATTTAACTGTCCGCGCCAGTATACGTATCCATGCGCCAACTGCTGTCGTTCGGAGGGCTCTCTTCGAATGGAGAAATAAAGCCGCAGAACAAGCCGCCTTTCAACGAGCCACGCTACGCGTTTGGAAGGTCATTTGGGAAAAACGCGCGGGAGGAAAAATAAATCCGATCGTTTTCTTTTTGGCGCGCTCTTCCGCCTAGGTTGTGGAGAGGTCGCTGGCGCCCCGACAACGTACCGTGAAGACGTCACGGTGAAAGGCTTTATAAGCCGATAAACGGCAAATGGGCGCCTTGGCCGCCACACGTGAATCGGCGCTCGTGAAACCAGGGGCGTCCGCTGGCGATGTTGTGGGCTGTCCCGACCACTCGCGTTTAGAGCACCCAACGTGTTTCGGCCGGAAGGGTCGCAAAGCTGATTTGATCTAGTCGTGAACTTCAACTTAAAACAATAGCTCGGGAGGAAAGCGAAGTATGTAGTGGAGTTTTTTTTATCTATCTTCTTCTGTGGATTCGCTAACTTCGCAAGTTGTGTTGAAAGGATTTTTTGGT
The DNA here is from genome assembly GCF_048455015.1 of Haemaphysalis longicornis. Classification (NCBI taxonomy): domain Eukaryota; kingdom Metazoa; phylum Arthropoda; class Arachnida; order Ixodida; family Ixodidae; genus Haemaphysalis; species Haemaphysalis longicornis. The sequence continues at coordinate 229,504,450 of NW_027526203.1, read as the reverse complement.
AGGTAGGGGGAGGGCAACATGATGTCCCCAGTGATCTCGGTCTCTTCGCCAGCCTTGTGGATCTTCGTTCTGGGGTTCCTTGTGTGCACCAGTGCGACGTCAGTGATCGATGACGCGAGGACAGAAGCCCCGGCGACCGAGCCACCGCAGCCGAAATACGCCGATAGGTTCAAACAGCTAATCGCCAACTTGTTGGACGGGGCATCGACTGGGTTCAAGCGGAAGCTCCTGAGCGCCGAACTGTCGACCGAGTGCACCCTGGGACTGCTCAAGTTTATTCGTGGCATCAAGAACCTGGAACCGTGGGCGATGAGAAGTGAGTGAGTTCACCCCAAGTGCACTGTTGGCGGCATTCCTTCCGCTCTCCGCGTTGAATGTGCGTGAATTTGTAGCGAAAGTATTGTCAGGACGTTGAAATTTTTGAGCCTCATTGACAAAGTTTCATCAGCGCAAGGATCTTGCCGTAGCAGTTAACTACGGTCAGACTTTGTAGTTGATGAAAGGATGTGAGCCGCGTGATACGCTTTTATATGCGGAGTACCTTAGGACTGCCCAATGTCCGTCCGCGTCCGTGCCCATAGCATTTACAGTCGTAAAAAATCACACAGGCACCGGCAGGATTCGAGCCGGTGTCTGGTAGACCAGGCAGAGTTAGTGTCAGTCGTCTTACCCATTGGGCTACGACCGTGAGTTAGTGCCCGAGCGTCAAACGGCTTACTCCCTCGCCTGTAACGGTGCGGAGTACCTTAGGACCTCCCAATGTCCGTCCGCGTCCATCGGTGCGCACACCACCATCAAGCCAAAATCAAGCGAAATTCGATTTGAGCCGTGAGTTGCAGTTTCATTTAGGGAATAATCAAGGTGCAACTCACAGCTCAAATCGAACGACTGTCGGGGAGCAAATCGGATGTCACTCGGGGCGCAACCTGGATATCATTTCGAGTATCCGTACTCCGCACCCTCGCCATCGTCCTGGAAATTCTGCCATTTTTGAACGGGCTTATAAGCAATACCGGAAAACTTCACGAATGGCGAAGAAAAGTTCCCGTAGGGACTTTCAGATGGAGGCGAAAAGCAAAAACGCCCGTGTGTACGACATTTCGGCGCACGTTAAAGATCCCCAGGTGGTCGAAATTAATCCGGAGCCCTCCACTACGGCGCGCCTCATCGCCTGCGCTGCGTCGGCGCGTTAAACCCTGCAATCAATCAATCAATCAGTTCCCGTAGGGACGACTCGACAACGATCGTGCGATATGAAATTGTGAAGCTACACAAGCCTCTCACTGATCGCTCTAGGATGAGATAAGTTGCCACTGCGTAGAATTTCTTAGAAAGAAGGAAGATATCGATTGGTGATCTGTATTGTTCTTTACATTTGGAAGTGAAAAAGTTGTCTTTCCGCCCAAGTTATCAATTCTTTTAACAACACTTTAAGGCAATCTCGTGGTTCAGCTTTACCACAGTGCATGCGGTTGATTAATCAATGCCACCAGCAAAGCTAATTCTGCGAATGACAGCGACGATCGTGCAGCTTGATTCCAAAATGCGATCTGCCCTGTGGCGCGGCGCGATGCAGAACGGCATGCTTTCACTGCGTGATGCCAGCGCGCAGAATGAACTGTTCACACGGGGCGGCCTCTGTAGCATCCACCGTGGTCCCGCGTAATTCGCAACAACAGCGCCAAACCCTCCCCTAGTGGTACGTGGCTTCTGAAAAAACGTTGCACTTATCGTCATGGCAACGAGTGGCGAGGGGAGAAAGGAGGTTGGTGACGTCGCGGACGCTGCTGACGTCATTTTTCCCGCGGCAGCCAGGCCAGGCCGCCGCGCGCCGGCCCCTAAAACCGACGCTCGCCCAACTTTCGCGCCTGCCGCCGGTCGCTGCCTCATGGGCCGCTCGGCAATGGCCCCAGGCGCGAAAATTGGACGAGCGGCGGCGATGACTGGAAATGGCCGCCGCCCGTCGTTTCTTATGTGTGCATTACGTGTTGAATAATTGAACGAAGAAAACATGTAGGTAATAGTATGTTTTCTGGTGTCGAATTGTTGTCTTTGTGGCGACATTAATTGGAGTGTTACACAAACATTCTTTTTGCTTTGCATTTATTCAAAATTCATACGAGGACGTCTTTGATTCGAAGTCATGAAAACACATGTACTACACTCATATATTGCACATACATTTTATGTACACAGTATTGGGCTAAGCCAAAATATGACATATGCAAATTTAGGCATACAATATTGTACCATAGGACAAAAAACGTGCTACATACACATTTACAATAACACGGTTAGGCGGACTAGTTGGTATTCTGAATTCATGGCTGTAACTTTTGCGCAACTGTAGACGGAAACAGATACATGTCTTCGTGTCCGTTTTTGTATCTGTCTCCGTCTAAAGTTGCGCAAAAGTTACAGCCATGAATACACATTTAGGTACAGAATACTTGATTACGAAAGAAGAACTTCGAAAGTTCTAGTCCCTACACAGATTTTTTTTTTCGCGCACACATCGGCGGGAGAAGAAAAGAACTTTAAAGTTCCACTCAATGTATACTTATTTCTTGGGCTCACCTCGAGACAGGAATGTTCCTTAGACATTAAAAAAATTCGTTTCAGTTCAGAGACAATAATTGGGAACCCATATATTAGAAGAAAGCACGGACACGTATGCTTCAGGCCCTGCCTTTCGGGCGAGTTAACGCAAACTCTGAAAGAAAGCGTTGACCCGCCATTAACCTGCATACACTTCTGAGAAATCATGTTCACACCAACAAAATGCAGCCATAAAAAACTGTTGCAACACAATGACCGCACTATAGACACTCATTGCTGGATTATATCTACGTAGAAAAACAATGCGCAACCATGTGCACGTCGTAGAACACAGAACCCAAATCGAACGCACCCGTATTTTCTTTTAATGGCGCGTGAATTAACAGTCTGCTTACCGGGGGTGGAAAGGAAGGCGGGGGGGGGGGGGGGGGGGAGACACCCAGAAAAAAAAGCTTTCCTGTATTGTAAGCCGCAGATATCGGCCAGGTTGTTACAAGCTATACCCTCTAGCTCGTGTCTGGGCAGCGCCTCTTATCTCACCCTGTCCGATACGGCATGACCACCGGGCATGACCATTCTAACTTCAGAACTATGAAACACCAAACCCACTCGCCATAAGATGACAAGGCGCGGGCGCGCAGTTTAGATTGAACAGCAAAGCGGGCAGATTTCGTGTGTAAGTTCTTCGCACATATTATTAAGGGGAAAACGTGCGCGTATATAATTTCTGTGTAGAATTAGTGTATTATTTGTAAACACAAAAAGTTCCTTGATCTTTTGCGAGAAATCTGTCCAGGGCTTAAAATGCGAAGATGACCCATCTGATTAGGCAAGCCTGCAATGAAGTAACGAAATGAGGAAGCAGGTAAGAATGGAAGCCGCCAGATCAAAGAGCAGAGTGTGGGAGCCTTTATTCATTCTCGGTAAACAGAGCACGGAGTATGTGCCATTTGTCGGAGCGGAGCAATTTTCTTTTTTTTTTTCGTGCCGTAGGGCCTTGAGTAGCTTCACCTGGACGCTAGATGTCCCTCCCTGAGCGCTATAGAAACCTTCGTTTTTCTTTATTCTTCATTCAACCCATAGCTGCATCACCCCAAGGCGTTACGGTGACACATGTTTAAAATTATGGTCATATTCACAGTGAGGTTTTAATTTATAGTCGACTCCTTTCAGCAGTGAAAGCCATTTCTAAGTAATGCTTTGTCAAAAAAAAAAAAAAACTGGTAAAGATTCTAGGCCTTGCTCAGTAATTCGCAAGCCTTGAAGAATGCTAATTTTGTTGTTACAGATAACATGGTTCCTGCAAATAAGTATCGTTTTCGTATTCCCGTTTTGTTATTATAATAAATATAGAATCTTCAATTGCAATTTTCTGCGACGCGATGAAAGAAGCTACCAACTGAATTTTATTTACATAGAAGTACAACTTATTCACCATATATCGTCCGAGGACGAACCTTGCTGCCTTGTACTGAATGTTTTCTAACTTGTCACTGGCAGTATACCATTACGGGATACCAGACTGCGGAGGTGTATTGAAAAGCTGGTTGAATACACGTCACACACGGAGTTCCTTAAATAGCCGTTGATGCAAAACTCCCGAGTTACGCTCAATGAAATTTAATACTTCATAAAACTTCTTCTTGGGCGAGTTATTTCATAACTACAAAAACAGGTTTAGCGCAGTGAAAATATACACTCCCAGTCTGGTCACTGTCTTGATCTTCGCTGCGCAAAACCTTCTTTTGTAGAAATTTAATACTCTCGCAGCTTTTGCGACAACGTAACGCTACTTACTTTTAATGAACAGTGTGATGACACCGAAATATCCAACTATTTATACATTATTTGCGCGGTTACTTCAACATCATTTATTTGGAATGAAATTTCAGTCTTTTTCTTCTACAATTATAGAGTTCAAATACAGTTTTCACGTCATACACCAGCCATAAATACACACCAAGTCATTTCGTAGTGTGCTGATATCTTCGAAGGCATCACTACTTGTCTTTTGATACACGACGCTATCACCTCCCCTGCGAAAAGCCGAATTAGCGATAAAATCCGAATTAGCGATAAAATGCCTAAATAGGTATATCATACATACATATCAAGAACAACAATGGAAATAAAACAGAGCCCTGCGGATAACCTGAAGCCACATAAACATAATCGGATGCATTTCCGTTGAAAGAATACACTGGCGACGCTGCTGTAAATAATTTAAATCGAGCTTATCTGACTTAAATTTCAATAAACAGCTGAAATTACCTGAGGAGGAGGGTAAAGTCAGAATGGTATTTTTAGTGAAAACCAGGAAAATTATAGTAGACCCACCGCCATTCGTCAATGGCGTCAGAATTCAATTCCTTGCTTGGTAAGAGGCAGTTCTTTGCTTATATTAGACGAGTCGACTGCGCATGCTATTGATATCAACAAAATCAACCGGAAATTAACATCTTCCTTTTTGGAATTACGTTTGTGGATTGGTCCAATTTGTAGCATCTTCCAATCAAATTGGAAAGACATCAGCCGATTAATGTTTGTAGTAATTAGCTAATGATAAATAGAAGTAGGATTACTACATAGTTTATAAACATGCGGAGAAATGACATCCGGACCGTCGCTTTTAACCAATTAATTAAGCATTTATACGTGGACTTAACGGGGAAACCCGTCTGTCCGTCTATAACGCTTGATGTGTCAGGCATTCGCCGCATACAACAACGACATTACTAAAGGCCCCAGGCGTTGATAATTTCTTACAATGACGCCTATATTTCCTCTACCCGCCGCGGTGGCTCAGTGGCTATGGCGTTCTGCTTCAGAGCACAAGGACGCGGGTTCGATTCCCCTCCGAGGCGGCCGCTTTTCTGATAGAGGCGAAAAGCAAAAACGCCCCTGTGTTCGAGATTTCGGCGCACCTTAAAGATCCCCAGGTGGTCAAAATTATTCCGGAGCCCTCCACTATGGCGCGCCTCATCGCCTGTGTAGCGTCAGCGCATTAAAACCTACAATTAATCAATCTATCTAAGTTTCTTCTAAAAACGCCTTCTCAGCAAATCCCTTGGTTCAGTAATGAAACCGTCTTTCAACGGACTTGATGTACAGCATTCCATGGGTATACATGAGAAACATAAAGGGTTGACAGCGCATAAACACGACGACACAAGGAAGAGAAGACAGGACAAGCGCTGAACTACAATTTATATGTCTTTCATGGCGAAATAAAAAATCAGTTGTAGTTCAGCGCTTGTCCTGTCTTCTCTTCCTTGTGTCGTCGTGTTTATGCGCTGTCAACCCTTTATGATGCTACACCAACTAGCCCACCAAGCCATCCTCGTGGTATACATGAGAGAGAGAGAGAGAGATCAAACTTTATTTATAGCGGCCCATGTCCGGGCTGCCGAAAATGTGGTTCTGGTGGGCCTGGAAGACGTTCAGGTGGGAATTCCGCAGGTGTCAGGGTCCCGCACGTGGGCAATGTGCCGGGCGTTTACGGAAGTATCAATTCTGGCGCGTTCACATTTTCATATGACTTGCTCCAAATATTTTCCCAGAAAAATTTCTTTCCTGCGAATCCTTCGTCCTATAGGTGGTAGTCACTGAAAAGTTTAGCGGGCGATTGCTTCGCTTGGCAACACTGAAAACCGCCATGTCCGTGGCCACTGTGCCTGCGCATGTTCTTTGCGCCCGCATCTCGCAGAAAACAAACATCAACGTGTATCGCCTGCCGCGTTTCAACCCGATATTCGGTGGTGGCGTCAACAGATATATTATTAATCGCACTCACGTTACGAGGTGGCTCTCTACTTGCCCTCGAGCACTTCGCATCCGTCGTCTAGGCCGTGGCGTCAACAGATGTGAATAATAGCCGTGACATTTTGAAGTCATGCTAGCATAGAATAGAGAAATGTAAAGATTGGAAAGGCGAGGAAAGAGTAAAGACGAGTAGTTCCACTGTGGTTGATCCCGTCGCACACGACAAGCCTCGAACACTGCTGGCTGGCGTCACGCTGCGTCCGGGAGTCGAGAAGCCTCGAAGGAAACGGTGAAGCGTGGAGGCGAGTGAGCTTGCTGTGACACCGAGAGAGTATGCGGCGGTTCCAACCACTTCGAAGTTCGCTGGAACGAAGTGTGGCCACCAGACGGGTAATGGGGAGCGGGAGCTGGTATTCAACGGCCCACTCCAGCAGGGCGAAAGCCGGGCGACATCCAAATCCAGGGCGGCGGCCCGCGTGGACAACGGGCCGCCGAAACGAAATCCCTCCGAGAGCGGGTGTGGCGAAAACAACGCTATTCGATACCCCCCGGCTCCGTAATCGAATGTGCGCGGCGGAACCGCGTGAGACCTGATAGCGCATTCCGCCGGGGCGAGGAACACTTGTGGCATGTCACTTAGAGTGAAAGGAATACACCAATGTTTCTTCGCCATGTAATCTTTTGATCTCGGTGAGACGGCCTGATACGTGTGCCGCCATGAGGGTGGCCGCGCGTCCCCACTGATAAGGCGACACACATGGTTGCCGGCATGCGCGCCACGCCAGTGAATCCAATCTATAGGCAGACCTTCAGGAAGTGGGTTCTGGTTGAGATGATTGAGAGTGATCTCCCCTCAACGATGTGGTGAGGGGAGGATGAGGCCCTGTGCCGAATCATGGAGGCCCGATGTCCAAGTTGGCAGTCTGCGTAGGTATCGATGCGCGCAGAAATAGTTTCGGTTGAAACACGATGCACGGACCGTGCAATAGCAGGGAGTTCTAGCTCTACATGACCGTCTACTTCAGCGTCGTCCATGAAGGCGGATTCTGTGATGGTTGAGCGGGGTGCGGGGTAAAATAACGCTCCCTCACCTCTGCCCCACGAAGGGCTGCGTCCGTGCAAACGCGCTTCCAGTGTGGTGATGCCCAGCGACGTGTTGCACATAGTGACTAGCGAAGGTTACACGGCGTTGCGGATGTCAGGGGGACCGTATTGTGGGGTATTGTTGCATTTTCTCCAAGTTTGGTGTCTTCACAGGGAGAAACATTTGCCGGGATTAATGGAATTTCTGAGGCGGCTTGGCCAGTAGTGTCCTTACTTGTTTTCTGGGCCTCAGGCGTTTTTCCTGTCCTGACGCGAAGCCTTTACAGGAGTACGAAGTATGGTAGCTATGTGCACCGATGCATTTCCTCGATTCAAGTATGTTCAGAAAGGCCTGTCACCATGCGTATGGCTTCATTGGGGAGTACCTTGAGCTGAGTCTAGTGCCGAACTAGAAGGTTGTAAGAAAGAGCTGTATACAGTAAGCTTGACGTCAGCAGCGAACATACCAGGCTGTGCATACTTCTGTGCAAGCGCCTCCAATGCGGAAGTCGACCACCTTCACCAGACGCGTTGTTTTGTGCCATGCCTAGCAAAGCTCGGTAAACTACTGTCCAACTGTGATCACCTCGTGCACAGCCATTCCGTGCACATGCATTGGCCTTTCCGTCCGCTCTGGCTTATTCCCTCAAAACAGAGTGGAAGATGAATTTCGTTTTGTGGCGTACTGCGCATCCCAATGTATGGGGTCTTCTCAATTGAATAAATCATGTCAGAGCGGGAAAGGTAATCGTCGATAGCGTTGAGCGCTACTGTCGAGCTCTCTGCTGATGAGCTACTGGGCTGGAGTTGGTTCACAGCAAATATCATCGTTTCACTTACAATACCGTGCCCGCTGTGATCAGTGAGAATTATTGGCTTTGGAGAACATATGGCGAATAAAGTTTGGTTCAGTTGGTATATATATGCTGCACACTGATTCTAACAATATGCTTAACACAAATTTTTAATATCCGGGGCAGATTTTGAATTTCTACCCGTCTTGCCTTCCAGAGAGTTTTATTATTGATATTTCCCCTGTCACTTTAAGGCAATAAATCAAAGCGTGTAAAACCTCCATCGGTTTCTGGAGTGCTAAAAAACTGGCCAAAAGAAGCGCGGCCTACGCCTCCCTCCTTTGGCGAGACGTCTGACCATCAGAGCTTTCTTGCAATGGCTACGTCGCTGAGCTGTTACATGAACTCACGCAAGGCCTAAAAGCGCTTTAAAGAGTAAATGAAAAAAAAAAAAGAAAGCATGGAAGTTCATCGAGCGGTGCGTAAGGTTCGTAAACGTTACTACTTTTTTGTCTTATAGGGACTCTGAAATGTAAACGGCAGTTGGGCTCCACAAGTATATTACAGCGCCATCTATACAAATATACAACTCATAAAATCAGAAGTTGCTTATTAACGCCGAAAAATTTCAAAGCGTGAAAGCAGGTATCGTTGCCTGATACGTTATTTCGCACTACGATTTCTGACATTACAAATTACGAATAGAGAAGCAAGTTGGTGGAGAGAAACAATATTTTTAGTGGCGGAGGCGGTGAATCTTGTCTAAGCTTTTTAATGCGAAAGCAGTAAATGCCCCATTGCGCAAAATTTCCGCGTATGCCATCGACATGACCCAGACGATGGTCCGAAAGTGGCCGACAGTGCAAGCGAAAAGCCAATAAGAGCAAATTTGGGTTCCGGGATACGAACCCGGATCTTACAGAACGTCAGTTTTGCACGCATACCCCGCATCATGGCCGATTCTTGTCTCTAGCTTACAAGTGAATGCGTTGTGGTCTTCGTCAGAGAAACATGTGTTAAATGTATGTACTGAGGCCTGCAGGAGTAATTTTAGCATGCCAATTACGAAACTAGCGGCGCCCGTTTACACTAGCAGCAAATATGTAGGGCGTACACGGGCGAACAAGGGCCAAGAAGACAAAGAAAAAAAATAAGAAAAACGACGCGAAGGAAAATGATCTCCATGATGCTAATAAGAGGACACAGTAGCACTACTGGATGTCCATAGGAGTAATTTGAGCATGCTAATTACAAAAGTAGCAAAGCGAGTTTCTGCAAATGTAGTACTAATGTAGTACTGTAGTACTAGTATGTAGTACTAATGAAGGTGGTTCGCCACGTTTCTCAGTAATAGTAACCGAGAGAAGAAAATGACGCAATCAAAAATTAACGTCGTCATCATCGTTGTCGTCATAAACGTCGTCGTCATCATTGTCGTCATAATCATTATCACCACCACCGTCGTCGTCGTCATCATCATCATCGTCATCTCGTCGATGGTAGTGAGAAGACGCAGTTACACAACTGGGTACGTTTATGAATGAATGCGATGGACTCTGAGACGTCTTCTTTAGCGGCTGCTGTGAGACGTGGCTACCCACAGAAGTACCCCTCAGAAGAAGATGCAAAGGAACGCAGAAATGCCGCACGCACGGTGAGCAAAAAGCTATGCGCTAGCTCCTTCAGTTAAAATCACCGCCAGCCAACACCACCGGAACCATTCCACTTCACCGGAGCGAATGCGAGGCCGTTTATGGTGTATACTACCACCGAACTCTACAGGTCGCGAAGCGTTCTTTTTTTACTTTTCGTGATCTCTGTAAACACGACTTAAAGTTTTTTCACGGAGCCAGTCAGCTGCATGGGCACGTCGCAGCACGTCTTGAACAAAACTTCCAGGCCACGCCAGCTGAGCGTTTTTTACAGAACCTTGTACAGATTGCCACGTTCGTGGCACCACTCACAAGCCCTGCTTAACGCTAATTAATGACGAGGAACAGTTGTGTCTTCTTGGAAGTTAACGCATGAAAACAGGTAAACGCAGAAAAGCGTCGTGGGCAGCCCCCCCGTAACCAACGATGATTGAGCACAGCGTGTATACAAAACAGCGCCATTCGATTGACGGGGCTTGCCGCTTCACAATCTCTCTTTGCGGCGCACGGGTACATGAGTGTGCTGGGTGCGGGTTTCTATTTCAACGGGAGGCGCAAATGCGACTCCTGCACATCTTGCAGTGTTCGACGCGTCCGGCAAGTACCCCAACGGGGTTCTGCAAGGTACCCGTACTGACTTGGGCGCCTTCGACGAGTGCGTGGAGACCGTGGTGCACGACGAGTATGGCAACGAGAAGGTGCGCGGACAGTACTGCAACTTGCAGCTGTACGCGGGCAACAAGACGGACCTGGACGACTACATCAATAGGGCCATGCAGATGACCCACCCTCGGGTGAGCTGAGTCTCCTTCGTCCGAGTATTTCTTGCACTCATAACAAACAGTTCTACCCCTTGCATGGCGCATATATTACAATCCCGAAAACTGTGTGTATTGCTAATTGGTGCAACGTTGGTACCTACACAGACACAGAAGTTTGGCAGCATTTTTTTTATTTTTTGTTTTGAAGATGCTTCAAACTGTCATTTTACTGAGAGAAGCAATGTGGACCGGCCGCGATGGCTCAGTGGCCAAGGCGCGTTGTGCTGCTGAGTCCAAGGAAGCGGTTTCGATTCCGGCCGCGGTGGCTGCTTTTCTCTTTGAGGCGAAAAGCGAAAAACCCGCGTGTCGAGAATTCAGCCCACGTTGATGATCCTCACTGGTGGCCAAAAATTAATCCGGAGTCCTCCACTACGGTGTATAGCGATGGCGAGCGAGAGGAACGAGCTTCAGGGGTTGCTATGAAGGAGGCTGGTCAAGTGGCGACAGGAGTGACCGCAAAGTTCACCAGAGTTAAACAGAAGATCAACAGAAGGACCAATAAGGGTTTCTTGCCTGCACCATTGTCTGTACAATTGTCTGTACAATTTTCGAAAGTTCTAAGCATCCTCCGTAAATTTCTGTTTTGCTGCCAGCAATTACAATACTAAGAAGGGCGTACACTAATCCGAGAATAAAATTTGGATGAAAGCAAACGACGACAGGCAAACGTATCCTCCCCACCAATGCGACTAAGCTAGGCTGGAAGAGCAGCGGTCTCGCCGCGGTGGCTCCGCGGCTAAGGCGCTGTGCTGCCGAGGCCAAGGCCGCAGGTTTGATCCCGGTAGTGGTGGCTGCTTTTATGATGGAGGCGAAAAGCGAAAACGCCCGTGTGTTCGAGATTTAGGCCCACGTTAAGATCCCCACCAGGTGGTCAAAATTAATCTGGAGACCTCTACTACGGCACGCTACAAAGCCGAGGTGTAGCTTCAGGGCGTTAAACCCTATAATATGAACCTGAGAAACAACCGTAGGACTTTCGACGAGATAATAGCCCGACAGAATAACAGAAAACACAGGAGCCAATGGGAACGTACTGAAAAAAATTCAAACACTCTGAATTGTCAGCAGGCATTTTTGATGATTTATCGTTGAGGAGAATGCGTTCGGAAAAAGCACCAGAGGGGTGTGCTTGGCATGCCTTCAATTTTGCACTGCTAGAAAATGAAGAACTGTGAGAAATGGCAGCTAAATGGGGAATGGGGGCGATGATACATCCTAGGTCCTTGTTCAAAGACACGTATGTATTGTTGAATAATTATGCCGGATCTCAGAGTGCGGTTGAAGAAAGATTTGAAATTTATTTAGTCGTCGAACACGGCTTGCAGAAAAAAATCTCAGCAAGCTCGAAATTGGCGCAATATTTTCGTGTTTAATTACTTCAGATTAGCATACTTGCTCTAAAAGCAATAAGGTGGGAGCGGGGCTACGCACCGCTGCTACACATGGGACATGGAGTAGTGGAAGGCTTGACCACTGGGGGTCTTTAATGTGCCCCGAAATCTCGGCACACCGGCGTTTTCGCTTTTCGCCTCAATCAGAAAAATGGCTGCTGTGGCCTGGTTAGAACCCGACTGCTTCGGGTCAGCAGCACGAAGCCTTAGCCATTGAGCCTCTAGGCCGGGTCGCTGCAAGCAATTACGGACTGTTAGCGTCGGAAGAAAAAAAAAAGAAAACCTCGCAAGTTTTTGACCCGACTTTGAGAAAATTTTCCTTGAAGTCTGACAATGTTAAGGTACGTATAAGGGTATTAATTACTGTTTCTGCCAGTATTAGGTGTTCTGGCAAGAGAAGTTTTGGCGAAGAAAAAAACTGCATGAACGAGCCACAATAACACAATGTCTAAATCGTCCAGTTTCTATGGACGTGGGCTCGGTTCGATTCCCACAAAACGGGAGCGGTATTTATGATGGAAGCGAAATACACAGCTGCAATGTGTGTAACCTTGTAGCTCACGTTAGAGTCCTTAGTGGTCACAGTATTTCCTTATTTTCCACGGCATGCTTTATGATTCAGTTGTTGCTTCCGGACGTTATTTATGAATGCCAAAATGAGAAAGTAGCAAACGTTTGACTGATTGTAGTCAAGGCGGCAAGCTCCCTTTCTTTCCGTGAGTGGCAGCCTTTAGTTATGCCTGAGCGGCTCGCTTCTTACATTGCCTGCAGTGATCTCAGTTCCATGGAAGCAACATCCAAAAATTAAAATCTCCCCTAACGTGAAAACTCAAAGGGGGGGGGGGGGGGGTTGGCGAAGCATGCAGTGTTTAAGTGTATTATTGGCGCCTTGGTGTTTCTTCCAACGGAGATGAAACCGTTGGGGGGTAGATGTATATACAGATTTGCTGTAAAAGTCTCGTGTCATAAGCTCGAAGCGTTCTATCACGGGGCGTTCGAAAATGAGTATCGTTTTTTAGCACAGTGACTACATAGTACTACGATGACATGAGACGACGACGACATGAGATGCTGACACCCCCAGCCCTTAAGGGGCTTCGCCCCTTAAACAAGATACGCAAACTCGTTCGGCAACTCCCTCATTGAAGTCTCTTGACACTCAACGAAAAAGAATTGAGTCCCAAATTTTTCGTGGCATGTAGCGAATCTGGCTCTACTGCAATAACACCGCTGGTCTGGTCTCACGCTGAGGAATGTGACCCCGGATTGTGATATTTTGGGGCAAATTCTACACTTCAACTGAATAATTTTGTTTCTGTGCATTATTTTTGCGATATGCTGAAAAAAATATGCGCCAAAAAATAGCCACAAACACAACTACTACAAAACTCGCAGTTGACGTGTCTTGCGAAAGTTGCAATATTACTTCTATTGGCTTAGCGACTTCCGGGGCCGGCGTCGAACCTGTGTCCTCTCGGTCGTGAAGCCGGTGCCTTGCCGACAGGCCCACTCCGGCCGGTTAATAAGCAAATATTTTTACGTGATGTCTGCGCAGATCGCGTTGTTACGGACGCTTCTGCCTCGCCTGGTTTGAAATGACGCCGGAGTGCGGATGTGCGATATAGATATAGAAACTGAATTGGGATCTTCGTCACAAATGTTTTATGAGATTTGTCCCGCCAATCGGGGCAAACAGCGAGCTCAACGACAGAAGCGCATACCCCCGGACGTGTAATAGCTTTCAAAGCGGTATATCAGTTCAATCAATCAATCAATCAATCAATCAATCAATCAATCAATCAATCAATCAATCAATCAATCAATCAATCAATCAATCAATCAATCAATCAACCAATCAATCAATCAATCAATCAATCAATCAATCAATCAATCAATCAACCAACCAACCAATCAATCAATCAATCAATCAATCAATCAATCAATCAATCAATCAATCAATCAATCGATCGATCGATCAATCAATCAATCAATCAATCAATCAATCAATCAATCAATCAATCAATCAATCAACCAATCAATCAATCAATCAATCAATCACCCAGTCAATCAATCAATCAATCAATCAATCAATCAATCAATCAATCAATCAATCAATCAATCAATCAATCAATCAACTAAACAAATAATAATTAGTATATTTATTGATTAATTCTTCATCTCCAGCGCAGGAAATCGGAGGGCCGACCACAGAAAGCCAGTGCGCATACTTAAAACGCTGTGCACGTTCTCTGAAGCCTAGAAAAGTGTTACACTCCCTCAGAGTAACACATACCAGTAAAATGTGCTGTTGGGCTAGTTGTTGAATTATGAATTACGAAAATTGCGCTAACAGGACAAACAGAGGAAGGACGACAGACAATGCGCATTGTCTGTCGTCCTTCCTCTGTTTGTCCTGTTAGCGCAATTTTCGTAATTCATAACACATACCAAGAGTGATGTAGTGCGCAACACGTATTCTGCTTTCGGTCACTATGTATCGGGTATCTTGCTCAGACACGGCTGTCATTTGCTTTTTTGTTAATCGCAGCATGATGGAATTGTAAAGCTGTAACTAGCCTTTGTCAACATTCCCATCTATTTAAACTGATATCAAGCTAGGGGAGTCGTTTTTTGTATGGCCTTGGAGGAAAATGAGAAACAAATACGGATAAAAAAGCTGCACTCATGCAGAGCGCTGACTCCCAACTAGCCTCGTACACTGGTAAACCAAGTACTTTAAAGGAAGGCTTGTGCTCGATCTGAGAGAATCTTTGTTGCTCTCTGTCTTGGACCAGGATGGACCACAGAATTACCATCGCTGCCCAAAGAAAGTCGAGAGAAGCGCAAAACCCGAAAGTCCGTCCAACCTTCACTGAAAGTTCGTCCAATCGATCGTCAAACCTTCAAAGACCCAAATCGCAAGCGAAGAACGAACTCGTGCGACGATCTTTCGGGCACTAACCAAACGCATCTGCGAACGATCTAAATGTATACCGATACTTGGTTTAGGAGATTTTCAAGTAACCCTTTTAACACAGAGCAAGCCAGGTTTCACACACGTGCCGTGTGTCCAGATACCTTATAAGAGCTTTTCAGTCGACCAACCGGTCTTTGGGGAAAGGCATTGGTTTTGAACAGATCGCCATCGGTCCCACTAGGAAAGCTTACGCTTTAAAACGAGCGCTTGGGATGTACGCTCAGGTGTTATCTTTTTTTTTTACCCCGCAGGTCGAAAAATTTCAGGCACATGCTTACGAGTCCAACGTACCCTTACTACGCCTCGGACTATGCATGCTCGACGATTGCAGTGAGCAAGACCTACAGAAGCTGCTAAGAGCAGGTACGTCATCGCTGTGCTGTCCATTTGTGGGACCCACTTAAATGCGTAATACCGACGCACTGAAATACGACCCCAACGCTTGCTCCATTAAGGTGGAGGTAGTTTGGGCTGATCACGAGGAAAACAACGTTTTCCTCAAGGTAATG
Source organism: Haemaphysalis longicornis (assembly GCF_048455015.1). Taxonomy (NCBI): domain Eukaryota; kingdom Metazoa; phylum Arthropoda; class Arachnida; order Ixodida; family Ixodidae; genus Haemaphysalis; species Haemaphysalis longicornis. The sequence continues at coordinate 229,488,902 of NW_027526203.1, read as the reverse complement.
ATTGTCTGGTCATCCTTTATGCTGGACTGCTGGATTTGCGCTTGTTTCCTTCTACACAATCGACGCTAAAAGCGATGGTAGTAGATAATTTTGAAAGTGTTAACTTATTTCACTTTCCAAAACTGCATGCTGACTTGGCTGCTTTCCGCACTTGGGGTAGTATTCTTGAGAGCACCTAACCGAGGGCCGCTAAATGAATGCAAGAACACAAAGTTAGCGCAAGACTAAAGACATTGCTTTAGTGAACTGGAAATATGAAGTGTTGGCTTTTAGAAATGACTAATTTTTGGCCTTGCTCTACGCCTCTCAATTAATTATGAAGAAATATTAAGCACACGTTCAGCCTTTGTCCAAATTTTCTAGGCCATGGAAAAACAGACACAAGCTACAAAAAATTATCTGTGTACAAGCTTACTTCTTGAGCTAGGGTGGAACGTTTTATGCCAGCAAGCTGGAGAAAATGCCGGTCTCTCTTACTGTCGTATAATATTCTGGTCACTGTTGAGCGTTAAGCTTTGGCTTTGAATTGTTTGTGGCCCATAAACCTAAAACGTGGCCTAGAAAATTTTGACAAAAACTGTACAAAGGTGAGACAGCAAACCTCTTGAGCCCTTTTCACAAAATCCTTGCAGAAATGGAGACATTCGGCCCATTCTACGTATACAATTTCGTAAACGAGAAAGTATGCTGAGGGCACTTGGCAAAATATCAAAAATTAATCTTAACTAGGTAATTTTTCTCTAAAGAGTAGAAATGGCGATTCAAGTGCGCAGCCATTATGAGCAGCCCCCTTGAATGATGATGTGTTTCAGTTGCGATTCATTGTTTTTGCTCTAGGTACATCAAATACATACTGGTTACTGGTACATCGAGTGTCGAACCAAATTTCAGAGGTGCGAATTCCATCGGCAATAAAAACGTGACATCGACGACTACGCGTGGCTCGTAATTTGTCCGAAAAATGACGTTTGCTTAAAAGGGCAAATTTTTCAACCACAACGTGCCTGTATATCGTTAAATTGTGCAATTGGCTTACATCAAATGTGAAGGTTTACTTGTGTTTCTTGTAAAGATTTTATTTTTTCTTCTCAGTTTGATATAACCAGCGTCGGTCATATCATTTCGAAACTGCAGCTAGCTGTAGAGACGACTTCCAAGATAATAATCTGCTTTTCGTGATAAAAATGACTCTCATGACGGGTTTTGGTAGACGACTCCTTACGATGCAATTTTCGTTCCGCGGAAATGTTTCCAATTCGCGTGCTTAATATAAACAAATTATGTTTCCAACTCACACAAATTGTTTTGCTTCGCTATTCCAGTGCTTCCTCAAGCTCTGGGGGTTACCGTCACAAACTGCGTTACATCAGTGCCCCCTACTATGACAAAGCCGCAAGTCATTATTATGTAAGTAAAGACTGGCATGCTCCTCTGCCTCTGGGGCCACACCCCGAACAAATCAACTAGCCACACGTTTGTTGCCTGAGATTTCAATAATGTGCGCCCTTCTCTTCTCAGTGCATTTCTGGGATCCTTGAGCCTGATGCTTGTGCTTGGAACAGCCGTGGACGTATGCAGCTCCAGAAAGGATCAGGCAGACGGGGTCAAAGGTAGGTGGTCCTTATAAATGACGCCCGCCGCCAGCGGCTAAGGCTGCTAAGGGTTCGGGTCCATTCCCTGCCGGGGCGGCTGGACGAAGTCGAAAAGTGAATATGCTTATGTGCATGACATCTCGGGTGGCGCATGTTTAAGACACCAAGGACGTCCAAATAAACCCGTAGTCCTCCTTTACGAAATTCCTCGTGGCTCAGGTGTACTTTTGGCGTGTGAAACTTCAGGTCAAAGTTGAATTCTGTAAGCAACAGATAGATGATCGTCTAAAGTTTGTTCGCGAAACACGAAATATTTTTTTGTTGCATATGCATCCCGAGTACAACAAAGGACGTCGCAACGCTCGTGTTCACTACCTACATAAGAAGTACTCATCGGACAACGACACCCGCTACACCGACATCGCTCACTCAACTTCCCACTCAACCCTAGTGGTCACCAACACCAACGGCACCTTATACACTGCGGCCACATACCGCCACCTCTCCCCATCTGCAGCGGAAGCTACTGCAATAGTCCTAGCAATGCATACAGCAACGTGCGACTACCTCATAATTATCACGGACTCGCAGCAAGCCTGTCGAAGATACCTCCTTGGAAGAATTCCTCCACCTGCCCTCAAGCTTCTACAAGCCGTAGTATCACCTCCTAACGTGACCATCGTTTGGACCCCAGGTCATGCCTCCCTCCCCGGGAACGAAGCAGCCCATGCTGCGGCCCGCGAACTTCACTTCCGGGCACTCCCGACGAGGCCGGGCGACTTGGACACCCTGACTGACACGCTACACCCACTACCAGCCACCTACTCCGACATCTTAGCGCACTATCGCCACACCCGCCGAGAATACCCTCCCCCACACCCTGCACTCACCAACGAAGAATCCCGCATCTGGCGACGTTTCCAAACAAATACATTCTACAACGGCACCATCCTCTCCCATATCTCCCCCAGCCGTTTCACCTATAACTGCCGTGACTGCCACACCCCAGACACAACCCCCCACCTGGTATTCTTCTGCCCACACCACCCCTCCCCACTCCCCACACCTACTCTCGAGCAGTGGGAATGCGCGCTGACCAGCTCGGACCTGCAGGACCAGCAAAGCCTGATCCAGCGGGCCACCCGAGCAGCGACAGCACGCGGCTACCTGGACTAAGGCGGCCGCCCATCTGCTCTAAATATGTAAAATAAACGTTTGTTCCTCCTCCTTGCCGTCGTCTCTCGAGCGGCAGCGGCAGCACGTGGCCTACAGGAATAGGATGGCCACCCGTTGGCCATAGCTTTCTCTCCCCTACCCTTACCGAATTTTTCCAATGAAACCTTCTCTCTCTTTCTCTCTCTGCAACTTGTGTTTGCCAAACTTTCTCTTAAAATAGCTACTCTTCGCAGTTTTAGACAATCGCTCTACGTTAAGCTGCATCACTTCGTGTTTGAGGTGAGACTGGGTATTGAGGAAATACAGTCCCTTGATCTTTCCTCCGCGATACTGGCTATTTAGCAGTTACTTCCTGCACAGTTGTCATTTGTTCAGAAAGTTTTGGAAGCCTTGCTTCTACTACCCTGAGTTTTATCATCAATTTGTGCTCTCCGCCAGCCTGAGCTTTTTCCGTAAAACCCTCATTACCGCCAGGTTCGCAGAAGCAAGGCTAAACCTTGAACTTGATGGTATACCAAACACACATAATTATATATAACCACACGAAAGAGCGTGCCAGGCATTATGGTAATTCATACTGTCGCTATGCAGTGCCGTTGTCTTGCGACTGACCACCTGCTCCATCAACGAACTCTGAGTTTCCTACAAGAAAAGGGGTCCGGCAAGGGGACACAATCTCTCCGCAATTATTTATGGCCTGTATGGAGGGTGCGTTCAGAAAGCTTAAGTGGAGGAAAAGGGGTATGAATAAACGGAGTATATCTGAGCCACCTAAGGTTTGCAGACGACAAACCAGTTGGAAATTACATAGCTTGCTTCGCCAATCGTTTTCGGAAAGTTTGGTTGCATGATTAAAAATAAATAACAAAAAATCAAAGGTTATGTTCAATACGCATGCCAAAGAACGTGACTTGAAGGTAAGTAACATAATCTTGGAAACAGTAAGCGATTAAGTCTATCTTTGGCAAGTGATACCTGCTGATATCAATCATATAAAGAAAATTACCCGCCGAATAAGCATGGGGTGGCCTAATTTTGGTAGGAATTCTGATATACTGCTTCCCCTGTCACCCGAAAAGCTGGAATATAACCAATGCGTTCTTCCGGTAACGACGTATGGGGCAGAAACTTGGGGTCTCACTGGGCTGCTTGGAAGGAAACTTAGATCGGCCCAACGCGCAATGGGAAGACGAATGCCAGGGGTCAGTCACACTTAGGGGTAAGAAAACAACTGCGTGGGTTAGGGAATGACTCGTGTGGAGGACAATCTAGCTTAAATTAAGCTAGAAATGGAAATATGCATGGGCAGGGCACATCATGCGCATGCGGTACAACAGGTGGACCATCCGTTTAACAGAGTGGCTGCCGATATGGGTCTGCCACCGGAAACTTGAGAATAGCTAAATCGAACAACTGTCAAGCTTTTGCCTAATACGGCATTCTGATAGATGGAGCAGTTGCCTAATAAAGACGCTTCATCTTGACTCATTGAAATTTCATGATATAGAGTTTTAACTCAAGCTTAATTCTTCCCACGCGTTTAGCATGTTTTGCAGACGCAGGCTTACAAATGCCTTAAAACGTCCTCCTAGGTTGCTGGATACTTCGAAAATTATTTGCTGCCAGGCTGATGGTGTGTGAAATGCTATACGCTCTCACAGCTCAGGCGAACATGAAAGCCGTGTGTTATCAAGGGCAGATGAAGCTTGAACACAAAAATATCAGAATGAATATTAAAAATGTAAAATTTCATTCGATTACATGATACCAACAAAGCTATGTGGCTCGGGTGGCGCACTTTGTAATAATTTGTCGTGCTATGATTTGGGCGCCGCATCACAGCATAGCATGACATGGCGTCGCATGGCCTGCGCCCTCAAAACTTACAATTGTTTACGGTGAAAGTTCCGGTTTATGCTTTTGTGTAGGCGTTCCGACGCAGCCGATAATTCCTATTTACTATCGAGAAGTTTATCGGTTGATAGAACCTGCAAACAAGATGTCGAACCCGATTAAAAGTATGTGTGAGATTTCTGTGTCGTGCTGAGCAATGCACTGGCGTAACATCCAGTCCTAAATGTGCTGAACCGCGATCAAATGATAAAACACCCTCTTGATTTATCTAGGATGCTTTAAAATCGACAGTTGTATTTAGGCCTATATAACTGAAAGCTTCGGGATTCAGGACATCACAAGGAAATATTCAAGGCACCGCATATCCCAAAGACGCAGAAACAAATGACGCACAGGACACTTTATGGCTCATTTCGGAACTCATTTCGGAACTATGGCTCATTTCATTTCATTTCGAAGCAGTGACATCTTATGATACCAGCACAAACTTCTATTAAGTATCTTTACGTCGTATTTAAAATTGCTGATAAAGCGTAGTTCACAACAACAGCAAAGCATCAGGGCTATAAATTTATTGATTCAAGTGCGTTTATTTGACATAAAGTTTTCCTGAGCCCCTGCTATAAAGAGGGTGAGCAGGAAGAGGGGCTGCAAGAGGGGGTGGGGGATACTTTAGGAATTGAGGGTAGGTGTGTTTTTGGAGGGAAAATTTCCGGGATATTAATTGCCGCAGCACGTCGGCTCGACTCAACACAATCGCAGAAAGTGTCTCACGAGCTTCCATTTTGTGTATGTAATTCTTGCAACTGTTATTCAGAAAAATAAAACAAACGAAATAGAGGTTCGTAGACCACTTTTCCATGCATTTTGAATGTTGTTTGTCTTCATGCATGAAATCGTGAACCACTAACAACGACAGCGCATAGTGGACCAACACAACAATCGTGATCATAGTTACTCTCTGGGATTGGAGTAAGAACTGCCGCCCCGTCTCACGCCTACAACCCTTGCTCTTTTCAGGTGTTCTCATTGCCGCTGTGATGCCATTCTCAGTGGTGTCTAACACGAGGATGATGCTGCGTGTGGCGACTGACAAGGGCTCCGAGGCTTACTGCTACAGGTTTCTGCACGGCCTCCGGTTCCTCAGCATAGTCTGGGTAGTTGTGGGACACTGCTACGGATCGCCATCGGATGTGTGGGGTGCGTCAGGGCAGGGGTTCCTGCCATCAAATGCTAAACTACTAACTGCCTTTATAGATGTCGCTTTAACCCCTGTTTTATAAACGTGGGACACAAGGTGTTCGCTGCAATTTCGCACCAACTAAACTGAGCATTCGATTGTTTTCTTTAAAAGATTTCAGCTTCCGCTGTAGGGGTAGTAAATTCTGAACATTTCTTTAGCAGCTGGCTGCCTCGTAACACCAAGTACTCACTTGCTTTCCCAACCTGCTGCCTGAAGGTTAAAAGTGTGGCGGGATTGGTACTGGTTAACACTGGTAGATACACCTTCAGCTTTACGCCTTAGAGAAGCTTGCAGCTGTGAGAGCCACAGTACTAAGATAGTTCGCAATCATTGGGCGCACGTGGGCGCCTCTCATGGTCATAGACATGTCAGTGCCAACAAGTTGTGTCACGTTTCGCTAGAGAAGCGGCAATGAAGTCTTCCCTAAAATAACAAAAAGTGGAAAGGCATAGACATGTACTCTACACGGATATTTTTCCGCACCTAATAAATGTGCAATAATTGATTAACTATCCCTTGAAATCAAAGTGGTTTAAAAATGTGTGATGATAATTCAAACGAGCTTCGCGCTAGCTTGATGTTGTGTGCACAAGTTCAGTATCTTGATTTAGAAAATCACCCTTGAGAAAAGCGTCCGAACATTTAATAAGACCTATTGATGAAAGCGTACGCCCACTACGCAGGAACTAAAAAAGTAAAAATTAAGACAAAGAATAAAGAAAAAAGGCACTGGACGAATGGTTGTCCAGAACAGCAGGACAAAAAGAAAAAAAGGTCAATTGTCCTCTTTCTGAGTTCGTCCCTTGTATAGTTTGCGCTATTACGATTCCTCACGCCCAAAGGATTCTTTATGCCTTGCCACCTTCAGTAGCAAGCTAAACGAAAGCTAAATATCACAAGTCTCCGAAAAAAAAGGAAACCAAATCACGGTTATAGTTCAGACACTGGTGTCCTTCAGTAATGACATCAAGTGAGGAATGCGCTTGGTTCTTTCCTTTCGGATATCTCTGAGGAACTTGCCTCGAACAGCCCAGGACGTTATCCGCCATTCATATTTCTTCTGCGTCTGTAAGGCTTGCCCAGTATCAGGGCAATCATCAGACTTCCCGCTCACTACCAGGAACAGCTGAAACTAAGAGATGCGGAAAAACAGGGCTTTACTTTAAGCTCTTGACGTCATTTTTGAATAGATGGCCACTTTTGATGGGGTCACGCGGCGAAACGCGGGCGGGAATTGCCCGCCTGACGTCACCATTGGAGCCCCATAGGTAGTAGCTGAATTGTAAACCTCCGCTGGGTTCGATAGTCGGTGCTGATTTTGTGGTATCGCTATTTCTTTTCAATGTATTGTAGCGTTCGTTCACGGCACAGGGACTGCTGGTCTGGTAAAAACCAGACTAAGATCGACGCTTCGACGGACGCCCGTCTGGTCGGTAATGACATTAAAGTACATAATAAAGAATACGCCGACCACAAGAGAAAATTGATTGATTGTGGGGTTTAACGCGCCGACGCAACACAGGTGATGAGGCGCGCCGTAGTGGAGGGCTCCGGATTAATTTAGACCACCTGGGGATCTTTAACGTGCGCCGAAATCTCGTACACACGGGCGTTTTTGCTTTTCGCCTCCATCAGAAAAGCGGCCGCCGCGGCCGGGAATCTAACCCGCGACCTCGTGCTCAGCAGCGCAACACAAGAGAAAATAAAACAGTGACGTTTCGGCACCCCCAGCGGGCGCCTTGTTCACACTAAATACTTTTTAGTGCGAACAAGGCTCCCGTTTGGGGTGCCGAAGCGTCATTGGTTTATTTTCTCTTGTGGTCGGCGTATTCTTTATTATTTACTTCAAAAACCAGACTATCTGCCCCTGTTAAAACGGGCCTGAAACTTCATATTTTCATCCAAGTCACTCGGGAACTTTAGGGCTCTGGTACAATTTAGGCAGCGTGAGCTTGCAAGACCTAAATAAGCAAAAAAAATTTTATTTTATGCATTTTATAGTTGATTTACACGTCCTTTGTTCTTTGTTACGTATTTTTGGTTAGAATCAACTAAAACTATTTCATCTGTAGTCAGTAATCGAGTAACCTATGGCGAAACTCAGAGCAAAGCATATGTAATTGTGTTAAAAAAACACGTTTGTTTCTCCTGTTAACCCAAGGAATCTCCGCATATTTCAATCTCCCCTTGACACATCTATCCCTGTCTTGGGCTTCTATATTAAAAAACACGTTTGTTTCTCTTGTTAACTTAAGGAATCTTTGCATATTTCAATCTCCCCTTGACACATCTATCCCTGTCTTGGGCTTTTCCCCTCCCTCTCCCACTGCCTTTCTCATTGCAGCACGTTTTGTGAACATATTGGCATACACCGATCACTGGGAAAACACAATTACCGCTGGTGGATTCATAAGCGTGGACACCTTCTTCTTCATCAGGTGCGTATACAGGTGATGTCAAACCTGAGGTCTTAAAATAGCAGCCGTCGAGTTGGACTACAAGGTAGTGCACTGGGTTTGATGTCGCCGCCAATTAGAGAAAATGACTCAACGTTGGTCATGCCAAGAGTCCGGCTAGCCCCGTGATTCATCAAGGACAAACGCGTGAGTGTGTTGCTGCCTGTCATCTAAGTGAAGCGTGAGCGAGCGAATTGCCGGGAGAGGGGTGACTGACGCACGTGGGGTGAGGCCCTTTTCATGTGCTACGTGCTCTCGTCATGTTCGGAGGTGGCCCTACCACCATGGTGGATCTTGGTCAGTGTAACTGGTGCGTTCGCATAAAAGGACTGAAACGACGGTTACCGAACAAGTGCACGAACGTAGGTGCGCCAGCGGCAACAAAAAAATTACGAGCCATCTCCACTCAGGCGAAACCTGGGGAGTGGCGAAAGACACAGCGTATCAGTGTATTTTTGGCGCCTTGGCATTTTTGCCCACGGATATGAAACTGTGGGGGGGGGAGGGGAGAGGTATACACATTTGTTGTAAAAGTCGCCTGTATTTGAGGCGCTAAGTGTTCTAGCGCGAGGCGTTGGAAAATGAGTGTCCGGGTGTGTTTTTCAGTACGCCTTTTTGCCCAGGGAAATGAAACGTTCTAGCGCGAGTTGTTGGAAGACGCGTGCCCCGGTGTGTTATTGTAGTACGCGTTACGTTCTAGCGACAGCCGTTAGAAACTGAGTGTCCCGGTGTGTTCTTTTAGTACGCGTTTTTGCTCACGGAGATGAAACGTTCTAGCGCGAGTTGTTGGAAGACGAGTGCCCCGGTGGGTTATTTTAGTACGCGTTACGTTCTAGCGCGAGGTGTTGGAAAATGACTGTGCCGGTGTTTTACTACCGTGCCTACATGAAACGACGCCGACAGGAGACGCCGACAGACAGACCCTCTAAGGGGCTTTGACCCTAGAAAAGCAAGGAATACATGCCCAAAAACATTTGGAAGAACGGCATGCAGCGGGGGAATGCACCATTAGAAGCGATGGAAATTCGAATTCGTTTTTTAAGCACACACAGAATAACTCACGTAGGAATTAAGCTGTAAAAGAGCACTTCATTTTTACACCATGGGTTCACTGAACGGAGGCTGAAGGCAACTGAGTAAACACCAGCATTCTTTTTTGTCTTCTGAGAAAAAAGGCAACCGTGGCTGAAAATCGAGCCTCGAATTTTCTGCTTAGTGGAAGAATGCTTTGGTGACTGAAGGGTGCCAAAGAAAAACCATATACAGTGCAGACAGTTTAGAATATAGCAGTGAGTGATGAGGGCGCCGGGATCAGGAAAGCGCAAGCTCGGCGTTCCCCCCCGGCAAACTTTGGGGTCTTCGGGAATGACAGTGCGCGAAGCAACCCGGGTTGGAGGAGGCGTAGCCGCAGTAAGGGCAACCAGGTTGGTAGCAATGCACGTCAGCTGATGAAGAGAACATACCACCACTGGGGCATAGTGGCTCGCTTAACAGTTGGGACGTCTCTTCTATGAATCGCTGTCGAAGTGTGGTAATAGTGAAATGCGAATCCATTAAAAAATATCGAAGAATCGTGCGGCCTTGTACGGTGCTTCGTTTTTTTTCCGTAGTAGTGCACTCAATTTTCGGAGCGATTTCCTATTTTGAAATAATTGTTCAGAATAAAGAATGTGGTGACTATTAATTTATTCTTTAAATTAATTTTTTATTTATACATACCGCAAATATACATGCGGTTCATATTACAAATGCCAGCTCTCAAGGACGAGTATGCGAGCAGAATAAGCGGAAATTACTAGTAACTTGAGCCACGCAACATAACAGATTAGCTGTGCGATATTCTTTTCAGTGTGAAAGGCCCTTCTTCGCTATGAAGCGTCTGCTTAGCTAGTGAAAATAAAGGGCTTCCGGGGCCAGTACCAAACCTGGGCCGTCTCGTTTGTCGAGTCCATGCCTTACCGACTACTCCACCGCGGCTGCCGCTTTTCTGATAGAGGCGAAAAGCGAAAACGCCCGTCTGTTGGAGATTTCGGCGCAAGTTACAGATCCCCAGGTGGTCAAAATTAATCTGGGGCCCTCCACTACGGTGCGCCTCATCACCTGTGTAGCGTCGGCGCATTAAGCCACACAATCAATCAATCAATCAATCAATCAATCAATAAATCAATCAATCAATCAATCAATCAATCAATCAATCAATCAATCAATCAATCAATCAATCAATCAATCAATCAATCAATCAATCAATCAATCAATCACTCACTCCACGCCGACGGGATGTTCACGATAAGAAGGCACTGGACGTAATGCTTGCGCAGCGCGCGTTACTGCAGGGAGAACGATTCCCGCGGACGTATGTGGGAAAAAAATACGGAAAGGAAATCGTTGCCGATGTTGGAAATGCCAAGAGAAGACACTGTCGCGCCAAACGCCACAGACAACGCTTTATGGAGCGACTAATCATATCAATCGTTTTACCCACGCAAGCCGTTTTAGCCAGTTTTAGCCAGTCAAGCCAGCCAAACAGCCATTCAAACAGTGGTATTCCCACATTGAAAAGATTTGTTCATCCCTACGTAGGAAATTAGGCATGCTAAGGTATAAACTCAAAAGTTCTCCCCCCAGTACTAAACTGCTAGCATAAAATACGATAATCAGGTCTGGTTTGGAATATGCATGTGAGGTGTGGGATCCGCATTCTAACAAAAGATATTAACAATCTAGAGAAAATTCAAAGGTTAGCTGTCCGTTTTATTTTCAACCGATTTCACCAGTCTGATTGCCCAACTGAACTAATGAATGATAACAAAATTCAAACTTTAGAATATTGCAGGAAAACAGCAAGACTAACATTTCTTATCTATCTATCCAGCAAAAAAGTGTACTCGACCTATCAAACATTCTTGCTGCGTTATCTTCGCGTCCAACAAGAAGATATCATTCGCAAAACTTCACTCGTATCTTTCCTTGAACTAACAATTTCAAATACTCCTTCTTTACTCGCACAATAACTGAATGGAACGAACTGCCACATCACATTTTTGAGTCTGGAAACGTATTGAGGTGCATTGAAAATTTTCGCGAAGTGTGACTCAGATCTAGGGCCGTAGCATGTTAAATATTTGCCTGTTAGTTTGTGCCACCTCTGTATTGTTTCCTTTTTTGGTCATGTTTTTTGTATTGTACCACCCCTCCTCCTGCCTCCGCTATTCTTGGCCTGCAGTATTTTCTAAATAAATAAATAAATAAATAAATAAATAAATAAATAAATAAATAAATAAATAAATAAATAAATAAATAAATAAATAAATAAATAAATAAATAAATAAATAAATAAATAAATAAATAAATAAATAAATAAATAAATAAATAAATAAACTATTTCATTAATTCATAAATAAACACATTATATGATCAATGGGGAAGCACTACGTGTGTCGAGCTCAAGAAATCTGTGCATGTGCTCTGCAGCCTGTGCACGTACTCTGAACAATCTCTGTGTTATATGCCTCAGTGGAGCACGTTGAAGCACGGATTCAGGCTGCTTTCGCACGATGTACTGTGGTTTGTGCAGTCAAACTGCCTGTCTTTTTCCCCAGCTACTGCGACGCTAGGTAGGGTACACCGTGAGGCAAAAAAAAAAAAAGAGTTGGAAAGGCCTATTGCCGTACTTCCATACGATATTTATTTTTGTGCATAATTTATACACGCATCGCATTCTGGGCTAACATTGAAGCTAATGTTGCACGTCCATGTAAATCAAGAGGTTTTCTACAAGGCCAGTGATCTCTCTCCAAGCTTGCTGTAACAGTGCCACAGTGAGGCATGAACTGCTCAGTCTGATGCGTTTGTTCTCTGCACTGCAGTATTTGTATAGTATTGCGCTCTATACTCAGACCTTACTTACGAAGGTTGAATGCTACGTCACTTGAATCCTGACCAGTTAATATCTAATCCATTTGAATCTTTAACTCACTTTCATTACTATCCCCAAATGGCATTTCCACGTTTACAAAAACCTGCAACACCCTGAATGTCTGAATTAATTCATACCGAATTACATGAACTGTTTTACGTGCGCAACACTTAAGACGCCCAGCCTGTCGTCGTAGCTCGCCTGGAGTCACGGTGTCACGCCCCCAAACAGATGCTTCGAAATGATAGCCGCTTCCTCCGGTAGGGATCGAACCTGGTCCTTCGCGTTAGAGAGCTGATCTCGATCCCGTTGTGCCACACAGGCACACGTTACTCATATGCAAAGTGTTGGGGGTGATCTCTGCCCCACGCCGTTGCCACAGAGGCTGCAGTTGATATAAGTACACAGCAATATAAAATGGCAAAATCACAAATTAACGCATTTTACCCAAAATTGATGAAAAATCAAGCCAGTGTTTCTCTATAGGCCTTTTCAGGGGCGGGCTCCGAGCCTTCTTTTGACTACTTTCGGTATAAACACCAGGCTGATACTGAAAGTAAACAAGAGAGGTCGCCACAGCCCATCTGGAAAGTCACTGCTCCGCACTTCGACAGCTTTCACGTTGGGTCGAACGGCTTTAATTTCTTAACACGAAATGAGGCTGTCCCGGCGTGCAGCAGCACCCGTGACTTTTTGCACAGGACCGGAACTGCGCTACGGCAACGGTGATTACAGTGTGCTTATACTCTGCAACCGACGCGTGAACGCTCATATACTGTGCCTACATTCTAGCTAAAGCGCATTTAAAGGAGCCATGAAGACACAATACAAGTTTGTGTTACTCGAAAGATTACGTGTTTTATAGTGACCCCAGCGCTTGCCCGAATGCAAACGATGCTTTATTCACTGAGAAATTAAGTATTTAAGTTAAAATTTTGATTTTCCCGCTAAATGGTGCGTTTTCGTGGTCTGCAATGACATCACGGGAACCGACCGCTGTGCAGCCGATTGGGATGCCTTGTTTACTGTTAGTGAACCTAGATGGGCCACCATACCGTGGCAAGCCGTTTTCTGCCTTTGGTTTTTTTTTGACCGTATTCAAACCTGGCTTGTTTTTGTTCAGGGAGAAAATAATCGTTTCGTGAAACATAGTGCTCACTCGGCAAATATGGCCCGTAAGACACCGTTGCTTGCGTCAATCGGCAAGTGTCGTCTGAGACAATTCCAAAGCCCCGCAGTCCTGTGCAGCTAAACCAAGCATAGTGCGCGCAGTGCCAGCGGCCGTACGCATCAGTACTTCTATGTTTACGTTTGCTTTCGTAACTCCCACTATTTGTCCCACAATTCTTACGGCTTTAAAAAGAATGTGCCCTAAATTTAAGGACAAATAGCTCGTTCGGGAAGCTTATACTGTGCCTAATTTGCGTTTGCTTTCGCCGCCCTCCGCCAATCGCAGAGCTGTCTGGTATGACTTCATAGGTTCTGTTGCGGGAAATGAGCTAGTGGGTCGCATGGCCATCCTCTTTTTTCCTAATTATGTAGCTCATTTGAGCGTAGTTTACCTTAAAAGTGGTGTCAGTATGATTCTAACGAGACAATCTTCTGAATGAACCAAACTTGTGTTTTCTCTTCGTGGCTCCATTAACAAGCCCACGACAGTTGAAGGGGGGGGGGAGAGTTTTGGTGTTAGACTTCTTAACACCCCAACTAATTGGCAACCCCCTTCGCAAACTGTGGATAGCAGGGCAAAGGTCTAGATAATTAATGGAAGCTCCGCTTCCAAAGACAGTAGAGAACACCGCAGAAGAAAATATTCAGCCCCGGTCAGTGCCGGTTACATTACGTGCGAAATGATTTTCTGGGCTCGTAATGGTCTGAAATCGTCATCATCCCGTACATTCGTCAGATGTGTGCAACTTGTTGAGTGTGCTAATGTCGGTACCTTGTATGTTACTTCACAGCGGATTTCTTCTGGCTGCCGTCGCGTGCAAGCAGAGGAAGAATCCTGTAGTCGTCTTCGTGCTTGCCGTGATTCGACGGTTTATCAGGTGAGCTTTCCGCACCTTCCTCCACGTGTTAATACTGAACTTTTGTAGGGAAGCTTTCGTGAAACTATAGCAGGTTGTCCAACAGAACCGGATTAGCACCTGTCTTCACCGTCCCCGTTTTTTAGTATATGTTGTACCACGACTCCCCTTTTTAAGCTTCCCAGTAGTTCCCGGAAGTGGGGTAAACATCTTTCCTGTTCTTATGTTCACACGACATATTATTGTTCTTAATTTATTATTACTGTCCAGGGAGGTTAGTACTTTTGAAACAGGTGTGCGAGGCCTTGAAAGACCTACTTTTCCCGCAGCAAAACAATGACTTCTGGCTTTGCCACAATGCCGCCAAAGTTACCAATGTGTGCGTTCAAGGAAACAAATTTGATGGAGAACGAGGCACCACACACGATTTTCATGATTTGAATACCGATGTTATCTGCGCTGTGATACTACGCAAAGCAAAGTCTCATGTGCGCGTTACGCAACGTCAGCATGCTTTGACTTCACATTTCGTTGTTCGTTCATTACAAAACGCGCAACTTTGTGCCTGCATTTCCCACTGTCACAGTGTGCACTCCATTTCTACAGTCAATTTGTAGGCTGGGCGTCGTTATTGGCGGACTTTGCCCATTCGAAAGCCAAGTTTGTTCATTGAGGCGCGTTGACTCTTGAAGCAGAAGAGTTTGAAAGTTCCAACACACTTATTACTTAAACAGCTGATTTGCACTTTACGAATATCTCTAAACGACGTGTGGGTAGTTCCATTTTCTGAAATAACGTATCTTCACTTTCAGGACCTACTACAGCTACGCCGGTGTATAGTTTCTTATATGAGGTACTAATACAGAGAGTATTTTTTTTTTTTGCGGCGTATCCTTGTCTCTGTTAATCACTGCGCGTGCGCGCCTTATGTGCATCCGCGTGTTTATAGCAGTGTTTTCATTACTAGTATCATGGCGCATGCGCTTCCCAGCAGATTTCCGAAAAACAAAACAATGTTTTTCCCACTTCGGAAGTTTTGAGGTTCAAGCAACGTATACCTAGCTTTAAGTATGGAACGATGACCCCCTTCTTTCACTGACAACTAATTATAATTTCAGGTTTTATACATTTTGTCGCTTGTTTTATAGCCTAAGAGGCAGAGGAAAAGAGTCAGAGGAAGCACTTTCTAAGCACTGTTTATGATGAATGCGGAAGCATATTAGTACTTTGCTTTTGAACGTCCCAGGGTGTTCCTTTGTGGGTCCTATGGCAGGGATGCTGTGATGGCCGCTACCATCGCACTGGCCGGTATTACTAAGTGGATATATGAGAATTGTGTGAAGTTTACGGTAGCTGTCGTGGTCATTGGCCAAACCCCTTGCGTCATTATGTGATGGTGTGTCGGTACGTTGAAGTCGAAGCCAAATGGGTATTGGTGAATGGGCCTTGAGCTTCTAACGGCAGCTGTCATAGTCATTGATCAATCCCATTGAATGGGTATGTACGAATTGCATGTTGGAATGTTGACGCTGCAGCCAATATGGAATTGGCAGGACGGCCATGCGCTTTTGACACACCTGTAATCGTCGCTGGCCAATCTCCTTGAGTGGGTGTACTGTCAAGACTGTATCAAGCGTGACGTGTGATTGCCTTGAGATTATGCCTAACCACGTGCCAAGCACCACCGAACTTATTATACATTTGCTGCGTTGGGTGTTTGGTCGTCGACGTTTTTTAAGTCGGAGGCGACAAAGCGTTCACAACGTCCACCTTTAGTCTGCGGGAGCCGTTTAGCCAAGGTGGCATCGGGGATGTGAGCTGGACTCGCACTCCGAAAACCCTGGGCTTGATTCCCATTTTCTAATTTTTTTTAACTCAAATAATTAACTTCTATTTTCTTTGTGCCGTCGGCCATTTTAGGCGCCGTTTCTCTGCTACAGACGCCAACACCGAAGAGCGGCTCTTCTACACAATGGGCCGTGTATCGCTTTGGAATAAAAATTTAGTATAGCTTGTAAATGTCGGCACTATAGTAAACATGAACCCCATAAATACGCTGTTGCTACTCCCGACCTATGCCCACGCACTCCTGGCATATACAAGGGTTTACCAAAACTGGTTGCGCCAGCTGGCCAGTCATCTGTGCAAGGCCAATACCTACATATGTACCCATAGCGCAAGCGCACCCTCGCTTTTCTTTTCGCCTTAAACTACAATTTTCGGACATACTGCGTGAATGGCAGTCCCTGCACGATCATTGCTAACGCATTGCTCTGCATTAACAGCTGTCGCTGTAGGCCTTATCGCGATGGAGTAGGCGTCTCTAGGATTTTTTGGCGGGAAACGGGCGTTCTACGGAATATATATCGCTTTATAATTTAAATCATGCTAAAGCTTATCACGTACCCGTGCCTCCCGAACAAATTGTATTTATTACCATGAACGCGCCTGGGAAGCGTATGTCACGGGAATATGATACTGGACAACTTAATACTAGTATGAGAACCTGACGCACAGCAGTAAAGTGGGTCGTTATGCATATGTCGCAGCACTGGAGACAAGACATATGTTTGACTGCTAAATAATACTGCGAGCCTTTTTCAGACCAGGGAGAGCCTCTTCTAAGGCTTTTAGTAACAAAAAGTGATATCTAATTAAAAACTTCCTGGAAAATCGATTTCTTTTTTCGCGCTTATGGAATTGCTAATAGACCAAACCAATCATGCGATGCACTCTTCCAGAACAATGGTGCCGGTGTTCTTCTTCATCATGTGCCTGCATCTGATGCCGCTTGTCGTATCTGGACCAGACGCCAAGACCTTCTTTGCGAAGGTGCACGAAGAAACCAACAAGCAGTGGCTGCCGCTGCTGCTTCAAGTGCAAAACTACAACTTCAGCGTAGCCGACACCAACGCCGTATGTCTCCATCTTTCGACACGTCACTATAAGGGGGGGGGGGGGGGGGGGGCTTGTAGGAGTGATAAATATTCCCCCAGGGGAAACAAGCTGCGAGAATGGCGTAGGTGCAGCGACCACCAAAGAGAGGGGCAGCATTGTAACTCGCAAGCATATGCAAGCTCAGGGAGAAAGCGCAGCAACCGCGATTTTGTCGTACTTGCACACTCGCATGCAGCGTATAGTTGGACGGTAGCCAGGAGGCGCGGACGGGGCAAGATTGATCGCCGCCACACGGCTCCGCACACCCAGAGTACAAGTCCGTAGAGAACCAAGTTTCTTGATAATGGCAGGCGAGGGAATTTTGTACAGGGGAGCGGGAGTTGATTGGCTGTCGATGCATTTGGCGGCAGCGAGGTGTTAGGAAGGAAAAGCGGCTTGACTTAATCGATTCCCATGACAGCTTCTGGACCGCAGTATGACCCTCCCTCCAGAAGTTTTGTCGGTTGGGCAAAGAGTCGAGAACGGGCCGTACTAGGGTGCACTTAGGGAAGGGCGCATGTCGTCACGTCGTTCAGCCGCGTGAGGCGACGCTAGGAGGTCCTGGCTGACGAAAATGTCGCTGGTTGAAAGGGGCGACAGAGAAGAAACTGGGCAAAAGTATACTGAAGGAATATGCGGAGGCCGGCATGATGTTCGGAAGTCAGTGGTGGCTTGTCGGGCACTGCAGCAAAACTCTACACGCACTCACCAGCAGTGCATAGCGAAAACGCCCCTTTGTTCGAGATTCCGGCGCACGTTAGAGCTCCCTAGGTACTAAATTAATCGGATCCCTCCACTACTGCACGCCTCATCGCCTGTGTGGCGTCGGAACGTTAAACCCCATAGTACTGACCATTTGAATGTTAGCGGAAGCCGAGAGACAACATAAAATGTATAAAGTAGACTGTGTGCGTGGCTGAAATGTGAAAAGTCCACGGTAGAATAGCGCGGCACTTGGTGAAACATAGTGGCTTCATTAAATTGCACTCCTTTTTGTGTTAATTATATGGTGGCAATGCTAACGCATTTGTCATTCAAATACACTATCTGGTAAGCCTCGATTATCCATTTAGTTTATGGACAGCTGTGCTCGGCTATTGTGGTAGTCTTACGGAATTGTGGTGCGCACGCACAGTAACCGCGATGGACCTTAAGATGTCCGTGAACCGGTTGTCCTAGGTTATTCCTAGCTGTGTTCTGATAACCTGTAATCAAAGAAACACCAGGATTGTGCGATATGCTCTGTTCCACATACTAATCAATTAGTGTATACAATCCACGAACTCGGTGTGATGCTGATGCTGACTCGGTGCGGTGTGATGCCGTGAATCGGTTGTCCTAGGTTATTCTTAGCTGTGTTCTGATAACCTGTAATCAAAGAAACACCATGATTGTGCGATATGCTCTGTTCCACATGCTAATAAATTAGTGTATACAATCCACGAACTCGGTGCGATGCTGATTCTCATGTTTGTTTTACATTGATTTGGTTTGGTTGACACGCGCTTCATTAATTTTGACTATTTTATATAAACGAATATAGAATAAAGGAATATAACATTTACGAATAAAATGTGAGGTATGCAGGTGTCTTTTTTTGCGCATATAGTGAATTGGCTGTTACCAGCGTCGTTTATGACTGCTTGTATTCGAGAAATCACTAAGACAGAACTGAGTGAAACGTCACATAGCATGCAAACCTGTACCTTTCTGTTAGTTATAAAACTCATTCAGCACACGTTTACGGCGACGGTGCGCAGAGAATGCAAATGGAAAGGGACACAAGAATATTTTGCGCACAAGACAAAGAAATTAAGAGTTTTTTGTATCTCTTAAAACACACAAAAATGTTGAAATAAATAATTTTCTTGCTTTCATTTCAGCCTGTGTTTGGTCACCTGTGGTACTTGTCCCTAGATTTCCAGTACTTCTTGATATGCTTGCCGATACTTCTGCTGTTGAAGAGGTAAGCCACTCGGTCACGGTTTCATAGAGCGCATTTTTTATTCAATCCTGTTCGCCTCCTCATGGCTGTTACCGGCGGCGCGTATATGGGTTCATAATTGACTTGGCGACGACTGACGTTACTTACGGAACAAACCAGTGGTGGTTAGGCACACGCGCAAGATGAGCATGCCACCTCCGGTTTTACGCGCCGAAATTCCAACTTGGCTCTGAGGCGGACCGTGCATAGTGTACGGCTACAAATTAATTTCATTCGTCTCAGTATTATGCAAACGCTTTGAAATGCATAGTTATCATGGGCCATCTTTGCAAACATTTTTCATGGTGACAGTCCGGACCAGACTTAGAATGTGTGTATATTTAGGAATTCCCGTCTCTGTGGCCTTTTTAATAACCAGTTGCAAGTTTGCGCCTCGTCCCAGTCCTGTTACCGTCCTATTTGCCTTGAATGCGTAGCGCAATTCAATATCAAACATCACCAACTAGCCCCATTCTACGGCCTTCAGACTTAGAAGCCAGCTTCTGTTGAAACTAAGATGCGGCCTTGCACACTGCACTATAACTAGACCCCCTTCCTCGGCCACGATTGCGCTACATTTTAAATGTCCTGAAAACGTCCACAATTTTGTACAGTATTCATCGTTCACTTGGAGCACCCGCGATAGTTAACTTGCAAGTTACATCCCCAATTATAAGAAATGCGGTCATTTTGATTTACCACAGCGCCCCTACACAGTACTATTAGGCGCGAAAGATAACGAAGCGGTTCGGTGCGATGCACGATTGTTCGGAAATACGGCTGCCGCAACTGGCCGCACGGGTGAATTTGAGACACATGTCCCAATGCGTATGCGAGGTGTCCTCGGTGTCGTAATTGTGAAGCTCTTTGCCCACTGGGTTCGCTGCGCTTTGTTGCG
Organism: Haemaphysalis longicornis; assembly: GCF_048455015.1. Lineage (NCBI taxonomy): Eukaryota > Metazoa > Arthropoda > Arachnida > Ixodida > Ixodidae > Haemaphysalis > Haemaphysalis longicornis. The sequence goes on along the minus strand of NW_027526203.1, from coordinate 229,468,819 downwards.
GCGCACTTTGAGTGATTCAGATACATGAAAGGGAAAGGTAACAAAGTACAGAAATTTTCCGTCAACTTGAAGGAAAAGAAAATAGTGCTATCAAATTATACAACGCACTTCAGATGTTCAGTGAAGCGCTCTGTGACGTTGGTGCCGCTGGCAAAAAGTGCGCATACCAGGTGCCGGCATTGCTGCTGTTCTTTGGCATCTTTCACTGCAGCTGTAGGTGCTCGCCACAGCTTTTTGCCGCTGTCAGCGTCACACAACCATAAGCCGTCAGTCCCAGCGAGGAAAACTACTTCAGAAAACAAATGGTGCAGCAGAAAAAAAAAGGCCCCGTATGTACTCCTTTCGTTGTAAATGTCGCCCAAAGACGATAGTCGACTGGCGCCCCTGCCAAGTAACGGCCTCCCTTCTCTTTCCCGCTTACCTCTCAATATATTCCTCCCCATCTCGTCGTTCCTTGAAAGATATCACGCTAGGGGTTTGCTGAAGTCAATTTACATTTACCGCGTTCCACTGCTCCATGTCGAGTGTCTCGATGCCAGCGCTGCCGTACGGCGGAGACATGCGTAAATTGAGGCACCCTACTACAACGTTCATAGAACCACGTCACCCTGCTCAACGAGCGTTCCAAGCGGAACGTGGATTCCATCTAGTGGAACCTTTCGTTGCTGTTGCCGTTTTATTTTTTAAATGATGCCAGGAGGTAGCGCTGGCAACAGCAGGCGACGGTTTTCTGCCGTTGATGTAGTATTTCATTTGCTATGGCAAAACCAAGCATCCATGGATTTCTTAATGAAGGAATACTGCTAATACCACTTATGTATTGATTTGCTGCCTTATATTTGCTTAAGGTCTTGTTCTTCTTCAACATTGTTGACAAGTATGAACACTGACACCTGACTTAGACGGTTAGATTTCGCTGTGAGTATATAAGCTTTCGTTTCACTGTGAGTACACAGCTTTCGTTTCACTTTGGCCGGGTGGCTGAATCGTGTCACAGGCAGACAGACAAAAATTTATCGTTTTAAGTAGCCCAACAAAGACTATCGTCTTTAAAAAAAGCGGTTAAAGGACAGGTGACGGCAGCCCTTTGCTCCTCCGCAGGATCGGGCTACCAGCGGAGAGCACGCACCGAGGCGCCCCGTTCGGAATTCCTGACCAGCGCCTCCTCAGAGCCTTGCACGAACCTTTTACGGTAGCACCTGTTAGGCGGCCCGTATTGATATGTTACATAACACATTGAAAAATGTCTCGTTGGCGTCACGTAACGTAAAAGCGCCCACCACAAACAATCTTTAGGGCACGCGTGCTCACCCTGTGGTTGACTAATTCGTTCCTTTTACTTGCAAAGATTGGTCATTCATTGCACAGTGGTGAAGCCGATCGAAGCTTGTGAGAGTGTCAGCTTATGGGTTCCATACGAAACCCGTTCTTCTGGCAGCCTCTTTTATTTTTAGTCTGGTAGCAAAAGCGCTTTAAAAAGTCACTCCGTTCAGGTGCCACGCATAGAAATATGTAATGACGTACTGAAATCATTTCAACATTTAGTCTTTAAACTGATGAGTATTACCAGAGTCCTTCAATGCTTTACTGGTCACGAAACTGCTCCGTAACTCAATGGGAGAGCTTCATATGCTGCGTTAGGCCGCCGCGCGGTGGCGCCACCCTCTCACTGAGGTCACTCCTCGGGCGGCGTTGCGCTGGCTCGAACGGCGGAGCATCGGCGAATTGTGTTTGTTTTGTGCGGGGAAAAAAATGTAACGTGCATCTCGCGCTCTTGTGATGCGACTTAAATAGTGCAACGACGATGCCTAACATGTGTTGCGTCCCGGGATGTCGTTCCTTGTACAACGATACCACAGAAAATGTTTCCTTGTTCTGTTGACCGAGCGACGGGGAGCTGCGAGAGAAATGGAGGCGCGCCATTCCAAGGCAAGAAACGGGAGATTTCAGCTTCGATTATAAGTGTGTGACAGTGCGTGGAAATGCACTGGGTGTGAGAATGGAAAAAGCAATGTACCCTTTTGAGAGCATCGTGGAGCAGAATTTTACAAGGCTAACTTAAAGCCGGATTTTTGTCATATCAGTCAGGTTGTAGCGGTGCTTCATTACCTGTTTGCAAACTTGTATTACCTTGCGCTCAGGCTCGCGTGTAAAAAAGCTTTGGGAAGTCCTTGTGCTTTTATTTTTCATATTCCCGCGAATTATCCCTTAGGGTTCGTCTTGTTTGTTTTGTAACCGCGCGTGGCCGATTCCGGTTTCTTATCTGGCGGTTCAACCGGAGCGCCCGTTTGCTCTTTTTGTCGTACGTCCCGTCGGGCAATATTGTTTGATATGAAAAGGGTGCCACCTTGTCGCCAACTTGATTTTTTGTTTCTTCGACAATGTTCTCGATCCCATTTCCATGGATCTGAAATTAATAACGTTCCGAGAGTAATGCATGCATAGCAAACGCCGCGCAACTCACTTTATTGACGTTCATCTGTGCACGTCACACTGCGGACTGCTTCTTCGACGTTTTTGTTTCATTCTAGTCTTCTGTAGAACAGGAGCTCGCTAGCTCGCTCCGTTCAGAAAAGCTTTGCGTCGTTCTTGGCTACGTGGCAATATTCTGTTTCCTCCATGTGCTCCCCATCGCAGCGCGAAAAAATAAATTTTTGTACGCTGGACCACGCTCTTTTGTCTCCCTTCGTAACATTGTATTTTTTTAATCGACCAGATTTAGGAGAAATCCCCAAGGTGGAGTAAGTTTCTGTGAAGGAAAGTTTGACATCCACCTAAATGCAGCTATACGGCTACAAAGGAAAGCTATACAGCTTTCTCGGAAACTTGGCAGTTGAAGAAAAATTCGTCCTGGACTTCGTCCTGGTCCAGGATCCTGGACCAGGACGAATTTTTCTTCAACTGCGAAGTTTCCGAGAAAGCTGTATAGCTTTCCTTTGTAGCCGTATGGCTGCATTTAGGTGGATGTCAAACTTTCTTTCACATTGTAATTTTTTTGCGTGTGATAAAATCAGTTTTATTGTTTTTTTTTTCGCTTCCTGTTTTTGCAAGGATTTCAAAGCGTGGAAGCGGAAAGACACATGGTGCAACATATATCTCTTCGTGTTTTGATCCTTCGCGTTTCTGCAGCGTTTTTAGATGTTCTCAAGTATGTACCCACTAATTGAAACGACAATACTATTGGGCTATCTCTTTTAGTGTTCTGTGCATTCCAGAGCAATCAACGGATGCATTAGGCGTAGTCTGAACGACGCGTACTTGGTTTCTTTCAGTTTTTTTTATTGTATTATCGATAGGCCCACAGAAGTCCGTGACTACGCAGCTACCGTATGTGCGGTATTTACAACTTTTGCTTTAAGAAAAGAAGAAATAGAGATTTAAAAATCCGAAAACACGACGGCGCAGCGCTTGTGCCAGAGCACGCAGAAGCCGTTGCCGTTCGCGGCCGAAGTCTACGGTAAATTACTGCGAAAAATGAAGCCGTATTGAAGGCAGGTGATGACTGGACTATTCATCGCTAACTCCTACGAAAAAAACACACTTAATCAGCGCGCAGACACCAAAAACAGCGAGCGTTTGCACGCCAAGATCAGGCCAATACGCAGCGAAAGCGGCGGCTGGATGACCTTCGTGCGGCGGTGGCGCCTGTAGTGGCGCGCGCGGTCCCTATATTAAACGAGCGCCGAAGTTTCGTGACCAGTAAAGCATTGAAGGACTCTGGTATTACCAAACGCAAAGGTCAACTCGGCTCATTTGCAAATATTTAGTCTTTGTTTATGCCTCGGCGTAATGCTAAGGTGAGCGTAGATAGGAAAATGTTCCTATACCCTTCAGCGCATGTGCTGAGCGCAATGGGCACGGACGATGGGGACGCGCTGTGCCCACGCGATTAAGGTGAAGGTGTTTTGTATTATGCATGCATATAATATACGCAGTTGACACCACGATGTGCTGCCAGGCATGTGTGTGTGTGTGTGTGTGTGTGTGTGTGTGTGTGCGTGTGAGAGAGAGAGAGAGAGAGAGAGAGAGAGAGAGAGAGAGAGAGAGAGAGAGAGAGAGAGAGAGAGAGAGAGAGAGAGAGAGAGAGAGAGAGAGAGAGGCGAAATGTGCTTTATACAAATGGCAATGCTATCAAGTCATTGAACTTGCTCTCTACGCCAAAGTGCGAAAAATACAGAAGAAAATGATTAAAACCTTTGTGAAGTCGGAAATAAAGCCTATTTGTCGCAGGTTGTTGCTCCGGCTACGACGAGTAACAGGAAAAGAAGTATTTCAGAAAAAAAAGTCAACCCGCAAAATCACTACCCAATTCCTGTCGCATATCACCAGAAACTAAAAGTCGTACTTGTGCATTTGGTAACCAAGTCAAGATAATGAAAGAGGCGAGGACGCCAAACTTCAAGCTCTACTGTTTTTTAACTGTTCACTTTGGTTCACTACGTGATGTAACACATGGCTCGTGACTTCGCATTAATTTTCAGGCGTCCCAAGTACGCTGTGGCCGCCTTCACGCTGCTTTCCCTGCTAAGCTGTGCAATAGCAACGTGGCAAGTGGCCGGCAACCAGATGACGCCTTTCATCGTCGTGTTGACCGAAAGGCTTGCGTAAGTGGCTTTATTCTATCTATTTCATTCACCAAAAGGAGTCTTGATACCGCGGTACCCAAATTGCGCTGCTCTGAATATATCAAGACGCAAAGCCGGCCCTGGCATGGCGTCGGATAGAAAGTACCAACGCCGCTGCCGATGTCGGCTTTTGTGCGCGAAAGTGCCGGTCAGCTAGCGTTTCTCTTCTCTGCTATGAATCTATAATGTGGACAAATAAGTCACCAGTACAGGCAAAAATGAATGTTCTTCCTTTAGGCGCACTATATTCTTCCGGGTACCCCCAGAAATGGCTATTGCATGAATGTCGAACGTTCACTTGCATCAAGAGACCTCTAAGAGAGAGATTAGTGAAGAGGATTTGTTTACCAGGGTTGTGCGAACTACACGCAAGAAAAAGGCGGGACTTTCAGATCCCACCTACAGGCTTCACAGCGGCGGACCCTTCTCTAAAGGAAATTTACTTTGAGCCACCTTTGAGAATAAGCAGCCGTTGTGTTAACGGCAGCGCAGATCAGACCAGACAAAGGGAGACATTTATGCGTGGGCACGATGTATGTTCGTAAAGTGCGGATTTTCCGCGACATAGCGTCCTTATGAAACCTTAGAGGGAGGTATAAACATTGCCTAATACTTTAAACAGATAAAAGCTTTACGGGGTTTTCTGGATTGGATTGTGGGGTTTAACGCGGCAACGCTTCACAGGCGATGAGGCGCGCCGTAATGGAGTGCGCCGGATTAATTTGGACAACCTGGGGATCTTTAACGTGCGCCGATATCTCAAAAACACGGGCGTTTTTGTTTTTCGCCTCCATCAAAAAAGCGGCCGCTGCGACTGGGAATCGAACCCGCCTCCTCGTGCTCAGCAGCAGAATGCCTTAGCCATTGAGCCACCGCAGCGGGTTTTTTTCTGAGTTTTTTCTTAATTCGTAGAAGTTTGTCCTTGCATGGCTAGTGCCTTGTTTCACCATGCGATATCATCGAATGTATACACTCCGGTTAAGATGAACTCGGTTACGACGAGCTCTGTGATTAAGACGAACAACACTTTTGCTCTCTTGTAATGTCGCGATGCAAAAAACCTCCGCTTAAGAAGAATTTCTGATAATGCGAACGAATTTTCACGGCCCCTTCGATTTCAAATTAACTGGCGGCTACTGTAGTTCCAACGGCCTATCAACCATTCCGGACCGTTCGCTTCGTCTGTCATATAATCTACAGGCAATTGAAAAGCGCCCAAGGCCGATTGACTAGTCGAGGAGTCGCTATAGGCTGTGCCGCACATTTCGGGATGTTATGCAGTGTTTTCACGAAAACTGGAGGTCGCCCTTCCGGCGTTGTTCGAGTTCTTGTTTTAGGACTCTCTTGAACCACGCGTTAAATAACTTATGCTGCGGGCTTTGTCCCGAACTGTGAATATCAAAAAATTTGTGACACGAACACGGGCCCAATTTGTCATGTACAGGTGCCGTCATGAGTAATTGGAACGAGAATGTGTGAATATCAAAAAGTATTTGTCTTCATAGCTTTACGAGAGCCCCTGCCCGTTTACTATTAGGGAGGACTCCTTTAAACGCACACCAATGCAGCTATGTTTCCGGAACAAGAACTTCCTGTAAATTTACGAGACCGTGTTCCAATTACTTTTGACGGCACATGCACTCCTGTCACATGAATAACGTCTACTTCGCTTTGGTAACTTTTATGTGTAAGCAGTATAGAGGTACCTCTCATACATTCTTTTATAAACGTTTGGATCTTAAAGGACACACACACGCACACACACATACGTACGCACGCGCGGAAACAACCTGCATAACCGTGGTACATTTCTGTCGCTGCACACACCGCATTGAAGCGCCCTTAAAACCAAATAGGGTAGAGGCAGGTGTCGTGCTGACATCCCTCCCTACGGCATACCTCAATCCCAAAGTATTTGAAGGGGATGACTTATTCTGCAGGCTTACCAAGCCCCGGTACTCGTCATCTACAGCTTTGTGACTCCAGCAGCTGGAAGGGGGACGGGGCAAATACCGGACTAATACTCCTTCACGATGGGTACCTAATGGTGTATAAAATATACGAATTTTATAAGCAACATGTGTCCAACATGGTAACCGGGGGCAAATTCTCTAAAACGACGCGGCACTCGCGTGCAAGTGCATATTTTTCTCGGTTCGGGAGTCCGGCGGGCGGCTGAGGAACTCTGGAAAACACACAGCGTGCCCCTCTGGTCTAGGGCCCAAAATTGTGTGGAATCTAGAGTTGGACGAAAGCTCGTCTGGATAGGAACATGCATGAGAATAATTATAAACGTTTTTACCTTAAAACAATACTTAAGTTAATCACCTCAAAACGTATATTTTACCATTTCCTTGGCTCGCCCGGTGCCAATTGGAGTGGAGGAGGACGATGGCACAGGTATTAGTGAGGAGTCGCTAGGCGTGCTGAAGCCGGTGGAAAGGGAAAGACGCTATAGGCGTGCTCGAACCGTTTCACGCCTAGCGTCCCCGTGGTAGCCTGCTTGGTTAGCGCGGCGGCCATGCGACGATTTTCGCGGCCGTTACGGTGTTAACCCCTCGGCACACTCACCGATAAACAGCGAAAGCCTGTCTGAGCCCACAGTTCTCCTAAGTGTCATTCGCTCATCGTTGAAGTTCGTGCGCCCACTATAGAACAGTCTTGTCGTTCAGCTTCTCCACGATACACTCGATTGACGGATCCAGGCATCCAACAATGAAATTTAGACGAATCGCTATAACGAAGCAACGATCTGGCTCCTAAGTTCGGTCCGAGCTATGACATCCCGCCATGTAAGCATACCGTTTTGAATCGCGCAGTGCCGCATCGAAGATCTCATTTTAGAGTGAAATTATAATAATTTTTCTGCCATTCCCCCAAATTCGCTCTGGTTACCGCATAGATTGGTCACTCGAGTGCACTGCGGTGGAGATGGATTGCCTTAGAGTTCACGTTGGCCATGTGGTCTTTCCATCGTTATTGGTATAGCTCATGCCTATTCGTCGGAAGGTGATAACTTTAAACATATAATTTGTAGTGAAGTGAGAAAAAACGGGAGGATATGAAAAAGTGGTCGGAATTGTCTATTTATCGAGCTTTTTTTGCTGTGGCGCTGTGATCTCTCGCTCAGAAAACTCAGGCCGTGTGCATTATTGCTTTCCCCGTTTATTTTCTTCTCGTTTCAGAACTTTCCTGGAAACTGGCTTCTACTACTACTTCTACCCATTCTACCATGCGGCGTGCTACTTCGCCGGATGCCTAACTTTCTTCCTCGTAGCACCGTACAGAGAAAAAAAGATATCTAAGGTGAATATTTCCTTTGGATGCCCGGCATTTCAAATGTAACGCTCTGAAGAAAATCTACAGAAGTCAAGAGAGAATCGCTAGCTGGGTGCCAGCTGGGTCTTATCTAAACGTACGTAGAGAAGCGAAAATCTCTGGAACTGAGCATACAGTTTACGCGCGTACTCAGCTATACCGGGTATCCCAATTATCATGGACCAAGATTAAAAAAAAAAGAGCAATGGCGTTACTCGAAGAAAACTAAGCGCATAGTGTTTCCAGTACAGTGGAGTAGCGGGCAGTAACTTTTTGTTAATGAGAATTAATTAATTAATATTAGTTATCTCACTCTAGCAGTACTGTCCTAATCATTGAGGTGTGAATGAGACACTTGTGGGTACGCACGAGAGGAATCTAACTGCGGCATTTTCAGCGAAGACCGAATTGCGTACGCATTTATTGTGACTGATGAAGAACCCTCGCGAAATATGAAAAATACCACGTCACAGCGCTCCCGCCTTCATCATAAAGCAGTTCCCTCGAACAGGCTGTGTCTGATTTATCCAGAACGAAACAAATAAAGGAAAGAAAGAGCTATAACGACCGAGTTTGTGCCTTATCTGCCACATGCGTCCCGCGAAGCTTCCTGTTGCTGCTTCTTCCATGCACGCCCTTACAAGTTGATGCGGTGTCTTTTCGGACGTGTAATAGGCAAATCATTTGCTTCCAATAAGCTTATTTAACGGCGCTGGTTGACGACGCTGGCGGGAGCGCCGTCACGTGGTATTTTTTATATTTCGCGGAGTTTCTTTATCAATCAGAATAAATGAGTACGGAAATAGTTCGTCGCTCAAAATACCGCAGTTAGACTCCTTTCGTGGGTACCTACAAGTGCCTCATTGACACTTTAATGATTACGACAGTATTTTTTGAGTTAGATAATTATTTATAATTGATAGATTAAATCTCATTAACTAAAAAATTACTGGCTCCTACTCCACTCCACTAGAAACATTATGCGTTCGGTTTTGTTCGAGTAACGCCATTGCTCTTTTTTATAAACTTGGTGAATGATAGCTGGGGCACCCTATATTAAGTCATAGCAGGGCGAAAGAACTGGTTTGTTCATGTTTTTATTTATAGTCAATACGAAACAATTGCGTTTGTACCAAACGTAAGGAAGCTCAAAAATTAATGACATTTTGGTGATTACAACTTAGGAATGTGAGAAAGTTTTGCCTGATTGCGAGAGATGAATAACACCGACACCAAGTTGCTCAACCTTGCATGACGAAGGCTTCCAGAATACAGTGGCTGCTGCTTTTAAAGGTTCCCTGACAACCTTTCTCAACACGTTTTCGAAATCTGAGATGTACAGAGGGCAACACCCTTGTCTATATCACAGGTTTCGTACTTATAGCCTTACCTTGGCACTGCCGAAAAACATTTGAAGAAAAATATTGTGTCATTCTGAAGTCTTAACCTTATATTTTCACCTCAACGTGTTTTGTGACAAGTTTGAGTCCGCAGTTTTGAGAGGTAACGTTTCGAAGTTGAACTGAGTGTTATAGACAAGGGTGTTTCGCACTGTACTTACCTCGTCGTCAACAAGCGCACGCGGTATTTGGATTAGATGGCCACGTCGCAAGAAAGCCAGTTATTATGGCTCTACAACCCTGAGATAGCTTAGAAAATGGCTCCTAAGATTTTTTACTTTTAAAGCAAATCTTTTTACCTCTACTCCCCCCCCCTCCCCCCCCCCCCCCCCCCCAATGGTTCTGTCGGGACCTTTGGTGTCAACAGAAAACTCCTGCGAACAAATAACAGAAGTTTCTGGCACTGCCAGGAATCGAACCTGGAACAAAAAGAGAAACGGATAGAGACCCCTTGTCGTACCGATTGAGCTATCGGCCCATGCAGAGGTGGTAGAGACAGACGGTGCACTCACCCAGCATATCTGCGGTTTTACCCCCTACGTTCTCGCTGAATACCACGTGATAGCGTCACGCGACCTTTCGCGCCGCTGTGCGCTCAACCAACGGCACGTGTAGTGGCCGTGTGCGCGTCTTGCGCATGCGCTAGTAGTTATAAAAATTAACGGAAGCTCACACCAACGCATGACACCGCACTTCTCCATCCATGCCGCCGATCTCGTCACCTCTATCGGCGACGGCAGACATTGAGGGGAAATGAGATCTTCTAACACCGGGTTTGATCTTCCTTTAATTTTATAAAAAAGGTTTCCACTCATGTGCTTCACCAACCAACCACCGTTCATGAATCATGCATTGATTTAACCTTAGCAAAGCATATCTCTTTGAAGTAATAAAGGGTGTGGTTAAGTACACTTCCCTTGTCTTTGATTTCACTCTTTGTAGAGCCACGTGTGGGAATTCAGGTGACATCGCATGGGTAATCACTGTTGGTATCGTTTAAAGCTTCGCTTTCAAACCACCTTCACAGGGTGGATTGGCGTACATTTTTTTTCTCGGTTTGGGTATTATATGCGGGATTGAGTGATGTCATGCCAGCTATAGTGAGGATTTGGCCGGATATCTTGCAGATGCGGAAATGAGCGCATTCGAGAGACACGGTAACGCAAATTGCAACAAAAGCAAAGTGGAGAGGAGAAAAAGAATCTGCTGCAACTGGCAAATCACGCAGTGGCGCCCTGTGCTGGAGATAACTAGAGCATTTCAAGGGCTTCCATGTGCAAAGAAAAAAGGGGAAGTGTTGATAGGTAAGGTGCCTTTGAAAGGAAAATAGTATAGGCGCATAGTGCACCCCAAAACCCGTCCCGGTACGGCACATGGTATACGGGTCTTCCCGTCAGCAATGCATTTACATTCTTTTGTTTAAAAGGAAGGCCCTCCACACAACTTGCCTTCAAGCTTGCCATTTTTGCTCCAATGTCTATCCTTTTCCTGGCTTCAGGCGTTCCAGATTGCGGCTTGGTGCATCGCCATTGGTAGCGGGATCACCTGTTTTTTCGTCAAGACGCCGTGGTACCAGAGCAGTACTCCGCCGACGAACGAGTTTGGCAAGCTATCGCTGGCCTTTTTCGACCGCATCCTGTGGTCGGTGTGCTTATTATGGGTTACCCTCGCCTGCGCCACTGGACGAGGAGGTAAGCTGCAGGGAGCTGCACTGCAATGCTTAAAACAGAAGCGTTTGCACAGCTACGAAGTCTTGCATACACATGTCAGAATTTGAGGATCCACAAATATCCTATCGATTAAGTGGCAACTATCAACCGCCACGTCGTTCTGCCCATCACAGTCCGCGTACAGAGTTTGGTACTGTTCATTAGCGGGAAGTAAGTTTTGATAAGGAGTTAGAAAGCTTCGTGCTATTTCGAATGTGGAGAAACAAAAAAAGTCTGTCGTCATTACCGCATCTCAAGCATTGGGGCTTTATTTTCATCAATAACAGTTCGATTGGCCATAAAGGGACACTGAAGTGAATTCGTCAAGCTCCCGGTTTTGCTTGCACTGGGTAGACTGGCTCAAATCACCACACTTTTCATCGTTCCGGTTGATAAGTCGGTACTTATTTTATAAAGCGGGAAAGAAGAAAAACTACCATGCGCGGTCTGCGGGGGCCGCACCAACTAAAGGCTGTAACGACAGGAAGAGATGCACCTTGATTGGACGATATCCAAGGTTAGCATTCAAACAAGTTTCGGTTTTGGTTCTGTAAAACAACATGCTTAACATCCGACGGCATCGTTGGATGGGCATTCTCGATATCTCAATAATCGTCGTACCGCGCTTCTGCCATGTTTTCGGCTGTAAAATGCTTAAGATAAGCCTCCCAGGACGTCTCGGAATCGTAGCAATCACTAGCCGAGGCCTACGCAGTGGATGAACGCCCTCCGCGTCACCGCAGACGCTGAAATGCCATGCGCTTTTCCCGCATATTCGGAGCTTGCCTCACCTATGCCTGTATCGTAAAAAGCGTGGTCGCACCAGGCCAAGGGTCTGCTGATTCTGGCCTGTGCCCACTTCCCGCAAGTAGTCGGTGCTCGTGGCAACAGCACGCCAACGAGAACTCGCTCGCGCGTCAGTGTAAGTCTGCACGCGTTCTGCGAACTCGCTCGTGGAGCAGTGAATGTAACGTCCCAAACACTGTGAACTCAGTTTAGAAAACATCGGCCGCAAACGAAAAAAATCAGCTTACAAAAAAAAGCATGTACCCTGGGGATTCGAACTTGCGACTTGCAAAACAATCCTAGCGCTTCAGAGCACTCGGCCACGAGCGAGCACTGCCGAGGTTGGATATCTAAGGTATCCAGTTTACATTTTTAGGTATCCAGTTTACAACCAGTTTACACTTTTATTTAGTTTTAGCATTTGAAGTACCTTAGGTGACCATTTGTTGTATAGAGCTCGTGCAGTAAGCGTCCCCCAAACTTCCACAATATCTCAAGTCTAGCAATTGCATTTCTTAGACGGAAAAGCGTTCGCAGATGCGTAGTCGTGCTGCTGGCCGCTGTGCTTGGTCACCCAGCGGAAAAAACGTGTTTCCTGCTCCCTAGTTTTACGCTGTACGGTAAAAGTTTCAGTTTATTTTATTTCCCTAGTACCTATATTGACTTCGCTGACTCTTCTCCTGCTTTCAAGTGACCCTAGATTTTCTACTAGCGTACCAGTCAGCGAAGCGTCGCGCGCTTGTGTGGAGCGACCTGGACTTGGAGCTTGATACAGCGTACAAACTAACAAAGTAAAAAAAAGGCACATTTTTTAACAAAGGCACAAAGGCCTAGTTTCAACTGAGGGAACGAATTGCGACGGCTTGTCGGCGGCCGGCAGACTAAACGCTGGGCCGACTGACTCTGTCGGAAGGTCGGCGAGCCGTGCAGTAGCGCAGCCAATTGCCAGCTCATCTCCCCCTGACTTCACACTAAAACGCCACAGAAAATGGGCGAGCGTAAAGAGAGAAGGACACCATTTCCGAATTGATTTTTCTACTGAATAAATTCGCGTAAACGCGCTCAGAGTGGTCGAAACATGGCCTATGGATTCCGGACTGCAATTTGCGCTAGTAATCCCGCATTGTTTACAAATCACTTCAGTTCCCCTTTAATGTTACATTTCAAGGTGCAAAAACTAAGCAAAATCTTGCCGTAGAGCTCGCAGCTGCGGAAAAGAACGAAAGAGTTTTTCCAGATGGAAAGGGGGTTGTTTAACGCGCCGCAGCTACACCTGGGTTATGAGGCGCGCCGTAGGGGAGGGCTGTGGATTGGTCTCGACCGCCTGAGGATCTCCACCGTGCGCCGAAATCTACAAACAGAGGCACTTTTGCTTCCCGCCTCAATCAGAGAAACGGCCACCGCTGCCAGGACCGAACTCGCATCCTTGGGCTCAGCAGCCCATCTCCTTACCACAACGTCATGGCGGTTTAGAACGGCCCATCCACACTGCAATTACGGAAGTTGTACTTTTCAATGTGCAAACCACTTGAATTTCCATGAATAATAACTTGAATCACATAGTTCCTGTCGGACAGAATATCTTTAATTATGCATAATGACAGTGGGAAATTTCTGTAGGCCGTTGTAAGCTCGAACATTAGTTTTACCCACAGTGTAAGATACACATTTAGTTTGGGACACAGCCGCCCAAAAATCTGTAAAAGTTGGTGGCGCCACGCGATGACTTTTGATTGAAAGTAGATGTCGTGGCAGAACTCCTAACTAAGTTCGCAGCGTCCTAGGCTTCAAGTGGCTTCACCAACGACTGTCCGATCGAAGCAAGGTGGTTCGCCGGCACCACCGGCATGCGTGTAAAACAACGTTGTTTGTGCGAGTTCACCGTGTGAGCTCACGCAGCGGCATCTTAATGCGTAATTTATTGCATTACCCACCCTTTCCATCCCACCCAGTGTACGCTGGACAGGGATTAGTTCTCCCTTCAAGTGCTTTTAACACTTCTGTGTAAGCCCAGCGACGATTTTCCTTCGCAGGGAGGGTTGTGATCGGCCTCTCTGCTCCATTAAAATTCGCGGGCTGGCTGGCTGGCTGGCTGGCTGGCTGGCTGGCTGGCTGGCTGGCTCGCTCGCTCGCTCGCTCGCTCGCTCGCTCGCTCCCTCCCTCCCTCCCTCCCTCCCTCCCTCCCTCACTCACTCACTCACTCACTCACTCACTCACTCACTCACTCACTCACTCACTCACTCACTCACTCACTCACTCACTCACTCACTCACTCACTCACTCACTCACTCACTCACTCACTCACTCACTCACTCACTCACTCACTCACTCACTCACACGTGAAAATACCGGCGTGATAATGACCCGAATTCTAAGCAATTGGAGCCAACAGGTTTGCTTAGCCCCGTCGCATTTATTATGAGAAACAGGCCGAGCCCCGAACAACATCAACAAAAATAAAGCAGTTCCACTCGACGTTAAAGCTTTTAAGTGCGGAGCAGTGATCCGTTAGAAGTAAGATGGCAAGTTGGGCTAGTTGGTGCAGATTAAGATTCATGGTGAAAAACAGCGCAAGGGACGTCAGCGCTGTGCGTCGTCCACTCTTCTTTTTGTCCCTGTGTCCCTTGCGCTGTTTCTTCACCATGGATCCGTTAGAGGGGTTGTGGTATCCTCTCTTGAATAGTTTCAGTATATGGCAGCGTTGATATCGAAAGTAGTCCAGAGAGGGCGCCGTAGCCATGAAAAGTCCCATAAGGAGACACTAGATTGAGTTTTCATAATTGTTTGGTACTTATTGCGTTAATTCATCATGTTTTCCTTATTTTATGATCTTGTGTACTTATTTACGGCATAGCAATGGTATCCTCCGAGGCAATGGCGCAGCGCCAAGATCACCCTCAGCACTTTGCATGTAATGAACGTGGGCATCTGCGGCACAGTGCGATTGACATAGTCCTCGTAACGCGAGGGACTCACGTTTGGTCCAGACCAGGGGCAGCGGTGATCTTTTCGAAGCCTCTGTTTGGGTGCGTGATACCGGTGAGAAACAGCGTGACCCCGGACGAGCTACGACGACAATATGGGCCCCTAAAGTGCTTCGCACCTAGCAACATCCAAATCATCTCGACGACGCAGTAGCCCCGGAGAAACTAATGGCCAGGGTGTTTGTTTTGTTTAAATAGAGGCCTACGGAAGTATTGTTTAACACGATTGCTTGTCCGCCAGCCGTCACAAATGGGACTACAAGCATGCCTCGTAGTATGCATTTTGTCGCGCTTGTTTTGCATTGTATCCATTTTGTCCCGCAGGTTGCCTGTGCACGTTCCTTTCTTGGAGCGCATTCACACCACTGAGCAGACTGTCCTTCGGCGTCTACATCATCCATTTGCCATTCGTGCAGCTCATGATGCACACCGCCCGGGAGCGAATGTTCTTCTCGCACTTCTTCGTGGTAAGTGCCTGTTCGGAGTGGCGCACGCTACCGCGTTCACACCATGTGACCATTACAGTGTTGAGCGGCTTGCAACGCGAATTCAAAATGTCAGTGGTACGCCCGCGGTCGCGCCTTCTCCAGCGCAATGGTTAAACCACTTTTAACATAACTTGATGCCGTGATTGCCGAATTCGGTGATTTTGGTCTCCCCGTAGAAGTGACATTCTGAGAACGTCAATGCCCGAAGCGAAGTCGCCTTTAGTTGGTAATCTGACCAGAGCGATGTTCAAGTTAGGGATACACAACCAAACAGAGAGTAAGGGTGATACAGCTTCAAATGTTTTGGACAAGTTGAGTGAGTGCGCTGCGTACTCGATGCCAACTGCTCGAATGCGGGGTTTTCGGAGCACGTCTGAGGTAAACGTAGTGGCTGCGCTCGGCGTACCTGTGGGACGCCTGCGACCTCCCCCCCTCCCCCTACCCCCTCTTCTGCCTAGACCCGGTATGGAATAGGACGATTGCACTTATTTGTTCATGTGAGGAATAGTTCGTTCTTGGGAAAAATAGAGCATTGGAACAGGACTACACAGGATGGCCGCCGTGATACAACGGTATGAAGGTTGCCAGCTGTGTTTATTCTTACTGAAAACGGCGAAAGTGATGGGTATTAATCTAGCAACGTGCTGTTCCGCATTCGTATCCGGAAAATCATGTTGAGATGAATTGCAAGGTGACAGCGCGTTGGTCAGACGTATTTTGTGTCTGAATTGTTGACAGTATTTTGTGTCGGAATCGTTGACAGTATAGCGTAGCTTGGTTTTTGTTGATAGGTAATAAACTTGTCCTCGGTTTAGCGTGTTGTTTGTGAGTATAATTCGAGTGTTCCAGCAATACGTGGCAGCGCTCACACTGTACTTCGGGGTCGCGTGCAAGGACGCCCGAGAAAAAGCTGTTGCGAACAGAGACGCACGTAAGGTGAATCCGTAGTGGCAATTTCGCGCCCCGTCTCTTATCGATCCCTTTATTATTGGCATTCATAGACCTCCTGCGATGTTCTCGTCACTTTTCACGAACGAAGTGGAGGGAAATGCACCTTCAGCTGAATGGGTTCCCTGGCACGCAAACAATAATGCGTGTAGTACGATGGTATTACCCACGAAAGAAAGCTTAGGTACAAGGTTTTTTCACTTACAACATATATTTAACCTGTTCCGTAAACGTCGTTCTCGTCAAAATCACTTGCTCCTCGTAAAAGCGGCCAGAGGAGTCTCTGCACGGGCTCAGCGCGGACGACAGGGGATTTTTGTGTGTATGGAAACAAGCTAAACGACGCTGTTGAAATGCAAAATTCGTTCAAAACTTCACCGGGAATAAGTTATCACTGTAACAAGTTATTTTTAATAACTTTTCCAAATAAAATGTCTAGACCTTCATTTCTAAATCTGAGACCACAGGCATGAATTTCTTGTTTTGCACGAACGCTATGGTTCAGTAGAAACTTGTACATATTGATAAACGCTTTCGTGTGACTTTGCATGCCGCACATTAGTGAGACAATAAGTATAGGTTTATTACACAGATAAATTTAGGAAAACAGTCTGTACTTATCAATCACCGAGGCCTAAACCAGCAACAGCCCTTAAGTTGAGTGCTGGAGCAAAAAAACAGTTTTGGGAATTGTTCTTTAAGCGGCAAGAGGAAATGTTTCACAGCAAAAAGTGTACCTCAGGTGCGTAAGAGCCCTGTCCTGTGTTGAAAACTACAGGCCAACACTGCAGTAGTAATTGGCGAAGAGTTGTATTCCCCACGCATTTTCACAAACACTGGCTTGTGCATTTTCGGTGTTTAAACATGACTGCTCGTCGTGGGTGACAATATATTGCTATGCTAATATATTGCTACCTCTTAATTGCTATGTTCTTTTAATATAGCTCTGTATAGCTGGCATAGCACAGACAGTAATAGAACACATTAAACAAGATGTATTCGCTACTACCTTATCTTGAATCACCCGGCAATAATTCACTCTGGCACGAAATCAAATGCGCATGCCGTGAACCAAAGCGATGACTAAAAAGACATCGTGACGTGCGTTGAATGCACTAGGGAGCAAGCATATACCCTCAAATGAGGAGTGCAATATATGGCTCTTTAAAACCCGTTTTTCATGCATTGAAAGTAGGTGACATCAAGCTAGGATGTTGCTTCGAACGTGTTGGGTCGTGGGCAATACTCTTCACAAGGCGAAAAGGGATGAAAACCGACATGAATAGACATAGTATCGAGTTTCTCCCACGAACCGAGCAGGCGAGCTAGAGCCCATTCCCTGGGTATTTTAAGCAACCGGAAAGGGCTGCGTATTGTCTGGCTGTTTCTGAAGAACAGCTTTTTGCTATCTCCCAGATATAACTGCACAGTCGCCTACCCTTTCGAGCATGGGAGCGAAATAACATATTCAAAACAAGTTGGCGCACGTGAACGACATCGAGTCGGCGAAACGGGACTACGCAAGAGCCTGTGTTGATGATTGATCTAGTCATTGTGAGGGTCAGGAAGGGAACTCAGTAGTTTAGCCTTAAATGGAAGGGACTGTGTTATTAGTGCAATAGTTCTTTTACTTTACAGTACTACAATACTTCGCGACAGCGTCACGGGTGCCATTCAGTAGCGGAAATCTCTTTCGTCATATTTATCTTGTTAGTTCGCATAGAAAAGTCTTCCATCTGTCATTTTCTATCAGCGTCTGTTTTGTCCTCCTTCTATGACTTGCTGATGTTGGCTAAGATGACGTAGTGGCAAGTCTACAGAAAGGAATTTCCGCATTCCCAGTGAAGCATGCTTAACAAAAACAGGTGCACGTTGATTTCAGATGAAACGGCAACCAGCTTTACTGGACCGATATTTTGATCGCAGAATGGCTACAGTTCAATTGGCAAATCAAAGCGACGGTCATATCCTTATCCGCTGACGCCGTTCCTACTTTCCTTTTGGTACTAGGAAGTACAATGCCCCTTCCCTCAGGATGGACAACGCTGTGTGACCCGTGTCTCCACTAACGCCACGGGTAGCGACGGACCATATTTTGCTTAATTTGTTCCTCTTGACGACACATACAACGGTTGCGATTGATCCCGGCGAAAACTACACTAAAAGCTTCACTGTAGAAAAGCCACTACATGAAGGAATTAGCTTAATATTGTAGCTGAAGGCACTAAGGTTGCAAGAAATCAGTAACAAACAAAAGTGATGCGGCGGTGTTAATCACGATGCGGGCGTAAAAAGTGCCTATTGTTTTATAGTTAGTGAACAGTTAGTGAACGTTTATAAACTACCTACGGGGCATCTGACTCAAAGAAAAATCAGCTTACGTAACCTGGCTTGCAGAACAGCTAGGACACCAATAAACGTTCGGAAAATAATTTTTTTTAATAGTTTCTTCAATGCTATATGAAGGCAGGATGCGGCAGGTACAAAATTATTTGGTTTTTGTGCCGTCGACGCTGCGTTAACAGATTCCATTTTAATTTCTCTTATTGCAGTATAGACGTAATGTCTGGCATCCGTAATTGCGATTTAGGCTGAATATGAATACTAGGCACCAGAAAAAAACTTTGCATTGAAAAATGGCTTACATCAAGGCTTATCACCTTCGTGATACGCTTTGATGGGAAGAATACTTTGAAGAGGAGAAAAACGTTCCAGTCACTCGTATACAAAGACGCCTCAGAAAAGACCCGTAATTTGCTGTATCGTTTTGTTTCGCAAAACTTGAGATATTTGTGGGGTTGAACGCGTCGAAGCTACACTTGGGCTATGAGGCGCACCGTAGTGGAGGACCCCGGACGGATTAATTTCGACCACCTGGGGATCTTGAACGTGCGCCTGAAACTCGACACACGGGCTTTTGGCTTTTCGCCTCCATCAGAAAAGCAGTCACCACGGCCCGGATCGAACCCCCGTCTTCGCCGAACTTGAGGATTTAATCAAACTGTTTGGGGGTAATGGGTAGCTCAGCCTGACAGATAATTCGAACATGTATTCGAGGATTTTGTTGATGTTTAGTCCGAGAAACAGAACTCTCTTTGAACTAAGAGAACCCCCATAGCTTCCCTTGGAGTAGCAAGTGATTATCTCATGTAGTGCTATCGTGCCTTTTCAGTCATAGAATTTGCCTCCCTCTCAGTTTCTTTACATTCTGAAAAAAAAAAAGAGAACGAATGTTCCACAATCAGTCCACCAGCTCCATGATGTAAGTTCCCTTCTATATTAGCCATGTTAGTTTAGGTGCTGGCGCATCATGCTCCTTTCAACTTCAAAAAACATTTCGAAAGTCGCGCTGGCGAACTCACCACAAACCAAGGGCTGACAGACCTAATGCTAACCCGATTATGTGCTAGTGCCAGAATAAATTCTTTCTATTGCAGGGAAAACATGGTATGATTTACCTCTGCAGCCACTATGTGGACATTAAAATATATGTCCTAAGCCAACCAGTGTCCTGTTCGCAAAATTTAAATGTCTCATCACCTAAAGTTCGCGCCAACGCACGCGAACGCACGCATACATGCGAAGGCACGCATACAGGTCCATACTGTTGCTGTCGTGCCCTCAGTTTACCGTTTACGACCTGTGTTGGTTGTAATAGCGTGACTCGCGAGCTTTTTACGCAGAAGTTTGCTGAGATCGGACAACGAGGGTCCAGGGGCTAACTTACAACTGTTTAATTCAGGATCACATGAAGAACACAACGAATTAAAGGTAACATGTTTGCTGGAAGACTCCATCATGAGCGCCCGCCTGGGCATCATAACAGCTTCCTAGTACTGCACATCACGCGCTGACTTGGTGTGCTCTCTCTCTCCGTTTTTATACGCACTAAGTCATCGTCCCAGAACCGCCAAACATGTTAGCACGCGTCACGAAGTAGTTTAATTTGAATGTATTTTTTTACCCGTTATACATTGATGGTACGGGAAGGGTCACTATTGTATACGAGACCATTTAATAAAGAAGACAGGTAAAAATTCCATATAAATTAGCCCGCCGGTTGCTCACAGTGATCATGCGTCGAGAGCAGGAGTGAGCATGCGCAGAAGGTCCGTCACTGGGGCCACGTCGAGCGTATTGCACAGCATCGACGCCTAGCCGCTACAGAGACATGCGGATTTTCCGCCGCACAGCGGGTAGTCACTTCGCGCGGAACGAATCCGCAGCACATGACAGGCGATTTGCAACAACGCGCACACACACGGACCCGCACAGCCGGTCTAGCGGCCCACTTTGGGGCACATCTGCACTATGCGCCCAAGCTCCAACACTTTCTGAAAACAGGCTTATTGACCGCGGAAGGTCCGCATGACAAGCAAGCATACGACACTTCCAGAAAATTAGTAGCCAGACAAGAGGAAACAAGTCGTGACACTGCGTCGACATTTGGGGCCGTGAGAAACAGAATTGTGTATGGCGTAATCTATACATCTTCTATACGAGTGTTTTCAAGCGGTATTTTTCATTGATAGTCGGGAAAATGGTGAGTATTTATTCTTTCACGTTGTACGGATGCAAAACTTACGAAAACAAATATGGGTATTGGGAGAGCTCTTGTATCAATGCAGAGTTTTTATCAACGCGGAGTGCCAAATTTCTGGACAAACGCTTCAGGCGTCTTTTCCTTATCACCGCATTCCCGGTCGTACGCTTTCGCTTTGCGTGCCTACAAATCCATGCATGAAAAGTCGTAAGTCATGCTCCGGCGGACAGCTTCCCATACAAATTGCATGCCACACGCGAATCGCCGTCGCTTTAAATAGCAACTTCCTGGATATTTTAAAGGCCGCATTTTATGGAACCGGAATTATAATATTTGTGGTGACCGCAAGTGCGACACCCAGATAAAAATGTCGCTTAGTGCGCACTAATTGCTGTTTCAGTTCAAGAAACAAAGCTAACGTGGAGTCAGTGCAGATGATTTCCTTCGATCTGATTCTGATTTTTTTTTGTTAAGTAAAAAAAGCAGGTTTCTTGAGTTGCTCATTTATTATTTACCCTTGCTGGATGATAATTCTGGCACTACCACAGCCACCAGACGTTTTCAGCCGAAATTCTATACAGACCACTTCCAACTTAGCTTGCGCGATGGGAGGCGAGGTTTCCGGAATTTTATTATGCCAAATTTATGTCAATATCTATAAGCTGCAAGCGTTAATTTTGTAGTTTAGCCATGGACGTTATTACTAAAAATTATGTTTAATCAAACACCAACACAAGGATTCTATCGCCACTGAAATTCACAGAGTGAGCATGAAGTAACCTGCAAGATAAATAATTGATTTGAGAGGAAGAATAATGGCCCAAGGATAGAACCTTGACGGGCACCGAAATTGATGAGATTTGGGTAAGGCTGGGAATTATCGAACTGAACTCTTTGTTGTCGGTTTTCTAAAGAAGAATCAGTGAACTCCAGGCATACAGTAATAATGCCGTGACGAATTAATTTAGTTTTAGTATGTTGTAATTTCTCGAATCGTACGCTTGCGCAAAATCAGTTTACAATACGGCTTCTAATGAACCACAATCTGTATATTCTTTACTGTGTTTACAGAGCGGAAAATTTCAGTTGTGGGAGAAAATATCGTTGTCTAAAATTAAATTGATGGCAAAAAAAGTCTTGAATTCTTGCAAGTAGTTTTTTTACTCGGGCAGTGAATTCCTTTTTTTTTATGAATTTCGCTTAATGTTGGTTGCAGTGTCTTGGGCCTATAAAGTTCTACTGTATCTCGATCTTCGGCCTATTAAGCGGAAGCGTCTTCGCTGTTTTTCTTTTTGTTTGAACCTCATGCGCCGAATATAATATGTTGATTATATGAAAAATCTGCAGGCGAAATGTTGTGCATTTAAAGTTTTATTAACGCGCTTAACCATCGCCAATTAGAGAATGAGTGTTGCGCAAGGAGGAAATAACTCCTCTGACCTCACACTCATCTGTTGGGTAAGGATAAAGTGGTATTGTTGGGTGGGTCAAGTGTGCCGCGTCATGGTCGTGCGCCTTTGAGTTTTCGTGGAAGGTGAAATAATTACTAAGACCGTTACCCATTATCTACGGCGATAGGTAGACACAGGGTGACATATTATTGCACACGTTTACTAGTCATCGCAAATAAATAGCTTTCCACCTATTAACTATAAATCGCTCCTTAACGACTTTCCTTATTAATCGTTTTGATAACATTTCCCGTATGCTTCGCACGGAGCTGAATTCACTTCGTACTTTACACACTAACCTGGGGGAAAAGCATAAAGAATGCGCAGAAATACAATTTGTCCCCCACAGTGCAACTGTTTGTTTTCCAGTATTTGAGAATTCCGATCGTGCGCCGCGAATACGATTGTGAAGGAAAGCCAGAAACGTCGCCTTTAACGTGACGCCGAGGCCTGCACGAAATTGGGCAGTCCAGTGGCCTTGGCTCTGCAGCACGCGAGCCGCTCTGCGTATGAACCCCGGCACGTGCGGTGCCGGAGCGTCACCTAACGTGTTTTCATACATGTGGACACGGAAGAAACCGGCAACCCCTGTAGGGACGAAAGGCCAGCCTGCTATCTAAGAGCACTGCCATTACTTGACGCAGACGTTGGTAGCGTGTGCTCCCGCAGAATGTTTCGCGCCAACTCGAACAACGTGCGCTGTGGCGCTCCAGCTTTCTTTCAGGGGAAATCCTTTACAGCAAAACCCGCGGCATAATGAAGTTGCCCCATTCGAAATCTCGCTAGGTAGATAAAAGCATAGATAGATAGAGAGAGAAAACACTTTATTTAAATGGGTACTGGCACAAAAATTGTGCATGTCTTTTTTTTGCTGTGATAAGTAGCTAATGGCATATTTATCACGTGTAGAAACCTCATTTTGTACAAAGCTCGCGACGGTTGTTAAATTAAGGACGTTTTTAATGATGCAGCCAGTCGAAGTTTAGGTTTCAGCAGATGCCGCGAAAGGCTGGATTTTGATATCACAGAACAGGAGGCGATGCACGGTCGATTCCGCGTCGGCGGCAGTTTCTGCTAATGCCTCTACGTACTGATCTCTTAAGCCACTTAATTAAAAAGCGACCGTGGATGTGATGCCGGTGCCGCGAGGGAAAATTGCTGCCGCGGCTAGAGAACGACGTGCGACCTCGAGACAGTGGGTGGGGAGACGCTCGCTGGGAGCAGCTGGCCTACAGATATGTTAGGCTTCACACTGCGACGTATATTCGATTGCCGCTCTCGTAAGCGGTGCATATGACCATTTTAATGCAATTCGCCATGGCATCATTAACTCCTTTCCCGTATGTGCTGCCTTGTTCGGGTCTAGAGTCCCATTTTGTGCAGCGGTAACAAGCTATCGCTCTAGCTACCTGTGCCGGCCTGCGCCACTTCGCGGCCGTGGCCGCCGCCTGCATGCGCAGCGAGCGTGCCACTTGCTCAGTTCGTTTTTCGTGTCGCCGGCGCGTTTTCGCGTCCAGTGTAGTAAAAAATGCTGTGGAACTTAGATGGCGGCCAGCTGCCCAATGAGCCCACGAAATGCTTGCGCCGCCACCGCGAACGATCCTATCGTTCGTTGTTCGAAAGCAAAAGTTCCGACCTCCGATCGGAGCGGCCAGCCGGCGCGAACCGCCGGCAGTGCGGAAGCGCCCGACACGAACTCGTGACGTGTTTTGATGTTGTTTGTTTACTCAACATCCAGGGAAAGTCGATTGCGCGAGGTCCTCCGCTGGCTGCTCGGTTGCATTTTTAACACTTTAAATTTAATTTTAAATATGTTCTAGGCTGTATGTGCCGCTGATATTTTGCAGATGATGTATGTGTGTTCACACCAATCTATCTGCGAAGTTATCTCGCCCTTAAAATTTTGTGTCAACCAAGGGTTAGTGCAGCTTGGTGGCCGAAGAGTGTAGAGCGTCGGCGACTGTGGCTGGCCGACCCTTGAGCGACTTCTGGATATTCAGGTTTGAGCAACCCAGCGCTGTTTCCCACTCGTCGAGGGAGGTGATGAGAGGGAACGGGTCATAATTGCAGGCCCACATATGATGATGTAATGTAGCCCGTTCTCAGCAGTTCTGGCAGACTGTCGTGGGACACAGCGAGGGTTAATGTGATGAAGTATGGCTAAACAGGAGAGGGATTCAGCGTGAAGCTGACGCCGAAGGTGTCCCTCTTCCACTGATATATAGGGATGGGTGGGCGGGAGGGTATTTACGGCGGGAGAGGCGGCAATGTTCCGTGCTGTCTCTGTGCGTGAGTACACTATCACGGTCTGATCTGGCTCCATGGGATGCAGTGAACAGGCCCGGGAGACGAGAGCTCGGGCTGCGGTGTGCGCTACTTCATTTCCTCCAATACCCGTGTGCGCAGGGAACCAAATGAATTCTGCAGGATCAGTAGGTGGTTTTTGATTGAGAATTTGGTGGGCCTGAGGCAAGACCTGGCCTCTGGCATAGTTTATAACGACCGTTTTCGAATAAGAGAATACGAATTGGCGGGTTGGACTATGTGTGAGTGCAAGTGCTATCGCCGCCTCTTCCGCCACTTGAGATAGATAGAGAAAGATAGATACGATCCCTAATAATTGTCTTATTGCTGTCATCTTTCCCATCCCTCCCTCTTTCATTCTGCAGGTGTCATTCTTCTTCAGCGCACTGCTCTGGAGTTACCTGCTCAGCTACCTGCTTTTTGTGTTCTGCGAGGCGCCAACGGGCAGACTGGACAAGCTTATCTTTGATCCCCCACGCAAAAGGACAGCAATGGAAACGGGCGACACGGTGCCCAAAGCTGTCGAACCAGTGCTGGAGAAACCGTCGAGGGTAGTTGTGACGTTCGACAATGCCAAAAAAGAGCCCGTACGAAGCGCCAACGGAAATACCTCATTTAAGAGCTTTGACTGTGAGAAGGCCAACCCTACTACCTGTCATCTGTAATTTTTTCGCTAATGGTGCTACTACGTCGTTGGGTAAACGTGTCTTAATTGTGAATAATGTGCTCTAGTGCTACCAACAACAGTCGTAGTGTGCTATTCTGGTCTTTCGTTCCTTGAAAACATTTGAAATGTTTTCTGCGTGAACGAATGTAGTATCTCAACGAGTGTAAATACCGCAATGAGATCACATTGTTGGCCTAATGGATGCATGTAGACTTCCCGGTAAAGAGCGCGACAAAGCTACACACAAGTAAAAATAACTGTGGGCCAGCGCACACTTATGCATTATACAGAAAGATAGCGCAAAAAACGTAGAGCTAAGCGTTATGCATAGAAACAGGTCAGGGGAAAGATTCACGAAACTTTTTTAATAAAGCTTACAGCATGCTGCAAGAAATAGAACCATTTCTCAAGATGGAACCATTATTCTTATAAAAACCTGGCCCCAGCTGTTCAGTATTACAGAGTGCATACATCTGTCCAAAATATTCCAAACAATTGCCTCGCAAGCGTCCTGACGGGGTGTACGTGCCGGTGCCCATGTCTTCTCTACGTGGGCACGTCATTTCATCACAGAGCACCATGTTTGCCGGACTCGAAGTGACCTTTCATCATTTCGCACTTGCGTCAGTATTTTCTGCTCTTTTGAGCCAACAAGGGGTAGCAATTACGTCATAGGAAGGATTAAAAAACTGTTCGAGGTTCTATAATTGTGCGGGAATTTCTACAAATTACTTATCACCCTCTACTTTGGCAAAAATTGGTTTTCTGATTTTATGCAAAGTTTGAAAAATGCTTGTTGCTGCACCTTAGCTGGCGAAGAGGAAAAGGGGGCAAATGAAAACACGGCCGAACAGTAGACATTTCAGTGCTGTAGCGTTCATACTTGGAGATTACCCGCGTTGTTTTTCCTTGTCCAGTCTCTCAACTACGAGGCAGCCATCAAGCAACGGATTGGCTCCCCTCTCAGCCCTAAAATAGACTTCTTTTTTCGATTGCCACCATTGCTGAAATGTTGGATAAGTAGGCTTCACATGAACACGTTCACCTTGCTTTTTTTACATATATGACTTGCTTCCTAATTGAAACTAAGTATTTAGGCTTCTTGACAGTTCATATGCAAACAGCGCGAAAACCACGCGATAAAGCAGACAACATACAGGACAGCGTGTTCCTGTGTGTTCTCTGCCTCTTCTCGTCCTTTCATGCAGTTTAAAATATGACTCCAACCAATTGCCCAGATTCCCTCTGGTCCCAAGAAGTTCATTGTACGGTGGAGGGCATAAGGGACTCCCGTGAGCACCTTTTATCGAAAATTTTTGAGAAACTTTCCAGGGATGAACTGCGGAAATTTGGCGGCAAACTGTGGAATCAGCCGGCGCACGATACACGTGGCTGGAGATCTTTGGGAGAGGCCTTCGTCCTGAAGTGGACACAACCGCGCTGATGATGATGATACGCATTTGTTGCAGCGGAGATAGCGGACGCACCGATGGTCGGTTGAGGAGGAGTTTATTAACGGACGAGGCTTCAACAATGCGCAACTAACAAGCCCTGCAGGTTGAAGCCACCTCTGCTTCCACGCCAAGCGTCCTCGCAAAGCTCACCAGCTGCAGTCCCCCAGGAAACACACTGGTGACTGATTACATACTAGGACTTGAGCAAGGGGAGACTGCTGTCATCATTTCTTAATGGGGACACAGACCCGGATAGTTCGAAAGGTTAAGATGCCGGCAAGGCTGCTAGCCGCCATCCAAAAGCGAAGTACTCAGGAAGACTCCTCAGTCTCATTTTCACTCCATTCTGAACAAAATAATGTTAATTCCCTCTCTCTCTTTCTGTCTCTCTATTAAAATATTAATACACGCCCTTAATTCGGGGTAAACACATTAATATTTCAGATCGACCTGCGCACTTCGATGCTAAAGCCCTACGTGTAGTTCACGACGAAGGCTTGGTCGGCTAATTGGTAATGCATCTTTAAAATAGGGTGCTACAGGTCGCTAAGACAATGACGCGAACAAGAAAGGCAGGGATCAGCGGTGAACGCGCCGACCTTTTCATCTGAACCGCTAGAAGGATTTAAAAAGAATTGGGCTTTTTCTCAAACGCTCTGCTTTTTTCTTAACTGCCCGTTTCTTAAACGTTGATCTGCTGATTCCGAATTCTTACTTGAGGACTGCGCACCCTCGAAAAAGGTGAGAAACTGCAAGCAACCCTCGTTCGGCACTTTTTTGCGAAAGCAAGAAATCCTTTATACAAGATTTGAAGGCGTCCAGTCCAGCACGCTCGACAGCGTTCACCGTTTCTGGGTGGAGGACCTCCTGAAGATCCACTCCCTTCCTTTCCTGAAACAGTCATTCACACGTCTCAATACCTTGGCTGCTTGCTTAGGCGTGTCAAGGTGCGGTGCGATGTCCTTGAAGTATTGCGTTAATAGATGCCCCACAGCACCTACCATGTAACGGGCGGAATTTACGTCGGCGTTTTTGCGACTTTTCAAGACAATAGTAAACCAGCTCGCCCTGCCGTCTGGTTCAATATGAGTATCCTTCTGTCGAAATCTATCCACCAGGCTTTCGCTGCTGCCACTTCCGCTCTAACCACGATGATCAGCTATTTTACAGGGCCCTCAGGAAAAAGGAAAACAAAGAAAACAATTGAAAGTTTATGCAGATTACAGAGGCTACAAGACGACGTTCGTTTATATTTTGTTTCATCTCCTCATCCTGTTCTTTGCTCTTTTATAGCGTGCCCCCGACTCCCGAAATGAAATCCCGCGCATGTCACAGCTTTGCACATCATTCAGAGAGATCCGTCCTGAGCTAGATTTTAGGAACGCCTAAGTTTTGAGATTCTGTGGGCGTTGTCTTTACAGAGAAGCTGTATATCCCACTTAAGGGCAACAGAGTGGATCCCTAGAGAAGGCAAACGTGGTAGGGGGCGGTAGAAAGTTAGATGGGCACATGAGATCAAGAAGTTACCCGCTGCGGTGGCTCAGTGGCTAAGGCGTTGCGCTGCTGAGCACGAGGTCGCGGGTTCGATTCCCGGCCGCGGCGGTCGCTTTTCTGATGGAGGCGAAAAGCAAAAACACCCGTGTGTGCGAGATTTCGGCGCACGATAAAGATCCCCAGGTGGTCAAAATTAATCCGGAGCCCTCCACTACGGCGCGCCTGATCGCCTGCGTTGCGTCGGCGCGTTAAAACCCTACAATAAATCAATCAAGATCAAGAAGTTTGCAGGGATAAATTGGTCGCAATTAGGACAGGACCGGGGTAATTGGAGATTGATGGGAGAGGCCTTTGCCCTGCAGTGGGCGTAGATAGGGTGATGATGATGATTATGATGGTGGTGATGATCATGTATATCCCTCGGTTTTTACATATAGCATTCGTGGAAAAATTGGCGTAGGGCGGAATTTTTTCGCACTCAAGAACTATAGACGTTGCTTTTCCTTTTTGAAGTTCCCCCGGCGGGTGTTTTTCCCGCAGAACTTAAGGCCTTTCGGAGCGACGTTTTGGTCGGTGTATTTTAAGTCTAATCACGCGTACATAACCGGTTTCCGGTTATGCGTGCACGGGCAGAGGATGGGGGCGGAGGCGAGGAAGGGGTAGGCATGCGCGCATATCCAGACTTCATGTGCTCAGCGCTGAAATATGGGTATTTACCAAAATAAAAGCAGCAACAGCAACGACATCCCCGTTGTGCTAGTGGTTTTTCAGCCTCAACGTTTCACGGTCCGACGCGACCTGACTTCTGGCCGCCGTGGTCGAATTGTTTGGGTTTGTGTGTTACACAGACAGTAAGGTGCGTGCGACGCGGAATTAAACCGGACAGCCCCATGTTTGCCCGCTGGGATAAAACTCCAATCCGTCCAAGTTTCATTACCCTAATTAGCTGAGTAATCACAAAGTACAAACATACGTGTTTTGTTTTGTGCACTCCTGAGACTGCTCCCAGCTTCGCTGGTCATCCTTCAATAAACAGAGAGTGGAACGGCACTGAGTTATTTCACTTGTTGCTTCTTTGTTAGGGTTAGTGTCCTTCGTGTTGCCTCCCTGTCGATTTTCCGGGCAAGGTATATTGGTGGTCGCCACTTTTTCGTAGCTCCCGTTTAAGTCTTTTGTGAAGTTGAGTATAGAGTTGTTGCGTTAGTTAACACAGCATGGCTTCTTAACTGTTGACTTGCAATGTCCTCTCAGGCGATAATAAAGGAAGGCCCTAAAGGCCTCAAATCATACGGCAGCCACCTGATGTTATTCCGTTGATGAGAATGAGGTAGACTGGTGGAAAAATTACACCGAATTCACCTTTGCTGGCTTTTAATGTGATGCGATAAGTATGGGACAGACGTGGGTTGATGAATTGAGGTCTCTTCACTCCCCTACCCAGTTTCCAATGATAGGTGATACAGGTGTATTCGTTTTGTTATTAGCGAAGTACGTTTCCCCTTGAAACTAAATAACAAATCCGACCAAGTGTGTTTGTTAGCCATGTAGTAAAGATATGAAGAAAAGAAAAGCCGTGAGACTACCTCAGATGGCCTTACCGAAAACTGACTGTTCGTAAGTACGGGTCTAGAGAATCGATACTCCTCTATTTCCTCCCATCTTGAATTGCAGGCAATTGAAACCTACTGCGTGGTTACGCACTTTTCGCATATGCAGTTTTCACGGCAGCAATCTTTATGCTGTTTCTGACGAAACAGTGAAGCCATAAAGCGGATTTTTTTATGTCCCAAAAGTACCATTGGAGCCAAGGGGGAGCGGAACGAAAAAAAAAAAACGGCACAACATTTTTCAGAGATGTCAAATTTCATCTCTATATTTCAGCCCTTGCGTTTGTTAGTTTAGAAATAAGTTCAACCAAAGTCAAAGCAAATCGAAAAAAAAACACAGTGGAAAAGACGTTTTCCCTGCCTTTTTTGAATTGGTGGTTCCCTGGATGTGCCTCGGTGGACAAGCCTTGACCAACTTGTCCTACTAAACACCCGGGCGGCGTGTGGGGCTCCGTTCGCGGTACCCGAACACCAAGTACTCTTGCGTGCTGGCAGACTGGAAGGGGCAGGGATGGCTGGAAGTGGATACATTCGACGGATCTCCCTCGGGAAGTGCGAGTCGACCCAACGTGCGATTCTGCGGTGGTCCATAAATCTGCTTTTCTTGAGGCGTTGGGTTGGAGATGAAGGCGATGGTGATAGCCATGATCGCAATAAGAAAGATGAACGCAGACACGATGATTGTCTTCTTCATCCTACCGCCTCCCTGCCCTAGGAACTGGACGCCCCGGCTTTGGAACAGAACCTGGGTGGATGACGAAGTGCCAAGCGAAGCTTCGTCTGCCATGCTGGATGCGTACTGAAGCTTCAGGCTAGTCTAGCGCTACAGGAGAAGTCGACTCATGACAGCCCTTGCAGCACCACAGGAGTTACTGCCCAAATAACACGGGCTGATGAGATCGCAGCCTACCAGTGGTGGCTCCAACGAAGCGCTCGGACCTCGGGTGGTGGCTTTTGAAGTAAAAAGAAATGACACATACCCACTCAGCAAAATCGCTGAAATAAAGTTGCTCAACTGTTTTGAAGCACTTATAGGAAAAAATACGTACGTGGTTTTGTAACGCAAACCACGAATTATAATGCCAAAACAGCATACACATCTGCCCTTTGTTCAATACCCCACCATAGGAATCTGATATTTTATGTGCTTGTTACTCTCTTATGGGTTTCAGAGTATGCACACGATCCATGATATAGGCACAGATTTCTTGTGGTCATTTCAACTTGTGCTTGCGCTCAAAGTCCCTCATTGATTGTCTCAATGATTATACTTGGTGCATTACCCAGCATGCACCAAGCTAGCCAACCGTTGTCCAATAAATCCATGCAGGTATGCATCAATTTTGATAGGCTGACAGCAATAGCTGCCTGGTGTGCACCTTCTTAGACTTAACAGCTCACTTTGATGTCCTACGACATTTACCGGTACCCGCAGGTTGTCCTGCAATGAGTCTTTTTAATAGGGAAACTGTTCGCAAATCGTATTTTTTCGTGTCCACGGTTAAAAATATTGTTACAGCGCAGTTGCTACGAAGGACATTGTCTTTGGGGTTTCTAATGGAAAGGGATTGACCATGCCCGATGTGGTTTGGTAGAAGAGGAGTTTGAGGTGGTGACTGTGCCGGCCGCTTCCCGATCTGTTCGCTTGGCCCTTCCCGGTCCATACAACTGTAAATAAACCCATTCCACCCATCAAGACCGTGTCACGTGGTGGAGGTGTGGGGTAGCGACGTCCTGGACCCTGCGAACTCAGCGGAATCCTGCGTTCTCCGTCGGAGTAGGCGAATCGCCGGCTTGCCCGTGGACCAGGCTGACATGGCACAGCCCCGGAATGGTGAACAATCTTCCCCAGTGGTGGTCAATGGTTGGCACCACAAGGAACCACGCTCGTTCTCTGGGAACGATGACGACGATGTCGAGGATTGGCTCAAACACTACGAAAGGGTGAGCAAATACAATCGCTGGGACACAGCCGCGCAACTAGTCTATGTAGTGGTGTATCTCGTCGAAACAGCTTTGACCTGGTTTGAAAACAATGACGCAAAGCTCGCGACATGGGCGAGCTTCGTCGAGGAGCTGAGGAAATCTTTTGGCGACCCCATTTCCCGCCGCAAAAAGGCCGAGCAGACGCTCGCGCAGCGAGCACAGGTACCGGACGAGACTTGTACGGCATACATACAAGAGGTCCTTAAACTCTGGTCTCTTGTAAACCCGAACATGACTGAGGAGGACAAGGTGGGCCATTTGCTAAAAGGTATAGCGGAAGACGTATACCACTTCTTGATTGCAAAGGAAAACCTAGCCTCTGCAGCAGACGTGGCCAGCTACTGCCGCACATTTGAAGCTCTCAAGCTTCGGCGGATTTGCCCCAAATTTGGCCTTCTTCCAAACGTTCCCACTGTCGCTATGGTGGACACTGGTCCATCTGAGGATATCGCATCCTTGGTTCGCCGTATTATACGGGAAGAACTAGGGAATCAAGCTCAAGCGTACACCGCCGGTCCGCCTGCCTATTCGGGGCCTCCTGCAAATTGCGTGTTCCACCCGTGCGCCGTTCACGAGCCTTGCCTTCAAGTACCAGCACCCAGACCACAACTCCGCTACACAGAGCCCCGCGGTACGTTTCCACAAGATGGCGTCAATGTTCAGAGCTTCCGAGCGCCATCCCGGCGACTCGGCTACGAGAACGAATCCCGTAGAGTCTACCCACGACAACAAGTCGAACCAGCCCGCTACCGGCAACAAGGCGACCAAGAGCGCTATCGGGAATCACCTGTTTGCTATTTCTGTGGCGTCAGTGGGCACATCGCTCGCTTCTGTCGCCGTCGTCAGCAGCAAGCTCCGCGGCTCTTTGCTCCTTCTTCACCCAGCCGACGGGATAGCGCAATCCGCCAGGATCCCCTTTTCCACTACCCGGCTCCGCTCACCAACCGCAATGCGTCTCCCGCCGTCTCTGACCGTAGCATCACACCACCGCTTCGCCAGGGCCGGTCGCCGTCGCCTCGCCGCCGGTCCGTGCCCCCGCCGCTGGGAAACTAGCTGGTGCGGCCGACAGGGGTGAGGTCGCGGAACGGTCGGTTTTACCAAATCCCCTGTCAGTAGTGATGGTAGAGAACAAGGTGTGTATTTGGGTCGACGGTGTGAACGCAACTGCTTTGGTGGATACTGGTGCTAGTGTGTCAGTGATGAGCTCTTCATTTAAAGATCGCCTTGGACATAAAGTTATGTTTGAGTGGGATGGAACTAGACATTTCCGTGGGGTTGGTGGTGAGCCTTAGCGGGTAGTTGGAATTATCTCGGCAGACGTTGTGCTTGGCGGAGACACCTTCAGAACTGAGTTTACCGTATTGGAGTACGCAACGTACGATGTCATTCTGGGTATCGACTTTGTGAAAGAATGTGGGGCAAAGTTAGATTGCGGTGCTGGAGAGATTTCATTGCGAAGTGTATTGCCTGTCTGTATCGAGCAAGCCACCGAACCCGGCCGAGGAGTGTTCGCTGTTGCCGATGATACGCTATTGCCTCCTATGGCAGCCATGTTCGTTCCCGTGAAGTGCAGCCAAATGAGCAAGGGTAGCCCCCGTGTGGCGTTAGTTGAGCCCGAACTGAACACAGCGATGAAGAAAAATGTGTTCGTACCTCGGGCTTTGGTTCATGCGGAGGGTGGCTTTACTGACCTGTGGACAGTGAACGCAAGCTCAGAATCCGTACTTCTCCCTCAGGGCCTCACGCCCGCCAGTTATGCCAATAATTTAGATACTTCACTGAACGCTATTTCTATGGCTGGCCCTGCGACTAATGCGGATCCGGACTATACAGCCAATTTAATCAAAATGGTTAACAAATCGTTGCCGTCTGAGCAACGACACGCATTGCAAAAATTGCTGGCTCGGCACGCTTCGGTGTTTGATTTTGCGCAGGGTAAATACCCTCCTGCGCCGCCAGAGTCTCGGACGCAACATCGAATTTACACCGGCGATGCACCACCCATCCGGCAGAAACCTTACCGCGTGTCTCCTGCTGAGCGCAGCGCTATAAATGAGCAGACTGAGGAAATGCTCCGGAATGGTGTAATTCAGGAATCTAACAGCCCATGGGCCGCTCCTGTAATACTGGTCAGAAAGAAGGACAACACGTGGCGATTTTGCGTTGACTACCGTAGACTTAATAATGTGACAAAGAAGGACGTCTACCCACTTCCGTGAATTGACGACGCCATCGATTGTCTGCATTCTGCCTCCTACTTTTCGTCGGTTGATCTTCGATCGGGCTACTGGCAGATTCGTATGCACCCGGACGACAAGGAAAACACAGCATTCGTCACACCAGATGGCTTGTTCGAATTTATTGTTATGCCGTTCGGCCTGTGCAACGCGCCCGCAACATTCGAAAGATTCATGGACTCTGTCCTTCGTGGCCTGAAGTGGGAAGTCTGCATGTGTTATCTAGATGACGCCATAAATTTCGGCCGGACGTTCAGCGAGCATAACCAGCGGTTAGATGTTGTTCTCCAGCGCATCGCGCAGGCTGGCTTGGTCCTGAACTCGAAGTGCCATTTCGGAGAGCGCCAGGCTCGGCTTCCTTGTTGACCACGATGGTATCAGGCCTGACCCACAAAAGATTGCTGCGGTTCGTGACATTCAAAAACCCCGATCACTTAAGGACCTGCGGAGCTTCCTTGGACTGTGCTCCTACTTTCGTTGGTTTATCAAAGACTTCGCCAAGATCGCCTATCCCCTCACAGCTCTTCTTCGTAAAGACACGTCCTTTGTGTGCACTCCCGAATGTGACTCGTCTTTCACGGAGTTCAAGCGTTTGTTGACATCCGGTCCTGTGTTGCGCCACTTCGACCCCTCGGCCCCCATTGAAATCCACTCAGACGCCAGTGCCATTGGTGTTGGGGCTGTGCTGGTCCAACCGCATGGAGGTGCGCATAGCGCTGTCGCCTACGCAAGTCGTACCCTCTCGAAAGCAGAGCGCAACTACACGGTGACAGAATTAGAATGCCTTGCGATGATTTTCGCCATTCAGAAGTTCAGACCCTACATTTATGGACGTCATTTTACCATCGTAACCGAGTCTCTGCCATCCGCTACAGCTTCCGAAGTCGCACACTTTTTTCTGCACTTCATCATACTGCGCCATGGTGCCCCCCGGGTGGTTATAAGTGATCGCAGACGACAATTCACAGCGGATATCGTCGAAGAGCTCCTTCGTCTTTGTGGGTCACAGTACCGACACAGCACGCCATATCACCCACAAACCAATGGCTTTACTGAGCGCACAAATCGTACACTGACAAACATGTTGGCCATGTACGTATCCTCAGATCACAAAAACTGGGACGATGTGTTACCTTTTATCACATACGCTTACAATACCGCTAAGCACGAGGTCACGGGATACGCACCTTTCTTTCTTTTATACATGCGACTGCCCAGCAGCTTCCTCGACACTATCCTGCCCTTTTCTTACCATGAACATGTTTCTATAGCGCAGACTCTCTGTCGTGCTGAAGAGGCGCGCCGCTTTGCCCGACTACGGACTTTGACGTCCCAGGCGAAGACTAAGGCGCGATATGACCGACGACATGCACCAGCTTCGTACTTTACTGGTGACCTTGTCTGGCTCTGGACGCCGCTACGCAAACGTGGTTTGTGTCAGAAGTTTTTATCAACCTATACCGGCCCGTTTGTAGTTGTGCGAAAATTAAGCGGCCTGAATTATGAAATCGCTAAAGTGATGTCCCAAGATCGTCGGTCCCGCAAAACTCAAGTTGTTCACGTCGCCCGCCTGAAGCCTTGCCAACCCCGACAACTTCAACTCGCTCAGTGAACTTCGTCTCGCCCCGGTGAAGTGTTACAGCGCAGTTGCTACGAAGGACATTGTCTTTGGGGTTTCTAATGGAAAGGGATTGACCAAGCCCGATGTGGTTTGGTAGAAGAGGAGGTTGAGGTGGTGACTGTGCCGGCCGCATCGCGATCTGTTCGCTTGGCCCTTCCCGGTCCATACAACTGTAAATAAACCCATTCCATCCATCAAGACCGTGTCAATATCAAGAAATTGACGATCGCGTGTACGTGAGCGCGGGCCTCCCGGCTAGCGCCCGGCAGTTAACAAAACCAAGAAAACCCCTAGCGCTCGTGTGTGCGCACCTGGCTATGACCGCCCATCCCTCCCTGCGTACGTCTTCAAGCCAAGCATACCCAATTAGGAAGATTGGCCAAAGTTGCGGTGACCGCCAGGCAATTAAAAAAAAAACCGCAGAAAATGCCGAGCCCTCGGGTGTGCGTGCCTCACGGCGATCGCCCAGCGTCCCCGGCACACGTTTGTCAAGCAAAGCCTGCCCACTTAGGGAGATTGTCGAATATTTCCGCGGTTGCCATGCAGTTAAAAAAAGCCAAGAAAATACCCAGCCCTCATGTGTGCGTGCCTCATGGCGACCGACCAGCGTCCGCAATGCACGTTTGTCAAGCCGAGCATGCCCACGGAGATTGGCTAGGACTGGCAAAAAAAAAAAGGAAACTCCAGCGTGCACCGTAATCATGGCAATACTTGCTCGGAAAGAGAAAGACACGTTATAGCGTACGCCCCTCTAAGTTGATGTCCAATGATTATCACTTGAAAAAAAAATGAAAGAAGCTCCCCCTTGTAGCAGCAATGATGGAGTAAAGGTCGTTGCTGCAACGAAGAAGAAGTAAGTCGGCAGCAATCGTGGAATTACACCATCGTGATGGTCGTGAAGGTTGCGTACAGCTTTGCTACCTTCAATTCTTAGGCGTTAGTGTGAGCTTCCTTCATTGTCCAATGGGCGCGGGTTTGCGACGACGGAACTTTAATTGTGATGTTAGGCCTTACGTCCTAGGACTAACGTTAGGTAACCTTCAAGTTGAGCTTTTCGGCGTCCAAAGCGATGTCGTGCTCATTGTGCGTCGAGCTGCAGGTACCGGCTGGCAAAGTTATACCTACAACCATGATGTTAAGCCGACAGTTAGTTGGCCGCATGTTGTGTCGCCCCCTGTATCTACTGCGCATGAACGTTTGCGTAAGCGAATTACAAACTAGAACATGCGGGAGGCTTTTCACAAGAATTTTCGCGAAAGAGGCTAGAAAAAGCTGCATTCCCAGACAATATGGAAAAAAGTGCCTGGCGGCCACAAATATGCTCAGTGAACTCTGATAAAAGTTTCTCTCTTTCTCTCTCCTCTCACAAAAAAAGATTCATATACATTCCGTGAAACCAGCAGATACAGCCGTATAGCATTTTTGCCCTAAAAAACGACATGTAGGATTGTCTAGCTATAGGGGAAAACTGGCATTTAGGTGGTGTTAAAAAAGAATTTATTATAATATCTACATAGTCTCTCCCTGCTGCCACCGATAAGGTAGGCGGTGAAATGACAATCATCTTTCAGCGCATTCCACCTAAGGGAGGCACTGGCCACTCCTGGAAACTGCGGATGTTTATTGAGGGTGGTCGCCTTTTTTTCCCGTGAGCCCTGCTCCACCCACACACAAACACAAAAAAAAAACAACAAAAAACGCGTGCATTTATGCTACCACATCCTATAAGATACACCAAGAGTAGAGGTGGTAGAAAATTGTTTTGCTCAAAAGACACCCGGTTATGTGAAAAACCAGGTTTTAGGTAAAACTCCCCAAGTACGGCATTCGGCCTCTAAAAAGATCCCAGATCCTTCACCCGCCTACCTTTATCGCGAATGTCGGCGTGCATAGCATCCATGGGTGCTTACCGCTCCTGCAACCTTTGTGGTAGTGGCGACACAGAATAGGTGCTATAGGCTGCTTCTATTCACGCACGTCTCCACCGCAAAGCGGGGACGGCATCGAGGCACCCTAGGTGCGTATGCATGGGGGGGGGGGGTGTGAAAGACAAATTCAATTCGCAAATGCTCTAAAAAGTCTGCGGAGAATAGAAGAAAACAAAACGCGGTGAGCACGCAAGGAAAAACCAGGGTTTACACAGCGGGCACTACGATAATAATGTAGTTAAACCGTCTTTCGAGAACAGTAGTAGAGCCTTGTATTGATTAAACAGTTTATAACGCTGTCCGACGGCGCTCCAGGTCAGGGATAGATCCATTGCTTTAGTGCCTTTTGACAACATACGCATCTGCAAGGCTGAGTTGGCGCCGTTTTCAAGGATGGCATATAGAGGGGCGTTCACCTACCTGTCAGCAATGTAACAGGGCAGAGCGCATCTGCGGGCAATGTAGTATACAAGTGTTGCAGCTACGGGTACTTAAATTGTCAGCGGCGTGCCGCTGCAAGCGTATGCAGGCAAGCCCCGCTCGGCCCGAGTAGCGGAGAATAACATTGGCGTCTCACCTCATAGATGCCAGTGAAGTCGTGTATTCTTCTAGGGAAGCTCCTGTGCTGTCTGTGGGTGGCCTGTCACCCCAGTCTCCAGCCGAGCACTCTCACGACAGGGCCCGTTGAAGGACCGCGTCGTGCTGACGTAATTAAGGAGCTTTTGGCGGCCGAGTTGCATCCTTGCGGATGACGAGGGGCCCGCGGCTATATTGAAGGTTTATTATGGCGAAAGCCTTAAGTGCCCAAATGCGCGAGAAACCAGCGTTGTTGTCGTTGGTGTTGTTCCCTAGTATACATAAAATGAACGCCGCTGTAAAGCGCAGATAAAAACACATTTGAGTTCGTGAAGGGACCGAGTCCGGGCGTGCAGAGTAGGAGCCGAGTGCGTTACCACTGCGTTACCTCCCCACGCTGCCAGTGGTGGGACAAGCGCTAGCCTTATGCGGGCGTTGCTGGCGTCCCATCCATCATGTTACAGGTGAACGCTGCAGCACGTGAGTATAACAGATGCACACCGGCCACGGAGAACTCTGATTCTCAGTTCGCCTAGCATGGCTTGGGACGCTGAGGCCGTATCGTGGGACAGGTGCACGCGCGATGGGACGTGAGGAGAGAAGGTGCCCCCAGTCACGGAGGACACACTGATCCTGCGGAAGTGAGTGTAATGGAATGTAACGGGTAATTAATGGATCCCCCAGTAACCATCAGGCGTCCTTCCACCTTTAAAGCACATAAGCAGACTTGAGTACGGGAAGAATTTTCAGTAAGACGGAGAGCTTAACGACGTTACATCAAATAGGGTGGCTATGAACGTGCAACATGACTATTGATTCCGGTGGCCTAGCGTCTTGAGCTTTCTTAAAAATGCATTGGAGGCGTTACTGGGTAGCTCAGATCCGAATAAACAGCAAAGTCTAACGTCTAACGGAACGGGCTGCCTTTGTCCCCGGCAAGTTACAACTACTGGTCACCGCCCGGGACCCCTCCTAACCACGACTAGCAATACAATTTCTCTGTCTCTTTCTCTCTCTCTCTTCAAAATGCACTGGCGCAGTGGCCGCAGCTTCTTTCGCATTTATAGCCGCAAATGAAACCGCCATAGTTTTCAGACCGCGCCATAGAACTCTACTCTTCCGTATAAATGCCTGAATTGATTGCCGGCGGTGAAGAAGGGCGCAGCGATTCATCCGTGCAGAGAGCTTGGCCCGCACACGCAGAAAGTCCACGGCTGAACGCTGCGCTTCGTATACAGGTACTAGCATGTATTGGTGTGTCAAGACAAGCACTGTTTTTTATACTTCGCCGCTTCCGGTAGGGCACGGTTTTGTGCTATAGCCGAAAAGCCAATCGCCTCACTTGGAAATGCGATGATTGGTACAACATGCGGAGCGCCTAACAGCTGATCTGTAGCAGCAATATAGGGACCGTTGCGGTTCCGTCAGCAACGCGGCCGATTCACCACCTTCTTAATTCGATCACCGATTTCACAGCACAAGGACATGGAGGTGAAAATGGGTGGCAAAAGAATAATGACTTCCGCCTCACGACGAGGCTGATGCACCGAGCGAAAAACCCCACTGAAAAAAGATAAAAAGGCGAAGAAGTTCCCCATAAAGGGTGTTTCAGATCCCTCACCCCCTTTTGCGGTTTCGACGCCGCCATCTACTGCTTTGAGGTCTGGGGCGGCTTTGGTTTCTGGTACTACCCTGAAGAACACTGCGGCTCCTCGGGCTGCGGCCACGCATCATCTCCGGAACGCCGACACGCATGGTGTACATGCCCCAACATGCTCATGCAGGTTGTAAATTACTGCAATACTGAAGATAATGACGAACATCCAGACTAATTCCGGAATTTTGGTTGAAGGGTTTCTGGAGCTTTCTGTGTTCTACCGGGGCGCCACCTACAGGGGATGGCAGAATCAGCTGTGCATTCAGATGTTCGGAGCAGAGGTTGGCGGACTGACTCATGAATCTACTCACTCAGCCTCATTTAGGTTTAATACGCGTGAGTTTGGGTTTTGGTGATCATGAGACTAGCGTGACATCATCAGTTTGAGCCCGAGTGAGCTTGAGTGCGCCTGAGCTCGAGTGAATTTGATCCCGAGTGAGTTTGAGCCCCAATGAGTCTGCGTAGGCCTGAGCCCGTGTCAGTTTGAGCCCGAGTTATCCAGAGTGAGTTTAAGCCCGACTGAGTTTTAGCCCGAGTGAGTCTGAATGCAAGTGAGACTGCACAAGACCGCTTGCGGCTGCGGGACGCGAAGTCCGTGGGAAACTGGCAAAGCTGAGCCGGA
This sequence comes from Haemaphysalis longicornis, assembly GCF_048455015.1. NCBI lineage: Eukaryota > Metazoa > Arthropoda > Arachnida > Ixodida > Ixodidae > Haemaphysalis > Haemaphysalis longicornis. Next base: position 229,428,414 of record NW_027526203.1, on the reverse strand, counting down.
ATTCGTGTACGTATGCGCATCGGTGAATTTGCCCCAGCGTGAATATAGGCTCTAGTTGGGGACATAGAATTTCATATTAAAGCCTAAGTAAATCTATCATCACAAATTCCAAGTGAATAGGGCCGTTTTCACGCGAACACGGACTTTAACGTGCGATGTGCGTATACTAAATGCCATACAGTAAAGTCCACATTAAGGAGCTCTGATGATGATAATTACCTGAATTCATGTTTGCAGGTCTATGGGTGGGCCACGGGTGATTCGTTCGGCCGAAGAGCTGTATGCTAAACGCCATACAGTAAAGCCTGCCTTAAGGAGCTCTGATGATGGTGATAACCTGAATTTACGTTAGCACGTCTATGGGTGGACAGCGGGTGATTGTTCGGCCGAAGAGCAGGCGGTTATGCGGGCACGCGCTCGCGAGCGTCGTGCGGACCCCTAAGTTCGTCAGGGGGAAGTGGATGTTAAGAAGTGACGAAGGCCGCGGTGCACTGCGTGTTTACCATCGAGTTTCGCGTCGTTTACCGTTTAGTTGAGGACAGAAACGAAAACTCTTTATTTAGTTCGCTTTTTGTAACTACTTTTTCGCCTGTTATAAGTGCATGAGTGTCCGAAAACGCGTTTTACAAGAGAGTTAGGTGGTTTTATTTCTGCTAACTTTGTGGAACTTGCGATGAATGAACGTTTCGTGTTGCTCCCTGCCAGCCTTTTTAAGTTCTCTGAGTTGTTTATTTCTCAACTCATCCTGAGGAGATACACCGTCGTTTCGGACAATCCGGATATTTAACTACTATAGGGGCCACGGGAAAGCTCGAACTCTCGAAATGGCATTCTCAAGTAACCCGTATGAGCGAGGAAGAAGAGTGACAGATTTTGAAATATGGATTGGCAAGAATTATCATTACAGTAAAGCGACACTAAAGGCTGAATGAAATTTTGTTTTAACTGCAAGAACGAACGTTTCGTAGCACTCTCAGCTTTTGTTCGGCGAGCAACAATGCGTTATTTTCTGAGAAATCCACACAAAAAAAAGCTGGCATTTCTTTCTCCCGTTTCTCTTTAATTTATTCTTGACGTAGACATCGCGTCACAAAACAGGAGTGTGGCACCGGTGTGCTCTGGCAACAGCAGTTTTTACGTCACCAAGCCATGGCCGAACACCGAGAACGTGTCTTTGACCGAGAAGGCTGGCTTTCACTTTTATTATTTGTCACCGACCGAACATGAAATGCTTTTCACTGCTCCAGCGGCCGTTGTGCCCGCCTACACCGGACACCCAGACTTCACGCCGGCCGCGAACGCAGCAGTGACAAGCGCCGTTTCAAAAAAATGTCGTTTCAAATCGCGCGCCATCAGCCGCAAAGGGTTCGCACAACATCTGACAGATGGCGACGAGTGTACTGGCCAGTAGGAAGACGCAGTGAAACATCCCCCTCGCGAGGGGCACGATCAAATTCAGAGCATTTCCGGGGGCGCACGACGTTAAGTAGTTTGCGTTACGATAATGTTGTTGCACTTGTGGCAACGGCTGACGAGAGAGCGCTCGTCAGCAGTAATTAGAATTAATCAACGATATAAGGCGCGTTCGTAGCGTCCCATTCTGTGTCGGCTTTGTGGCGCAGTGGGTAGAGCACCATGTACATTGCGCTCCGCCCGCAGGGTCGAGGGATCGATACCTGGCGCCGGATAGTATTTTCTTTTATATAGTGTAGGGGGAGGGGTGCGGACAACGATGGTGCGGACTACGACGGGACAACGCGGGTGACATCGTGAGTTACTGAAATGCTCTGCATTTAATATCGCGCAAAAGCGGCTGCCCAGCTATCGTCGCTCAAGCGGCAGCCGTCATCTAAGTTCGTCTGGCGATCACGTCGATCTCATATTTTGTTCTCCCAGGCAACACGCCAACCTGGCGTGAAAGACACGCTCGCTTCCCGCAGCTGTCTCGAATAGTCTTAATGGCCGAATGGCCGAACTTCGGCGCGGCTCCACCAGGCCCAAATATAGCACGGTAGAGCTAGCGCGCACGATGTATGGATTATTTATTAACGGCGGCTCGCAGCGAGCTGAAAAGCACAAGTTCGGATCGGGTGGATAACCGCCTGCCGTGACTACCCTAACCATCTTGCTCCGTGCCATAACTTTCACGGGTGGTAAGGTTCTAACCGGGTGCGGGCACGCCTTACCGATGGCAACATCTGCGCGCGGATAAGGTAGCTTCTAGAAGCTCAGGCGGGTCGGGTCGCTTAAACGCCTGCAGTGCACCTTGTTCATTTGCTGCTTCCTGCCAGAGATAATGCTTGAGGAGCTTCGGCGTTCACCGTGATAATTTATTGACTTCGCCAATTGCGCAACGATGCTTTTTTTTAAAACGAAACTGAAAGCGTGATGGCTGACGAGCGTGAGGGAAGCAGCCTGTCTCGCAGTGTATAAAATTTGTTTTCTCAGTTTTTGAAATTGCCTCAGCTCACGGAAAGCTCTGATTTACAATTATTTCACGTGCTCAATAACTTCGGAACTGTTTATTTTACGCAAAACATTTATAGATGCTTCACCAATGGGCTCTCGCCGTGCACAAATATCGTGACGTCACAAACCGTATTACCGGAAAGCGTGCGGGGCGTCGGCACCCGTTTTCACATTTCTGGCATTTTGTGCCTTATTAAATAACTGCGACTTGGCAGAATGGTGAATTTGGATTTCCAGAACTCTATTCTATCGTCGCAGGCCAACTTGTTTCCACTTTTATTGTCCCTTTAAGTAGAAATGCACGCATCAAAACTAGGCTCACGCATTGCACATCGTTAGAGTAACTAAATTATTCAGAAAATCTCTCGAGAATTATTGAAAATAAAATATTTATAACGGCTGCAAGATGCGATTGCAATATCTTTTTGTCGAAATAAGTCTGAGTATAGAAACCATTCTACAGATGTAAAAGGCGCCGCCAAGTATTAGGAAAGACTTCGACGTTGACCTAAATAAATACCTCTATTTCCTCTTTTTCGCCTGCCCTTTCTTTTATCCCCTGGACACCCCTTCCCCAGTGTCGAGTAGCCATCCGGGCTCTAAGCTTGGATAACCTCTCGGCCTTTCCGCTCGTTTTTCTCCTCCTCCTTCATTGTTTGAAAAAGGAATAGTTTCGCGAGTTCATGCTCCATCGTTATTTATATGCTCCATCTTTATTTATTTAATAAAATGTGTCTATTGCGGAGTGTTCTTCTCTTTCTGTATTTCGTTTCAGACATATGATGTGGTTTGTATAATGCGTGAGGGATGCTTGCTGTAGCGCGTAAGGCGGTTGAGAAATGTGTGTAATGCCCGTATCTGCCGACCATGTAAATGCTACGTCACACCGCTGGATTCTGAGATATGATATTTTAATGTGGGTGAGATTTATACCAATTTAGAAGTTGGAAACATGACATGAGCCTAATATTTTTCCATACAGGATCTACTCGGTATTAAGTTGTTCTGAAAACAAAGTTGATTTCAACGCTTATAACTTAAAATGCATTCAGTGCAATGTCCTACGCATTTTGAAAATCTTTTATTCGAGGCATGTGCGCAATGTGTAACAAGAGAGAGAGAGAGAAACAACTTTCGCTGAGCCCATTTCAGGTGACGCTCGCAGGCGTCAGACGGGGTGGAACCCTAGTCACGAGTCCCATATGAGTCCAATAGCTCCTGGCCCCTGGACGCGAGCTCTTGCTGCGTCGACAGGTCGGGGCTGGACATCAAGATCTCCCATCGCTCGGGTAGGGGGGGAAGGGGAAGGGGAAGGGAAGGTAGAGGATTCTTGAGCTCAGTACACTCCGCCAGTATGTGCGGCAGGGTGCCTTCCGTCTTTTTGCAGAACGGGCAGATGGGGTCGTGTTCTGCCGGGAACATCTTGTTCAATAAAGCTGGGTGCGCCAGTGACCCCGCTTGTGCGCGGCGCACTATTGTTTGTTGCTTGCGGTCGAGTTGCTGGTGCGGCACGGGAAGCCTGCACCTGGCGCTCCTGTAAAGCGTGGTAATCTCGCGGTAGCTCGTGACTGGGTGCGGTAGCTCCGACTCGTCCTCGGCCCGGTCTGCTAGTTCGCGGGCGTAGTGGTCGGCGAGGGCGTTGCCTTCCACTATCGAGTGTGCCGGAACCCACACGAGCTCTACGTCTCGTCCCGGTGGGCTGCGCTTTGCGAGAATTGCCATGGCCGCGTGGGAGACGATCCCCTTGCGGTAGTTGCCGTAAGCCGTCTTGGAATCAGTGACGATCGTATGCACGTCTCCGTGCGTGAGGGCGAGAGCGATGGCCATCTCTTCTGCTTGGCTGGCATCTGTCGTCCGTAGCGACGCGCTGGTCACCAGCTTGTCGATGGTCGTGACGGCGGCCACTGCTTTGCTGCTGTGCTGGGGAAGTGAGGCGTCCACGTAGAGGACCCGGGGGTCTGCTTCCAGCTGTCGGGCGAGTGCCTGCGCCCGCGCGGCACGCCTCTCGTCGTTCCTGCCGGCCTGCATATTGCGCGGCAAGGGCTTGGTCTTGAGCGCTTCCCTCCACGGCGGAGGTAGAGGGTGCTTGGGTATCTGTGGTTCGATGGGCCAACCAATCTTCCGAAGGACTGCTCGGCCGTGCTCAGTCTGGCTCAGTCGCACTCTCTGGTTGGAATGATGAGCCTCTATGAGCTCGTCTACCGTATTATGTGCTTATGTGCCCCCATGTCCACCAGCTTCTGCGTAGACGAGTACTGGGGCAGGCCCATAGCCGTCTTGGTGGCTTTCCTTATGATCGTGTCTAGCGTGTTCCTGTTCGCCTTCGTTAGTTGGAGGTACGGGGCCGAGTAGGTGATGCGAGACACGATGAACGCTCTGACCAGGCGGAAGGCGTCGTCTTCTTTAAGTCCTCTGTTCCGGTTCGCAACGCGTCGGATCATTCCGGTGACCTGTTCGGAGGCCATCTTGATCTTAGCAATGGCCGCTGTCGCCTTGCCGTCTCGTTGTAGCAAGAGACCGAGGATGCGCAGCTGCTGCGTGGGCTTGACGTCTACGCCGTCGATGGTAACGACCACATTCGGCTCGGCATCGTTCTTGCGTCTTCTGGGCTGCACGATGAGGACAAATTAATCCAGAGTTTCAACAAAGATATTCAACCTGGCTACTTCACCGAGCTGCGGAAAGCGCTTATGGTTATGCTGGTGCACACAATAGGTGCAACTAATTTTGAAAATATAAACCATTTTCGCCGCATACGAAGATGAAGTACTGAGAAAGTAGAGCATACTTGAATAAATGACTGCTACTTCCCGGAGTCCTTTAGCCCCAGGTTCTCGGGCTGTTTCTTTAGGCAGGATTTATAGGCAAAACGTCCCAGCGCGAGATTTTATTATGGAGCGACAATTTAAAGGCACCCAAGGGAACGTGCCACCATAAACAAGGCTCTTTGTCAAATGAACAGCCGAGTCATGCCATCCGCAAGCGTTTGGTTAAAACTAGGCGTTGTAGCCAGGGCTTTCCGGCTAAGGACCCTATAAAAACTTGTTCTCTGCCAGTTCGATGTAAATAAATGCTAAGCGCGTGGACACCGACAGCGGTTCGCATTGCAAAACCCGCAAATTAAATTACCTATGGAAGTATTAAGCCAGCGTGCGGGTTTCTTAAGCCAGCACGGAAACACGTTCTAAAGTGCGGTGGTCTGAGTGGACACGTTAGGCATGAGCAGTCAAGCCACCACAAAGCGTCTAAATTCATAACCCCTTTCCCCCTCACGCCCGTCCTCGCTTAACGGTAAAGTGAACTCCGTAAACGGTAAAGTGAACTCCGTAAGAGGGCCTCCGTAATGGAGGCCCTCTTGCCTCCATTCCTTTTCCACCCCCCACCACTTGTTTCCACGCTGGTCACGTGAGAGCAGGACACCGTGCGAATACCTAGACACAGCTTAAATTTTAGTCACACTCGCACCTTATTTCGCATTTCCCCTCTTTCAGAGCGTTTACGAAGCTTAAATTACGATATAATATTCAGTACGAAGTTATAAATAATGCTTATTTCATGCGAGTACACACGTGAGTGAGGCGTCTACGCTTCGTCGACTCTGAAGCATAACCCCGCGACGTTGCAGCATTTCCCTCTTATTAAAAATTTCTCCGGACACTAAAGTTTTTTTCTGTGGTTTCAAGGCGAAATCCTGGTGATATATTATCACGGGCACTTTTTATACACACGTTGTGGGATATGAGGGGTTCCTCTGGGACCTTGCCAGCACTCTGGGGTAGGCCCCCACGCTAGCTTCCGGCGTGTCAACCACGCGGGCTCCCATGCCTACGGCAGCCCAGCGAGGTTCGCCGATACGAGAACACGGTAGACAGTAGTGCCGAAGCACAGCCGTTTATTTGGGGAATCCCAAAGCATGCGAGCACAAGGCTCGACGGCATTCACGAATCACGCCGTCCGGGTAGTGACCGCGAACGGGAGGCAGGCACTCACGGCGCGCGACAAACGAAGTTCCCACATGAGATACATGTATCCGCCACCGCCGCGATGTTCTGCCGTACCAGCCCCGACCGGGTCTCCGCCGAGACTCTCCGTCGCCCTCGCGCACACGTTCGCGCCGCCCACGCGCCTATGCCTATGCCCGCACGTACCGGTGGTGCCATCTCTCGGGGGCGCCGACGAACCAGCGGAGCGCCGGACCGGTTTCAGCGCACATGCGTCTCTCCCGAAGCGCGCGCCGGCTCGGGATCGCGGGCCGCGGTTCTCCACGATACCCACAACGTCAAAGCAGTAGCCACGCTATTTTACCGGCGTTAATCCTTCTTAATCCCCCTCATTCCATCTTTATTCATAATAATCCACCACTATTCACCTCAGTCCAACCGTAATTTACCTTATGTGATTTTAATCGACCATAATCTGCCCTAATTCCTACCTACCTTACAGTATCCTAATTCATCCTAATAACATTATTTCTACTTACTAATTATTACTCTTATAACTAATCATTATTTCTCCCTTTATTATTTAAATCCACTTATTACATTAAAATTCATCTTGATTCATCTTAACCTATTTCAATCCACCTTAATCCCACCTTGCTGTCAATCACTGCTCCATCACTACTCACTTCGGTAATCATTATTCATCGCGATACACGGCTCGAACGTTTAGCTTCGCTTCTGGCCTTCTTAGGTTCCCTTGGGTGTTTGCATCATTCGTTTCGAGTTATTCGAAGTTATTCGCTCAGAGTTATTTTCAGGTTATTCGAGGTAAACCATCACATGAGAGATATGAGGCTTTCGTCTTAATAACGCCTGAAGTGCAACCCAGAAAGATCAGCGTTAACAAAATACCTATGCCTGAAAAAAATGAGCCGTTCCACTGTCAGAAATGGCTCATTTGGACGGCCAGCGAAGCGGCGAAGCTGGGATGACTCAGAATTTTGTACAAAGGCACGAACTCTTGGCGGAAGTAGTGCTGCGACTAGCCGTTCCTCGACGTCATTCAAACTCGGTAGATGGTCTCAAATCCGGGGCCTTAGACGTATCAGTTCGAGGTGGAGAATCGGGGCACGGCACCTTTAAGAAGACGGTACACACGCCCCGCGCAGTTGCAAATTTTTGACGTTCCTGGCATGCGGTAGCTCGGAGTATACGCGGACTCTGATTCTCTGAATTACGACGAAAAAAGAGGAATGAAATTCCAAATGGCGAACAGTAATTTATCGAGTTGACGCGAGTGCGGATCGAAATACAAGCAAGTGAGCACGAACAAACTAACGAACGAACGGACGGACGGACGGACGGACAGACGAATGGCCGACTGACCGACCGACCGACCGACCGAGCGAACGAACGAACGAATGAATGAATGAACGAACGAACGAACGAACGAACGAACGAACGAACGAACGAACGAACGAACGAGCGAGCGAGCGAACCAGTGAATGAGTGGAGCTACCGAGGCCCAGAGTAGGGCGCCCACACCGCCGCGTGAACATGGGATTAGACATATCGCTGTAAAATGTTTTCGCATTTCACTAAAATTCAAGCCAGGAGCACAGGCGGAGCGACGGCCTCGAAAACACAGATCACGACGCGTTGACGAAGAGTACCAGTACTCGGCGTTCAGCCTGAATACAGGCCGTCGCTCAGAATAAAACACGTAACCACGAAATCCCCAAAACTCGGCTAGAAACAAAGGCAAGAGTCAGTGTTGCATTGGCTGGATTCAAACCGCCACTTGAACACGGCGCGTACTTCAGGTCCTGCAGCTTTGCCGGGGCGCCTACGCCGCCATACACGCCACATAGCCACCAAAACCACGCGAACGCAACAAACAAACCGTATTAAAAAATCCTTATCCGTTCCACTCTGTGAAGGTGGATGACCAACAAAGTTGAGGTGACAAGGAAAGGAAAGAAAGTGCGGCTATGGCTAGCTGGTGTTCTCCATCATTCAATATCTCTTAAGTTGTCTATAATTGAAGTGTCCGATACGCCCCTCCCCCAATACGACGAGACAGAAGACGTGGAATGCAAACCGAAGAACGGCGTCTTTACTTCTTCTCGCGATCTCGTCCGGCAGAGTTCACGTTCCTGCCTCTGCGGAAGCCTCCTTCGGCATCCGCTTATAATGAAGCAAACAGGCAAACAAAAACAAAGCCACACTCACGAACGCCTCGCCCTTTAGAAACTTGTAGGAACAGTTGGCTTTCCCGCAAGACGTTTTTTAAGGATGCAGAGCAAGAATTCACGTGACCCTAACCATAAACAGCTCCGATATAAATGAACTGAGCGCCCGTCACCTTGCTGAACGTCCTTTGTTTCTCCCCAATCACATTTTCGCGCCTGAGTCCTCTCTGTCATGAACGCGCAGTCCACACAAGGGTTTGGTATTCAATACATACTTACATTTGCTCGCAAGCGGCGCTACTCACAATGGCCTAGGAAGTACAGCTGTATTAAATTTAAAGAGCAAATTGTTGCTGGCCTCATTGCAGTTACGAGATCACGTCATACTAAACGCAAGAATTTTGAGCTTACGAATTTTAGCCTGTATGATTCGTGAACCACCGTAAACTTCCAATGTTGCATCCGTGTGAGTTTTTAGTCCATCTGATCCCCTTTGAGTTCTCAGTCCCTTACAGTTCTGCGTCCATTTGAGTTCTGAGTCCATTTTGAGTTCTCAGCCTGAGTTAATTCTGAGCCCGAATTTGTTCTGAGCCACAGCGGCTGATTGGCCGTAATTGTAGCAGGTAGATACGGCGTGAAGGTTGTCTTCACCGCACCCCCCTCAAGCTTCGTCGTGTGTGCGCAGCTATGCAAACTTTGCAAAGACTGAAACTGTCTTGGGCTCAGAAAGCAAAGGTTCAATATTATCTACGCTGTAAAGTACGTTTTTTGCAGCACTGGCGTTGTGTACCGAGCGCCCCGACTTGCGGTGAAGTGTACATTGTCCAATCAAGTCGTTGCGGCGCACACGGTTACCGGAATACCAAAGTAATTTAAGAAGCGACACCTGTTCCCCGCACTTGTCACCACAGTGCCGAGAACGTGGCTGCTTTTCGTCGTGTTTTTTGGACAGCGACATTTATTCACATTCAAAAATGAGGTTACGCGAGAAGTAGCTCAGGCGTGTCATATATGCAAGAATGTGGGCAAGTGTTAGTCAACTTTCTATGACAAATTGTATAAACCGGATAAAGCTTTTCTTGATGCGCCCTAGCTTTTTTCAAGCTTCAGATACCCATTTATAAGGCTCCTTTCATGTTGAATTTCTGTTCTTACTGGAGGCTAGTGCAAGTGCATGTTGTGCATTATGTTATTTCGAACAAAATACCAGTTGCGAGCCAACGCCCGTCCGTCGCCATTCTGCGCTGTTCACCAATACGGGACCAGAACAGCTAGCAAGCTTTCCATTTTGTTTCATTAACTCTGATGGACCATCAGAGGGGGAGAGAGGTAGAAGAAATCTTTATTCGTTGAGCAGAGGCTGATGTTCTGAGCGTCATTCCTTGAAACTCATATATGGCGGGATTCTTTGGCTTCGACTGACTGTCCTCGCTTGGGTCACCAGACTGAGCTAGGTATCCGTGTTTGGGCTGGCGAGGGAAGGTCTCCACTGCTCGAACGAAGGGTCGGGGAATAGGGGAAATATGGGCTGCACTGGAATACCCATACTGTATCGTATGCCGAGCCAGGCTGGAGACAGGAATCACATAGCCGAGACTATTGAGCGGGAAAGATGAGCTGGAGGCTGGTGGAATGGGAGTAGGTGTTCGTCTGAAGTCGCCGCGAAATTGTAGCTCCCTCCCGGGAGAGGCGCATATGTGGCGGTAAGAGAGGCTGAAGCAGTCTGGCGGTATAATACGCGAGCACCTTATCGCCTGCGGAGCTGTTCAGCTCGGAGGACACTTCTGAGATTAACTGCAAAGTATAAGAATATGCAGAACTTCAGAGAATGGTCTAATGCGTAGCATTCTTGTTCCGCTTGTCTAGAGTACAGCTGCATTAAATCTAAAGAGAAAATTGTTTACGGCGTCATTGCATTTACGAGATCACGTCATACTAAACGCAAGAATTTTGAGCTTACAGCCAAATATGGGCATGAGTAGTGAAGACGTTGGAATATTTTATTCCAAGTTTTTGGTTTGTGTAGTTTCGCTATTTCTACATTATTAGGCTGCTCCCGCAGGAACTACACAACACCTTTCCGGTGTTAATATTCCCGCTGGTCTTCATTGCTGTGGACAGGGCGCACGCAAAATCGCTGTTCCCGGAGGGCAATGAAGAAAGCAAACTGATAACCAGGGGAAAGTGCTGTTTTCTCGTGGGAACAGCTCAGCAGACGGCGGTTGTACTGGTGGGATCACTCATTTCGTCGCTTACCTTGTGATAAGGCGCTTACTCACCTTCCAGTCGACGCTCCCGAGATAATAGAGAGTTTCAGCTAACACTTTTCGAGGTCCGCTCCGGTATCGGCAGCACGTTCAGCGCCTGTATATCGCTTAGCGCAAGAGTTGCGCGTCTGATTGACGCATGCCGCGGGTTCCAGTTCGACAGGAAAGCCCGCTTTCAGTGCTGCGCACAAGACCCCGTATTCAGTCAGTTCTCGTCACGTGAGCATCGACGGTTGCGGAAGCGGCGAAGCGGCGGCCCATCGCGTCCTATTCCACTCAGCTGATAAGCAGCCGACTATGGTGCGCCAGTTTTAAATGCAGAGCATTTCTTAGCCTCGCCTGTTCCTGCGTCGGACGGCGTCCACAGCTCCGCGTCCGCAGCAGGTGCGCGCATGCGTCGTAGTCAGCCCGTTCGCTCCGTCGCGGTCTCTGCGTAACAGGTGCGTGATAGCAGCGCGGTGGCGCGTGGAAGGGCACGCGCTGCTTGCGCATGCGCGCTCTCTTCCCGTACAGCTCTCCCTCTACTGCGCGCGCTGCAAATACAAAGTGGCTAGCGGACGCTCGTGCTTCAGTCACTGCGTTGCTCCTTCCTTCCTTGGTTGACGCTCGTGCCCACGTTTACTCGTGTCTGCTACTCCCGCATCACGGAAGAAGCGATGGAAGCAACACTGCCTTCAACCAGTACTGAGGCCCCAATGCTCTGCATTTACTCGTGTTCCCCTCGCGGGAAGGCGCGGGAATTTTTTTGTCGCGCCGCTCCTTGCCACTCCTCCTTCCCCCTGACGCTGGGGCGGCGGCACGGCGGCAGCGCCTACATGCGAGACGGATGGCTTTCCCGCACGACCTGGAACTCAAGATGACGGATGGACGCGCATATCCGCTCCCCTAGGGGAGCTATATACAGGAACTCTACCCAACCGAACCCAATGCCGTTCGCGGCAAGGCGTGCCACGCATGCGCAATGGCGCCCACACTTGCTATCGGAGCGGAGCGCACCGTGAAAGACGGTCAGCCGGATTTAAAAGAAAGACGGTAAAAAAATCAGCCGGATGTGCAGCTTCGCAGCAGCGCGTTGTGGCAACGGTCCTTTCCACAACCAGATAAACGCCAGTAGGGGCGAATACGAAAACCAAAATTACTGGATCTTACGTCCACGTTTGGCGGGGATGCTGTTTTTCAGTGTTGCTGATAACGGGGCGTGCAAATGGTGATAGCTATGACGCTTGCGCAAAGCGCAGCTCTTTTGTAACTTCATGAGCGAAGGTCTCTGTTTGGGTGCGCGGATGACAAAATTTCCAAATGCCGGTGATTGGCCTTCTGATGATTTTGTGTTTTGGGAGCAGCCACCAGAAGGCAACCACAATCTGTTCAGAGCTTGGCTCGGCATGCCCACCGCGTCCGTCACAAGCACCGTCTCCGATAAGAGCGGGCCCCATAAAGCAGTGGTGGTGCCTGCAAGCGCGCACGCACATAA